>NC_143525.1:26780782-27506638 GCF_031878675.1 Megascapheus bottae | reverse complement strand
ACCACTTCCGGCTTTTTTCTATGTATGTGGTACCGAGGAATCGAACCCGGGTCTTCATGCATGATAGGCAAGCACTTTAACCACTAGGCCAAACTCCCAGCCCGAGATATGAGAATTTCATTTCAAAGTTAGCCCAGGAAAGTGAGATTCCCATGAGATTTCAAGTAGCCACCAAAAGTCAGAAGTAGAGTTGTAGCTCAAATGGTAGAGCACTAGCATTGAGCAAAAAACTCAGGGATGGTGCTCAGACCCTGAGTTCAAGCCTTGGGACTGGTGCACACATGTGCGCACACACAGACACACACACACACAGACTCTCAAATTCCATATCTCTTACTGTACTGTTCATAAAAGGGAAATAATGGAGTCAGCTGAGGTACCCAGCAACCACTGAGTAGATAATGCAAGTATGATACATAGGTACCACGGACTATTACTCAGCTATAAAGAAAAATGAAATTATGTCCTGTGCAGGAAAATGGGCGGAACTAGAGAACATCAAGTTGAGCAAGAGAAGCCAAACTCAAAAAGTCAAATCACAGACATTCTCAACTCAACTGTGGACTCTAGAATTAAATGATTCTGGAACATGAGTGTATAAGGGGAGGCTCAGGAGCATTAGCAAGAAGGGGATGGTGGAGGGGGGAGTGGGAAGGAAAGAACAGGGAGGGTGAAGAGAATGTTGGTACATTACATACATATGTATGTATGAAGTCAGCATAATGGAACCCATCAAACACTGTCCAAAAGCAGGGAGGATGAACGGGGTGCATAGGAAAAGACAGGAGGTGGACTTGCTCAAAGAACACTGTGGGCACTGATGGAATTATCATAACGAAACCCTTTGTATTATTAATGTATGCTTATTTTTTTTCTGATCCTGTGGCTGGAACTCAGGTCCTAAGCTCTATCCCTGAGCTTCTTTTGATCAAGGCTAGTGCTCTACCACTTTAGCAACAGTGCTTCTTCTGGCTTTTTCTGAATAGTTTTTTTTTTTTTTTTTGCCAGTCCTGGGCTTGAGCTCAGGGCCTGAGTCCTGTCCTTGGATTTTCTCAAGGCTAGAGCTCTACCACTTGAGCCTCAGCACCACTTCCGGCTTTTTGCTATGTATGTGGTACCGAGGAATTGAACCCGGGACTTCGTGCATGCCAGGCAAGCACTTTAACCACTAGGCCAAACTCCCGGCCTTTTTCTGAATAGTTTATTGGAGCTAAGAATCTCCTAGAGTTTCCTCCCCAGGCTGGCTTTCAACCTCAAGCCTCAGATTTTAGCCTTCTGAGTAACTAGGATTGCAGGTGTGAGCCATTGGGCTGGGCATTGTATGTTAACTTTACATTTTAAAATTATTTCCTATAGAGTGGGCTACATTGTTCTAGATTTCTCAAAAAGGTTAAGAGGAGGAAGGAAAGAGAGATGCAGGAGACAAAGCAAAAGGGATAGGTTCACTCTATGGCTGGACGTACCCAGGTGAGCATGAAAAGAGCCCAGCTGTACTTTTGTTGCACCTGCCACCCAAGTAGCCACCTACCACCTGTGAGTTCAAGGCTGGGTGCAGTACTACATCTCACACATATAGGTAGCCACATGCTGGTTATACCAGCAAAGCAGCCTTGGACAGAAGGCATTTCTAGGGCTATATCCACCTTGGAAAGTCCAAAGATTGGGTCTGCCTAAGTGAAAGAAGGAAATGTTCCTGCCTGGGATTGCACTCCAGCCAAGACAGGTGAAGAGAGGAAGGATGAAGGAAAGAAGACGTAGAATCCCGTCTAGCAGATGGAGACCAAGAGCCTGGCCTCCGTCAAGCCAGAGAAATGGTTTTGTTCTTGAAAATGAACCTACTGCCATACAGATATTACTTCATTAAGGCGAATTCCCCACAGTAAAATTACCTGAGGAAAGAAACTTTCAATAGGGCTAGAAAATAGTCCAGGAAAGCAGACGCTACCCTGCCATTTTCTTTCTGAGACAGGAGGATTACAAACTCAAGGCTATCCTTGAATGGTTAGAGGCCAACAGAACCAGGCTTGAGGCAAGCCCACAGCCTTGCCCCCATCTGAAGTCTTCTGGCTGTAGACTCAGAACAGAGAAAACAGGCTGATTTTTCACCTGTTCATGAATGAGACCATTACCCTAACTCTGGCCAAGGACAGAGGATTTTTTTGTCGTTCCTCCTGCTGGTAAGCTTCTCCCTGCCTGAAACATTCTTATCAACACTAAGAAAATTCTTCTCCCCAACAAGTTATTTTGGCCAGCCATTCCTAGAACTTCAACAGAGCCTTAGGGCAAATCACACTATATCATTTTCTGCCAACACCTACATCTTCTATTTTAAATTAGGAACTTTTTCCTGATCAAAAAACAGTAGTGGGCCGGGAGTTTGGCCTAGTGGTAGAGTGCTTGCCTAGCATACACGAAGACCGGGTTCAATTCCTAGGTACCACATTCATAGGAAAAAAAAGCCAGAAGTGGTGCTGAGGCTCAAGTGGTAGAGCTCTAGTCTTGAGAAAGTCCAAGGACAGTGCTCAGGCCCTGAGCTCAAGCCCAGGAATGGCAAAAAAAAAAAAAAAGAAAAGTAGTGAATCTCTGGAGGCTGAGGCAGGTGGATGGTAAGTTCAAGGATAGCTTGGACTACTGAGAAAGACCCTGTGGCAAAAAAAATAAGTTTCTCTGTTGTAAAATGTTTGAAAGAAAATATACATTAAAAAAGAGTAAAGTTGGGGCTGGGAGTTTGGCCTAGTAGTAGAGTGCTTGCCTAATATGCATGAAGACCTGGGTTCAATTCCTCCGTACCATATACATAGAAAAAAGCTGGAATTGGTGCTAAGGCTCAAATGGTAGTGCTCTAGCCTTGAGAAAGTCCAAGGACAGTGCTCAGGCCCCGAGTTCAAGCCCAGGACTGGAAAAGAGAGAGAGAGAGGGAGGGAAAAGTTAAGAAAAATGGAGAGCCAGGCGCAGTGGCTCACACCTGTAATCCTAGGGATTCAGGAGGCTGAGATCTGAGGATCACAACTCAAAGCCAGCCCAGGCACTATAGTCTATGAGATTCTTAGCTCCAATTAACCAGGAAGTGATGCTGTAGCTCAAGAGGTAGGATGCTAGCCTTGAGCTGAAGAGCTCAAAGACAGCACCCAGGCCCAAAGTTCAAGCCCCATAACCTACAAAAAAAATGGAGAGAATGAGGGAGAGAAGTTAATGGGATACACTGTATAATGTATGGAAATGAAACCCTTCATGTACAAATAATATTTGGTAGTAAAAAAAAAAAATCCTTAAGTGAGCTAGCAATGTGGCTTAGTGATAGAGTGCTTGGCCAACCTTACATGAAGCCCTGGTTCTATTCCCTCTATACCTCATAAACAGAAAAGGCTAGAATTAGAGCTGTGGCTCAAGTGGTAGAACACTACTCTTGAACAAAAGAAGCTTAGGGACAGTGCCCAGGCTCTGAGTTTAATCCACACTATTGTCCAAAAAAAATCCTTAAGTAATGATTCTCATATAGCTGCAATAATTTCCACATATATGCATACATATATAGCACTCTTTAATATTTTCCATATACATATATATATATATACACACATTTTTATGCCAGTACTAGCACTTGAACTCAGAGCCTGGGTGCTATCCCTGAACTGTATCTACTTAAGGCTAGAGCTCTACCACTTGAGCCACAGCTCTACTTCCAGCTTTTTGGACTCCCACCTACAAAATTTTAACATATGATCATATGGGAGCATATTGTCTAATAATCTTTTTTTGTTGTTGTTGTAGTATTCAAACTCTGGACCTGGGCATTGTCCCTGGGGTCTTCAGCTCAAGGCTTGTGTTCTACCACTTAAGCCACAGCACCATTTCCAGTTTTCTGGTGATTAATTGGAGATAAGAGTCTCTCAGACTTTCTTGCCCAGGCTGGTTTTGAACTATGATCCTCAGATCTCAGCCACCTGAGTAGCTAGGATTATAGGCATGAGCTACCAGTGCTCAGCTTACATCACATTTTTTCTAAATCTAAAGAAGGGCTTTTTGTTATTGTTGTTTAGATCTTCTTAAAACAGGGTCTTGACATATAGCCAAGTCTGGTTTGAAACTCACTTTGTAGCCCAGGCTAACCTCAAATGCTCAAGCTTCCTCCCTCCACCTTTCTGAGGGCTGAGATTACAGGCATGAACTACCATCCCCAAACCAGAAGGTTTGAAATAGGTAGCCAATATTTTTGTAGCTTTTAGGAATTACCTAGTGTTTGTATCAGATGAAGTTGCTCTGAAAAGAATTTTAAGGTTGACCTTGACTGCTAAAACCCAAAGCATAAACATCCTGATAATAATCAATTGTGTGGCCACAAAAGAGTAAGTACAGGAGAACACAAGTTTCTCTGTGGGGACAAATTACTTTTCTTTTACTTTCCTTTTCTTTTTTCTTTTCTTTTTTTTTTTTTGCTAGTGGTGGGGGTTGAACTCAGGGCCTGAGCACTGTCGTTGGGCTTTTTCTCAAGGCTACAGCTCTACCACTTGAGCCACAGCACCACCACTTCCACTTTTTTCTATGTAAATGGTACCGAGGAATTGAACCCAGGTCTTCGTGCATGCTAGGCAAGCACTCTACCACTAGGCCAAACTCCTGGCCCCTTACTTTTCTAAATGGTAATATAATTTAAGTCTTTTAGGCTTCTTGTCCCCTTCCTTCTAAAGGTTGTCTTCCTGCCAGGGAATTTTTATCTCATTGGCTATGCCCAGGAACAATCTAATGAGATTTCCTTACCATTAAAGTAATAACACAGGCTGGGAGTTTGGCCTAGTGGTAGAGTGCTTGCCTAGCATGCAGGAAGACTGGGATTCAATTCCTCGGTATCACATACATAGAAAAGCTGGAAGTAGTGCTGTGGCTCAAGTGGTAGAGCATTAGGCTTGAGGAAAGCCCAAGGACAGTGCTCAGGCCCTGAGCTCAAGCCAGGGCTGGCAAAATAAAGTAAGAATACACACAGTAGTTGTAAACTGTTTTTCTTGTTTGTTTGTTTGTTGCCAATCCTGGGCTTGGGCTCAGGGCCTGAGCACTGTCCTTGGGTTTTCTCAAGGCTAGAGCTCTACCACTTGAGCCATAGCACCACTTCTGGCTCTTTTCTATGTATGTTGTACCGAGGAATCCAACCCGGTCTTCATACATGGTAGGCAAGCACTGTTCCACTAGGCCAAACTTCTGGAACCACAATCTGGTTTTTGTTGTTGCTTTAGGTCATGAAGTTTGAACTCAGGGCCTCGCATTTGCTAGGCAGGTGTTCTATTACCTGGGCCAACTTCTAGCCCTTTTCTCTGCACGTGGCTCAAAGCTAGGTTTCCTGGCTTAGCTGAGACAACAGGTACACACCACCACACCCAGCTTCTTCCACTGAGGTGGAATCTTATGAATTTTATTGTCCCCGCTGGCATGGAACCAAGATCCTCTCAATCTCAGCCTCCCAATGTAGCTAGGGTAATTGGCATAGGCTACTAGTGCCTGACCTCTTCCTAGTTGGTGAAGGTCAAATTCAGGACTCACAAGTGGTCAGGGGTGGACACAGCTAGCAGACTACACAGCCTTAGGCAGTTTTACATGGCCAGGTCTGATACACACAGTTAAGTTTGGGTCTAAGGCAGTTCTCCCTACTCTCCTGCCTCTTACGTGTTCCTTATTTAGCAAGTGAACTGAGTCCTGCCCACTGGAGATTTCCTACATCCCTTTGGATGCTTCTTTTAGACCCATCCTCCTCTGCCCGCGCCTCCCCTCCCTGGTCCTCCTTGGCTGACCTCCCCACAGTCCAGGGCCACACCACAGAGTGATGTGCATATTTGCCTGTGGACTCACCCTTGTTTTTCTTCAGTGAGGGGGTCTCCTCCCTCACGCGTCTGCCCATCCCTGCTGGATCACTCTTTCCTCCTGTGTCTGCCTGGCCTGGGCTGCACTTCTCACTGCTCAGGGCTGTGGTGATGGCTGACTGGCTGGGGACTGAGCTGGGTGCCTCAGGATGGGTGCCAGGGCCCGGTGAAGGGGAGGAACCAGCACTGCTGCCAAATAGGAAGCTGCAGCCCTGCTGTACTGACGGAGGCCAGGGGAAACACTCGGCAGAGGCTGTTTCCTGACTCACAAGCTCGCTCACGGGAGAGAAACACAGGCCTCTTTTCTGGCTTTCAGGTTCTGGTCACAGCTACTCAGCTGCTTCTGCTCTGCTGGGCAAAACCTGCCTTCCAGACCCGGGCAGCAGGACTGCCACATGGACCCCCCACCCCACCCAGGGAAGCCTGCGATGACTCATTTTCTCTCAGCTCTTCAGCTTTGCCATAAACAGGCCTGGTTATTCAGCTGTGTGACCTTCCCAGGAGGAGAATAGCGGCGGCAGGCAGTCCTTCCCCTGGCATCCTGGTCACCAAGCACCACCACTGGGTGAGAATTCCCAGAGGCTGAGGCCCTGGGTCACAGAGTGGACTCTCCTCCTTAGAAGACTCTAAGATGCCTCTCTCTCCACGAGCTGGAGTTGGTAACCGGAGATAGGGGTAGGGACTGGAGATTACTATATAGTATCTCTGGCACTGATTTCCCCCCCACTTCCCAAATGTATGGCTTGCCAAGTCCACCAGCCCTGGGGCACAGTTTGGCCTCAGGGAGAGGCCACACACATCCTGGGTAGGCTTGGGTGCCAAGCAGTGGCTATGGGCTGGTGTTCTGGTCCTCAGGCCCCTTGTGGAAGTGAGCTTCGTCCGCAAGTAGCTGGTGAACACCTAACTCCTGTACAGACTATAGAAGCCAGGACTCAGGTACCAGTCTAGACAAGCACACTCAGCAAAGCCAGCTTGCTCTCTAATGCAAACAAACCAGGTACCTCTGAGCACACAATACCCAGGAGAAGGTCCTTGTGGTCACCTTTCCGCTTCATTGCTAAAAGGGCAGGGAAGGGGGACGTTTCCCTCCAGACACCTCCCTCCTCACCTGCCAGGTCCCCACTGCACTTTCTGTTCACCTCAGCCTAGGTCACATGCTGGAGCAAATTCATGAGCCAAAACTTCTGATGGGTGAATTTTCCCCAAACCAGTGGTACTTAGCTGATTGCTTTGGGGTCCCAAGACATTGCCAAAAACAAGGAAGTTTGGAAGCCAAACAGACCCTGGGCCCTGGAGGGCCCTGACCACCTGGCACCTGGGCTCTCCAAAGGGGGACAGAAGCCCAGTGCAATCACCCTCTCTGATGAGAGAATCAGAGTTCAAGAGCAGGAGAGCTAACCTACCTACCCACCTCTGCCCTTCCCTCAAGGCTTGGCCAAGTCTGTTTATTCTGTTTTCTTTACACTCTACTCCACCTCCCATGGGATCATTTCTACCTTGGGTTTAAAGTCAGACTTGATGGGGGGGGGGGGAACCTCAGAGAAGTATTTCCTCTATGGGGACTATTGCTAGCTAGCAACATTTGTAACTCCTCTTCTGTGAGGGTTTCAGCCCCTGACAGGGGTCAGGGTAATAAAGTAGAAAATCTACCTTCACAATTTTGGCTACATCTGCTCCCATCTCTAAGCAACCCAGGCCCTGGATTGTAGGGTGGCGGCATCTTTGGGCACTGGCTGGTGTTTGTGCTCCAGCTGATGAAGCGAGTTAAAGGGCTGCACAAACGCAGGGCACTGAGCAAACAGGCCAGTGTGCTGACCAGATGTCAGGGGTGGGGTGGGAGGCCTGGCCCTGTGCACTGGCCTAGCACCCCTCCCTCCAGGATGCCACAGGCTGACCCAGGCCTGATGCTACAATGATCTGCGCTGCCAGCCTTAGCTACTGGCAGAAAGGGGGCATGGAGGTGTCCACTGGGCCTCCATTCCAGAGGGAAGAATCTCCCAAGTGCAGGCGCCCAGCCTCTGGGGGGTGGGCTGTGGGTCATCTCCCCCTGGACTATGAGGAAAAGGAATTTTGCCAACTTGAAGACTCCCCTCCCCACCCACCAATGGGGGAATGGCTCCTGGTCGTCTTTATTTAGACATGCCACACAAAACCCTTTGAGACTCAGAAAGTCCCTCAATTAGGGTTTCCATAGCAATGCACCCTTCTTCCCAGGTTATCAAGGAGCAATTATCCATAGCCCCAAAGCCATTTTTTTTGTTCCCTCCAAAGCAGGAGATGTTGTTTGGGAAGGCTCCTCAAGGCCACCCTAAAGGCTCCTTTGTCCCCCAAATGAGAACATGGGTGGGAGACGAACAGAAAGTGCCATTGTGCTATAGTGTGGCATCACTGAGGGCTGTGGCAGCCGGTTCTGCTTTTTAAAGGCCTGGGCTGGGGCTGGGAGTTTGTGGTTAAAGTGCTTGCCTAGCATGCACGAAGACCCGGGTTCGATTCCTTGGTATCACATACATAGAAAAAAGACAGAAGTGGTGCTGAGGCTCAAGTGGTAGAGCTCTAGCCTTGAGAAAGTCCAAGGACAGTGCTCAGGCCCTGAGCTCAAGCCCAGGACTGGTAAAAAAAAAAAAAAAAAAGGCCTGGGCTGTGTCAGAAGGGGATTCAGTGCTGCTCAGCAGAAGCCTCAGCCAGCCAGAGAGCATTGCCCAAGAGCTTTAGCTTGTCCTCTCTGACCTGCTCCCCATTCTCCCTTTGGGGTCTGTTCTCATGAGAGTGCCACATGAGACAGAGGAACATACAAGGAAATCCCTGCACATTGTGGGTAGGGGTGGGGATGACTTCAAGAGTGCTTGACTTCAAGAGGATTGGGTGGGGGTGGGGGACGCATCACATCAATCCCTCTCCTTCGCCAGGGAATAGTCACTTAACAGCTTAGCAGCTTCTTTGAGCCATGATCAAAGACTGGCAAACTTTCTCCAGAAGGGCTGGACAGTAAACAGTTCAGGCTTTGCAGGCCATATGGTCTGTGTCACGACTGCCTCTGAGGCATGCAAGCAGCTGTAGACAACACGTGCACAAACAGGCACGTGTGCAGAACTTTGTTTACAAAAACAGGCAGAGGTCTGGATTTGGCGGGGGAGGGGGCCTTGGGGGGGGAGCACTTTGTTGATCCCCAGCTCTACGACCTTAGAGGACCAGCCATGGGCTTCCTCGTAGAGATCCACAGTGCACTAGAGGGTCTTGCACCTGTGCACTATCTACCCAGTGCCTAGCCTGGACAGCCTCTCACCGGTCTATGCTCAGCCAGGAGCTCAGGGAATACTTTTTTTTTTTTTTGGCCAGTCCCAGGGCTTGAACTCAGGGCCTGGGCACTGTCCCTGAGGTTCTTTTACTCAAGGCTAGCATTCTACCACTTGAGTTACAGGGCCACTTTGGGCTTTTTCTGTGTATGTGGTACTGAAGAATCAAATCCAGGGCTTCCTGTATGCTAGGTAAGCACTCTACCACTAAGCCACATCCCCAGCCCACAGGGAGTGCTTCGAGCTGTGGTTTCAGCCTTCACACAGAACCTCAGAGGATGAAGAAAGCACTGGGCACTTCCATATATAAGCGCCCCAGAGCAGCACATCGATGCCCATTTTGCCAGAAAATGATTTCAAGAAGGTATGCAGCCCTGCTGAAGCCTATTCATGGGCTGGTTCATGCAGAAGTCCAAAAAACCCTCTGGTAAGATCCCTTACTCAGATAGAGCTGGTTTCTTTGTATCTGAAAGAGCTCTTACAAAGCATAAATAATAAAATAGAGGGGCCAGGAGTGTGGCCTAGTGGTGGAGTGCTTGCCTAGCATACACAAAGCCCTGGGTTCAATTCTTTGATACCACATACACTGAAAAAGAAAGAACTGGTGCTGTGATCAAGTGGTAGAGTGCTAGCCTTGAGAAAGCTCAAGGACAGTGCCCAGGCCCTGAGTTCAAGCCCAGGATTGGCAAAAAATAAATAAAATAGATAAATGTTACAAAGAAGCAATTCATAGGAGATACAAATGACAAATGAGGTGAAAGGACTCTCTTTCTCACTGATAATTCAAGACATTAAAATTATCATATATATATATACATTTTTTTTTACCATGTCACACTGGCTAAGGTTTAAAAGATCAATGATACAGTCGTAGAAGGAGGTGGGGAAAAAAAGGCGCCTTGAGTCACACTGGGAAGAACCAGCATAGAACCCTTCTAGCACACATTAAATTTTAAAACATGCTAATCCTGTGGCCCTGAAATTCTACTTCCAAGAATTTATTTTACAAAAATACATGTTCAGGGATGTTCATTTAGGCAGCATTCATAATACGGAAAAATTGGGAGCCAACCCAAATATGTATTACTAGGAGACTGAATGAATAAATTGTGTTACATCTATACTACAAAATAATATGACACTGTTTAATAATGAGGAAGATGTCTAGAATTTAAAGTAAGAAGGCAGATCTCTAAATACTGACATGAAAAACAAAAGATTTGTGGGGACTGGGAAGGTAGCTCAATGGTGGAGTGCTTGCCTCCCATGCATGAAGCCCTGGATTCAATTCCCCAGTACCACATACACAGGAAAAGCCAGAAGGGGTGCTGTGGCTCAAGTGGTAGAGTGTTAGCCTTGAGCACAAAGAGGCCCAAGGACAGTACCCAGGCCCTGAGTTCAAGTCCCAGGACTGGCAAAAAAAAAAAGGAAAGGAAAAAAAGATTTATGGACGAACAAATTATAACAACAGTTTTTTTTCAAAGGAATAACACTGGTATATACAGATTTAAAGTAATGCTGAATATGAATATACATATATATATATATGTGTACACATATATATTCCAAAACAAATTAAGGCAGATGTCAAGATTTTTACAGTCAACCAGTGCTAGTGGCTCACATCCATAATTCTAGCCTGAGATCTGAGGATCACAGTTCAAAGCTAAGCTGGGCAAAAAAATTGATGCGATTCTTATTTCTAGTTAATCACAGAAAAATCTGGAATTGGTGCTGTGGCTCAAGTGGCAGAGCATTAGCCTTGCGCAAATAAGTGCTCAGGGATAACGGCCTAGAGTTCAAGCCCCAGAGCAGCAGGAAAAAAAAAAAAAGATTTTTGCAGTCTATTATTCACATTTCTGAAATGTTGAATGTTAGAATTACACATTCTGTGTCTGAATCGTGTGTGTGTGTGTGTGTGTGTGTGTGTGTGTGTGCATGTGTGCCAATACTGAGATCTGAACTTAAGGCCTCAAGCTCTCCTTTAGCTTTTTCCACTCAAGCATAAAGCTCTATTTTCCATTTTTGCTATTTAACTGGAGATGAGAATCTCCTGAATTTAATTGCCCTAGTGGCTTTGAACTGAACTTCTCAGATCTCAGCCTCCTGAGCAAATAGGATTACAAGCATGAGTGAGCCACCAGTGCAACAATCTTGTTATATAATCATAAAAAATAAGGAAAAGCCTGGTGCTGGTGCTTCATGCCTAAACTAAGGGGGGATAAGGGCTAAGGATTGCAGTTTGAAGCCATCCTGGGCAGGAAAATCTGTGAGACTCTTATCTCCAATTAACCACCAAAAAAAAAAAAAAGTGGAGCTGTGGTTCAAGTGGTTCACTAGGCTTGAGCAAAAGGACTCAGAGACAGCACCCAGGCCCTGAGTTCAAGCCCCAGAGCGCACACGCGCGCGCACACACACACGCACACACACGCACACACAAAACCCCAATCCTGGGGCCTGAACTCAAGGCCTAGACACAGTCCTTGAGCTTTCTCAAGGCAAGCGCTCTACCACTAGAGCCACAGCACCACTCCGGACAGCACCACTGCTAGCTTTTTATGTGTATGTGGTACCAAGGAATAGAATCCAAAGCTTCATGCATGCTAAGCAAGTACTCTACCATTAGGCCAAACTCCCAGTCTGACTGTTAGTTTCTTATAAAAGTTACTTGGGCAACAGTTCCAGAGTTTTAAAACACTCATTTTTTTTGGGCGGTGCTGGAGATAGAACTCAGCACCCTGAGCATACCAGCAAGCGCTCCACCACTGAGCCCTACTCCCAGCCCTTAGTTTTACTACGTAGTCCAGGCAGGTCTTGAATTTGAGATTATCTCTACTTCTGCCTTCCAAGTGCTGGTCTGTATCACCAGACCCCCACCCAGCCTAAAAGATTTCTTAAAGGGGTACTCTTTAAGAAATGGTGTGGTACTCTTAAATCTACTTCTTTTTTGTGGTCCTAGGGCTTGAACCCGAGGTCTCAGGTATGCTGGGCACACATTCGGCCACTGAGTACTCCATTCCTGTTTATCTTATGCTTCATTATGACAAAGCATCGCTCTATACTTTGGAGCTTAAATTCAAGTCCCTGGACCATCTTGTTCTTTTATCCCTGAAATTCAGACTTGTCATAACAGAGATCCAGCGTGACTAAAACAATGCTAGGGATGCCAAGTTTTTATTTTTCATCTTGATGAAAGGAATGGTGGTTTTTACACTGTCCAAGAACAAACAGAACCACGACTCCTGTTTCACAATTTACACAGCCTAATGGAATTTGTGTACTTCTGACAGCGTGAACATATTTCCTACAGTTTCCACATTTGTTTTCCTCTAAGTGGCTGTCAGTTGTTGTTGTTTTACAGGGGTTGGGGAGGAGTTAGAGGGTTTTTTTTTGTTTAATTTTGTTTTCTTTAATGTAACTGGTTAAAGAGTTTTTGCTTTTTGTTTCATTTTGTTTTTAAGTCAAGAATGCCTAAGCACTGGTGGCTCACAGTTGTAATTTCAACTACTTAAGAGGCTAAGATCTGAGGATTTTGTTTTGAAGCGAGCTCAGATAAGGAGGTCTGTGAAACTCTTGTCTCCAATTAACCACCCAAAAAAAAAAAAAAAAGCCGGAAGTGGTGCTGTGGCTCAAGTGGTACAACACTAGCCTTGAGCAAATAAAAAGCAAATAAAAGCTAAGACAGTACTTAAGCCCTGAATTCAAGCCCCAGGACTGGCACACACACACACACACACACACACACACACACACACACACACACACACACACACACACACACACAAAGTTGAGAATGGTGATGCCTATAATCCTAGCACTCAGGAAGCAGAGAGATCAAGAGTTTCAGGATCACCTGGTCCACATAGCAAGTTCAGGTCTAACCTGGGCTATATAATGAGACTTTGTCTCTAAACAAAGAACTTAATAAGCCCTAAAGAGTACAAAGTAAATCTTCCAGGTGCAAGCAGAGGCAAAGCAATCGAGTCATCTCTGTGTGTGTCACACACCCTGCAGACACTCAGACCCAGAGCACACCACGCATACCGCCTGAGCTCACCCAACATGGACTGCAATGTTCTTTCCATGTCCATGGACCCAGGCCCAGACACTTAATCCTCTTTGCCAGGATAAAGCCAGCACGGTAAATCGTAGAGGGAAGAGGCCAGCACTGGCCTGGCCTCTGGCTCACAGTCACAGGGCAGGTCATGGAGATGCCAGCACCTCTTCAAACTCTTCACCAAAGAACCACAAGTCCCCAGAGCTCTCTCAGCAAAACAAGGGCCTCTCAACAGCATGACTCCTGACTCACTGACAGAGAGGGAATCAGAAACCACAGTGTACTGCAAATAGTAACAGTAGGTGTTGTATCTTTAAATCTCTCACAGGGAAACTGAGGCAGATGAGATTTCTCTGTTGAACAAAAATGCCTCAGAAAAGCAGCTCTGAATGGTATCCTTATCCAACCACGTAAAGTTACAGACAGCTCCCTTCTGTTTCTTCTTTGACTTTCTTTCAACCTGCACCTTCCATCTCAAAAAGAAGACTATTTTTGGCACCCAAGAAAGGGGCGCTTAGCATCACACAAAAACAACGCTCTCTCCCCTCTGGAGGCTGCTGTGCCATGGCATTAAGAAAAACAAGTAGAGAGACACAGGTGCTTCTCTGAGCTTTTTCACTCAGGTCTGGGCAAGGCAGAGGTAAGGACTGGGGAGATTCCAAGGAGGTTTGCTTCGGGGTTTAACTCTTAGCTAGAACTCCCAGAGACTCTGGTAGCCATGGGAAATGAAAAGAAAAGAGGGTATGTGGGGGGGAGGGGAGGCAGTGGCCTTTTTTCTTCCTTAACCCACATGTCTAGTTAGTCACTCTCCAGGGGCCAAAGTCAAGGCCAGAAGTCAGCCTGAGAGCAGTGTCCTGTCACTGGCAAGACCTTCCAGCTCAAGACTATGACGAGCTTAGCTGCAGTCACTGTGCCTGTAGGTCTTGCTTGGGACATCCAGACAATATGAATGGAAAGTGACAAAGGAGAAACCAATAAAAGCTGTCTCAAGGCAGATTACTGATCTTGTGATACCTCTCTCTCTCTCTCTCTCTCTCTCTCTCTCTCTCTCTCTCTCTCTCTCTCTCTCATCATGGGGCTTGAACTCAGGGCCTGGATATTGTCTTTGAGCTGCTTTTACGCAAGGCTAGCACTGCACCACTTGAACAACAATGCCACTTCCAGCTTTTTCTGAGTAGTTTATGAGATAAGAGACTATGGACTTTTCCGCCCAGGCTGGCTTTGAACCTTCAGCAATTATAGGCACGAGCCACATATGCCTAGAAAGATCTTCAAAAAAAGAAAAAACCCTCAATATTTGAAAGCAGATGGATAACTCTAGTAGATGCCAGCCTTAAATGAAAAAGCCAATTGAGAGTGCAAGCCTAAGTACTGTCACAATAAACAAACGGATAGGTAAATGAATGATCACTCAATCAATACTTACCGTTAATGAGGTGAAAGTCATGCACATCCCACCAAAGCCATTCAGAGCCAGGGCAATGAAGATGAGCACAGAGAGAGCTGAGGGAATAGAGTCATAAGCAAGGAACCATACATAATCTTTGGGGTCCCCCACTCCACCCCTCTGCATGGAACAGGTTCCCAACAGATGCAGGTTGAATGCAGGATAAGCTACAGAGGGTTTGTGCCTGACACTCTCTATCTCCTGCCTCCCAAGAGCTTGAGCTCTTACAAAAACCACACATCTTTTCTCCACTGACCTAGCAGCAAGCCAGAGGTCCACAATATTCTCAATGACACTACAAAGCTGGTTCCTGAAAAACTGGGACGAACCTGGTGAAGATTTTGGCAAAATGCAGATCCTACTTTGATATATGGATCTGAACAAGATAGAGACCAAGTTACTTCTAAGGTATCTTTTTATTGTTGTTGTTTGTCTCTGTTGGTACTGGTGCTTAGTTCAGGTCCCCTCACTTGGCCTTTTCACTCAAGGCTGGTGCTGTACCATTTGAGTAATAACGTTACTTCCAGCTTTTTGCTGGTTAAATGGAGATAAAAGTCTCTTTGACTTCCAGGCTGGCTTCAAATCGAAATCCCCAGATCTCAGCTTCCTGAGTAGCCAGGATTACAGATTATAGATGTGTACCACCAGCACCCAGCCTAAGACATCCTTAAAGTGCATTCTTAAAGTCCTGGGCAACCTTGAG
This sequence comes from Megascapheus bottae, assembly GCF_031878675.1. Classification (NCBI taxonomy): domain Eukaryota; kingdom Metazoa; phylum Chordata; class Mammalia; order Rodentia; family Geomyidae; genus Megascapheus; species Megascapheus bottae. The sequence goes on along the minus strand of NC_143525.1, from coordinate 27,491,289 downwards.
AAGCCTCAGCTCACAGTTTCTGTAACATAAAGCACTGCATCCTGCAAGTGGCCTGGTTCCTAGTGCCGATCTCTCAGGTTGCCATCGCCTTTAGTGACCTGGTAGAAGATGGAGGCTTCATACACTCTGAGAGCTCCAGACACTACTTCTTGGGGGTGATTGCTCTCTTACCTGGCCACTCATTTGAGATAAGTAACTGAGTCTAGAAATCTAACAGCTGTCTCCTCCAGGCAGGGACTACAGGTACAGTATCTAAGAGCAGGTAGCCAGAAAGCACTTCTGGATAATCCCTCCCCAGCTCCTGATCAAAATGTAGAGCAAAGAAAGGCATACTCACAGTTAGGGTTACTTGCTCCATATGCAATCAGCAAGCAGGAGACAGCAAAGCAGGCACTAGAACCAAGCAGAGATAGTACATTATGTATTTTTGCATTGTTGTCACTATTATGTAGTCTTATCATGGGAAGGTATTTTGTGTCATTTTAGAGCACTTAGAATCATTAAGTTAATTTACAATTCTAGGGGCTGAAGGCATGGCTCAGTGGTAGAGCACTTGGTTTACATCCATAAAGCCCTAGATTTCATTCTCCAATACTAACAAAGAAGAATACTATAGCTAGCCTCGATTTACTAATGATGAAAATAAGTCTCATTAAAAATAAAATGTAAACCTTAAGTTTTTGTTAGGTTAAGTTTATAGGTTCGAGGTAGAGTACTTCCCCAGCATATATAAGGCCTTGGGTTCATTCCCCAGTACTAAGCTCCTCCCCCCAATAAGCAAACCAAACCCCCAAATCAAGATCTCATACCTAACAAGAGGCTAAACCCCAATGCCTGGTCCTGTGAATGCCACACTGCACTGCCCCTCCCCCACTGGACTGGAGCAGGCCCAGGCTAGGGAAGGAGAAAGCACACAGCTCAGGTTCCTGGGCCCCTTCAGCCTGGACATGACCTACCTACCGGCCAGAATGAATGTCTGCCATCTCCCAAACCCCTCTGCTTAGTTCTTCCCTGGAAAGCAGTCTCTTCACTAGAGTGAAAGGCACACATTCCCTTCATGAGCACAGGACTCACCCACTATCCACTACTGCCTGAAGAGGTGGTTGTTTCCAATGTGAAACAGTCTCGGGGAAAACCCTGACAGACTAGAGCTGTATGTATGTATGCATGTATGTCTATATGTATGTATGTTTGTAGTGTTGAAGAAATCAAACCTAGAGTTTGCACATGAGCCTTAATTTATAGTTAATGGGGGTTTCTTGGTGCCAGTCCTAGGGCTTGAACTCAAGGCCTGGGTACTGTCCCTGAGCTTTTTGTGCTTAAGGCTAACACTCTACCACTTGTGCCACACTTGTACTTATAGATATTTTTTATGGATAAAAGTTCCATGGCATAAGCCACCAGTGCCTGGCTAAACTATTTTATAGTTTTGTTGTTGTTTTGGTGCTCCTCTGGGGCTGAATTTCAGGCCTGGGCTCTGTCCCCAAGTCTCTTTGTGCTCAAGGCTAGCACTCTACCATTTGAGCCACAGCAGCATTCCCTTCTTTTTTTGTTTATTGTGGTATGGAGGAATCAAAGCCAGGACTTAATGCAAGCTAAGCAAGCACTCTACTACTAAGGCTACATTCCCAGCCTATTTTATAGTTTTTAAGTCTCATTTGATTTAATTAATTGATTGTTTGCTTTTACTTTTTTTTTAATATTCAATGAACCTAGGGTCTTGTACATGTTCGACAAATACACCACCTCTTAGCCACACCCTCGCCCCTTCTATTTTTGTATATGTATTTTAAAACATGGAAAAGCACATGTTTGCCTAATATGCAAGGTACTGAGTTCAATTCCTAAAACCACAAGAAGGAAGGAAGGAAAGAAAGAAGGAAGGAAGGAAGGAAGATAATAGTAATTGCACATGCTTATACTAAGATTACATGCTTAAAATCTTTTAGGGAGCTGGGAACCAGTGGCTCATACCTATAATCCTAGCTACTCAGGAGGCTGAGATCTGAGGATCCAGCCCAACAGACAAGTTTGAAAGACTCTTATCTCCATTGAACCAGCAAAAACCTGAAGTGGAGGTATGGTTCAAACTGTAGAGCAGCAACTATCAGGGAAAAAGCCAAGTAAAAGAGAGAGGCTCTGAGTTCAAGCCCTAATAGTGGCACACATGCATGCGTGCGCGCCCGTGAGCACAGGCACACACACTCCTTTTAAGGAGTCCCTCAGTGCACCTGCTAACATATTCTAGGCTTTTACAGTGTACTTGTTAGCTCCTTCCAGGATTTCCTTCAGCAGGAAATGTAAGCCAAGGACTCCACCTGCCCACTCTGTGCCCCCACAGAGCCCACACTGACCTGCCCAGCAGCCTGAGTTTCCTTGGACCATACTTGTCCATGATGATGCCCAGGGGCAGGGTGATGGCACTGAGCAGGAAGGAGCCCACAGTGAAGGCCAAATTTAGAATCTCGTCCTGGGCCTTGCAGCTGAGCCACCCATTTACCCAGATCACCTCTTCATGTTCTGGCTCTGCGGTGCCTCCCACTGTGCCGTTGGTGACATTCTCTGTGAATAGAGAGAAAAGGAACATGGCAGGCTTTCCCAAAGAGCAGATGGGCAGGTGTGCATTCTGTTACCCCACTGAGAAGGCCAGAGCTGGCTCTGGAGCCTTAAGGGTTCCAATAATCCACAGCAAGCCTGGATGTCTATTTGACCAATACCCTCTGAAGCTATAATCTAGGAGGTCTCAACTTTTATAGGCACCAAAGACCATTTAGAAAATCCAGTAAAGAAAGCTGTGCTTATCAGGAGCTGGTGACATGATCAAGCCTATAATCCTAGTCACACAGGAGGCTGAGATCTGATCTGATCTGAGGATCAGTGTTCAAAGTAGTCTGGGCAGGAAAGTACATGAGACTCATCTCCAATTAATCCCCAGGAAACAGGAAGTGGAGCTGTGGCTCAAAGTAGTAGAGTGTTAGCCTTGAGCAAAAGAGCTCAGGGACAGTGCCCAGACCCTGAGTTCAAGCCAAGAAAAGAAAGAAAGGAAGGAAGGAAGGAAGAATGAAAGAGAGACAGACAGACAGAAAGAGATAGAGAGAGAAAGCAGGGAGTATGGAAGATTTAGCACCATGGAAGAGGAGCATTTGCATGGCAAGAGCAAGGCCCTAAATTTGGTCCTCAGCTCTGCAAAAGAAAGGGATCAGGGGTGTGGCCTAGTGGTAGAGTGCTTGCCCAGCATGCATGAAGCCCTGGGTCCAATTCCTTGGTACCATATATACAGAAAAAGCCAGAAGTGGTGTTGGCTCAAGTGGTAGAGTACTAGCCTTGAGATATCCCAAGGACAGTGCCCAGGCCCTGGGTTTAAGCCCCAGGACTGGCAAAAAAAAAAAGAAAGAAAGAAAGAGAGAGGGGAGGGGACAGAAGGAGGGAGGGAGGGAGGGAGGGAGAGAGAGAGAGAGAGAGAGGGAGGGAGGGAGGGAGGGAGGAGGGAGACAGGCAGGCAGGCAGGCAGGCAGGCAGGCAGGCTGTGCTCCTTCTCCTCTTGTCCACAATCTTAGGCTGTCTCCTTGATGTACCTGTGAGGGCCTGGTTAGGGTTCCTGTTCTAAAGTATCCTATACTGTGATAGCAAACCTTGGGATCCAGCCTTAGTTTGGGGAGTCCTAGACAGTTTAGAGCCTTCTCAGCTGTTCTGTCTCTACTAACACTGCAGTCAGCATGGAAGCAGACTCTAGACCACATGGGAAGGACAGGCTGCTGGTCTCATCATGATCCCTGCTCTTCAGCCTGGGGAGACTGAATGGCCTTGCCTTCTCAGATACAAAACAGGCCATGTGCCATTTTCTCCCCTGATACCTTCCTAGCTACAACTGCAGACACTGTGTCTTGAATCCCTTTGGGAACTATGAGACTTTTGTTTTATTTTTTTTTAATAATTTTAGATTTGGTGGGCCAGGTGTTTGGTCTAGTGGTAGAGTGCTTGCCTAGCATGCATGAAGACTGGGTTCCATTCCTCAGTACCATATCCACAGAAAAGCTGGAAGTGGTGCTGAGGCTCAAGTGATAGAGTGCTAGCCTTGGGGAAAGCCCAAGGACAGTGCTCAGACCCTGAGTTCAAGCCCCAGGACTGGCAAAAAAATAATAATAATTTTAGAATTTTATGTTTTGTGGGGGCAGGAAGCAGTACTAGGGCTTGGACTCAGGGCCTCATACTCGCTTGACTTGCTTGCTCAGCTTGTAGTCTACCACTTGAGCCCTATCTTCAGCCCTGACTTTCACTGATTATTTTGCAGATGGAGTCTAGCTGTTTCTGCCCCAGCTGGCTTTGAACTAAATCCTCCAGGCCTCAGCTTCCTGAATAGCTAAGATTACAGGCGTGAGTCACTAGTGCCCAGCTGGCTGTAGTTACGTTTCAGGTAGTATCCTGAGCTTTATGCCTGGATCACCCTTGGACTGTGATCCTCTTACCTATGCACTTCCTACTTAGCTGGGAAGAAAGGCAAAGCCCACCACATTCAGCCTACTTATTGAGATCAGGTCTCACTGACTTTTCCCTGGCTGGCCTGGAAATAGCATCCTCCTGATCTCTACCTCCACAATGACCGAATTACTTATGGATTGCCAACATATCTGGCCTTCAGGTGCATCTTTTCTTATTGTTCTCTCCTGGAACATTGTATGGCTATCTCCTGTGACCACACCCAGACCCTGCCGGGTGCTAAGCCCAGTGTGTCAGCCACACCTGTGTTGTAATTTTAGCTCTTAAGGGCCCCCTCCAAAGTCCAACCAGCTCGGAAAGAACACAGAAGGCAGGAAAAAGTGCTGTGGTAGCTAAAGGAGGGAGGATGGGGACAAGGTGAGCTTGAGACTGAGGAACTGTCCTCAGCAGGACTGCTAGTTCAGAGGTGCTGACTAATCCTGCAGAGACAGGACAGACTGATTAGATGCAAGACTACCAGAGAGCCAAGGAAATACTGTTCCTCAGATAACTAACTGCTTCCCAATTGCAGCCCTTTGGCGCCAGGGCTATAAGGCTGAGGTAGGCAAAGGCTTGCCCAGACATCCAGGGCTGCCTCACACAACTGAAAAGAAAGCAGCTGCTCTGGACACCAGGTGGCTGAGATCTGGAAGGTCATGGTTCAAAGCCAGTCCAGGCAGAAAAGTCCTTGAGACTTCATCTCCAATATAATCAGAAAAAAATAAACCTGAGCTGGAGGCATGGCTCAAGTGGTAGAGTGCCAGCCCAGCAAGTTCAAGACACTGAGGTCAGGTCTGGATATGAGCAAAAAGCAGAGGGGGAGAGAAAAAAAAAAAAAGCAGGGAATAAAGAAAGTGGTTATGATGATTCATGCCATATGCTAACCCCTGACCAACAAGTTCTGCTGGGGACATGCTGAGATCATGAGGCAGAACACAACCTCTGAGCTCTAATTTTGGTTCCTCTGCTATGTATGAACAACCTTGAGGGAAGTGATTTGATACTACTGTTCTATCTCAGTTTCGTTATCTGTAAAATGGATATAATATAACAATAGCGTATACATCTATATTTGGGGGAAACATTAATGAGAAACTCAAGATAGTATTCTAGGAGTGTGGTTTAAGTGGTGGGAGCACTTGCCTAGCATGTACCAGGTTCAGAGTTCAATTCCTAGCACTATAAAACAAAACAAATCATAACAAAACAGAACAAGAATGTGGATGTCGGGGGCTCATGTCTGTAATCCTAGCTTCAAGAGGCTAAGAATTGAAGATCAAGGTTCAAAGCCAACCCCAGAAGATAATTCCAAGAGACTCTTACCTCACAAACTAACCAGCAAAAGTGCTAGAAGTGGAGGTATTAACTCCAGTGGGAGAATGCCAGCTTTGAGTGATAAAAGCCCAAATGAAAGTGTTAAGCCCTGAATTCAAGCCCAGTATCAGGAAACAAACAGCATTCTAAAGCTCACACAGGCACAGGAAACCCTCAGTTATCACTTTCTTTTATTACTTTGATAGGAGGAATGAAGGAAAGGATTGCGCCTGCCCAGTGCCCGGGAGCACAGTACTGTGTCTGTTCCATGCATGATTCTAGTCTAGTCTAGCCTCCCACTGGGCCAGGAGTGCTGAGCACCGCCGCTTGGGTCTGGTTATCTATCTCCAGGTCCTGGCTCCCAGCAGGCCCTGGCCCAGGCAGCTATTTACTGAATGAGTGAAAACAATGGAACTGGATCCTAACAGCAAAAAGGATCAAGACAGAGGAAAGGAAAGAGGATGCACAGAACCCAGGTGCACCGAGAAGGGATGGTGGGAGATTAGAACCACAAGGTTAACTACAAAAACCACAGGTTCCTGTTCCTGCTGCGTTCTCCCACTTTTACAAGAATAGCCACCGCATGGATGCCGAAACAGATGGCAGACAGGGTCCTCTGAGCCCATTGGGATGCAGCTCAGAATGGTCTTGTGCTACTGGGCAGGAGGCCTGAGCTGTGGGCTTACCCACCGTGGGGCAGCTCGTGGAAGCACGTCATAGGAAGGCACTGGTCTCAGGTGTCAGCCTGCCAGCAACAGGAACTAGAACAGCAGCTGTGGGACAGGGCCTGCACCCAGCAGTGCCCATCTCCAGGTCTACGTGCAGATATGAATCAAGCAGCCTGGATGTGATACAAGAGATGGTGGAGGGAAGGTCTGCAGGCCCCGGATGGCCTGATGGGACCTGATGGTGACATGCAGAATCTGGAGCCCAGTACTGCACTTGGACTGGTGGAATGCCACAGCTTTGCCACTCAGGGAGCAGTAAGGAGCCAAGGAGAGGAAGAAAAAGGCCGTATTGCCTATCAGGAAGAGCAACAGCCCCCTCCTCCCTATCCCACAGTCCCCCGGAGAAGAAACTACAGCTGGCTACCTCAATCCATGATTCTCTTCTTCTAGGTCTGAGACTAGGACTTAAACTCAATACCTGACACTTTCACTCATGGGCTGGCAACTCTACTGACTGAGCCATGCCTCCAACCCCCTATGATCCTTTTCACTACAGGACTGAAAATAAAATCCAGAATCACTAGCTAGGGATGTGGCTCAAAGGTAGAGCACTTGTGTGAATGAGGCCCAGATGTCCATCCATCCTCAGCACCAAAGGGGGCGCGGGAAGCAAGACGTATTCCCAAGGCAGCCTCCATCTCAGCAGGCCTACCAGTAGAAACTTCTAAAATTCCCCCGGAGATATGGTCACCCCCTTACTAGACAGGGGCCAAGTGGAAGTGAGAGTGTCTGTCTTTGCCTCTGTCACCCTGAAACTACTAAGCACAGAAGCAGGGACCTACAAGCTAGGATTCTATCTGAAAGCAATCCCTGCCAACAGGCCCACCTAGCCCTCTGCCCTCCTGCCTGCAGACAGCGATGTCCAGCAACAGAAGAACCTGGGGGATGGGGAAACTGAGTGCCCTCTCTTGTCTGCCCAGGGAGCAATTTGAGAGTGTTCCTTGCTCCTGGAGGGAGTGAAACCTTTGGCGAGTCCAGAAGTTGGGTTGGCAGTAAATAGCCCACATACATAATCTCAGTCCCAGAAGATGTCCAAACTCAGGCAGGCCCTCACTGCTCCTCTCCCTCTGTTCCCATGGAGGTCAGAACAAAGACAGAGAGATAAGCACCCAGGAAGTACCAAGCTCTGGGCTGTCCCCACCTCCACCTCCCTTGCTTCTGGCCTAGAAGCCCAGCGCCAGCCCAGCCCAGCAAGCCTGCCTGGGGTCTCACCAGAACTCTGTTTAGTAAACAGATGCCTCCAGAATGGGCAGCTGGAGTGGCCCAGCCTGGCCCAGCCAGGGAGGGAGAACTAAGAAGACAGACGAGGAATTGGTGTGGCAGAATGTGGGGAAAACAAGACAAAGGCTGCCAGGGCCAGGGCAGACAGAACAATGACCTGCACTGTTGAGCCCCACTCAGAAGACTCTCAAACAAAATCTTTCCAGAGAAAGCCAGGGAGAAAAGAGGGTGCTAGACTCCATTCAGCCCCTCCAGAGCCTCTCCAAGGTCAAAAAGGGGCCTCCCTCACCCCAGGCAAACAAAGAGAGAGGGGAGCCTCCACAATAACACCCTGACAATGCAGAAAGCCAAGGAGCACAGAGCTGGTGATGCCTCTAAATCCCCAGGCAGCCTTCTTTTCTGGCTGCTGGCTTTTGAGACTCTCCCTTTCAGGGTGTGCATTTCTGGCTGGCCCTGCTGAGAGTACCTGCCCCAGGATCTCCTGTCTCTTTCTAGTCCTTAGTCTATCCGGCAACAGGAAGCAGCACCTCAGTCCAGCAGCGGGGAGATATGGGTGAGAGGTCGGCTGAACCACGGAGCAAACAAGAAGCAGCACTGTGGTCTGCCTGTGGTCAGAGCGTCAACCCCCTCGTGGAGATGGCAGTGCAGCCTGCTTCTGCAGAGAGCCTGTGTCTACCAGCCATGGTGTCACTATGTCCAGTGGAGTTCAGTCCCTGGATTGTTTAGTGCCTTCTCACTCTGACCCCATGTTCCACATGACAGTGATGTTCAGAGCAGATAAGTCACCTGCCAAAGGTGTAGGGGAAGTTAGACCTGAATCCAGGGCTATCAGAGCCCTAAGGTCCTGCTATTAACCTTTAGGCTGTGCTGATACTGTCCTCCCCAGTGGCTCAGTGACAGCACAGGTCTGGGAAAAGGCTGTCACACAGCATCAGGGACCATGCCAAGGACCTTTCACATCCTCTAGAGGAAAAGAGGATGCATCATGGCCTTCCCACGAGGTACCTGAGAGGCAGTCCGAGCTGGACAGGACCTTCATGGAACATCAAGAAGCCAACAAACACCAGGCACTGGTGGCACGTTTTGTTTTGTTTTTTGTTTTTTTTTTATTCCTGTAATCCTAGCTACTCAGGAGGCTAGATATGAGGATTGTAGTTTGAAGCCAGCCCAGGTGAAAAAGTCTATGAGACTCTTACCTCCAATTTACTACCAAAAATCTGGACGTGGAGCTATGGTTCAAGTGATAGAGCATTAGCCTAAGCACAAAAGCTCAGGGACAGTGCTCAGGCCTTGAGTTCTAGGACTAGTGCATATATGCATACATACACACACACACACACACACACACACACACACACACACACACACACACACACACACACACAGTGCTGGAGGAGGGAAATTAGGTCATGAAACGTGAAAGAGAAAGGCAGGGTGATTGGGGACAGCCAAGGGTACTACCTCTTTTCTATGAGACATCCTGAGACACAAGTCTGGCCTTTTCCTATGAAATTTTGTTTTAATTCAAAATAAACTGGGGATGGGCTATGGATATAGTTCAGTGATAGAATGTTTGCTGAGCGTATGTAAGGCCCTGGGTTTAACCCTAGCACTGCAAAAATAAACAAACTGGGAGAAAAGAAGTGAAAAGAAGCTGAATCTAACACTGCACACCAGTAATCCTTGCACTAGGGAGATGGGAGCAGTTTAAGAGAGTTCAAGACCCATGACTGACCAAAAAAAAAAAAAAAAAAAAGTACCAGGTGTGGTGGCTCAAGCCTGTAATCCTAGCTACTCAGGAGGCTAAGATCTGAGGATCCCAGTTCAAAGCCAGTCCCGGCACTAAAGTCTATGAGATTTATCTTCAATGAACCACCAGAAAACCAGAAGTGGTGCTATGGTTCTAGGGGTAGGGCGGTAGCCTTGAGCTGAAGCACTCAGTGATAGCACCCAGGCCCACAGTTTAAGCCCCATGACAGACCACCCCCCAAAAATGGGGAGAGCTCTTTCTCATGCCTGTAATCTCAGGAGGCTGAGATCTAGAGGACTGCACTTGGAAGCCAGCTAGGGCATAAAAGTTCATTAAACTCCATCTCCAAAGTAACAAGCAAAAAGTAGGGCTGGAGTTTAAATCCTACTACTTTAGGGAGTGTTTGGAGGGATTGAAGCAACCAGGGACATTTGTCCACAACTGCACCCTAGCGTGGCCTTGCTTCCCTGGGGGGATAGTAGCCCCTCTGCCCTCTCAGAGACCCAGGAGCTGGCCTTGAATGGCCACAAGCAGCAACCACAGAGCTCAAGAGCATAGAACTGCAGTCTGCCTTCAAGTTTCTGGCTTGGCTATGACTTCCTCTAACAGGAGTGGAGGAGTAGGGGTTGGGGAGGGAAAGATTTCTACTCTCTAGCCCTTACTTCACTCATACCCAGCATGTGGCAAGCCCTCAATGGTCTCTAAGAGCCTTTAAGAGGTGAACTGGTCTTGACCCTCCTCTGTCTCCATGGCTGCCTTGATAATAAAATCCAGTCTTCCCAAGTGCCCTCCTCGATCTTGCTCATGCTAGCCCCTTCCCACCTCCCAGGTCATCCCTGCTGGGACAGGTGTTTGTTTGGCCTCCCCTCCAGGCTTCAGCTTAAACCTCTGGGAGGTTCCTACTCAATCTCAACCAGATTCCAGTGATGGGTCTGTCTCCCAGACGCATGAAATCTGTGTGTGATGGTTTGTTTGCTTGGCACCTCCAGTCCAGCTCCTCACCAAATGTTTACTAAAGTACAGATTAGATCAGAGAGGAGACAGGACATCCACAGGTGGCCTCGTCCTCCTAAGCTGACCTTGTGACTGGGCAACAGAAAAAAATAAATCAAGTGTGGGTTGATTGCTACAGTTGGCCATTGAGTGGCCAAAAGGACATAGCCCCGGGGAAGCCCCAGCCTGGGATGCCAGTATCCACACCAAAGGACTGGGGAGGAATCCAGCCTTGAAGTGTATGAAGTGCCAGGCCCTGGCACCCCTGCACATCTGTTACTTACCCACCACCCCTCCTGTGGTAAGGCAAAACAAGCTATGGGACAACAGCTATTTTCTTTTCTTCTCTCACCTCACCAAGCTGGAACCTAACACCATGTCTGGAACCAGATTCTGGCCACAGTCCCGACAAAGAGTTCTGGGAACCTTTCAACAGGTTCAGGCAAATTGCCTTTACAGAACAAACTCAGCATCTGAAAAGCCACAAGAAGCTGAGAAATTTGCATCAGCTATATACTGGTCAGCTCTTCAAAAATCAAATTCAGGGTCCAGGAGTTTGGCCTAATGGTACAGTGCTTGCCTAGCATGCATGAAGATCCAGGTTTGATTCCTCAGTACCACATACATAGAAAAACCCAGAAGTGGTGCTGTGGCTCAGGTGGTAGAGCCTTGGCCTTGACAAAGCCCAAGGACCGTGCTCAGACTCTGGGTTCAAGTCCCAGGACTGGCAAACAAAGAATCTAATTCAATAAATATAATAAATGGCCTAATTGCTTCCCTGCAATTCAGCCATCCAAGTTTGATATAATAATAAGCCTGAGTGCAAACCTTGACCCAAACTTTACCAGGAATTCCCAGTAAGTGCAACACAGGGGCTTCTAGCTCCAAAAGAGAACAGGTTAGATAGATTTCAAGAAGCAAAGAGCAGGGAAGCCAGATAAGCTGTGTGGAATCAGCAGGCTTTCCCGCTGAGCATGCTAGATCATCCAGTTTGCCAGATAATCAGAAAAAGCAAAATCAAAAGCAGGAGCAAAGACATGGGATAAGAAGTTGATGTTCAACTCACAATCCTGACCCTTCACCTTCACTTTGGTTTGTAGGAATGACCTGTCAAGACTCTCCAGGGCTTAAATACCAACTTGGCGCTGTGTTGGCATAATCTCTGGGATCCTTCCCACCCAAAGAAGCCAAGATTTGGGGGAATTAAGTGACCACCAGGCCACTTTGGTTAATGTCACACAATAAATTATATAAAAGGACAATCCATTAAAAATGTTTCCTACAACTTGACTTTTCCAATGCCAGAATTTAATTTTTTTAATTTTTATTTATTTATTTTTACTACAACAGTCCTCTAGTCTAGGTGAGATACTAAAAGCTTTGTCTAGGGATGATTTTTTTTTTCTGTTTCTGTTTTCCAGACTCTCTGTGTGCCCTGAAAGAGAGGAAGAGGCAAACACTCTAACCTGTTCCTTCCAAAAGTCATCAATTTCCTAACATCACTTCGATAAAACAGAAAGCTAGATTAAGGAACAAGGTCTGACTCTCATCTCCCAAGATTTCTTGCTGATGTGGGGAAAGGCCTGCCAAGAACCCTTAGGCTGTTAGGAAATGTTTTTGAGTGGCTAAAGGTTAAAGGTTGATTATAAATGTTATACTTTCTGCATCTCCCAGGCAGCCTCCAATGTCTTCCCCTTCTCCTGCCCTTAAAGTCTCCTGTCAAGTCTCCCCAGACAACTGCAGTCCTCAGGAATCTCCTGGACAGAAAGGAAAATTGAGGATTACAGGCAGCAAGAATAGACCCAAAGCATTTTCTTCTTCTAAGAACACTAAAAATAAAAAGCACTGTAGGGGTGCGTGGAGGAGTCAAAGCTGGGCTAGCCCCATCACAAGGGAATCAAGCACTTGTGCCGAGAGATTTTGAGTTCCACTCCTATGCAGCCTCCGTTGGGGGCAGGGAACAAGCAAAGGGAAGCCTAAATAGGAGGGTAGAATTTGGGGACTGAGTGAGTCTTTATGGAGGGCTTTCCTGCAGCCGCTAGAGTGGGAAGGAGCCGGGTGGTCAGAATTTGTGTAGGCAAGAATCCCCAGCTGGCCTTTAGCAACCAGGAGGTGTACAGACGAGAGCAAACCTAGCATCATTTCCCTCACTGTGCCCTTCCTCTTCCTGCCTCTGGGGTTGGAAAGCCACTGAGATGTTCTCACAGTTTGTGGAAGGAAAGGACTGTTGGACAATCAAGGGGGAAAAAAAGACAAGAAAATGTGTCTGCAAGCCCTGAGAAGACTCCATAATGGCCTGACTGAAAAACATCCTTGGGGTGGAGGCAAAGCCACTTCCTCCCTCCCTGAATCAAGAGTTCCTCTTTCTTACAATCAGGGAGCAACATGTTTATTGCAAAGCAAGCAATGTTCCAGGCCGCCCGGCAAACAGAAGTCCAGCCAGGTTTCTAGCTAGGAGAAAGAACTGGATGCCGGAGTTTGGGATCTGTCATAGTCCCCGGGTTCAGCAAACCAGAAGAGTCCAAACCTCTGTTTTTCCATCACAAACCGGGGACGAGGATATGATCTCTACCAAACGGCGCTGGGTGAGCATCCACGAGCACTGCGCCGTGATGAGCACGTAGATTGCTGGCTGGGTCTTGGCCACCACCTGCCTTCTCCCAAAGCTGCAGCCGGAGCCAGCCGGAGCCGCCCCCACCCCACCCGTCCCTCCACGGCGCTCGCCTTACCTGGCTCCGTACACAGGTAGGAGTAAAAGCCTTCCGACTTGAGCATGATAAGCAGCGAGCCCCAGCCCAGGAGGACTGCCGAGAAGAGGAGGTTTTCCAGCACAGCAGTGCAGGCCATCCACCAGCGGCGCCGATGGGCAGTGGCCAGGGTGGGCGCCATGGTGGGACGCGGCGCGGCTGCCCGGCTCCGGCTCTGCGACCACCTGCGCAAGATGCCCCCACCCCCCCGGCCCACGTCAGCGCCCGTGCCGGGCAGCCCGCGCCGCAGGCCCTGGCCGCTGCCTCAGGGCGCGGAGCTTGGCATCCCCCAGCCCCCGGTGTAGGTGTGCGTGGCGGAGTAAGCAAGCCCCAACCCTACCCGGGACCCGGGACGCCCCCGAACCCGTGGCTGACTCGTACCGCTGCCCTCGGCTGTGCTGACAAGGAAGGAGGACTTCTCCCTGCGCTGACTCCGAGGTAAACTGAGGCAAGGGGGCATGAGGAGATTCACTAACGCATGCTCAAGGACGTGGAACGAGTCCTAGACCCAAGCCGGATGACATAGCTAGCGTGGGGGTGGGAAGCGGAGGCAGCTTGGGATATGGCTACCTGGGCAGGGGCACACCTGCGAGCTGCCACTCCCAGGCACTCGAAGAGGCTCCCGCCCGCCCGCCCGCACTCAAGACCCTTCCCCAGAGCAGGCTCCTCCAACCACAAGATCAGCGTTCGCAGCCCCGGAACGGCCCGCCCTCGGCGCGCTCATTGGTCTGGCAACGCAGGAACTGCTGCGCCATTGGTCACAGTCTAGGTCGCTAGGCGCTGCGGCCACGCGAACCCCACGCAGGGGAGGCGAAGCCGGTTCAAACCGGCGGCGCGAGCCGGCCGCGCGACCCCCCGGTTCTGGGCTGTTACCTCCGTAATTAGCCTGTTTCCATAAAGACAGGTTCCCCAGCCTTCTCTCCCCCAACCCCTTATTCTGCTTGTCATCTCTTCTCCTCATCCGCCTGGTCCCCCTAAGCCCCTTCAAGTGCATCTTCGGCAGCCCGCACCCACGCCTCGGGCCCGGATCCCGGGAAAGGCCAGCTCACCCGGCTCCTACTGGTGTGTCTCGGGCCCGCCCGGCGCCTTTTCTGTCCCCTTTTATTCCAGCCCTTTTATTCCGACCCTAAGATGAAAAGCAGTGCTGCCCGCTGATTGGCTGAGTGGAAGCTGGAAACAGGCGTTGACCAATCAGCAACTACCCGCCCGCCCCCCGGCAAGCAGAAGCCGGTTCCGGCCGGACTTGGAGACAAACAAGAGAGTTGGGGCGGGGGTGGGGAGGGTGGGGGGCTGGGGTTCGCCAGAGCCTGCGCCTCGGCTCCGCCGCCTTGAACTGGAGTCACTGGCCGGCCGGGAATCCCCGGGAGCCTTGACCCTACCCGCTGTCCCGAGCCCTGACGCTGGGGCGGGTCGCCTGGCCCCGCGATCCTCCGTTCTCCGAACTTCCCCAGCAGCACCGCGGTCCCTCTGCACACCCTGCTCGGCTCCCGCCGCTGCTCCGCTCCGGCCGGCTCGGTCGTCCCCAGTTCCCCCGCGCCCAGGGCGCCACGCCCGGACGCGTTGGCTCCCCACGGGGCTGCTCAGCTCCAGGGGCACCCTTTCCCGTCCCCTCCTCATCCAGTGTTGCAGCCCCTGCTTCCTTGATCTTGTATCCTGGTTCCCAGCTGTCCTGTGTCCAGTGGTCCCCAACCGGGCACATTGTGAAGGTTCGGGATCGGGGTCCCTTCCCCTCTCCTAAGCGTCACCGGCCTGCTCATCGTAACTCTACCCTGAAGATCTTTATACAGGTATTTGGGGGCTTGTCTGTCCCTTAAGAGGACCGTGTCTCCTCTGGTCCTCAGATCTGGGCCCCCCCCCCACGCACCCCACTCCAGCTCCTACCACTCCTCAGTCCTCATGGGAACCCCTACCCAGACCGGTGCTCCCTGCCCTTCTTCCCTGTTCCCCAATGTCTCCTTCAGGTCAGGGTTTTCTTTGCAAGGCGAATATTGCCAAGCTGTCAAGATGCACGGGCTCTCCCCAGGGATCTAGAGGTCTCTGGCCTGTCTCTACATCCGCTGGCTATGGCTGGAGATGGAGGCATAGATGGAGCCGCGGTTCTGAAGATTCACCTGCCTGGCTACATCTTTCTGGTCACAAGTCCTAACTTAAACTCGGAAGACTCGGTCTCCCCAGATTGCTTTGACTATGGAAGCTGCTTTACCCCTGGGCCCCGAGTGCAGCCGCCTCCTTGCTCCCCTTCGCCCAGTCTGCGTGCGCCCCCTGCTGTCCGGAGCCCGTCGCTGCCCACTGCAAGAGTTTTTTTTTTTTTTTTTTTTTTTTTTTCCAGTCCTGGGCTTGGGCTCAGTGCTTGAGCACTGTCCCTGGATTTTCTCAAGGGTAGAGCTCTACCATTTGAGCCACAGCACCACTTCTGGCTTTTTTCTATGTATGTGGTACCGAGGAATCGAACCCGGTTCTTTGTGCATGCTAGGCAAGCACTCTACCACTAGGCCAAACTCCCGGCTCCTGCAAGAGTCTCTGTACAGACAGGGAGAGAGGCCTGTGGGTTTGCAGGAGTCCTAGCCGGTTACCCATCCTGCATAATCTCGTCCCTTTAGGGTCTTAGTTCTCACTTGACAAATCCTCAGCCCTTCACTGGTCTTCCCTAATGGACCTGCTCAAGGACCTCTCCAGGCCTCCAGCATTTAAATAAGGCACTGTCTCCCTCAAAACTGTGTTGTCATTCTCCCTCAGACAATAGCACTTTTATCTACTGAAGTAGATCTTCCAACAAATATTTACTGGACACTCGCTGTGATTCCCCTCTCCTCCACACACCACTACAGCAATGCCTCCAGTTTATCTTACCCAATCATTTTCTGCACCTCTATCTCTGCTCCTCAAGTCTCTCAAGCCATCCTCGTGAGCTAGTGAGCTATGAGAAAAACAAACCTGATCTTGTAAACCTGACCTCTACCAAAGTCCTTTAGAAACTACCTTTTGTTCTGCAAGATAAAGCTCAAGTTCTCCAACCTGATCCCACACTGGGTCTTCCCCACCACTTTTTCCCCCCTCTACAAGCTATTTGCCCTGTCTGATCTAGAAGATCCACTCAGATGAAATTACCTGTGGTTCCAGTTTCACTGTTCTCTCATCTCTGGTCCTTAATGTAGATAGCCCCAACATCTCTTCTGGGAAGCCTTCCTTAGCCACACTCCAGAATTTATTTAGCTCTCTATGTTCATTGATTACATTATTTTTATAATTATTCATCTGTATACATCTCCCCTTTACCAATGACTATAAATTATTTGGGGGCAGGAATATGTCTTAGCTTTGCATGAACAGTCCTTAATACTGAAGTATGAACAAAGCAAGTGCATAATATGAGTTCATTAGTGTAAACACAAGTGAGAGTGGTAACATATATATATGTATATAAATACATATCTATCTATATATATATGGGAACATATATAAAATGGGAGCTGGTGGCTCACACCTCTAATCCTAGCTACTCAGGAAGCTAAGATCTATGGATTGTGGTTTGAAGCCATCCTGGGCAGAGAAGTCCATGAGAAGCTTATCTCCAATAAACTACAATAAAAAAGGAAAGGGAAGGAAAATCACAAGAAAAAAATACCTGTTTTAGCTAGGCACAAGTGCTCATGCCTGGAATCCTAGCTACTCAGGATGCTGAGATTTGAGAATCCAGCCTGAGCCAGACAAATCCAAGAGACTCTTATCTTCAATTAATGAACCCCGCCCCCATAAAAAAGAAGCCTGAAGGGGTTCAGGTGGTAGGGCATCAGCCTTAATTGAAAAGGGTAAGGAACAGTGCCCAGGCCCTGAGTACAAGCCCTAATACCAGACCACAAAAGAAATAGGTTCTTGTTGGGCACAGTGGCTCACGCCTATAATCCTAGCTACTCAGGAGGTTGAGATCTGAGGATCAAGGTTCAAAGCCAGCCGGGACACAAAAGGACCTGAGACTCTTCAATTAACCTCTAGAAAATGGGGAGTGGGGCTTGGCTCCAGGGTAGGGTGGAAGCCTTGAGCTGAAGAGCTCAGGGACAGCGCCCAGGCCGAGTTCAAGCCCCATGACCCACAAAAGAAAAAAAGTAGGATTTTGGACCAAGATCTAAAGCTGGAGAATGATGGCAGTACTAGCAATAATGACTTTTTTTTAGGTTTTATTTTAATAATAAGTATCCCTTTATTTGTTGGCTGCCATTATAAAAACTGATTTCATTAGCAACAAAAATGTTTTTCTTGATATCAGAGGCAGTTACTACCCAAAGTGTTAAGTAAAATAGTGTACAATATCAGTATTAAAATGTTACATTTTATGTTGTTTTTTAGTTTTTTATTATGTGGTACCAAGAAATTGAACCTAGGGCAGTGTTTGCATACTAGGAAAACACTGTGCCACTATGCCACAGTCCCAGCCCTTAATGACCCTTTCTTGAAAGCTAAACCTTTAATAGGTGGCCTTACATCATTGTGTCACTTAATCCCATAACCAGTAGGGGAAAGGCCCTTAGCTCATTTTCTAGTTGAAAAGTGCAGGCTTTAAATGACTCTCCCAAAAGACAGACAGACAGCGCGCGTGCACACACACACACACACACACACACACACACACACATACACACACACACACACACACACACACACACACACACCACAACTGGAACTTGAACCCAGATCCACCTAAATGAAACTTGATTTTGTTTTATTTTTATTTTTTCATCAGGAGTGTTAAGATCCCAACATAGCATTGCTGAAAATCATAAACAAATAGAACTATTGCTTGGTTCTAAAATAAAACTAATAGCAATTAAGATCTTTGAACAAGGAACTGGCCACCAATGGCTCATATCTGTAATCCTAGCTACTCCAAATGCTGAAATGGGAGGATCAAGGTTGAAAGGTAGCCTGAAAATACAGTTTGTAAGACTCTTAAATTTTTAAATTAATTTACTTTATTGTTATTATAGAGGTTATATACAGAGGGAGTACAATTACATGAGTCAGGTAATGACTACATTTCTTTCCATACAGTGTTTTCTGTTCCCTCACTCTCTCCCAGTCACTTTTAGTTTCAAAAAAAAATAAAAAAGAGGTTAGGTGTGGTGGCTCATGCCTGTAATCCTAGCTACTCAGGAGGCTGAGACCTGAGGATCATGGTTCAAAGCCAGTCCGGGTACTAAAAAGTCTGTGAGACTCTTATCTCCAATTAATCTCCTGAAAACTGGAATTGGCACTATGGTTCAAGGGGTGGAGTAGTAGCCTTGGGCTGAAGAGCTCAGAGATAGCACCCACACCCAGAGTTCAAGTCCCATGACCAAACAAAAAAAGTATCTGGGGCTGGGAACGTGGTTTCGTGGTAGAGTGCTTATCTAGCACTTATGAAGCCCAGGATTCAATTCCTCAGTACCACATAAACAGAATAAGCCAGAAGTGACACTGTGGCTTAAGTGGTAAAGTGCTAGCCTTGAGCAAAAGAAGGGACAATGGCCAAGCCCTGAGTTCAAGCATCAGGGCTGGCAAAAAAAAAATAATCAAATAAGTTTAAGTTGTAATGATTGTATGTGAGTGTGTCTGGGGGTAGAGCTTTAGGGTCTTTTATATGACAGGCAAATAGTTCTGAGCTACATCTTCAGCCTTTTTCAAATAAGGTCTAACATTTGCCTGGACCTCAACTGTGATCCTCGAACCTAGATTTCTCACTCGAGATGGAAGACAAATGTGTGTACCATGCCAAGATTTTTCTGTTGAGAAGAGGACCCTAGCTTTTTTGCACAACTTGGGAACTTAGATTCTTCTTGTGTTAGCTAGGACTGCAGGTGTGAGTCACCAGTGCCTGGCCTCTTTCAATTTTTTTTTGCGGGGGGTCATTCATGGGGGTTGAATTCTGGGCTTGGGCGCTGTCCCTGAGCTCTTTGGCTCAAGGCTAGTGCTCTAGCACTTTGAGCCACAGTTCTATTTCCAGGTTTTGAGTGGTTAATTGGAGATTCGGAACTCATAGGGACTTTTCTGTCGCTGCTGCCTTTGAAACCATGATCCACAGAACTCAGCCTCCTGAGTAGTTAGGATTGCAGGTATGAGCCACCCATACCCAACTTAATCGTTTTGTTGTTTTTTGTTGGTCATGGGTGGGTTTGAACTCTAGGCCTCGGCACTGTCTCTGAGCTCTTCAGCTCAAGGATACTGCCTACCCTGAAGCCACAGCTTAATTGGAGATAAGAGTCTCATGGACTTTATAGTTCCTGGGTTGGCTTTGAATCTCAGTTCTGAGATCTCAGCCTCCTGCATAGTTAGGATTACAGGCATGCATCCAGCTTTGATGTTTTTTAATTGGTGGTGGGACACACCTGTAATCTTAGCACTCAGGAGTCTAAAACAGGAAGATCTGCAGTTCAAAGCCAGCCTGGACTATATAGTAACTTCAAAGCTAGTTTTAGCTATCTAGGAGAGTTGTCCTTATTTTTAAATTTTATTCATTTCTACTTTCAAACACTTTAACATGTATTGCTTTATTAATTTCTTATTTTTTCACAACTGGAGTTCAAACTCAGTACCTCAAGTTTTCCAGGCTGGCAAGATACTACCCAACTCACACCTCCAGCCCTGAGATACCATTTGTGTGTGTGTGTGTGTGTGTGTGTGTGTGTGTCTTGGAGCTTGAACTCAGGGCCTGAGTGCTATCCTGAGCTTTTTTCTTCAGGCTAACACTCTACCATTTGAGCCATACTTCCGCTTTGGACTGGGTTTGGTAGTTCATTGGAAATAAAAGTTTTATGAACTCTCCTGCCTGGGCTGGCTATGAACTGTCATTCTTAAGAATTCAGCCTCCTGAGTAGCTAGGATTACAGGTTTCTGATAGCATGTGGAGAAATTGGTCCACCCATTCCTTGTGAAAATACAAACACACAAGACTTTTGGGGAGGGCACTTCGGAGTAGGTACCAAGATGTTTAATATTCTTACCCTATAACTCAACTTACTCCACTTCTAGGAATCTATGCTATAGAAAAATTTGCACTAGTACAAAAGAAGGACAAAGTTACTTACACCCAGAGTCATTGTTTATTGTATCAAAACAATTAGAAACAAATGTCCAAGGCAGAGTCTTGGTTTGAATTACCTGTGACATGATGGAATTCCATGTCATTTTTTTTTTGCCAGTCCTGGGCTTGAGCTCAGGGCCTGAGCACTACCCTTGGGATTTCTCAAGGCTAGGGCTCTACCGCTTGAGCCTCAGCACCACTTCCAGCTTTTTTCTATGTCTGTGGTACCGAGGAATTGAACCCAGGTCTTTATGCATGCTAGCAAGCACTCTACCACTAGGCCAAACTCCCGGCCCCCCATGTCATGTTTTTAATGTAAAGAGGTAGCTTTATTTTTATTGGCATCTAAAGATATCTAGGATATACTGCTAAGATGCAGGGGTAAGGGTATGGCTCAAGTGGTAGGGCATGTGTGAGGCTCTGGGTTCCATCACCAATACACAAACACATACACACACACAGATACATGGACATGCACACATGCATACACATACATACAACAAGCTGTTAGTTGAGCATGATCTTCTGTTCCAAAAACCTGTATTTACAAATGTACAAAAACATCTGAAAAAAAATAATAAAACATTTTATTATCTCTGTAATCCTAGCTACTCAAGAGGCTGAGATCTGAGGATCCTGGTTCAAAGCCAGCTAAGACAGCAAAGTCTGTGAGTTCCCTCTCTCCAATTAACCAGCAAAAGGTCAGAAATGGAGATACAGCTTAATTGGTAGAGTGCCAGCAATGAGAAAAAAATGTTAAGTCATTAAAAAAAAGGGGGGAAAAAAAAGCAGAAGTGGTGTGGAGGCTCAAGTGATAGAGCTCTAACCTTGAGAAAGTCCAAGAATAGTGCTCAGGCCCTGAGCTCAAGCCCAGAACTGGCAAAAAAAAAACAAAAAACAAAAAAACAGAAAACCCTCAGCTGGGCATCAGTGGCTCATGCCTATAATCCTAGCTACTTTGGAGGCCGAGAGCTAAGGATGGTGAATGGAAGCCCAGGAAGGAAAGTCCTTGAATGCTTACCTCCAATTAACATCAGAAAACTAGAAGTGGTAAGGTGGCTCAAAGTGGTAGAGTGCTAGCCTTGAGTGAAAACAAACCAACTTTAGGGACAGTGCCCGGGTCCTGAATTCAAGCCCCAAATACTACAATAACAACAACAAAATAAGCACTGCCTCAACTGTTAGATTCTCTGAGCACCAGGATAAATGGTAAAAGGCCCTCTCCCCTTCTTTTCTGACTGTGTAATGCAATATGAAAGTCAAGAATCCAAACAAGACCAAAGATACTCAGAAAAGTAAGTCACACTTCTCCTACCCCTATGCTGGGGAGAAATCTGTTTTACTTTATAGATATTTGTGATGTTACCATTTTTTTTGCCAGTCATGGGGCTTAAACTCAGGGCCTGAGCACTGTCCTTGGGCTTTCTTAAAGCTAGTGGTCTGCCACTTGAGCCACAGAACTACTTCTGCCTTTTTTTTTTCTATGTATGTGGTACCAAGGAATCAAATCCTGGTCTTCGTGCGTGCTACGCAAGCGCTCTACCACTAGGCCAAACTCCTGGGCCAATGATACCATGTTTCTTTTTTTTCTTTTCATCTTTATACTGTGTAAAGTAATGCTTACAACATAGATTCAGCAGGCCTTTTCTGAGCTTTAACTCAGAAGTTCTTCCCCTGTAAAAAATGTACTTACAAATGTTTTATTAACTTACACAGCAATCTCACAATAACTAGTAAAGATTAAAAAGGTACATTCCTAGTATACTGGTTTGCAATATTTTAAGAGAAATACATATTTGTGTATTCATTCATTCATCATTCATTCATTTATACATTGCCTTTCCTGGGGCTTGAACACAGGGCCTGGGCACTGTCCCTGAGTTTCTTTTGCTCAAATCTAGCACTCTATCACTTGAGCTACAGTGTCACTTCTAGCCTTTTCTGTTTATGTGGTACTGAGGAAATGAACCCAGGGGTTCATGCATGTTAGGCAAGCACTCTACCACTAAGTCACCTTCCCAGCCCTAGTTTTAATTTTATTATCTTATGTGTGCTGAGGCTTGATCTCAGGGCCTCCTATTCTTACTTGACTTTTTCACTCACAGCTGAAGCTCTACTACTTGAACCAGACCTCTACTACCAAATTTCATTTCTGAGATAGTTCTTACTGTGCTGTTTACTATTTAATTCTTGAGTAACTAAATGCAAAGGGTGTCACTACTTTAATTTTCTAAACAAAGATCCAAATTGCTTTTTACAATCTGAGTATGTGGTGGGGGTAGGGAGGTGCTAGTCCTGGGGCTTGAATTCAGGGCCTGGGTGCTGTCCCTGAGCCTGAGTGCCCAAAACTAGCACTCTACCACTTCAGCCATGGATCCACTTCCAGTTTTGTGTGATTAACTGGAGATAAGGATCTCTCCAACTTTTATTGTCTGGGCTGGCTTTGAGTAGTGATCCTCAGATCTCAGCCTCCTGAGTAGTTAGGATTATAGGTGTAAGTTACCAGTGGCTGGTACATGATTTTTTTTCCCACTGGTTGTGTGGTAACTTAGCCTAAGAAATATTTGCTTAAAATTTAGGTTGTTTCCCATTTCAGAAAAATGTTTTGCAAATGAAGAAGGGTAGTGTCCTTTGGGGCAGGATCCAGGAAAACAGAGGAAAAGTCCCTACCGCCATCTGTCTCCCCTTCCTGACCCCATCCTGCAGGGTCTCTGCCCAGGCCTTCCAGACAGATTTACTCCCAAAGCACAGCGAGGGCCCAGAGCCAGTTGGCCTCCAACCCTGGCCTCTTCCAGAGCAGGGGCTTTGATGTCTCTCCTGGCCTCAAGAACATTTTCTAGCACAAAGCACAATATAATGGTGGTCAGTTCTGGTGTTCCCCTCCCCACCCTATCCATCCTCTTCCCACTCCCCAAATTCAAGACCCTCAGGGCTGTGGTGGCCCAGACATGTGTACAACATTCTCATATACAGGCTCTTCCTGCCTTTCCTCTTCAGCTTGCTTCTGGGAATCTTGTCTTGGGGAAATGCTTCCTGAGGCTATCTCCTGGACCTTCCCTGCACTCTTAGTGCCATCCTCTAGCTCCCTGGGCACATCCTCTGGCATTGTCCCCATGCTGGCATTGGGGGCTGAGCCAGGGCTCTGGCTGGTAGAGCCAGAGGCCAGCCCTAGGCCACCCTTGTTTTGACCCAGGGCTCGGCGTATGGGTTTAGGAATGGCACTCTTGATCTTGGATTCTGCTTGCCCTTTCTGGAAGTTACCAAGACCATGAAAGACAGACCGGGTAGGGCCCTCAGATTTCTGGGGTGTTCCTGCTAGCATGTAGATGGTGGCTACAGAGCTAGAACTGTCCTGGGCACTGCCATTGACAACGTCCACACACTCAGCCGCCTCTCCTGGACTAGCAGCTTCAGGAGGTGCCTCCTCCGCTTTCGCTTGCTCTGGGTTTGTGGACTCCTCGGCCTCCTGGCCCTCAGGACGTGGCTGGGACCCCCTGGAGAGCCTCTTGGGCTTTCTGATTGGGCTGGAGAGTTCTCCTGAACTTCGGCGACTCTGTGGTGCAAACTTGGTGCCTTCAGCGAAGGAAACGGAGGGCCGCTTGGCCCGGGCCAGGCTGGAGGTGCGCGGGATAGGAAATGGTGTGGAGGCGTCCTCGGGGGGCGGGAAGGAGCCTCCAGCCAGGCTGGGCTCTGGAGACTCTGCTTGGGCCACAGGGATCATCCCTGGCAGAGGAGACAAAAGAGCTAGGCTGTAGCTATGCTGGCTACTCCAGTTCATCCTACCTGCAGCATCTTCCCAGAGGCCTCTAGCAAAGTAAAGTGCAGAATGGCAGGAGAAAGGCCAGGTCCATAGCCCTGGCTCCTTTGCTCTTCTCTCCCTACCCCTCCCTGCTTTGCACCACTGTCAGGCTGAAAGTTTCAAAGCCTTAGAGTCATGTGAACCATGTGTATGCTAATGCCTCTCCCTGAACCACCAGGTACCTCCCCCATCAAAACATATGTCAAGCCAGGTGCTGGCGGTTCACACCTGTAATCCCTGCTACTGAGGAGGCTGAGATCTGAGGATTGTAGTTCAAAGCCAGCCTCGTCAGGAAAGTCTGTGAAACTCTTACCTCTAATTAAGCACACACACACACACACACACACACACACACACACACACACACAAATTGGAAGTAGAGCTGTGGCTCAAGTGGTAGAGTGCTAGCTAGCCTTGAGCACGGAACCTCAGGAATAGTACTAAAGGCATGAGTTCAAGTCCCAGGAATAGCATGCACACACGCACACGCATGCACACACGCACACGCATGCACACACACACACACACACACATCAAACATGTATCACACTGTCCTGTATTACCTAATGATATATCTGATTCATGTCTATCACACTACCAGCTTAATGAGGACGGGAATCTGTCTCATTCTTTACTGGGTCCACATTAGCTGAAGGAGTATAGAAGAGACTGAGGTAGGCAATTGCTCAAGGATTGAGTGAGCCCTTGGGGGAGGCTTACCTTCTCGGGGTGGCACAGAGTAGGTATGACCTTCATCCTCTACTCCAGACTCTGGATCAGAAGAGAAGGAGTCATCTGAGGCCCAACCAGCAGAAGGTGGCTCGATGAAGCTGTGGTTGAAGGGGACTTCCGGGTCGTGGTGAGAGACTGTAGGGACTTCAAGTCAGGTGCACAGCCTTTTGGGAAGACTTGCCCCCTCTCAGCCCCTAGCCCCTCGTACCCACCTACCTGTCACCCAGGGAAGCTTATAGTTGCTGAGGGAGCCACAGGACAGTGCAGAACCCAGCCTCGTCAGTGCTCCCCAGACTTGCTGCTTCATCCTGGACAAGGCAGCTCCGTCGCTCGATGCCCTGGAAGGGTGGGTTAGGGTGGGTGGTCAGTGCCCATGAGCCAAGATAACCTGAGTCACCTTTGCACAGTATGACAAAGTGATCACATATACTTCAATGCTGTTTTCTTTTGTTTTGTCCGATACAGGGTCTCACATAGCACAAACTTGTGAACCTCCTTCTTCTGCCTCCTAAGTACTGGGATTACAGGACTAAATGGTTCCATACTGAAGGTAGAAGAAAACCTAAACTACTGAGCCCAAGATCTGAGTCACCAAAGGCAAGGTGGCTGAAAAGTCAGACAGTTTTGTCACCTCCTTGGGCTCTAGTTTCCTCATCTGAAAAATGAGGACAGAGTCCAGAAAACTGGGCAGGGGCTCTGTGGGAGCTTTGACTAGCTGGGTCAGCTTGAGCCTTGCTATCTTCCGTGAACTGAAGACAAAATAATTCTTCCCACCCCCACGTTTCCTGTCTCAAAGGAGCCAAGAGGTGTAAAAGAGGTTTTATAAAGAACAGAATGTGAGCCACATCTCTCTAGGAGGCCTCACCAGCCCAGCTGTCTATTCCTCAGAAAACCACCTTCTTTGCCAAACCTCTGCACTGAGTTTAAACCATCTCATTTCTTGGAGGCGTGAGTTCTGATCTCCTCTCTTGGCCCAGAGCTGGGCCTCTGCTTCTGTGTTTCCTGCTCTCCCCGATGAGCTCAGCTTCCTGCTACAAGTTGTATTTGGACAGCTTGGTGCCCAGTATCCCTCACTCATGTCACATGAGTTGAGACCTTCCCTATCAAAGGCTTCCAAGAAAGCCAAGTGGCTGACCTGGCATCTCACCTCCAACCTAAATGTGTAACAAAGCCAGCTCTTCCCCAGCCCTGAAACCAAATGGCACCAGTCAGTGTTCACCTGTCCTTGGGATCCAACCGGGTGGCCCAGCGGCAGTAAGCACAGCAGGCAATGCCCAGGAGGAGCAACAGCAGAGGCACAAGAATGCCAGCAATGAGGGCTTTCTTACCATGATGGCCTAGGAGAGATGGTTCAATATTCAGGACATTATGTTTCCTCTTTTTTTGTGTGTGGGGGGGGTGGGTGGGGGGGTCATGGGGCTTGAACTCAGCCTGGGTGCTGTCTCTGAGCTCTTCAGCTCAAGGCTACCGCCCTACCCTTGCGCCAAGCCCCACTTCCCATTTTCTAGAGTCTAATTGGAAATAAGAGTCTTAGGTCCTTTTGTGCCTGGACTGGCTTTGAACCTTGATCCTCAGATCTCAGCCTCCTGAGTAGCTAGGATTACAGACGTGAGCCACCACGCCCGGCTTTATGTTTCCACCATCTTTTACCTGTGGCTTTCCCACCCTCACCAGGGCTGTCACCTCCTGATGATCCAGAATTCATTCCACAACCTCTTGTCCCAGTTCTTATGCCATACTAGAATCACACCCACTCATTGCCCCACTCTCCTGTTTTCCAAGGGCAGAGGCTCTGTCACATCTTCAGGGGTATCCACAGGGGTATCAGAGTACCGCAAAAGATTTCAGGAAGAGCCAGGAGTTTGGCCTAGTGGTGGAGAGCTTGCCTAGCATGCACAAAGACCTGGGCTCAACTCCTTGTACCACATACATAGAAAAAAGCTGGAAGTGGTGCTGTGGCTCAAGTGGGAGAGCTCTAGCCTTGTGAAAGCCCAAGGACAGTACTCAGGCCCTGAGTTCAAGGCCCAGGAATGGCAAAAGTAAAATAAAAAGATTTCAGGCATTGGCAGGATCACTGAAGTGGCCCAGGCTCCCCAGCAGATAGGGCCCAGCCCATGGAAAGAGCCAGACTTACCCAGTTACCATGCTCCAGGCCCTCCCTCTACCTTACCCAGCTGACAGGCCCCAGTGACGGGGTGGCAGAATCCCTCTGAGCATTGGCAGGAGAGAGAGCAGTTGCTTCCATAGAAGCCAGATGAGCAGGAACTATTGCAGCTAGGTGTAACAAGAAAAGGCAAATTGAGCTGGGAGCTGCTATTTCACGCTTGTAATCCTAGTTATACAGTAATCCTAGCTAGACAGAGGCTGAAATCTGAAGATTATGGTTCAAAGCCAGCCCAGGCAAAAAATCCATGAGAATCTTATTTCCAATTAACAATAACAACAACAAAAAGGCAGAAGTGGAGCTGTGATTCAAGTGGTAGAGCAATATAGCCTTGAGTGGAAAAGGTCAAGGACAGCACTCGGGTCCTAAGATCAGAACTGGCACAAAATAAAGAGGGATGAGGAGGGAGGGGGAGAGAGAGAGAAAGGAAGAAAGGAAGAAGGAAGGAAAAGGGACAGAGAGAGAAAGAGAGGGGAGAGAAAAAAGAAAGAAATATTGTCCAAAAAGAAATGTAGGAAGTGGCATTGTGGCTCAAGTGGTAAGGAGGTAGCCTTGAGCTGAAGAGCTCAGGGGCAATGTCCAGGCCCAGAGTTGAAGTCCTATGACCAACCAAGAAAAAAAAAAAGGGCCGGAGTGTGGTCTAGTGGTAGAGTGCTCACTTAGCATGCACAAAGTCCTGGGTTCGATTCCTAGGTACCACTTACTCAGAAAAAGCCTGAAGTGGTGCTATGTATCAAGTAGCAGAGCACTAGTCTTGAGCAAAAGGTGTCCAAGGATAGTGCCCAGGCCAAGTTCAAGCCCCAGGACTGGCAAAAAAAAAAAATGTACTCATTACCAGACTTATATAACTGCAACTCCTCTCTATGTATATCATCTTTATAACAACAATTAAAATTTAAAATATAAAAAAGCAGGCTAGGAGTTTGGCCTAGTGGTTGAGTGCTTGCCTAGCATGCATGAAGACCCTAGTTCAAATCCATATACATAGAAAAGCCAAAAGTGGGGCTGTGACTCAAGTGGTAGATCAGTAGCCTTGAAGAAAAAACCTAAGGACAGTGCTCAGGCCCTGAGTTCAAGCCCCAAGACTTGGAAAAAAATATTTTTGTTTGGTTGTGGGACTTTAACTCTGGGCCTGGGCACTGTCCCTGAGCTCTTCAGCTCAAAGCTACCACCCTACCCCTTGAGCCACAGCACCACTTGCGTTTTTCTGGTGATTAATTGGAGATAAATGTCTCATGAAATTTTTCATGCCCGGACTGGCTTTGAACCAAGATCCTTAGATCTCAGTCTCCTGAGTAGCTAGGATTACAGGCACAAGGGCGTAAATTTTTTTTTTTTTAAAGAAAGGAAAGAAGGGAGGGAGGGAAGGAAGGAGGAAGGAAGAGCAGGCTACAGGTTGGGTAGGAGGAGAGGGAATGGGTAGGGAGAGGCCAAGGTAGATTTCTGGGCACTATTGCCACTCCTCTGTCAGGAAGATTTTCCTGGACTATGCCCAAACAGACCCTTCTGCATTCTGAGCCATTCTCCATGGCATGGCAGCATGTCGGGGAATCCTTCCTCAGGACAGTGTGCTTCCTTGGGGCAGCGTCATCTCTGACTGCACTCACTCATCCTGCAGGCCACCCAGCACGGAACGTGAGATCAGCCACATGCAGTGGACCCAGGCTCTGGGTCTGATGGTCTGAGCCAGCCCTGACCCAACTCCCTGAGCCCCAGCCCCCTCCCCTGTGAAACGAGATCTTTTCCATCTGTCACTGTACACAGGCACTGTACAGACTTAGGAAATGTCTGGAGCAACTCCCATCCTTTCAATTTCTTTTCCTATTCTGCATTGCTTAATTAATTTTTGCCATAACCAGGATTTAAACTCAGGGCCTTGTCCTTGCTCAGTTTGCTTGCTTGATTAGTGTTCTATATCACTACCCATGCATCTTTTTTTTTTCTGGTTATTTTGGAGCTGGAGTCTAATAGACTTTTCTGCCTAAATCGGCCCCAAACTGTGATATTTATTTATCTATTTATTTATTTATTTATTGTCCTACTGGATTAGGTATCAGCAGACATTTCCTTTGATGTACCATCACTACCTTCTTAGAGGAAGACATTTGGTGTCTGGTAAGTGAAGAGACCCAGGAAGGGAAGTTTAGAAAACATATCACAGAGGCCTCGCCTGGGCTCTTTTCTCTCCCATCCCCAGGGTTCAGTCCTCACCTGGTTCCCCAGAAGCCAGAATTGCAGACACATTCCCCTGTTACCGTGTCACAGACCCCCTGAACACAGATGGGGCAGGTAGAGCCACAGCCCTCCCCAAAGGTGCCAGTTGGGCAGGGGTCTTCACACCTGGGAAAAGTTAAGATTCAGTCAGGGTCTGGGAGGGTAGTAGGTCTTCTGCCCCCACACTCCTGGACTTGGAGACCCAAATGACTATTCCTTAGCAGCAAGATTCTATTGCAAACAGGACTTGAACCTAGAGCCAAACCCAGTAGGTAACAGACTATGGATGTCCAGGGGGAGAAGAGGGCAGGCAGCCTGAGTAGTGGGAGAAGTAGGAGAGCACTGTGCAGAGCCCTCCTCAGCTCCGCCTCCAGCTGTCTCTCTAGGAGGCAGTACTAGAGTTCTACCTGTGGTATACGTGCACACGTGCACAAGCGTGTGTGTGTGTGTGTGTGTGTGTTGAAAGGTTGGCTTCCACAGAGGGAGCAACAGAGGAGTCGGCACTAGGGAAAAGGGTGCCTGTCCTGACCGTATGGTTCTCTCACCTGGGCCCCAGCCAGCCCGGGTCACAGCGCTTACAGTGCCCCGTGTCTGCCTGACAGGGCTCTCCAAGATGGCAGCGGGGGCACCGCTGGCTGCAGTTGTTGCCAAAGGTACCAGGTGGGCATCGCTGCTTGCACTGGGTTCCATTCCAGCCGGGCTTGCAGGAGTCACAGCTGCCCGTGATTGGGGAGCAGGTTGCATTGGGCTTGCAGTGGCCGCAGCTGACAAAAGAGGTGCAAGAGAGCACTGGGGATGGATGGGGTACCACCCCTTCCAACCCCTGCCCTGTCCACTCAGGCAGGCCTTCAGGGACACAAGGGAGTGTCCAGGTCCCCACTGGGTCTGCTCAGGAAGGCTTCTGCATGCTGTGCCATGAGCGCGCTTATAGGACTCTGTGTCCCGTCTCTCTACGTGTGTGTGTGTGTGTGTGTGCTCACACTATTGGGCATTGAACTCAACTTCTCAGCTTGAGAGGCAGTGCAAAACCACTTGCCATCCTCTTGTTATCTGAATCTCTGCTTTGTGACTCATGTTATCTCCAATTAAACACCAAAAAAAAAAAAAAAAAAAAGTTGGACAGGGAGCTGTGGTAAAGCACTAGCATTGAACAACACAACAACAACAACAAAAGCTCAGAGATACCACCTAGTACCTGAGCTCACACCTGAAGACAGGTGCAAAATATGAACAACAAAAAAACAAAATGGGCTGGGAATGTGACTTAGTGGCAGAGGGCTTGCCTAGTGTGCATGAATCCCTGGGTTCCATTTTTCTTTTCAAGTTTGTCTTAGTTTTCCATTGATGCAAACTGTACCTCAAGTTTTTCTCCAGATACTTTGTTATCTTTGATCATAGACTTGAACTCAGGACCTGGGTGCTATCCCTGAGCTCTTTCGCTCAAGGCTACCATTCTACCACTTGGAGCCCTAGCTCACCTTCCAGTTTTCTAGTGGATAGCTGGAGATAGGAATCTCACAGCTTTTCCTGCCCGGGCTGGCTTTGAACCATAATCCTCAGATCTCAGCCTCAAGTGGTTAGCATTACAGGTGTGAGCTACCAGCACCCAGATTTTTTTTGTACCATACTGGAGCTCGAACTCAGGGATTGGATACTATCCCTGAGCTTTTTTAAATTTTCTTCTACCACTTGAGTCATAGTTGAGTCATTCTGGCCTTTTCATGCGCTTTCCTGCCTCAGTTGGCTTTGAACCATGATAATCAGATCTCAGCCTCCTAAGTAGCTAGAGTTACAGGCGTGAACCACTAGTGCTCAGCTTCATGTATTCCTAAGTAAGTAAAATAAAAGTGAAGTATGTGTTGAACTTTTATTTCAGTTATATCAAATATGTGTTACATATACTGGGTAGGGTGGGGTGGGTAACTTCTCTTGCTTGACTTTTTTTTTTTTTCTGCTCAAGGCTAGCACTCTGCCACTTTAGCCACACCTTCACTTCTACCTTTTTGATGTTTAATTGGAGATAAGAGTGTCTTAGATTTGGGCCGGGAGTTTGGCCTAGTGGTTAAAGTGCTTGCCTAGCATGCATGAAGACCCGGGTTCGATTCCTCGGTACCACATACATAGAAAAAAAAGCCGGAAGTGGTACTGAGGCTCAAGTGGTAGAGCTTTAGCCTTGAGAAAGTCCAAGGACAGTGCTCAGGCCCTGAGCTCAAGCCCAGGATTGGCAAAAAAAAAAAAAAAAAAAAAAAAAAGAGTGTCTCAGATTTGTCTGGCCCAGGTTGCTTTTGAACCACAATTCTTAGATCTCAGTCTTTTGAGTAGCTAGGATTACAGAGATGAGCCACTGGCACCTGACAATAATTTCTTTCAGTATGGAAAATTGGTCAATGTCTGAAAGGTACTGAGTCCTAAAGGGACCTTACCATTCTTTGTAGCAGGATTCTAATAGTAGACCTTTTTTCCTTTTCTTTTCTCTTCTTTTGCTACTCCTAGGGCTTGAATACAGGACCTGAGCACTGTCCCTGAGACTCTCTTGCTCAAGGCTAGCATTCTACCACACTGTCACTTCTGGCTTTTTCTGTTGTACTGAGGAATTGTATTGCATTCTAGGCAAACACTCTACCACTAAGCCACAATGCCCACCTGTCCTTTTTTTAGAGTCGTTAAATATTATTTGGGGGGCTTCATATATGACAAAATCAGAACCCTTTAAAGGTATTTCATAAAGCAACAAAGATATAATGGCACTTGTTATTTTAAATATATTTTATAGGGTAATTAGTCATTGTTTACATAAAAACTGAAACATAGGCCTTTGGTTTTGAGACAAGATCTTTTATATACCCTAAAACTCCAGCCTCCGTTTCCTGAATGCTAGGATTGCAGGTGTATACAATCACTCCAGCTGGGCCTTCCTGCTTGCTAGGCAGCTGCTCTCTTGCTGAGGTCTTGTACTTTTTAACAGTCACTGGATGAAAAGAGTAGGAATGAGCAGGGTGCCAGTGGCTCACATCTACAATCCTAGTTATTCAGGATGCTGAGATCTGAGAATCACAGTTTGAAGCCAGCCCAGCAGAAAGTCCATGAGACTCATCTCCAAGAAACTACGTAGAAAAAGGCAGGACTGTAGCTCAACTGGTAGAGCGCTAGCGCAGCGGGGCTCGGGGACAGCACCTAAGCCCTATGTTCAAGCTCAGGGACAGTACCTAGGCCCTACGTTCAAGCCCCAGGAAAGGCAAAAAAAAAAAAAAAGAGTAGGTATAGGTGGAACTAGAGGAATCAAGGCTTTGTTTGTCTCATCCTTGCTTTGGGGATAGCACTAGGACATCCTACCCTTTTCTCCCATCCTTCTCCCCACCTGTCCACCTCTCCCCTCGCTCCCCTACCTCTTCTTCATTTCCCCCTATCCAGGGCCTCCTTTGTCTTCCCCCATGGCTCACCTTTCACTGCACTGATCCCCATAGCGGCCAGGGTCGCAGGGCAGTTCACAGCGCTTGCCACGGAAGCCGGGTGGGCAGGTGCACTGGCCAGAGGCAACATTACACTGGCCACGGACACACTCACACTGCCACAGACACTCGGGGCCCCACCAGCCCTGCAGGCAGGTGCAGCGGCCAGAGTCCTGCAGGCATGGTGAGGTGTGGCAGGTGCATCGGAAGCTACAGCGTCGACCCCACCAGCCAGGCGGGCACAAGCAGGCGCCAGTGGCTGGGTCACAGCGTGCCACTGGGTTGCACTGGCATGGGCGGTGGCATGTAGGTGACCACCAGCCTGGGTCACAGTGACATGTGCCCGTAGAAGGGTCGCAGCGTGCATGGGGGCCACAGGTGCATGGAAACTCACAGAGGCTGCCCCAGCGGCCCGCTTGGCACTGGCACACACCTGTGGCAGGCTCACAGTGGCCATGGGGGTGGCAGGGACAGGTCTCACGGCAGTCAGGGCCCCAGTACTGGCCTGGGCATTCTGCAGGAATTGGGGATAGAACAGGGGGATGGGAGCTCAGAGTCAGGGATAAATCAGCACCCTGGCCTTTCCCTAAGGCAGAAGGGTAACCAGGCCGATCCCCTAAGTCAGGGACAGTCCTTCAGGACATCTAGCAGCTTCTCCTCCCTGACTAGAGCTCATTTCCTGCCTCAGACTCTGAACCAGATCAACCTTAGCCTGGGCCCTGCCTCTCACTACACATTCCAGAGCACACTTAGTGATCCTGAGAAGGAAGGGATGTGCCCAGAGTCACCAATGCAGAGGTGTATTTCCACGCCCCCCCCCACCTCAGAGACAAGCTGGGAGTCCACACACACCCAGATATCAGGAGGGTGCTGCCCACCAGGGTGGCAGGAAGAGTTGCATTTCTCTAAGTCCCCTCCCAGACCAGGGATTCCTGGTGTCTTTCCACCGGCTATGTGTCACTCTCCCCCCACACTTCCCTCCCCCCTCTTCCTGCCAGAAAGGGCAGTCAGCCCGGCCCCTGGCCTCGGTCCATTGATGTATAAGGTAGATGTGGGGGAGACTGGGAATGCATCCACTTTGCAGTTAATAGGGCCCACATCGATGGAGAAGTTGAAAAGGAAAATGAAGGTGCCGGGACTTTGTGGGTCTTGGTAAAAACCGGGTCTTACAGGGCATTTCCAGGAAGACACCATTTCCAGTTTCTGGGCCTCAATTTCCTCAGTGAGGGTTCTGGGGCTCTGGGCCTTGCTGCTCTAAGGTTACTTTCTTTTCTTTTCCTTTTTCTTTTTTTGAGCCAATATTGGGGCTTGAACGCAGGATCTAGAGCCTGCCTTGGCCTTTTTCATTGAAGGCTAAGTAAGCACTCTACCATTTTGAGCCCACACTGCCACTTTCTGGTGGTTAATTGGAGATAAGTGTCACAGCCTTTCCTTTCCTGTTGTTGGCTTTGAATTGTGATCCTTAGACCTCAGCCTTTTGAGTAGCTAGGATTATAGCCAACACCTGGCCTAAGGCTACATTTCTACTCTCTGTGCTACCGCTGCCCCATTTCCGGTTTTTCCCAAACTCACGAGAACCGCACTGTGCCCCGAAGAATCCAGGTTTGCATCGACAGAGGCCTGGCTTCACACATATCTCGTCTTTTCTGCAGGCATCCTGCCCTTCACAGATAGCTGAAAAACACCCCACCCAGGTGAGAAGGGGCAGGCATGACTATCGGGTACCCCTGCCTTTCCCGCTCTCATGCGGGAGGGGAGCTCTGCTTCTTCAAAAGCCATTCCCTTAAAATTGTCACAGGATGGACCCTATTTCTAGGGCTCAGAAGGGGAAAGAGGTGGGAAGGAAGTCAACAGGTTGTGTATCCCCCTTTTTGCCTGGGGATCCGTCCTGGCTACTCACGGATGGTGCATTCTTGATCTTTCTGCCTCCAGCCTGGGCAGCACTGGAGCTCCGCAGAGGGGCTGTGGGGCAGAAAGGGGTCATTTGGGGCAGCCCGGGCTAGCGTGCTTGATCACAGACTCTACTCGCCCTACCAGGGAGAGCTTGCTCTGTAATCACAGTCCCTGAGTCAGGGCCCTTGTGTCCCCAAGCTCTCTCTTTCTCTTCTCTGGCCTTCCCACTGTCTGTGCTGGCTATCCTCTGCCTGCCAGGCTGTCCCTCAAGGTCCCTTCTTTTCAGGCCAGTAACTTCTCCACACCCTTGCTCCCATATGCCCAAACGTGATGTGATAGTTCAGCCAACCATCTCATCAGGCCCCCACAGACCCACCTGCTGCCAGGGCAGACATGCTGCCCCTTTGGGTTTAGCGTGGATTCCTGGGTTCCCCTGGTCCAGAACAGCAGCAGTAGGAGCAGCAGCCCTGGTCCCATGGCGCCCAGAGCAGTGGGAGGGTCTGGGTAGCTAGGCCCCCACAAGCTCCCAACCCCCTCCCAACTTCCTCCCAAGGCTTTTCCTGAGGAAACCAGGCCGGAGGGGCGGGCTGCCCTGAGGCACCTCCCCAGAGGGCGGGAAGGTACTAGGAAAGCCAGAGACCCAGAAATTAGAAAGAAAGGAAAGTTAAGAAAGGACAGAGTGGGTCACCTACAGTGCTTAGAAGCCATAGGTTCTTGGGCACTGGTGAGAGGCAAAGAAGAGGGGTAATCGTAGGAGCCATGGCTTTTCATTAAGCCATACTGTCAATGAGAGGCTAAGGCTGGGAGAGGAAAGGGGAACCTGGGAGGAGGTTTAGGCTTCCCCTTTGCTGACAGGGCACTGACAGACAGACATAAAGCAGTTTTAGGGTATTACTTTATTATATTAGCTGAGGCATATGCACAGAGTCTTGGGAGGTAGTCAGGCAGTTCTCTTGGCTCCCGGAGGGGGGAAACTGGGCCTGACAAGTCACTTTTATATCTAGCCCTGCAGTGTGGTGCACACATGTCAGAGAAGTGAGACAGCTGAAAATCCCCAGTGCAGCTTTCAGAACTGCAAGGAAGTTCCCTGTCTTCACTTGAGGTCATACATCCATTTCCAGCCAAACCCTGAAGCCACGTGTCTTGGGAAGCAGATAAGGACAGTCAGGAGGGGGGGGCTAGAGGACTGGCCACAGGATCCAGGGGAGGTTGCTGGGGGGCTTCCTTTTCTTCCCTTAGCTTGCTGGGAGAACTGCTGCTGGTCTCAGCGTCAGAGGCCTCTGCTTCACCGTGATACCACAAGCTAAAGCTGGAGGGAGAGCCAAGAGGGTCTTGGAGCCAGAAAGCCTTCTAGAGAAGTCAGGGAGATGGGCTAAGGGCAGGGAGTGGCAAGAAAAAGGAAAGGGAGGAAAGAAAGTGTGGCATGAGATCAAAGGGAACTAAAGGGGCCCAGGACACAGAAGCAGGAGGAATGTTAATGTTCAGGACAGCTGGGTAAGGGGAAGTAGAACAGGAAAGAGCACGGAAAACTAGGTGGGCTGCCCCTTCACTGCCTCCTCCGCCCTTTCCCTTCCCCCAACATACAAGCTCTGTATTCTGGACTCCGTAGGTGGAGGGCCATCTTCCTTATCCATGGAGAGCAGGAGCCATGAGCCGTCTTCCTCATCACTAAGACAGAGGGAGGGGCATGATGAAACAGCAGGAGCCCCGCTCCTGTGTGCCTTCACTGTTCCCAGGAGCGTCAGGGAGGACAGTGACTGCAGGGACCTCAGGGCTGGACATTTGAGGCTTTCACTGTATAGCCTGGCAGACAGCAAGCCTCCGAGGGCTGCAGCCACAGCTTCACATCTCCAGCCGAGCAGAAAACTGAAGGCTAAATGTGAAAATGTGATTAGCAAGTTTCTTTTTCCTTTCTCTCTCTCTTTTCCTTTTTTCCTTTCCTTCCTTCCTTCATTTCTTTGTTACTTTCTTTTCTTTTGCCAATCAAGGACAGGGCCTGGGCACTGTCCCCAGACCTTCCTTTTTTTTTTTTTTTTGCCAGTACTAGGACTTGAACTCAGGGTCTTGGGCTTTCTCAAGGCTAGTGCTCTACTACTTGAGCCAAGCACCCCTTCTGGCTTTTTCTGTGTAAATGGTACCAAGGAATTGAACCCAGGGCTTCATGCTTACTAGGCAAGCACTCTACCACTAGGCCACACTCCTGGCACCTCTGAATTTCCTTTTGCTCAAGACTAAGACTCTACCACTTGAGCCACAGCACTACTTCCAGATTTTTCTGTGTATATGATACTGGGGAACCAAACCCAGGGCTTCATGTATAGTATGGGAGTAGTCTACCACTAAGCCACATTTCCAGCCCTCTGTCACTTTGTCTCTTCTGTGTGTGTGTGTGTGTGTGTGTGTGTGTGTGTGTGTGTGAGAGAGAGAGAGAGAGAGAGAGAGAGAGAGAGAGAGAGAGAGAGAGAGAGAGAGAGAGAGGGAGAGGGAGAGGAGAGGGAGAGGAGAGGGAGGGAGGGAGGGAGGGAGGGAGGGAGAGAGAGAGAGAGAGAGAGAGAGAGAGAGAGAGAGAGAGAGAGAGAGAACTCAGGGCCAGAGTGTTCTCCTTTAGCTTTTTTTGCTCAAAGATGCCAATCTATCATTTGAGTCACACCTCTATTTCTAGATTTGTGTGTGTGTGTGTGTGTGCGGTTAATTAGAGATAAGAGTCACTGCTCCATCTGAGTTTGAGTAGCTAGGATTACAGGTTTGAGCCATCCAGCCCAGCTCTTAGTAGATTTTTAGGGGTCATGGGGCCTGAACTCAGTCAGAGCACTATCCCTGAGCTCTTCAGCTCAAGGCTACCACCCTACCCTTGAGCCAAGCCCCACTACCTGTTTTCTAGAGGTTAATTGGAGATAAGAGTCTCAGATTCAGGTCGGTAGTTTGGCCTAGTGGTAGAGTGCTTGCTTTGTATGCGTGAAGACCCAGGTTCGATTCTTTGGTACCATATACATAGAAAAAAGCCAGAAGTGGTGCTGAGGCTCAAGTGGTAGAGCTCTAGCCTTGAGAAAGTCCAAGGACAGTGCTCAGGCCCTGAGCTCAAGCCCAGGACTGGCAAAAAAAAAAAAAAAAAAAAAAAAAGAGTCTCAGATCCTTTTATGCCCAGGCTGGTTTTGAACCTTGATCCTCAGATCTCAGCCTCCCGAGTAGCTAGGGTTAAAGGTGTGAGCCACCACGCCTGGCGCTTAGATTTTTTTAGCAAGATTTGCAGTGGGCTGGACAGGTTGGAGCAGCCAAATTCAGAGAGAAAGGTGGCTAAAAGGAAACCAGGCCAGGTTGGCAGGTCCAAGAAGTAACTTGACTGTGCTGTCTCAAGGGGGTAATGAGGCTGGGTTCATGGATGCCAGAGGTAGCCAGGCCGGATTCTCAGGCTCAGCAGAACTGAGGGAGAGAGGAAGGAAGGCTGGCTCAGTGGGAATGGAGGCAGGATCTTACCTGCTCTCTGCTTCCTCTGGTGTCCCTAACATCTTCGCCTTGATCTTCTTTCGCTGTTTCCTGACAGCCATCTTCATGGCCTCCAGCAGAAGCCCAGGGACCCTGTGGTCTGTGAGCAGCTCCCTGCAGAGAAGAGCAGGAGCAGGGAGAAAGCAATGGGGATGCCAAAGACTGTCTCAGACAAGTACCTGTGTTCCTCCTTCCTCAGACCTTCCCTTAGATGGCTCCTAACGAGCCTGCTCACTCCCCTCTGCACCAAGCTCTAGAAGGGCAGGAACGCCCAGGCTGGGCCTGGCAAATATTACTGCTGATACAAGAATGAACCAAAGAAGGAGGTGCAGCAGCAGGAAGTCGGGGAACAGGCGGGACTGGAGGACCCTTGGCTTCCCAGCCCTCACCGCTGAAAGTAGGCCAACTCCTCCTTCAGCAGGAACACATTGGCCTTAAGCTCATTCCGCTCCTGAAGAATCTGTTCAACCTCCTCTCGGCTGAAGCCACACTGGCCTCCCTGCAGGGGGCTCCCGGGCTGCTCTGGGGCATCCACCTGTGGAAAGCCAGGTGTGGTTAGATAGTGATCTCCGGCTTAACAGCAGCCCCACCACCGGAGCACTAGGGAAGGGGACACCGGGAGGCGGAGAGCCAGGGTGCTACAGCTGATGGGCAAGGCACTGCTGCGCCTGAATGGGAGCCAGAAGTCAACTGGGGACCAAACCCATGGGCCGCCATCCTGTGGATCTGCCATGCAGCAATCCCTGCCCAGTGCAAACCGAGTGCCAAATGCTGAGTTCTGTAACAGGTCTCTGCCCTTCTCTGATCCTCACAGGGTGCTCAGGGGCTGCCCGCTCAGGCTCCTGCTTCTGGTCTCCAGCCAACTCCTGGGCGCCTTCCCGAGAAAGCTCGCGCTCCCTCTCGCGGTCCTGCGCTACCCGCAGCTGGGCCTGCACGGCCGCCAGCTTGCGCCGAAGCTCCGCATTCACCAGCAGAAGGCGCTGCAGCTGCTCCTGCAACTGGGGGCGGTGCGAGATGACGCGGTGGGCGGGGCTTCGCCGAGGCCCCGCCCCGCGCCCTCGGCCCTGGCCGCACTCACGGCCTCGGTCTCCTGGCTGCGCTGCCGCAGGTCGCGGCTGTGCGCGCGGAGCTCGTCGCGCTGTCGGTCTGTCACTTCCTTGAGCTGCCGCAGCAGCGCGCGCTCCTCTGAGGAAGGGGCGTTCTTAACGGTGGCCCTCGCAGGGCTCCTGCCCCGGACCCTGGAAGGGGCTGACACTCACCCTGCGGCCCGGAGCGCAGCTCCCTGCGGAGCTGCTCGTTCTCCTCCTGCAGCCGCCGCAGCTCCAGGTCGGCCTGCAACGCTGACACCTGCAGCTGGAAAGGCCCGGGCCTCGCGGTTAGGGACCGCGACCCCTGCCGGGCGCGAGCGGAGGGGACAGAGACTCACCGAGTCCGGAGCGGGCCCCACGGCAGCCTTCTCCAGGAGCTCCAGTGCCCGCACCACGAGCGGCACCAGCCCGGCGGCCGCCTCTGGACCGAAACGGCGCGCCAGCTCCTGGAGCTCAGTGCCCAGGGCCCCCGCGAGATGGTACACGAGCTCCGCCGCTGACCCCGACCCCGTGGTCCCTCGAGACCCACAGCCAGCTGGCCCAGGCCCTGGCCGTCTGGGCTCCATTTTACTTGTCCCTCCTGCCCCACTTAGGCTAATTTCACTCTTACTCTCTATTGGGCCAGGAAAAAGCCACAAGTTCCAGCCCAGGAAGTTTAGGAAGGGGCGGAGTAGAAGTGACAAGGGAGGAGGGCCCAGGGGAAAGGGCTCTAGAATGGGAGACCGGGTACTAGGTCCCCTGGGCCCTGTCCTGCTCAGCCCCAAGGTCACTGGAAAGAGGACAGCCAACTCCAGGCAGGCATCCAAGAGCTGAGGGCCAGCACTGTCAGTGTTCACTTTAGGCAAACCCTCCCCCATTGCACCCCAGCCAGGCTCCACCCTTATCTGGAAGCAGAGGCTGGACTTTGAGTGTCAAGAGAAGTGAAAGGTTGAAGGCCAGTAAATAGCCTCAGCTATTCCTGTGCGTGTTTTCCCAGAATGGCACAGCTGAAAAAGGGATAGGATGGCAGGTAATAGTGAACACCTGTAATTCTGGCACGCAGGAGACTGAGGCAGGAGGAATATGAGGAAATGGTCAACCTAGACTAGTTTTTCCTCAAAAAAGCAAAAACAATCCTGACACCAGTGGCTCAAGCCTGTAATCCTAGCCACTCAGGAGGCTGAGATCTGAGGATCACAGCTCCAATCCTGGGCAGGAAAGCCTGAGACTATCTCCAATTAGTTATCCAAAAAAGCCAGGTATGGGGGCTGGGAGTTTGGCCTAGTGGTAGAGTGCTTGCCTAGCATGCATGAAGACCTGGGTTCGACTCCTCGGTACCACATACATAGAAAAAAGCCGGAAGTGGTGCTGAGGCTCAAGTGGTAGAGCGCTAGCCTTGAGAAAATCCAAGGACAGTGCTCAGGTCCTGAGCTCAATCCCAGGACTGGTAAAAATAAAAAGCCAGGTATGGAGCTGTGGCTCAAGTGGTAGTGCTACCCTTAGTAAAACAGCTCCCAGATGCTGAGTTCAAGGCCCAGAACTGGCAAAAAAAAAAAAAAAAAAACACAGGGACCGGGAGTTTGGCCCAGTGGTTAAAGTGCTTGCCTAGCATGCATGAAGACCCGGGTTCGATTCCTCGGTACCACATACATAGAAAAAAGCCAGAAGTGGTGCTGAGGCTCAAGTGGTAGAGCTCTAGCCTTGAGAAAGTCCAAGGACAGTGCTCAGGCCCTGAGCTCAAGCCCAGGACTGGCAAAAAAAAAAAAACACAACAAAGGCCAGTTTAGAAGAATGGCTCATGCTTGAAATCCCAGCTACTCAGCAGGCAGAGATCTGAAGATTGGTATTTGAGACTGGCCCAGAGAAAATGTGCGACCCTGATTCGAATAGGAAAGCAGTATAAGGATTTGGGGTGGTTCCTGGTAGAGGGCTGCCTAGCAAGAGTAAAGCTTGAGGGGCTGGGAATGTGGCTTAGTGGTAGAGTGCTTGCCTAACATGAATGAAGCCCTGGGTTCCATTTCTTAGTACCACAAACAGAAAAAGTCGCAAGTGGTGCTGTGTGGCTCACGTGGTAGAGCACTAGCCTTGTGCACAGAGAGTCTTAGGGACAGTGCCCAAGCCTGAGTTCAAGCCCCACAACTGGGGGGGGGGGGGGAGAGTAAAGCTGAATTCAAAGCCCCAGTACACCTGAAGGGAGGAGGGAGAAGCACTAGGCCAGACAATACAGCCCAAACTAGACTCATAAAATTTCAGCTGCTTCAAGCGATGTTGACAATGGGGGATGTGCATGTACTCTGCATTGAGAAAGCAGCAAATGTGGTCAAGGCAGCAGAGGGTGAAGGCCAACCACATTTTGGTACCGAGTCTAAGCGACCTTGAACCTCCAAGTCCTGAACAGAGGGAATATATTAATACCCCATGTCAAGACCGAGCACAGCACTCTGGTGTCAACAGCTGTCTCAGACCAGCCCCCTGACCTATCTACATGCAGAATCTGAGTTTAGGGGGAAAAAAAAATCCCAAACTACCCCATTTATACAAAATTTATTATTATTTTGTTCAGGATCACAAGCTATCAACAACACAAGCACAAAACAGGGAAAGAGGGCCAAGCTGCTGAATGTCACCAGCTTGTCTGTGGGCTGGGAAAGGAAGCTCCAGCCTTTGGGGACTCTGAAGCAGGAGGGGTTGAGGAAAACACTAGGCATAGAGGTCTTCACGGTCTGCAGAATAGACTTCACCCTCCTGCAAGAGCGCAAAGTTGAGGAAATGGGAGGGTCTGTGCACCTCATGGTAGAACTCTTTGGGGTTTGCCAGCTGCAGCTCATACTTCATGTTGGGATCATGACGGACACCTTAGGGGAGAGGGAAACATCAAATGTTAACAAGGGTCGTCGCCTGCCTCACCAAGCATTTCCAAGGCAGAATCAGGCCCCAAGTGCTAAGGGTCTAAGTCTCACCGATCACTAATCCCCCCATCTGTGCTGAAATCACACAAACACACTACTCACTACTTACCCATAAAGTTGTAGTTCCATGAGGACTGGGCTGGAACCATGAAGAAGCCAAGGAAGCGATCAGACAGCAGCATCTGGACCCTCTCATAATGTGAGGGCAGATAACCTTTGGGGTTGTTGCCTTTGTCTGTGTTCTGGCGGCCCCACTCATAGCCACTAGGAGTCAGCTTATAGGCTGTCAGCGTGCAGGAGCCTGGCGTGAAGCTGGGGAGGCATAAAGACAGGAGTGAGACAGGCTACCATTTTGGACCCTGGCACGCACTGTCTTCTCCATCATACTTCTTCCAGAGGACCCACACCTACCTGCAGGTGATGATTATGGTCTTCTCACCATCCCAAGATGGGTTGTCAGCCATGATCTTGGCATGGGTGGTGACATCCTGGGGAGATAGCTGGGGGGATTCATTGGGCTGTGTGTGGATCCAACCTAAGGGTTCCATCTCCTACAGGCAAAGAGGAATAAAATAATGATCTTCAGTAATAATAATAAAATTACTACTTTCCCACTACCTCATCTATAGCAGGAAGCCTCCCAAGCTCTGTCACACTAACCTTCAGATACTCATGCTGGGGCAGCTGGCTAGGCAAGTGCACAGTCTGGTGAGTGCCCCATTGTGGTACCATCACGATACAGCGGATTTCCTTTACCTGGGGGTTATCTGGTGGGCTCACCCCATACAGGTATCCAGCAATCTGAAGATAAGGGAGGCAAGAAACATTCTTAGTATCAGCCCACAGTATTAAGGTATGTCAGTTTGGATTTCATCCACTAACAAGAATAAGAATGAA
Organism: Megascapheus bottae; assembly: GCF_031878675.1. Lineage (NCBI taxonomy): Eukaryota > Metazoa > Chordata > Mammalia > Rodentia > Geomyidae > Megascapheus > Megascapheus bottae. Next base: position 27,448,399 of record NC_143525.1, on the reverse strand, counting down.
TTTTCTCAAATACAAGCAGAAAGCCCTGCATCAGAATCACCTGGACTTCAATCACTGTCCCCACCAGTATCTCCTGGGTATGCTCTTTTCAGTAAGTATTGCGTATCCATAAGCATACAGCTCAATGAATACTAAATACTACATCAGAAAAAACAGGACTACATGGGGTTCGAATTTAGGTGTAGGTGTAGGTGTAGGTGTGTGTGTGCGCGCATGCACATACATATGCAAGGGATTGAATCCTCATGAAAGCTGGGCAAACATTCTACCACCAAGCTACACATCCCAGATTGGTATGTTAAGTTTGATACTAACAGAGGAACCATCTACTACCAAGTTACTCATATGATATTAACAATCTTCAAATTTGTCAGTCTGAAAGCCACAAAATGGTGTTTCATAAAATACAAAATCCTTGTTTACTAATAATCACCTTTTCATACTATATTCGTCATTTTCAGTTCCTTCACTGAGCTACCTTTTATCTCTTCAAAGGGGACCATTGTTTAAGTCCCAGTACTGTTACAAAAAAACAAAAACAAAAACAAAACCCTTCCTGCTACTGTGGCTATCCTTTTCTAGTTATTCATTCATGAATCTTCAAACATCTCATGTTCTGGGAATTACAGGTAAGTTTGAGGCATATGACATATGTGTACAATTATGGCCTCGTTAAACAGACTCACTTGAGCACGAAGGTCAGATATGCAGATGAACTTCTTAAGCACATTCTTTGGAAGGATGTAAGTATAACCAGTCTCCTTGATGTCATCAGATGAAACATAAATGTGATTGGTCCGTAAGTGCAGATTGGCAGCAGAGATGGCCCTATAAAACAGAGAATGTCAGGATCTTTCAACACTATCAGCAAACAAACTGTGCATCACTGCCCTCTTGCTCTTCACAGTACCTGACCCTCCATTCAGTCTTAGATGAGAAGGTCTGGGTCTCATAGTTGCTGGTAGTAGAGGTGATAATCTCATCACCATGTTTGTTGACAGTGCGAGTCTGGGTTGCAGTCAGCTGTGACTGTTCCTTGGTCTGCTTCTCAATCTCAGCTATCTGTTGCCTCTGCTGTGATGGAGCTGAGATTTCCATGCCCAGGATGATGTCTCGGATTTCTGACTGTGTCAGGGATGCCACATTCACACTGTGGGGACAGTCTGAGTTACAACAGATCCTTTCCCCTAATCACTTGTGCCTTAATATCAAGGATATAACTTGTTTTGTTATTTTTATTTTTTGCCAGTCCTGGGGCCAGAACTCAGGGCCTGAGCACTGTCCTTGAACTTTCTAAAAGCTAGGACTCTACCACTTGAGCCATGGCACCACTTCTGGCTTTTTCTGTGTATATGGTACCGAGGAATCGAACTTTGGGTTTTGTGCATGCGAGGCGAGTACAACTAGGCTACACTCCTTGCCAAGGATAGAACTTGTGAACAGGGCAGAACACACTATCCCAGATAGTTCTCAAATGACACAAAACAATTCTCAAAAATGAAAATGCTAGCCAGGTACAATGGCTCACATTTATAATCCTAGTTACTCAGGAAGCTGAGATCTCAGAATCAGGGATCAAAGCCAGCCCAGGCACTCAAGACCCTGAGTGACTCTTAACTCTAATTAACCACTAGAAAACCAGAAGTGGTGCTCTGGCTCAGGAGGTAGGATGGTAGCCTTGAGCTGAAGAACTCAGGGACAGTGCCCAGGCCCAGAGTTCAAGCCCCACAACCGGAAGAAAAAAAGAAAAAAGAAATGCTAGCCTATATATGTGATTCAGGTGACAGTACATGCCTGGAGAGTTCAAATGCCAGTACCCAAAAGGGAAACACACACACACATGTGTATGTATTTCAAGCCAGGCATGGTAGCATATGATTGTAATTCCAGCAATCAGAAGGTTGAGTAGGAGTATTATAAATTCAAGGCAGCTTGGACCACATAGTAAAACTCTGTTGCAAAAAACCCTGTCACTGATGGCTGGTGCCTATAAGCCCAGCTACTTTAGGAGGCCAAGATCTGAAGATCATAGTTCAAAGCTAGGGACAGTACCAGGCCCTGAGTTCAAGCCCTTTGACCAACAAAAACTATAGATAAGCTAAGTTCACACCTGTTCATCCTAGCTACTCATGAGGCTGAGATCTGAGAACTGCAGTTGGAAGTAAGCCCAGCAGGGGTATGTTCATAAGATTCATCTATTATTAGTCACCAAAAAAGTCAGAAGTAGTAAGAGGTAGAGTGCTAGCTTGGGCAAAAGAGTTCAAGTCCCAAATCAGCACCAATAACAAAAATAAAATGAACAAAAATCAGAGCCAGGGGCGGGGAGTTTGACCTAGTGGTACAGTGATTACCTAGCATGCACGAAGACCCAGGTTTCATTCCTTGGTACTACATACATAGAAAAAAAGCCGGAACTGGTGCTGAGGTTCAAGTGGTAGAGCTCTAGCCTTGAGAAAGTCCAAGGACAGTGCTCAGGCCCTGAGCTCAAGCCCAGGAGTGGAAGAAAAAAAAAAAAATCAGAGCCATGAGCCCAGCAGCTCATGCCTATAATTGTAGCTACTCAAGAGGCTGAGATCTGAGGATCACAGTTCAAAGCCAGCCTGGGGAAAAAAGTCTGTGTGAGTCTTATCTCCAATTAACCACCAGAAAACTGGAAATAACACTGTGGCTCAAAGTGGTAGAGTGGTAGCCTTGAGCTGAAGAGCTCAGGGACAGCACCCAGGCCTAGAACCCAGGACCACAAAAAAAAAAAAACACAAAAAAGAAGGAGGAGGAAGGAAGGAAATATCCTGGGGCCAGTATGGCCTAGAAGTAGAGTGCTTGTCTAGCATGCATAAAGCCCGTACCACATACACAGAAAAAGCCAGAAGTGGTACTGTGTGGTTCAAGTGGTACAGCAGTAGCCTTGAGAAAGCCTGACAATGCCTAGGCCCTGAGTTCAAGCCCCAGGACGAAAGAAAGAAATAAAGAAATAAAGAAATAAAGAAATAAAGAAATAAAGAAAGAAAGAAAGAAAGAAAGAAAGAGAGAAAGAGAGGAAGAGAGAGAGAGAGAGAGAGAGAAAGAAGGAAAGAGAGAGAGAGAGAGAAAGAGAAAGAAAGAAAGAAAGAAAGAAAGAAAGAAAGAAAGAAAGAAAGAAAGAAAGAAAGAAAGGAAAGAAAGGAGGGAGGGAGGGAAGAAGGAAAAGAAAGATCCTGCTCAGAATGGCAAGAATACCTTCATGAAAAGCAATGGCCAAGAGACTGGGTGCTGTCTACATTATCTGAAAATACTGTCTACCTTTTTTGGCATCTCTAAGATTATTTCTTGAAAAATTCGTAGGACTAAATGCTAAGCTTAGATGCACTTTGCCCTTTGGGGATCTCCTACATGCTTCCCCACCATCACTGCTCACTTGTTTTTCTTGCCGTAGTCAGCCAAGATAAGATCCTTGAGCTGCACCTCCACCTTGATCCACTCCTCATCAGTCAGGGTAGGCCAGATGTGGTGGGGTTCTGTAATAGTAGTTTTGTCTGGCTTTAGAATCACCTTTGCACGGTCATTATTCACATGTAGGGCCCGCAGAATCAGGATGAGACGGGAGAAAGCCTGAAAAAGATTTCAAAGTGTCAAGAAGTCAACCACTTCAAGATCTTCCATCTTTCTGTATTGTTCCAGAAAACTCAAGAATTGACTTCAAACTCTAGGATCCTAATCCCTCTCATGGCGACAGTTTCTTCCCATCTATGTATCAAAAATTTGAAAATGGCACCGGGTGTGGTGGCTCAGGCCTAGGTACTCAGGAGGCTGAGATCTGAGGATGCGGTTCAAAGCCAGCCTGACACTAAGGAACCTGAGGCTCATTTCCAATTAATCTCCAGGAAAAGGGGAAGTAGGGCTGTGGCTTAGGGGTAGGATGGTAGCCTTAAGCTGAAGAGGTCAGGGACAGTGGCCAGGCCCAGGGTTTAAGTCCCATGACCCACAAAAAAAAAAAAAAAAAAAAAAAGTTGAAAATCGCCTCATTAAATGGCTTGTGGGGAAACCTAAGGCATAGGATCTTCTACTGACACTAAATGCACTCCTTCAGGGACACCCTCTTGAAGTGACATATTACCGTGTAAGATGAAATAGTCTTGAGCCAGTCATCATAGAGGTTGAAGAGAACCATCTGGGGCTCTGTAGCCTTAAGGATGAGATCCCCAAACTTTTCCACTTTGAGACAAGCCTGGAAGGGGAGCTGGAGCTCTGATCCTTTGATCACAATGTTGGGGAAGTCCAGTAAGTGTACCTAAGACAAGACAAGTCTAAGATTAGAAATGGAACCTGAACACCTCAGACTTCTTCCCTCATATCTCAACTGCCCTTTTACCTCCAATGGATCTAACATGCCCTTCCTGGTGACAATAATCTGCTTGGGCTGTTCCTCCACAGGCAGCGATCGGATCAGGGCAGCCACTTCTTCAGCTGTCTTCCATTTAGCCAACTAAAAACCAAGAGAGAAGAATATTGAGCCTACTCTCCCAGAACTAGAACATAAGATTCCTAGTCTCCAAATAAACTATGCTCCTGATAAACACTGGTATTAAATGAGACGCTTACAAAGTAGAAAAAGTATCAGCCTTTTACAGAGGGGCTTCTCACTAAATAATCTGGGGGGTGAGTGGCTTACACTTGTAATACTAGCTACTCAGGAAGCTAAGATCTAAGGATCACAGTTCAAAGCTGGGACTGGTTTCAATTCCTTAGTACCACATAAACAGAAAAGGCCAGAACTGGTGCTGTGGGCTCAAGTGGTAGAGCAAAAGAAACTAGTCTTGAGCAAAAGAAACTTAGAGACAGTGCCCAGGACCTGAGTTCAAGGTCCAGGACTGGCAAAAAAAAAAAAAACAGCACAAAGGCTGAGCACCAAAGCCAGCCTGGGCACTAAAAAATAAAAAGTCCGTGAGACTCTTATCTCCAGTTAATCACCAAAAGTGGTGCTGTGGTTCATGGTGGTAGGGTGGTAACTTTGCACAAAAGAAGCTCAGGAACAGTACCCAAGCCCTAAGTTCAAGCCCCAGGACTGGGTAGGGGGGAGCTACAGAGTAGATACAAAGATTAGGGTTTTAGAATAGTAGCTTCTTGATTTTTTTTTTTTTTCTTGCCAGTACTGGGGCTTGAACTCAGGGCCTGAGCACTGTCCTAGGGCTTTCTCAAGGCTAGCACTTTAATGTCTGAGCCACAGCACCACTTCCAGCTTTTCTAAGTTTGTGGTACCAAGGAATCAAACCCAGGTCTTCATGCAGGCTAGGCAAGCACTCTACCACTAGGCCAAACTCTCGGCCCCTAACTTCTGGACTTATTGCTAGAGGAAACATGCCATAAAGAAACTGGCTTGAGGCCGGGAGTTTGGCCTAGTGGTAGAGTGCTTGCCTAGCATGCACAAAGACCCGGGTTTGATTCCTCAATATCACATGCATAGAAAAAAGCCATAAATGGTGCTGAGGCTCAAGTGGTAGAACTCTAGCCTTGAGAAAGTCCAAGGACATTGCTCAGGCCCAGGAATGGCAAAACAAAAAACAAAAAACAAAAACAAAACACTCTTATCTATAATTAATCACTAAAAAACCTGAAGTGGGGCTGTGGCTGGGGGGGGGGGGGTAGTAGCCTTGAGCTGAAGAGCTCAGGGACAGCTCCTAGGCCCAGATTTCAAACCCCAAGATCCACCAAAAAAAAAAAAAAAAAAAAAGCTGGCTCAACTGAAATGCACATGTAACAAATGTCTAAGAAGCAAAAAAATAGATGTTCCCTTTAGAAATCAGTAGCCTGACCTGGATGCCAGTAACTATCCTCTGTAATCCTAGCTACTCAGGAGGCTGAGATCTGAGGATTACAGTCTGGAGCCAGCCCAGGCAAGAAAGTCCACAAAATCCTTCTCTCGGCGCCGGGAGCATGGCCTAGTGATAAAGTGCTTGCCTAGCACACACAAAGACACAGGTTCGATTCCTTAGTACCACATACACAGAAAAAGCCTGAAATGTCACTGTGGCTCAAGTGGCAGAGTGCTAGTCTTGAGCAAAAAGTATCCAAGCACAGTGCCCAGGCTTTGAATTCAAGCCCCACAGCTGGCAAAAAACAAAACAAAACAAAACAAAAAACCCAACACCTCTCCAACTAACCACCAAAAAGACAGACGTGGAACTGTGGCTCAGTGACAGAGTACTAGCCTTGGGCAAAAAACACTCAAGGACAGCTCCTAGACCCTGAGTTCAAGCTATTGGACTGGCAAAAAAAGAAAAAGTAACCAATTGCCCAATTAGCAATCAGAGATTCAGAAAGATCAGCCAGAATGTAATAAAGAGTCTCACATATTCTAGACCTCCTAAAAGAAAAGGGTAATATTCAAATGAGACATTATCTTTCAATAAACAGTAACTTTTTTCTCTCTCATTGTCCTCTTACACACCAAGATTTAGAGACAGCAAGATTCAATGGCCTCACCATAATTTAAGCTGCTCACCTGTCCTAAACGCTTCTGTCCAGCCCACACAGATGTGTGGATTATCTTGAGGAACAGTTGTCCTGTGCGTGGATTGAAGATGAAGATGGCTCCGTTGATAGGCTTGGTTGTCAAGTTCCCTTCAAAGGTCTAAAAAATGATCACATTAGTTAGCAAGACCTAGACATAACCATCTTGCTTTCATCCCAATCTCTACATACTACACACACTTCGTCTTATATACTCACAAAGGTGTTTGGACCCCCACCCCCCACACTGCTTCTAACACTCACCTTGTGTATTGTCACTCTGTAGACATTAGTGTCATCCACAAACCAGATAATCTGGTTGGAGAAGAGTTCACCATAGTTCTGAGAGGACAAATAAGGCTCAGTGGGCTCAGATGAATACAGCTGGAGTCCCTTGCGAATCCGTTCCCGTAATACATACAAGGCAGGATTTGCCTTCATGATTTTGGCCATGGCCTGCTGAATGAGGGGCTTGCTACCTGGGAACCAGTTTCCATAGGCACTGTGAAGATGGAGGGAGCAAGAACAAGGATAAGTATAGCTCTTCATAGGAAGACATACTTGGCTAGGTTAACATAACTGATGAATGTACATATGTACTAGGAAATGAGACTCAGAATAGGAAATCTCATCTCACCTGGGAAAATTACAAAAGATCTTTACCTTAAATTGAGAGCATTAAAATGTAAGCCAGGCTCTAGTGGCTTACACCAGTAATCCTAACTACTCAAGGAGACTGAGATCTGAGAATCAAGGCTCAAAGCCAGCTGTGTGAGTCTTATCTCCAATTAAACACTAGTAAAATTGGGAAGTGTCACTGTAGCTGAAGTGTTAGAAAGCTGGCCTTCAGCAAAAGAGCTCAGGAACAGCACCCAGGCCCTGAGTTCAAGCCCCATGACCACCACCAACAAGTATATAAAACTATATGTATAGTTAAAGGATATTATATGCTTCAAAACTCTAACTCACCTGTGCAGGTTATAAGCCAGGTCAATAGCAATGAGCACACCTGTGGGTGAAGGGTAAATACTCATGTTGTCCGTGGTATAATCCAGGAACTTAGCCCTGGCATAGCGCTCAATATCATGGGAATCATAGTCCCCCCAGCGCAGCTGGATGTCAATCCAATACTTCTGAGTGGTGGTGCTGTCCATCACATCCCTAAAAAGTGGAAAGAGGTTTCTTGAAAGCTACAAGTAAAACACGTCTTCAGAGCCACAAGAACCTCTAATCATGACATTGAAATCACGAAGCCATCCCCTCTGCCTCTTCTACCTCAGGATCAGTAGGTCTCATTAAGAGTATCATAGGCTACAGTGATAGCACAGGCTTCAAGCTTGAAAGAAAGTCAGGCAGGGAGTTAGGTGCAGTGACATATTTATAATCCTAGAACTTATGAAGATGAAATGGGGGGATCCTAAGTTCAAGTCCAGGCTGAGCTACATAGTGAGCCTCTCTCTATAAAAGCAAACAAAGGATAAAGAAAGATGAGAATAACACCTTCTTTAGTCCTGCTAGAAAAACAGTGTAATACCAAGTTACCTGGATGCTGAAAAGTAGGTTATAAATTACTTACTTGGAATCAGCCAGCAATGAAGGCCGGGAGACATTCCACTTATAGGAGGCAAACAGTAATATGTCTGCACAGGAAGAGTTCATCTTATAGGATTTTCGAGGATGGATTGTCTCCTTTTGCACAGTCTCAATTTCCAGTGCATCCAGTTCCTGGTCAAACACCTAAATGAGAAGATGGATAGGTGGTAACTTACTATGGAAATCCACTTAGGATGAGAGTGTAGACTTTAAGAGAAGCAAGCAATAGGAATCTCCATCATTATAGCATCCAAGGTAGATCTCTCATACTCAAAAGAGAAGGCTGACAGAACTCTTTTTCTGATACCCTCATCCGTCAATTCTAGCCTACCTGACACAAGTCCATAACAATGCTCTCGTGGATCTTCTGCCACAAGTGAGCTCGGAATATCTGGATGAGAGAGATCTTCAGTGTAGGGATCTTGCCATGCATGAAGATACCTGTCAGGTCCAACTGCACCTGAAAGCCTACATATACCTGCCAGGAGAGAGGGAATGTGTCACTAGAGATCAAGAGACTCTAGTTCTCAGGATATAATTAAGACATCTTTTTGTCTGTTTCCAGCTCCCTTGTCTAAGAACCATACTTACATTGGCTCGATTTATGGTTGGGGACCACCAAAGGGTGAATCTACGATTGGGAATCTGGTTCAATCCCGATCGCTGAGCATTAGTTAGTTTCTTCCACTTCATAGATTCTTCAAAGCCACTGGCCTTCTCCCTGGAAGAATCATGTGAGGTGAGATTCTATCAGAGCACTGTTGACTTTCAGGTGGTAGCTATCTGGGAAATACCAGATTAGACTAAAAAAAGCTCATAGGGATGAGCTCAGAGAACTGTAATAAGTTCCTGTAAGAGAGGAGAATCCTTACCAGAAAAGACCTTCCCAGGTAGGGAAGTAAGTGCCCTTGAAGAGTGTGTGCTCCAGAATTCCTTCTACACCTCCCAGGGCCTGGATCATGTCTGTACGGTAGTTGTTTAGGTTCCAGAGCTTTCCATCATGCCGCTGGTGTGTCCACCAGAAAGGATTCTGTTTTAAAACCTAATGGAAAACCAAGTATTGTCAGGCTTCTGCTCCAAGTTCCTAGGATGGTCGTTAAGTATTCCTCATTAGATAAAATTTCTCTACTACCCCTTTCACATACCTGGTACTGCTTAAAGTCTGTTCTGACACGCCAGCCCTTATCATAAGCCAATGTATGTCGGTCCTTCTGGAAAAGGGTATTGATTCGAGGAATGCCACGATCCCATGAATCTTCTAGATCTTCTAAAGTCAGTCGTCTGTCCAAAAAAACCCAAAAACTAAGGTCATAATACTCTCATGCAGCAAGATCATCATTCCACCCTGGATAAGGATAAGCAGGAACAGAAAAACCTAACTCCTTCTTTTAAAATATGGTATGTTTGGGAGGCCAGGAGTTTGGCCTAGTGGTAGAGTGCTTGCTTATTAGCACGCATGAAGATCGGGGTTTGATTCCTCAGTACTACATATATAGAAAAAAAAGCCAGAAATGATGCTGTGGCTCAAATGGTAGAGCACTAGCCTTGAGAAAAGCCCAAGGACAGTGCCCAGGCCCTGAGTTCAAGACAAAAAGGAAAAAAAAAAAATGGTGTGTTTGGGATTGGGAGTTTGGCCCTTTGGTAAAATGCTTGCCTAGCATGCATGAAGACCCAGTTCAATTCCTTAGTACCACATACATAGAAAAAAGGCAGAAATTGCCAGGCACCTATAATCCTAGCTACTCAGGAGGCTGATATCTGAGGATTGCGGTTCCAAGCCAGCCTGGGTACTAAAGAAGTGAGACTCATTTTTAATTAACTACCAGAAAACAGGAAGTGGGGCTGTGGCTCCAGGGGTAGTGTGGTAGCCTAGATCTGAAGAACTCAAGGACAGCACCCAGGCCCAGAGTTCAAGCCCCATGACCCCAAAAAATAAAGAAAGAAAAAAGAAAAACCCGGATGTGGTGCGGTGGCTCAAGTGGTAGAGCTCTAACCTTGAGAAAGCCCAAGGACAATGCTCAGGCCCGAGTGCAAGCCCCAGGACTGGCAAAAAAATAATTTTTTAAAAATGTTATGTTCTAGGGGCCTGGAGTTTGGCCTAGTGGTTAAAGTGCTTGCCTAGCATGCATGAAGACCCGGGTTCGATTCCTCGGTACCACATACATAGGAAAAAGCTGGAAGTGGTGCTGAGGCTCCAGTGGTAGAGCTCTAGCCTTGAGAAAGTCCAAGGACAGTGCTCAGGCCCTGAGCTCAAGCCCAGGACTGGCAAAAAAAAAAAAAAATGTTATGTTCTAGCCAGGTGCTGGTGGCTCATACCTGTTATCCTAGCTACTCAGAAGGGTGAGATGTGAGAACTGAAATTTGAAGCCAACATGAGCAGGAAAGTCCATGAGACTCATCTCCAATTAAGTACCAAAAATTCAGAAGTAGAGCTGTGGCTCAAGTGTTAAGAGACCTAACCTTGACTAAAAAAGCTCTAGGACAGCACTCAGGCTTTGATTTCAAGCCTCAGGACAGACACAAAATAAATAAATACAAGTAATATTCCGCCCATCACCTCCATACAAGACTCCTCACAGATTGTCATGGCTTCCCAGATGCCCACCTGTTCTGAGCAATGGCCTCTTGTCTCTTGAGTGCATATTCAGCCCAGACGCGCTGAGAGTCAATGAATTCACTCTCCCATGGCTGTATGTAGCGGTATAAGTTGGGAATCAACTGATCTTCTTCATGACTCATTCCTGAACGAAAGTGTGTAATACCTACATCTGTCTGCTTGGACCACCTGTTTTGGGCAACCAAGATAATAGAGAAAAGTAAAGCCTAAAAGTAAAGAAATAGCCTTTTACCCGAAAGGTCTAAACAATAGCATCTTACACTAGAGATTCTCAATGAAACCCTACCTGAGGTCAGATTGGGGGATAAGTACATGCCCCATGGAAAGCATGCCAAGTCCACCCAATTCCTTAGGAGTATAGAACACAACAGGAGGAAACCGACTTGGCATCTTGGAGTTCAGTCCAATCTTGATACGTGTCTGAATCTTATTCTCACACTTTACCAGCAAGTCTAGGAGTTCCTGGGTGTTTACAACAGCCTCTCGGAAGTATGTCATAAGACCGATGAGAGCTGTATTCCACTTATTCACAATCTAAAGTTGGTAGGAAAGAATAATTCCAAGTGAGTCATGGAGGAAAGGAAGGGGGATTCACAAGAAACTTGAGACTACAAGGATGGAAAGGTGACAAAAATTAGCAAGATTATAAAGAAAATGAAACCTTCATGTACTACTGGTAGCCATATAACATGGTGCAATTACTGAATACTAGAAGTTACTAGAAAATGTTACTGTATTACTGAGAAATTCTACCCATGTAAAATAAAAACATGTCCATGGGGCCAAAGCATGGCCCTGGGTTCGATTCCTCAATACCACATACACATAAAATGGCAGAAATAGTGCTGTGGCTCAAGTGGAAAGCCGAAGGACAGGGCCCAGGCCCTGAGTTCAAGCCTCAAGACTGGCACAAAAAAAAAAAAAAAAAAAAGGAAAAAAGGGGGAAAAAAGTCCACATAAAACCCTGTACAAGTCAGGTGGCAACGATCCTAATATTCAAGAGGCTGAGATCTGAGGATCACGGTTCAAAGCCAACATGGGCAAGAAAAGTCCGTAAGACTCTTACCTCTAGTTAACAACCAAAAGAACTGGAAGTAGGCTGGGTGCAATGGCTCAAACCTATAATGTAAATCTAGCTACTCAGAAGACTGAGAAATGAGGATCGTGGTTCAAAGCCAGCCCAGGCACTAAAAAGTCCTTGAGACCATTATCCCCAATTAATCACCAGAAAACCAGAAGTGGCACAGTCACTCCAGGGGTAGGGCATAGCCGTGGGCTGCACAGCTCAGAGACAACTAGGCCCAGAGTTCAAGCCCCAAGACTGATCCCAACAGGGGAAAAAAACAGTACCGCTGGCAGCAACAGGAGAGTATCAAGTGTGATGTTGGTCTAAACTACATACCAAACCTGAAGTCAACCTGGGCAGCATGGTGAGATCCTGTTTTAAAGGATTTGTCATAGGGCCGGGAGTTTGGCCTAGTAGTAGAGTGCTTGCCTAGCATGTACTAAGACCAGGGTTCAATTCCTCAGTACCACAGACATAGAAAAAAGCTAGAAGTGGTTTGTCACAAAGCAAACATACAAATCTATAAAAATCATAACAATAGCAAATTACCCATAATACCCAAAAAACAGAGGGGGAAAAAAATCCAAATGCTCATAGACTTACAAAGATGGAAACAGATGTGGTATATCTGTATGTTGGAATGTTACTAATCTATAAAAAGAACTGAAGCCACCAGTGGCTCATGCCTGTAATCCTCAGGAGGCTGACATCTGAGGATTATGGTTCAAAGCCAGTCCCATAAAGACAAAAAAAAAAGCCCAAAAGTCCATGAGACTTTTATTTTGCCAGTCCTGGGGCTTGAACTTAGGGTCTGGGAACTGTTCTTGAACACCTTCTGCTCAAGGCTAGTGTTCCTCCACCTGACTCACAGCACCACTTCTAGCTTTTTGTGTGTATGTAGTACCGAGGAATCAAACCCAGGGCTTCTTGTATACTAGGTGAGCATTCTACCACCAAGCCATGCTCCTGGTCCTGGCCCAGTAATTCTTTTTTTTGCCAGTCCTGGGCTTGAACTCAGGGGCCTGAGTGATGTCCTTGGGCTTTAAACTCAGGGGCCTGAGTGATGTCCTTGGGCTTTATCAAGGCTAGAGCTCTACCTCTTGTGCCACAGCACCACTTCCAGCTTTTTCTATGCATGTGGCCCAAGGAATCAAACCTGGGTTTTCATGCATGCTAGGCAAGCACTCTACCACTAGGCCAAACTCCCGGCCCCAGCCCAGTAATTTTTTTTCTCCCATATATTTTTTATTGTAATTAATAGAAGGGTTACATTATATTCACCAGATAGAAGGTGCATTACTTCACAAACATTGATACCCTTTCTCATGTCTTGGTCCCCATTTCCCTCCTCCCACCCTCAGTAATTTTTAAAAGAAATAAAAATAGGTACATTTTGAAGCCGGGCACTGTGGCTCATACCTGTTATCTTAGCTACTCAGGAGGCTGAGATCTAAGGATCTAGGTTCAAAACCAGCCTGGGCACAAAAGGACCTGAGATTCTCATCTCCAACTAACCTCTGGAAAAGGGAAGTGGGGGTTGGCTCAAGAGTAGGGCAATAGCCTTGAATTGAAGAGCTCAGGGACAGTACCCAGGCCAAGTTCAAACCCCATGACCCATGTTAAAAAAAAAGGGGGGGGGTACATTTGGAATGGGTCATGTCCTTCTAACTACAGTGGTTACAGCCTCTATTATACAGGCTCTGATTTCTCATCTGGTCCCTTTATGCCTACATTTTTTCCAAGGACAGTGGCCTCCTCTGGTCTGTTCCTTATCTTTCCTCTCCCATTATCTAAGATCCCAAGGGGGATGGCACCCTTGACCTTTAGTTGGACCTTAGAACTCTGAGACCAACACTATAATACTTTCTTCATCCTGTCATTAAGTAGCTGCATGCTTCTAGAATGATCACCCATATAATTACCACTACTTTCTCGGAACCCATCTGGAACCTCAACACATTTGTCTATCCCTCTCAGTTCCTTCAACAAGTGTTACCATACTGCATCCCAGTCATCGAGCCCACTATGTGCACTTTTAACTCCTTACTCCCAAGCAAGCAAAGCTGAAATTTTATGATCTCGTGTTAACTTCCTGCTAACCTCATTTGTATTCACTGCTATTCAGAACATGTTTCTATTAGATTCAAAGAATGTTTTGTTTTCCCTTTCTTTTTCTGTATTCTACCTGTACTGAACTTTCCTACTCAGCTTCTCTGCTTACTTTTGAGCTGCAAGCTACTCATTTAATTTAAATACCTTCAAGTTATTCTTATTCAAAATACCTGTCTTGACTTACAGCTCCCTCTAGGTGGCATCTAATTTGCTCTCACTCCAACTCTGGCAAATACAAAGTTCTTGCTGTATCACTCATCCCCCATAAAGCCTCCCATCTGGCTTCCATCACCACTATTTCTGAAACAGCTCTAAGGTCACCAATGACGTCCTAACTGGCAACTCCAATGGATACTTTTCAGTCCTTATCTAACTGAATGCTCTGAGGCAATTGACACTGTTAAGGACCCACTCCAATTCTGAACATGTGTTCCTGACATCCCAAAATACTGCAATTCTGGTTACACTGTTTCTCTGTCTGTTCACAGGTCCAAATCTGCTCTCTATTCTTCTCATTCTAATTTCCTTGGTGATAGCACCCTTTTTTTTCTTTTTGGTGCCAGTTCCAGGGCTAGAACTCTGTCTGAGCACTGTCCTTGGGCTTTCTCAAGGCTAGAGCTCTACCACTTGAGCCACAGTACCATTTCTGGCTTTTTTTTCTATGTATGTAATACTGAGGAATCAAATCCAGGTCCTCGTGCATGCTAGACAAGCACTCTATCACTAGGCTAAACTCCCGGCCCGCCACAATCAATTTTTTTTTTTTTTGTGCCAGTCGGGGGGCGTGAACTCAGGGCCTGAGCACTGTCCTTGGGCTTTTTCCTCAAAACTAGCACTCTGCCACTTGAGCCACAGCATCACTTCTGGCTTTTTCTATGTATGTGATACGGAGAAATTGAACCTGGGTCTTTGTGCATGCTAGGCAAGCACTCTACCACTAGGCCAAACTCCCAGCACCACAATCAATTTTTAATATAAAATACAGCCAGGTTCTGGTGGCTCAAACCTGTAATCCTAGATACGCAGGAAGCTGAAGTATAAGGATCATAGTTCAAAGCCAGACCATGAAAGAAAGGCCATGAGAATTTTATCTCTAACTGAGCAACAAAAAAGGAAGCAGAGCTATGCTAAAGTGGGAAAGCTTTGAACAAAAAGAGCTCAGGTCAATGAGGTCAAGTCCCAAGATTGGCACAATTAAAAACCTTTTTCAAAAAGGTAAGAAAATATGACCTTACTAGAAGCCCTAATAAAAATATATGAAGAATTCTGCATATGCTGCATAAAGATTTAGAAAAGTGAGAATGAAAGGGAAATATACCAAGTGAAATGCTAAGGTAAACCAGGGTGAAATAACCTTCTAACCATCAACAAATTTTCATATTATTTTTTCTTAATTCCAGCTGCCTTCAGCTAGGCCTCTGGAAATAACAAAAAAATAATAACTGCCTGACACTGGTGGCTCATGCCTATAATCTTAGCTACTCTGGAGGCTAAGATCATGTTTTGAAGCCAGCCCAGGCCGAAAAGTCTATGAGACTCTTATTTCCAATAAACTACTTGCAAAAAGCCAGAAGTGGCACTGTGGCTCAAGTGGTAGAGTGCTAGCCTTTAGCAAAAAAGAAACTCAGGGACAGAGCCCAAGCCTTGAGTTCAAGCCCCAGGACCAGCAAAAAAACAATGAAGGAAAGAAGGAACAAAGGGAAGAAGGGAAAAAGAAAGACTGAGAACCACATTTCATACTAATGGTTAAAATATGAGTTTTCTGACAAAAAGGAAACTGGGAAACTGATTACTTTTTGTTCAAATTAGAGATTCCAACTCGTATGTTTGCCTTTAGAATCATCATACTTTCAAAGATGCAAGTTTGGGCTGGGAGTCTGGCCTAGCGGTAGAGTACTTGTGTAGCATGCACAAAGATCCAGGTTCGATTCTTCAGTACCACGAGGAGCAGGGAGGAGGAACCAGAAGTGGTACTAGGGCTTAAGTGGTAGAGCTCTAGCCTTGAGAAACCCAAGGATAGCACTCAGGCCCTGAGTTTAAGCCCCAGGACAGGCAAAAAAAAAAAAAAAAAAAAAAAAAAAAAAGACATAAGTTTGAATCCCTACAGAGAATTCTCAAGGGCACTCCCTACTTCTGCCATGAAGTATGGACACAGGTATACTAAAAGCAAATCTGGGAAGAAAGGAGCTCAAATCAGTAGGGGAGTTGAAAGGGCTAAGAGATGAGCAGGGGATGTAGGATAAGTGAAGTCAGGGCTTAGGGCTTTCTGTACCTTTGTGAAGGTGGTAGATCCAGAAGCCATCAAAATCTGACGCACACGATTGTGGAAGCGCTGCATTGACTCGTCATCCACACGCAGGAAACACTGGGCTGTTCGCTCTTTGGTTACCTAAACCACAAGGTCAAATCTAATTTATCTCTGGGATTGCAACAGAAGCAAGGAACAACTGTGAGCACCACTAAGTTTCAATAGACTGCTAACACAATAAGCGGCTCAATGGACTGATTATGAAAAAGGATACCTATGGGGCCGAGAGTTTGGCCTAGTGGTTAAAGTGCTTGCCTAGCATGCATGAAGACCCAGGTTCGATTCCTTGGTACCACATACATAGAAAAAAGCTGGAGGTGGTGCTGAGGCTCAAGTGGTAGAGCTCTAGCCTTGAGAAAGTCCAAGGACAGTGCTCAGGCCTTGAGCCCAAGCCCAGGACTGGCAGGAAAAAAAAAAAAAAAAAAAAAAAGAAAAAGAATACCTATGGTTTCATTCCTTTTTTTTTGGATGCCTGTATTTCTCATCTCATTTACCACAGAAGTGGAGGGGAAAGGTAATGTTAGTCATACTGTCCTTTCTAGACTATACCTCATTCTGTAGGTTCCAGACTCCATCCTTGTGGGTGAACTCCTCATAGCTGGTACGGCATTTAGGCAGGATGCGGCACTCAAAACCACACATGTTGAACAACAGGTTGGGGTTATCTTTACTATACACAGACACAAAGCTGTTCTCCCATTGAACTGTGGTCACTGATCGTGGCAGACGGTTCTTGATGTCCCAGAAGACTGCTCGACCCCTGAATCCAGAGAACATATAGTCACATCAGTCCTCAGATACTTCCTGAATATCAAAGGTCAGACC
Organism: Megascapheus bottae; assembly: GCF_031878675.1. NCBI lineage: Eukaryota > Metazoa > Chordata > Mammalia > Rodentia > Geomyidae > Megascapheus > Megascapheus bottae. Next base: position 27,431,392 of record NC_143525.1, on the reverse strand, counting down.
AATGATATTCCCACCCCTTCATTCCCCCCACCAGAATACAAATTCCTAACTGCTTTCATGTCCCTCAGGCTGATATTCCTACTGGCCCAATGCAACACTCACAAATTGACATCATGCTTCATGAGACGCATGCGAGCATCTCGGGGCCAGCATTTCTTGTTATTATATCCAACAATGTTCTCATTGTTGGGATCAGGGTGTTCTGTCAAGTAACGCTGGATCAGGTCCCGAGCCTCATCTGCTGTGAATCTACAGAAAGAAATCATGTTGTTGATGAGTAAAACACTGACACCTTGTAGAAATTCTAGCTCCAGATATGAAAATTCCACTCCTCAAACCAAATTTCATTTCACTTTCAAGTCTGCCCAGAAGTCAAGATTTTAATAGCTGCTTTAGTATGTAGGATTGCTTCATCACAGAGAAATAAGTCTGAGCAAGTCTCTTACCTGAAGAAAATATGGATGCGATCGATGTATCTACAGAAGAGTCGGATGGGGTGGGCAGCCTCAGTGGCTATGTCTTGGAAACTGAGGAAGTCATTTGGCATCTGAGGGGGTCCAGCCATCTCACTGGCCCGGTGCAATCCCAACACAAGCAAATCCATCACTAAGCCATAGTACTGCACTATGAATGAGGCAAACTGCAGGCCTCTGATGATCCCATATGAATTTGTATGGTTCATGTCCTAAAAATAAAGAACCACAAATCTTCACAACCCATGGATGGCTATGACTTAGGTCATTTGAGGATCCAATCTCTTTTGTTCTCCTTTTACCAAATTCTAACTCTGTGGTCCAAGCAATCTCTTCCCCAACACAATTAATTACATGCTGCCTTGCCCTGGGACACACCTTATAGTTGATGACAACATTGTTCTTAGCTGTCATGTAGTCAGCTATGTTGTGGTCCACAATAAGTCGCAGTAATCTATTAAGTAGGGTCAAGTCAATCTTTTCATACATCTTCTCAAAGCGTGACTCCAGCATAACATTACACTCGCCCTCACTGGTCTCCCATACATCCTGCAGGTTATTGATACCTAAGAAATAGGCAAGACAGAGCGCCAGCAAGTTAGAAATTCCTTTTTTTGTTTTTTTTTTTTGGTCAGTTGTGGGGCTTGAACTCTAGGCCTGGGTGCTATCTCTGAGCTCTTTAGCTTAAGGCTACTACCCTACTCCTTGAGCCACAGTTTCATGCCTGGTTTTCTAGTTGTTAATGGGAAATAAGAATCTCCAGTTCCGGGGCTGGAAGTTTGGCCTAGTGGTAGAGTGCTTGCCTAGCATGCACAAAGACCCGGGTTCGATTCCTCAGTACCACATACATAGAAAAAAGCCAGAAATGGTGCTGAGGCTCAAGTGGTAGAGCTCTAGCCTTGAGAAAGTCCAAGGACAGTGCTCAGGCCCTGAGCTCAAGCCCAGGACTGGCAAAATAAATAAATAAATAAATAAATAAATAAAACCTCAAAGGTGAAGTTTAAAAAAAAAAAAAAGAATCTCCAGTTCCTTAGTGCCCGGGCTGGCTTTGAACAGCAATCCACAGATCTAAGTCTCTTGAATAGCTAGGATTACAGGTGTGAGTCACCACACCCGGCTAGAAATTCCCCTTATAGTGAGTGCCATTCTATAACTCAATTCCACTACCACGCATTCACTATTTCATATTGCTACCAAGTGCCAACGATGCTCAATTTAACATCAACATTATTGCGTTGTTACAAAAGAGTGGATTGATGATTCAGATGAGGGAAAAATTTTGATGCAGAACCCAACTGACGGACTCCTTTTCCCCACATCTTCAAAGGATAGAACCCAACTGACGGACTCCTTTTCCTCACATCTTCAAAGGATGATTCCAGAAGTTTTACCTTGACACCACTTGTAAACAAGCAATGGAGGTGGTTCTGTGTCAGCAGGCTTAATCCAAGGTGGGAAAAGGCGTCGCTTGTCTGCTTCATACCATAGATACTGGTCCAGGTAAGCATCAGTTATCTTTTCCAGTGGCTCCACATCATACACTGGTACTAGGTGGCTATAGAGGTCCATAAACTCAATGCCCACCTGTGAGATAAGGAAGTTGTCTCACATTAATCCAATAATCACCTGAGTAACTTGCCACCTTGGTGCCAAGAATAAATAGCCAATAGGCCAAAAGATAACTTAGGGTGCATCTCACTCACTTCCTTAAAGGCTCTCTGTGTGAGGAGGTGACGCTTGATGCGGGACAATGCCTCGTGGGGGTTGTCATAGGCTTGTTCAATCAGACCTAGTTCCTCCCTCTGTGACTGGTTCAACCGAGACTTGACACTAACAAAGTAATAGAAAGGTGAATGAAAAAACCAAGAGGACACCAAAGTCAGAAAGAATGAAGGCTAAACTTTTCTTTGGACTCTTGACAATAAAAATAATTCCTCTATTACCCATGTAGCCTACTTCTTACCTATAAGCTTCCTTGAGTCGCTCCAGAGCCAAGATGAGCAACTTGGTATCATGCTTGTAGGAAAGTGGGGGGAAAGGGATGGGAGAGAATCTACGACTTTCCAACCAATGTACAGTGGTGGTATACACGGCTACTGCTTCCTCTGCTGTGATGTAAGGCCCATCCTGCAAGAAGGACATACATGTAATTAGTCTCTCCCTAAAGTCCAAACCCAGGACAAGACATGGTCCCAACTCTTGTGATCCACTCTCCTGACCAACCCCCAATATCCTGCCTTAGGTACTCTAACCAACCTTCAGGTAATTGTGCTGCCGCTCCTGTTCTGCCTTCAGGTAGAGCCGGGTGAGGCGGCCCAAGTTCTTTTTGCAAACAGTCTTGTCTACAGTGGCCCCACGACGAATCCGTTCTCTGTTGTAATGAGCAGTGTTAGTCCACCAGTCAGCCTTGGCCTTCACATATCGAAGGATCATATTCTCTATGGGTGTTGGCAGCCCTGGGACCTGAACATACAAGTGCAATGAGAAAATGATAGATGTGATAAAATCCAGGCTGCCTTTAAGGGCATGGCGTGGTAACCCTAATCCCAGAAAGAAGATGGTCGTGACTCCATTGAGGTGGGGACAAGCCTACCTTCCAGGGAATGTTTGCCTTCCAGCAGCGCCAAGCTTCACTGAGGTGCTGCAGAATGGTTCGGGCCTTGTTCTGTTTGATGCCCTCAGGCATCATGTCCAGAATATCATGCATCACAGCTGCCCTAAGTTCGAGGTCAAAATGGGACTCTACTCGCTGCTTTGTCACTGTCTTTGCTACCCCCTTTGAATGTCGGCCTAGAAGTAAGGAATGACCCATGGTGATGAAATCAGTAAATATGAACAAAGCATCTCAACACCTAACACATGTAAAAAGACAAGCTATCTCATATTCACAACTATACTTGTGAGAAATTTCCATTCCTGCAAATGCTTGATAGCCTCAAAATTCCTGAGAAAAAGAAACAGAGGGGCCGGGAGTGTGGCCTAGTGGTAGAGTGCTCACCTAGCATGCACGAAGCCTTGGGTTGGATTCCTCAGTACCACATACATAGAAAAAGCTGGGTGGTGCTATGGGAAGTGGTTAAGCTCTACCCTTGAAAAAGTCCAAGGACAGTGCTCAGGCCTTGAATTCAAGCCCCCAGGACAAACAAACAAACAGAATGCTAGAGGTCATTTATTTGAAAAGGAGAGCACTCCAGCATGATTCACAGGGACCGGTTATCAGGGCCAGGAGTATGCCCTAATGGAAGAGTGATTGCCTAGCATGCATGAAGTGCCAGGTTCGACCCCTTAATACCACATACACAGAAAAAAAGCCAAAAGTGGTGCTGTGGCTAAATTGGAATAGTGCTAGCCTTGAGAAAAATCCAAGGACAAACCTGGGTACCAGTGGCTTATGCCTATAACCCTAGCTACTCAGGAGGCTGAGATCTGAGGCTCATGGTTCAAAGCCAGCCTGGACAGTAGACTCCATGAGATTCTTATTTCCAATTAATCACCAGAAAATTGGAACTGATGCTGTGGCGCAAAGTGGTAGAGGGCTAGCCCTGAGCTGAAGAGCTCAGAGACAGTACCCAAGACCCACAATCAAGCCCCATTAATGAAAAAAAAAAAAGAAAGAAAGAAAGAAAGAAAAACCCTGGGCCAGGAGTTTGGCATAGTGGTAGACTGCACCAAGAACCAGATTCAATTCCTCAGTACCACATACATAGAAAATGCCAGAAACGGTGCTGTGGCTCAAATGATAGAGCTCTAGCCTGAGAAAATCCAAGGACAGTGCTCAGGCCCTGAGGTTCAAGCCAGAGCTGGCAAAAAAGAAAAAAAGAAAAACCCAAGGACAGTGCCCAAACTTTGACTTCAAGCCCCGGGACTGGTGAAAGAAACAAAGAAAGGAAGGAAGGAAAGACAGAAGGACACACGTCATCTACCCTTCAAGTAGCAATGTGAAGTTGGACAGTAGTCCTTGTCCATCCTATATGTTGACAGGAAACGTTTCTCTTTTTCTATTTGTCTCTTCCTTTTCCTGTTAGAGTAAAATAAAGCCTTGCTAAAACTTAAACAAATGAACAAAAAGTCAGATAAAGAGGATTACTCACCTTCAAATTGCCGGGCCAGGAGGTTGCCAAGCCATCTTTCCAGCAAAGGGGTAATGCCACGCATGAAAAACAACCAGACTCGCCAGCCAGCAGCCCAGAAGCCGCAGCCAGGGCCTTTCCCTACAGGGCCCTACAACCACAAGCAGAAATCAAGAAGATGAATTAGTAATTTATTAAAAGATCACAAGTGGGCAGAGGACTGGGGATGTGTTCAATGGCAACTTGCCTAGCATTCTCAAGGCCCTGGATTCAATCCTCAGGGGGAAAAAAAAAGGGGGAGGGGGCACAGTGGCTAGGTGTAATCCTAGCAACTCAAGAGGCTAAGGTCTAAAAATCACAGTTCAGGGCTGGGATGCGGCTCAGTAGCCTAGCAAGTACAACAACCTGGGTTTGATTCAATACCAAAAAAGGAAAAAAAAAAAACAGTTAAAAATCACAGTTCAAGGGGCCGGGAGGTTGGCCTAGTGGTTAAGTGCTTGCCTAGCATGCACGAAGACTCAGGTTCGATTCCTCGGTACCACATACATAGAAAAAAAAGCCAGAAGTGGTGCTGAGGCTCAAGTGATAGAGCTCTAGTCTTGAGAAAGTCCAAGGACAGTGCTCAGGCCCCGAGTTCAAGCCCAGAACTGGCAAAAAAAAAAAAAAAAAAAAATCACAGTTCAAGCCAACCCAGGCACTAAAGTCCATGAGATTCTTATCTCTAATTAACCACCAGAAAACCAGAAGTGGCTCTATGGCTCAAGTGGTAAGAGTGTTAGCCTTGAGCTGAAGAGCTCAGGGTCAGCTCCCAGGCCCAGAGTTCAAGCCCCATGACTAACAAAAAAAAAAAAAAAAAAAAATGGGGTTGGGGTGGCAGTGCTGGACACTGGTGGCTTACACCTGTAATCCTAGCTACTCCTGAGGCTGAGATATGAGGATCATGGTTCAAAGCCAGCCCAGGAACTAAAGACCATGAGACTCTTTTTTTTTTTTTTTTTTTTTTTTTTTTGCCAGTCCTGGGCTTGAGCTCAGGGCCTGAGCACTGTCCTTGGATTTTCTCAAGGCTAGAGCTCTACCACTTGAGCCTCAGCACCATTTCCGGCTTTTTTCTATGTATGTGGTACCGAGGAATCGAACCCGGGTCTTCATGCATGCTAGGCAAGCACTTTAACCACTAGGCCAAACTCCTGGCCAGAGACCATGAGACTCTTATCTCCAATTAATCACAGAAATGGCCCTGTGGCTCAAGGGACAGAGCAGTAGTCTTCAGCTGAAGAGCTCAGGGACAACACCCAGGCCCAGAGTTCAAGCCCCACAACCAACAACAACAACAACAAAAAAAAGGGGGGGGGTGAAAAGGGGGAGGATGGGAGTGTGGCCTAGTGGTAGAGTGCTTGTATAGCATGCATGAAGCCCTGGTTTGTTTCCACAATACCAAATATACAGAAAAAAAAAACAGAAATGATGCTGTGGCCCAAGGGGTAGAGGTCTAGCTTTGAGAAAGCCTAAGGACAGTGCCCAGGCTGAGTTTAAGCCCCAGAACTGGCAAAAGAAAAAAATTTTTTTTAAAAAGCCAGGTGCTAGTGGATCATGCCTATAATCCTAGCTATTCAGAAGGCTGAGGTTTGAGGACCACAGTTCCAAGCCAGCCCAGGAACTAAAGTCCGTAAGGCTCTTATCTCAAATTAACCACCAGAAAACTGAAGTGGCTCTGTGGCTCAAGTGGTAGAGTGTTAGAGTTGAGCTGAATAGCTCAGGGACAGCACACAGGCCCTGAGTTAAGTCCTATAACCAACCAAAAAAAAATCATTTTCTCCAGAAGGATTTCGAAAATTAAAAAAAAAAAAAAAAAAAAAACAGAATAAAATAAATGGAAGAAGTCAGTGAAGAGTCTCACCGTGTTGAAGCGGTAATATATGAGATGTTTCAGGTCCTTGCACATGCGGATTTGTCGCATCAACTTGTATTTGTATCGATACATGCCCGTCAGCTGCCCCACATGGGCAAATATATATTGCAATCCATCTGCCAGCTGAAATGTAATTGCCCATCAGACTTTGAGCCTAAGCGACTCCACCCAGCCTCCCCCAACATGGGTCAGGGATACCTGGCCTCACCTGGAAAGCATCCACATTGCCCAAGCGATACTGCACATGACTATCCACAACCAGCTTAGTTAATCGCAGTACTTCCCGACAAAGATGAAAAGCATTCCCGAAACGAGATTTCTTTCTTTCCTGAAGATATCAAAACAGAAAGAATATAAATTGGCAATGACAATAATAACACATCCCTAAGCTGAGGAAAACCGTAAGGTCCAATGTAGACACCTTGGTAGTGAGTGTCTTAACAGGCTTGAGGTTGAAGTTATAGTCCAGATGCAGGTAGTTCAGATTTTTACGATGAATGAGAAGGTTAAGCATGTTGTATCCCTGGCGACAAACTTGTAGGCCGACCTCCACCCAGTCCAGTTTAGTGGACTGAAAGAATTTGGTAGCTTTGAAGGAGCGGAACAGATACCTAGGTGAGAATAAAGAGTGAAAATTAGCATACTTATTATCTTTACTTTTATTGTTATTATAAAGGTCATGTACAAAGGGTCACAATTATGTAAGTCAGGTAAAGAGTACTATTTCTGCTGGGCACTGATTGTTCATGCCTGTTATCCTAGCTATTCAGGAAGCTGAGATCTGAGAATCGCAGTTCAAAGCAATCACAGCACAAAAGTCCAAAAGTCTGTGAGACTCTATCTCCAATTAGTCACCAGAAAACTGGAGCTATGGCTCAAAGTATTAAAGCACCAGCCTTGAGCTGAGGAGCTCAGAGTTCAAATCCCACAATAACATTAAAAAAAAAAAAGTACTATTTATTTTTATTTCCCCTTTTTCTTTTCTTTTTTTTTTTTTTTTGGTCTGTTGTTGGGATTGAACTCTGGGCCTGGGTGCTCTCCCTGAGTTCTTCAACTCAAGGCTACCACCCTAACCCTTGAGCCACAGTGCCACTTCCAGTTTTCTGTTGGTTAACTGGAGATAAGAGTCTCACATTTTTTAGTGCCTGGACTGGCTTTGAACCGTGATCCTCAAATCTCAGCCTCCTGAATAGCTAGGATTACAGGCATGAGCCACCGCACCCAACTCTTTTTAAGCAATGTCACCTTCTCTCCCAGTGTTTCCCTGCATCCCCACCTACAAGTTGTATAGTTCTTATTCACTCTAGTGCCACTGCTGCATTTGTTCAGCCTTTGTCCCTGCATTTCTGTGAACCCTCCTCTCTTTCCCTCCCAAAGACAGATAAATGAACAAATAAGACAAAATGAAAACAAAAAACAGCAAAGAAAAAAACCTCTTCAGAGCTGGGAGTTTGGCCTCGTGGTAGAGTGCTTGCCTAGCATGCACGAAGACCCAGGTTCAATTCCTAGGTACCACATACATAGAAAAAAGCTGGAAGTGGTGCTGAGGCTCAAGAGGTAGAGATCTAGCCTTGAGAAAGTCCAAGGACAGTGCCCAGGCCCTGAGTTCAAGCCAAAGACTGGGGAAAAAAAAAAAACCTCTTGCTTCCATTTTCCCAATTTCATTTCAATAAATGCTATTTTATATGATCAGAGGCACATACATGCTGATTACCTTCGGAACACAAGTTAAAGCAGGGGCCCGCTGGTGTCTTACCTCTTCTTTTGGGCCTTAGGAGGCCTATGCTTCAAGGCATTCAACACATAGTACTTAAGCAACTTCTGATAGGAGACTCGTACTTTCACAGGTTGTCCAGCTGGACAATGCTCTCGATACCTAGGAGAAACGTACTCATTAGAGCTTTGTCCATCTTTCCTACACATGCTGGAAAAGGCTACATGCCTAACTAGATGTAGCCTTACAGTCTAAACACCTGCTGCCATTTCCCTAGGTAGAAAGTTTACCAGTTCTTGACAAGTGGTATGTCCAGGGCCCGGCGGGTGCGACCAGAACGTAGGTTGAAGGGTCGGGGAGCCCAAAGCAGGGCAATGCCATTGGCTGTATTATCTGTGTAGAGGGGTGTGTCCTTCAGGAAGGGCTCCACAAACTCTGGGAGCTCGAACTCCTCATCATCATCTGGTAAAGGTTCCTGGCTCTGAAAAAGGAACCCAACCAAAGATTCAGCTCCTACTGAACTGCACAACAACTTGAAATCAGAGGGAAATTCTCTAGAGCAAAGCACAGTGACTACATCTGCCATGGATACTAGAATGCTGACAAGAGAAGCCCTACAGGGTCAGAGAAAAGAACAAGGAACAGACAACAAGTCAGGGTCAACCAAAGCAAGCATCTTTCCACATACCTCAATTACCTCACCACCAAAAGGGTCTCCCAAAGGAGGCAAAAGTTCCTGCATGAGGTTCAAAGACTACACTTAAGAGATCTATCTACTCAAGTTATAAACACAATATGATGCAGGTGCCAATCCTAGCTACTTAGGAAGCTGGTATCTGAGAACTGTGATTCAACTCTAGCAAAGGAAGGACAGTCCATGAGGCTGTCCACCAAAAACCTGGAAAGAGAACTGTAGTTCAAGTCATCGTGTGCTAGCCTTGAGCAAAAGAACTCAAATACCCTGAGGAGGTCAAGCCCCAAGAATCCCAAAGGAGGCTTCAGGTGGTAGTGACCGCCTAAGAAGCATGGGCCTGGGCCGGGAGTTTGGCCTAGTGGTTAAAGTGCTTGCCTAGCATGCATGAAGACCCGGGTTCGATTCCTTGGTACCACATACATAGAAAAAAGCCAGAAGTGGTGCTGAGGCTCAAGAAATAGAGCTCTAGCCTTGAGAAAGTCCAAGGACAGTGCTCAGGCCCTGAGCTCAAGCCCAGGACTGGCAAAAAAAAAAAAAAAAAAAGAAGCATGGGCCTGGAGTTCAAATCTCAGTATCATCAAAAGAAAAACAAAACTCCTTGTATCCCAGCTCCTATTATCCATAAGGCTGAAACAGGAAGATTGACAGTCTAAGGTCAACCTATGCTACATAATGAGGTCAAGGTAAACCTGAAATACTGAGACGCTGTCTCAACAAATTAAATAAAGCACACAATGGGGATTAAGAATATAGCTTAGAGCTGGACGTTTGGCCTTGTGGTAGAGTGCTTGCCTTGCATGCACAAAGACCCAAGTTCAATTCCTTGGTACCACATACACAGAAAAAAGCCGAAAGTAGTGCTGAGGCTCAAATGGTAGAATTCTACCCTTGAGAAAATCCAAGGACAGTGCTCAGGCCCTGAGTTCAAGCCCAGGACTGGCCAAAAAATAAAAAAGAATATAACTTAGTAAAAAAGTCCTTGGCTAGTATTCATGAGGCCATGTTCAAGCTCAAGCATAACAATCAACCAAGCAATTAATGTAACAGAATATAAACACTGGAAACATAATGCTTAGTGTAAGCAACTAGTCACAAAATACTCTACAGTGCATGATTATAGTTATGTCAAATACCCAGAATGGTAAATCTAAGGAGACAAAAAGTAGTCTATAGTAAGGGAAGTAGGAGAAAAATAGACACCCAACCATGCAGTTTCTTTTGGTATAATGAAAACCATAAAGCTCCCTGGTAACAGTTGTACAACATCAAGACTACATTAAAAACCACTAGCCTGTGGCACATGCCTATAATCCTAACTACTCAGGAGGCTGAGATCTGAGGATCATGGCTCAAAGCCAGCCCAGGCAGAAAAGTCCCTGTAAGACTTATTATCTCCAATAAACTACTCAAAAAAAGCTGGAGGTAGAGCTGTGGCTCAAGTATTAGAGCACTAGCATGGAGGACAAAGATGCTCAGAGATAACACCCAGTTCCTGAGTTCAAGCCCCAGAACCAGAAAGTGTCATTTTCTCTTACCTTTACTGAGTGCCTATGGGAGATTGGATTGATCAAAGGATCAAAGTAGAAAGCTGGCAAATCAGGATCCTCAGTCTTGATAAACACAACATTAGGAGTATGGTACCTAAAAATGAAAGTTTGTGTCAAAATTCTCCTTCCCTGGCCTCAATCTAAATATCAACCTTTTCCTTTCTAATTGCTGTGTTCCCATTATCTTACCAGGTAAGATGGACGTGGTGTGGAAGGTTGTTGTACAAGTATGGAAAAGCAATCTTGTATTCAGTTCGAATAGGCTGCCGAATTATTATCTTATTAATATCATTGAATTCATTCCAGTCTTCATCCCTAGGATACAAAACCAAGGATAAGTATACAAGTTTGGCAAAGTCTTAAGGATTAAGATTGGACTTCAGGAAGCTGAGATCTGAGAATCCTGGTTCAAAGCCAGCCTGGGCATTAAAGAACAGTGAGACTCTTATCTCCGATTAATCACTAGAAAATGGGAAGTGGGGCTATGGCTCAAGGGGTAGGGTAACCTTGAGCTGAAGAGCTCAGGGACAGCACACAGGCCGAGAGTTCAAGCTCCATGACTGACAACAAAAAAGATTAGACCTTAGGGGCTGGGAGTTTGGCCTAGTGGTTGAGTGTTACCTAGCATGCATGCAGACCCAGGTTAGATTCCTCTGTACCACATACATAGAAAAAGCTGGCCAAGTGGTGCTGTGACTCATGTGGTAGGGTTCTAGCCTTGAGAAAAACCCAAGGATAGGACTCAGGCCCTGAGTTCAAGCTCAGGACTGGCCAAAAAAAAAAGAAAAGAAAAAGAAAAAGGATTAGACTTTACTCCACTCAAAGAGCTAAGTCTCTTAATCTCTCTCCAACTTACTGTAAATTAATGTCTCGAACAAGAGGTTCAAATTTCGGTCCTCCAGGAATGGCCATATTGAGTGCCTTAGAAGTAAAAAAGGCCTTCAGATCAAATAGATAGAAGTAGTTGTCATCCACCAAGTCTGTAAGAAGCTGATTGGCCAGGCGGTAGAGAGTAGACATCATAGGCAGTGTGAATTGCCAGCGCTGGTAAGTAGAGCCATTAACATACCTAGAGAAAAAAAAGAGGCCTCATATGAGGCAGGTGGCTAACCAAACCATATAATTCTACTGCTCTTTCAGGACTCCTTGTTTCCAGAACTCTCGAGAAGTGAGCAGTCCACCCAGTGCATTACTCACTTCCTGCTGTCTCTCAAGGGTTGATGGTCATAGAACCAGTCCAACACAGGGGCATCCTCCTCAGGGTCCAGCTCGAGCTGAATGGCTTCCAGTGGCTCCACATCTAGGATGTTGTCAGCATAATCTAGGGGAGGTTCCTCATCATCAAAAGGAGGGAAACGCATCCTCTTGAAATGCCTCCTGTCTCTCTTCTCTCGACGCATCATGATCCACATTGACCTAGGTGGCAAGAATATCACATAACAGTTTCTACCCACTGACCCTCAATTACCACTACCGCCATCACATGCCAAATTCTAGCCCTTCTCACCCCCACTGGGAGATGTAGACTGGTTCAATGACCCAAGGAATCTCATTGACAAAGGAAATGGCTCCAGTGATGTGATAAAGCACAGGCACATCCCGAATCTGCTCCCAAGGCATTGGCATGTTCTCCAGGAGCTTGAGGACTGCATGAGGCATGTACTTTAGGGCACTGTCACAACAAAGAGAGAAAGTTATTAGAAATGACAAGAGGTTCTGCTACTTTTGCTATGCTAACAAGCCACATGTTTATCACAGTACCATGTTCCACAGAAAAATCCTAACTCAGCCGGGCACCAGTGGCTCACGCATGTAATCCTAGCTATTCAGGAGGCTGAGATCTGAGGACTGTGGTTCAAAGCCAGACTCAGCATGAAAGTCCATGAGACTCCTAACTCCAATTAACCACCAGAAAAAAGAAAAAAGAAAATCCTAACTCAAACTCCAAACTTACCAAGTCACCATGAAGTCAGGTCCTCTAAGACCAGAAACTCTGACTCCTATCACTCTTTCACTAAAACCTTTTTTTTTTTTTTTTTTTTGCCAGTCCTGAGGCTTGAACTCAGAGCCTGGGCATTGTCCCTGAGCTTCTTCTGTTCAAGGCTAGCATTCTACCACTTGAGCCACAGTACCACTTTTGGCTTTTCCTGTTTATGTGGTACTGAGAAACTGAACGTAGGGTTTCATGCATGCTAGGCAAACACTCTACAACTAAGCCACATTCCCTGCCCCACTAAAACTTCAGTCTCCTGCAATATTAGGACTAAAGCAACAGTTGTCCTTCTAAAGACAACATCTAGGCAATCTCACAGTCTACTCCCTCTATACTTCCCTGTAGATAATGGTGAAATATTTACCACACTTTTTTTCCCCTCCCTCCCTCCTTCAACTAGACTTTTTTTTTTTAAATCTATTTGACTCATATCTATCAGGTCACTGGATTCTATACTTCTGAAAAGTGGAGATCATTACTACTGCCTGCTTAGCACTTATTGGAGGCTTCATTTTTTTGTTCTGACACAAGGTCTAACTTATGAAACCCAGGCTGGTCTCAAATTCAATCCTCCTGCCTCAGCTTCCCAAGTTTTGGGCACCCAAGGGATTGCAGACATGCATCACCACACCACCAATATACTGTTCAAAACTACTTATTGAATTAAACTCTCATGGCTGCCTTAAGCATGGGCATTAATGAACTAAAATTTCTGTGTACACAAGAACAGAGATTTGTGAAGAAACTTCTTGTTCTCATACAGCTTAGTGTTACAAGGAAAAACAAACAAACAAACAAACAGTACCCAGATCTTAGGAATTCAATATCCTAAATCTCAGAATTCTGGTCACTGAGAAGTTAAAGGGATCTAGACTATATACACTGTCTACTTTGGGTTTCACACAGTTCAATGATACAGGCATTTATAACAACACCCACAGAACACAACAAAACGTTAAACTGTTTCACTGAAACATCACCAAGTTCAAACAGTTCTCTTCTTATTCTTCTAAGCACTAAGACAGAACTGCTGCCAGTGACAAATACCTGTATTACTAGCTACTCAGAAAGGTGAGATCTGAGTATCAGTTCCAAGCCAGCCCTAGCATGGAACCCAGTAAGGCTCTTACCTCCAATTAACCACCAAAACGTTGGAAGTAGAAGTGGGGCTAAAGAGTGCTAGCTTTGAATGAAAACAACAAGAAACAAACTGTTATGCCTTAGTATCAAAACACACACACCTGCTTTATACCTTAGTATCAGAACACACACCCCTGCTAGATGACAGATGATAAAGGATCTATCCAAGACTAAAAATGATAGGGCAGAGAAAAGTATAGGGGAAAAGAAAGTCCAGGTGAAATTATTCCAGGATGATACTCACCCCAAATAGACTCTTTTGTCATGACGAAACTTCCTGTTGGTCATGTCTCCATGGTCTCGAATAATCTTCCTGACATGTTCTGGGGGCATGTCTTCCTTCTGGGCATCCACAAACCCAAACTTGCGCTTTTCTGCATATCGCTTGGCCTGCAGCTGCTGCCATTTTCGGGCTACAAAGGTACTTCGGTTTAAAGGGCTGTACCCTTTGCTTAATTATCCCCCCTCTCGCCCTTGGGTACACTCCTGTCAGGGCATTCGACGGAGGAGTGCTCCCTACCAGTTATCCTGACATCATACTGTTTTATTTTTGCCCTCTTTGCCTTTTTACCGATACCTCCTCATTGCAATTTAAACCCTATGACAACCGCCCCCCCCCACGCACACACACTGAATCATTGGCTGCAAACAGCAGCTTTAAGTGACTTGACTAAATAGTGAAATGGCGCTAAGCTGTGAGCTGACACCTAATCATCCATCTAAATCCAACTTCGGCTCGGAACCTGCTTGCGCGCATGCGCATGCCCGTCGCGTAGCTGGGCCCGCGCGCGCCGCTCCCACTCTTTCCTCACCTTTCTCCTGCAGCTTCTCCTCCGACATGTAGTCTGGCAGTGGGGCTAGAGGGCCGGGCACCGGGTTACCCGGCCCTCGATAAGGAAATACTCCGGCCATACCCGGAGAATCTACAGAGCGGCGGGAGGAAAAAAAAATTAATTAACCAGCAAGGCCCAGGCCCACAAAAGGCTGAGAAAGATGGAACTCGTCCAGAAGCCCCCGTCTTGAATCCGCCTCGCTAAGAATGCATCCAGCGCGGCCCGACCCAGACCCTCTGACCGCTCAAGAGGAACCGATTAGCCTCTTGAAACCCACCCTGGAAAGGCACCCACACCACAGCCCCTACCACAGACAGCCGCTATCCCGGCAGCGCAATGGCGGTGGCCCACGTCCGCCCCGCGTTCCCAACACCAGGAAGTGCGCAATCGGAGTTCAGAAGCTGATCCAATAGGCGCCCTCGCACTTAGATGGATGAATGAGAAGACCAATTAGAATTGGGTACCGCGCCGGAGGGGGCGGGCCTATAAGCGGAAAAGGGGTGTGGTCGACTCCAAGCTCCGCCTCCCGCGTCTCCTAGGCTCCTTCTGAGGCCTCTAGTAAACCCCATTGGTTTTCTGCATTGCTCCTAGATGGGCGAGCCATCAGAATCTTAATAAATTTGTCAAAATTATAAACTATTCTATCTCTTAAGTGCAGACTTGATATGCAGTACTTGCTCCAATTCAATCAGCCCTTTGTTCATATATTCATTTATTCCATTATCATTTTCAGTTTCCCTTATATGTCAAAGATTGAGAGCACAAGTCGGTGGGGAGAACGATCTGGTGGAACGCACAAGATAGCAGGAAAGTGGACCAAAATGCAGTCTTCTGACGTGGAGTGGTGACAGTTCACAAGCAAGGCATTTAGCCTTGAAGCTCAGTAGTAGAGTGCTTGCCTAGTATGTGAAAGGGCTTAGGTTTGTTTTCCAGCACTGCCAAAAAAAAAAATTTGAAAAACAAAAAAAATTCCGCCTCAGAAGCTACAGAGGAGTTTGTCAGAGAGCCTAGGAAAATGAAAGATACTTTGAGGAACTTCATTGGGTGGTGTCTTTCTCTTTCCTCTCATACTGTACACAAAATTTGACTCACTTTTTTGGGAATTGCCCAATTCCCTTGTCTCAGTTACTCAGGAAGCTGAGATCCTGAGAATTTCAGTTGAAACCAGCCCAGAAAGAAAAGTCTGACATTACAAAATAATCAGCTGGACTGGTGGCGTGGTACAATTGCTAGAGCCACAACCAAACAAGTGCAAGGCCCTGAGTACAAGCCCCCAGTACCACCAGAAAGAAAATGATTTTTTAATTAGATTTGAATCATAGATCTACAAGTAAGAGCTAAAACGATAAAAATATTAGGGAAAAATATACAGGAGGAGAGCTGATTCAATAATAGAGTACTTACTTAGCATGCAGAAGGCCCTGATCCCATCCCCAGCAATGCAAAATGAGTAAGGGAGAAGGGATGTGAGGGTATAGAAAATGAATATTGAATTTATCAACCTGGAGCATCACTATTATATTGATCAATGTCTTGAAATCTGAACCATATGTAAAAGATTCTTTATGCTCCAGACCTAGTTTTCAACTTGGGTAGAATTCTAATCACCTGAGCCCCAGCTCCACCACTTCTACTTCTATTCCTTCTTCCTCCTCCTCCTCCTCCTCCTCCTCCTCCTCCTCCTCCTCCTCCTCTTCTTCTTCTTCTTCTTCTTCTTCTTCTTCTTCTTCTTCTTCTTCTTCTTTTTCTTCTTCTCCTCCTCTTCCTCCTCCTTTTTCTTCTTCCTCCTCCTCCTCCTTTTCCTCCTTCTTCTTCTTCTTCATGGTTAATTGGGGATAAGGGTCTCATAGACTTTCATACCCAGGCTGGCTTCAAACCTCCATCCTCAGATCTCAGCCTCCTGACCAGATAAAATGACAGGCATGAGCCACTAGCATCTGGCTCTAATTTAACTTTTTTTTTTTTTTGCCAGTTCTGGGCTTGAGCTCAGGGCCTGAGCACTGTCCTTGGATTTTCTCAAGGCTAGAGCTCTACCACTTGAGCCTCAGCACCACTTCTGGCTTTTTTCTATATATGTGGTACCGAGGAATTGAACCCGGGTCTTCGTGCATGTTAGGCAAGCACTCTACCACTAGGCCAAACCCCCGGCCCTCTAATTTAACTTTTTATAGTACTACTTAAAAAATATTTTCAGGGCAGGGAATGTGGCTTAATGGTAGAGTGCTTGCCTAGCATGCATGAAGAATGAAGAGCTCAGGGACAGAGTTCAGGCCCAGAATTCAAGCCCCATGACCAACAGAGAGAGAGAGAAAGAGAGAGAGAGAGAGAGAGAGAGAGAGAGAGAGAGAGAGAGAGATGAAACCAGGTGCCAGTAGATTATGCCTATAATCCTAACTACTCAGGAAGCTGAGATCTGAAGGTTGTGGTTCAAAGCTAACAACAGGCAGGAAAGTCTATTAAAACTCTTACTTCCAAATAACCACCAAAAAGCCAGTAGTGGATGTATAACTCAAGTGGTAGAGTAGTAGTAGCCTTGAGCACACATGCTCAAGGGAAAAGACCCAGGATTGAAACAAAACAAAACAAAACAAATAGTATGAGCATCATTATGTTACCCAAGCTGGAGTTTGTCTCAGACCTGGATGGGACTGAAGAACACAAAGGAACAATGGCAGAGTGATTCTGAATCTAATGATTAATTAATTGCATGTATATGTACAGGGTGGGAAGTGGTAGCTTGAAGCTGATTCTTATATTACTGACTTACACAATATGGCAGAGCTATGACTAACCTGGGAGAGAATACTGCAAAATACAAATTTGGAGACTGAAGGAGGAAGGGGGGGAGGAGGAGGAGGAGGAGGAAGAAGAGGAATGAAGAAGAAGAAGAAGAAGAAGAAGAAGAAGAAGAAGAAGAAGAAGAAGAAGAAGAAGAAGAAAAGAGAAGGAGGAGGAGGAGGAGGAGAAGGAGAAGGAAAAGGAGAAAGAGAAGGAGAAGGAGAAAAGAAGGAGAAGATTATTCTGAGTCAGGTTATTGATAGCCTGTTATATTTCACAGATGGACAACCAGTCCATTTGAGGCCAGGGCTTTGGTACCTTTACTCTCTATTACACTCATCCTAGGTCCTTTGTAAATATTTGTTGGAAAGAGAAAGAATGAGGAAAAATGAATTATGCCAGTAGTGCTTAGAACAACAGAATAAAAAGATATATGTTCCTTAGACCATAATGCTAAGTCTCATTTTGACATTTTGTAAGAATTTTTTAAATCAAGGATTGAAACTTTTAAGTTGTTTCAGATGTTACACTAAAACAGACAGGAAGATTTTGAAGCAGAATGCAAAGTTCATATGACTTTCTCCAAAAACTGTATATGATTTTTTTTTTTGCCAATCCTGGGGCTTGAACTCAGGCCCATTATCCTTGGACATTTTTTGCTCAAGGCTAGCACTTTGCCACTTGAGCCACAGTGCCACTCCTGGCTTTTCCTATGTATGTAGTTCCAGTGAATCGAACCCAAGGCTTTGGGCATGCTATGTAAGCACTCTACCCATTAGGCCATGCTCCCCGCCCTGTACATGATTTTTTTTTTTTTTGCCAGCCCTGGGCTTGAGCACTGTCCTTGAACTTTCTCAAGGCTAGAGCTCTACCACTTGAGCCTCAGCACCACTTCCGGCTTTTTTCTATGTATGTGGTACCGAGGAATCGAACCCGGGTCTTCATGCATACTAGGCAAGCACTTTAACCACTAGGCCAAACTCCCAGCCCTGTACATGAATTTTTAAGAATCAAGTTATTTTAAGGAAATGCTGTTATAGCTGCCTTGGATTGTGCCTTCTCCCCAACACTCCCTTCTGATTGCCATGATTGGATTTTGCCAGGGTTTGGTATTGGGGAAGAAATGGTAGGAGCCGAGGGAAGCCGTTAACAGGAGCAGGTATGTCACTGGGTGGCAGCAAATTTGTGGCACTCCAGCTCTGCAGGGATCTCTGTCCTTTTTGAGTGAGCTGGCTCAGGATCTGAGACAAGAAGAGCCACCATGGGACTGGGAGTTTGGCCTAGTGGTATAGTGCTTGCCTAGCATTCATGAAGACCAGGGTTCGATTCCTCAGTACCACATACATAGGGAAAAAAAAGCCGGAAGTGGTGCTGAGGATCAAGTGGTAGAGCTCTAGCCTTGAGAAAGTCCAAGGACAGTGCCCTGAACTCAAACCCAGGACTAGCAAAAAAAAAAAAAAAAAAGAGCCACCATGTAAATCTCTTCATTTTTAGGATTAGCAGTGTTAACTAGTGAAGGTCAAGGAGATGAAAGAGTTCTCTCAAAGGCATGGGAAGGCATGAGAGAGCAAAGCTAGTATCCCTGGAATATCATAAACTATACAGGTGTCTGTGCATTGATGGTGGTAAGCAGAGAGCTTTTTCAGGGAACCACACACATTGCAGGACAAAAATAAACTTCTGAGCCAGGCGTGGTGGCTCACGCCTGTTAATCCTAGCTTCTCAGGAAGCTGAGATCTAAAGGTCACGGTTCAAAGCCAGCTCAGCACTAAAAGCCCTGAGACTACTATCTCCAATTAATCTCTAGAAAACTGGAAGTGGCACTGTGGCTCCAGGGGTAGGACAGAAGTCTTGAGCTGAAGAGCTCAGGGACAACACCAAGGCCCAGGCCTAGGGGTAGAGCAGTAGTAGCCTTGAGCTGAAGAGTTCAGAGACAGTGATCAGGCCCAGAGTGCAAGTCCCATGACCAACAAAACAAAACAAAACAAAATCTTGTGTGTGTGTGTGTGTGTGTGTGTGTGTGTGTGTGTGTGTGTTGCCCATCCTGGGCTTAAACTCAGGGCCTGGGCACTGTCCCTGAGCTTCTTTTGCTAGCACTCTACCACTTGAGCCACAGCACCACTTTTAACCTTTTCTATTTATGTGGTTCTGAAGAATGGAACCCAGTGCTTCATGCATGCTAGGCAAGCTCTCTACCACTAAGCCACATATCCAAGACCTCACTATATTCGTAAGGAATAGATGTCTTGCAAGATTGTCGCATTTCTTTGAAAACTTTAGGTGGACAGCATTTACTCAGGACATTCAGTTATGAATGTAGTATGGCTTACTTTATTGGAAGACATTTCTAAGCTGAGTGCTAGTAGCTCATACCTGTAATCCTAACTATTGAGGAGGCTAAGATCTGAGAATCACAGTTCAAAGCCAGCAAAAAAACTGGAAGTAGAGGTATGACTCAAGTGATAGAATGTCAGCTTTGGGGGTGGGAAGTTAAGAAAAAGTGAGAGCACCAGTATACAACACACACACACACACACACACACACACACACACACACACACACACACACACACACAGAGGCATTTCTACTAAGGACAAACTGACCGAGACTACTTTCTACAGTGCTGTACACTTTTGGTGTCAACTATTCAGTAAATTAAAGCAGAAGAAATGCTTGAGCCCAGGAATTTGAGGACAGCGTTGAGAATACAAGACCTTGTCTCAAAAAAAAAAAACAAGAAAACATAACTTCAATGTTTCCTATTTTAAGTCTTTTATCTGTGGCCTGTCACTTTAGTTTTACTATTCTTCTTTATTATTCTGCTCTTACATTCTGCCTGCATTTATCTGTTTTCAGTAATCAGTTTCTCCTTTCTCCTAGTTACTTTCTCCCTTTTTGCTTGCTTTTGTTGTTGGTGGTCACGGGGCTTGAAATCAAGCCTGGGCTCTGTCCTTGAGCTTTTTCTGCTCAATGATAGCACTCTACCACTTTGAGCCACAGCACCACCTTCCTGTTTTGTGGTGGTTAATTGGAGATGAGGCTTCTGAACTTCCCTGCTGGGGCTGGCTACAAACCTGCTGATTCTGAGTAGTTCAGATTACCAGCATGAGCCACAGGCACCTAGTTTATGTGCCTATTTTTATGATAGACAGCCATCTTAGTTTTTGTTCCTCTTTCCCCTCTTTTACTGTCTCTGCATCCCTCCTTCTTCATCCCTTCTTCGGGATATTTATTCTATTATTCTGAGCTTGCCCTGCTTTTCCTCCCTATGATTCCTCATCAGCCCGTTGCTATTCTTCTATGCCAAAGTGTATGTTAGATTCTGACTTGTCCTCATCCTCCTGCCATCTGAGCCTATCAATTATTGTCAGCCTTGCCTTTGTGTGGCACTGCAGCTGTTTGTCCTTTGTCTTTCTGCCCATCTCTAGCTCAACCTATTTCCTTTTCTTTTCCACCAGTGCATCATTTCATTGATACCTCCTCCTCCGCTTCCAGCCCCTCTGCTCCCCAGCTCTCTGTCTAATCCCTATCCTCTGCATTTTCCTCCTCTCTTCTTTCATCTGCTCATCTCTATCATTTCCCTCCCTCCTGAGTCGGCTTGTTCTTTCTTATCATTTGTTCTCACTATTCAGCTGTCTAAGCTAGCTGTCTTCCACCTTTGGGGTCCTTTTTCTGTCTGCATGTTTTTCTATTTATCTTGTCTTTATTGTTTATGACTATTTTTTAAAACCAATTCTATGATTTGGGTGGCTCTGAAGCCCTGTAACAATCTTTCTCAATATTTCTGCCATGATTTCTTTCCCCCTCACCCTCGGTCTCTCTCTGTTTCTGGCTTGTCTATGTAATTAATTCTTCTCTCTTTCCTTCTATCTATGCCTTTATGTGTATCAGTCTCTGTCATTCTCTTTGCCCTTCTCTCCCTCAGCTTCTTAGCAGTATTTTTTTTAACTTCCTGTCTCTTGTTTTTCTGCTCTTGTGTCTTTTCTGGGGATGATTAAAGGTTATCTCTTTCTGTCCATTGTTTAATGGAATAGTAACCTTAATCTGTGCTCACTTCCAGTAACCTCTTGGATGTTCTGAAAAAGAAGGAGTCTTGTGCAATAGGAAAAATTCAGCAGAAACAGCAAGGAAGAGAGTCAACTATTCCTTTATCCCGCTTTAGCCAAGTAGCAGTCTTCTCTCACCTATTCTATCTCTGCTCTCATTCCTCAGTGAAATCGTGGGCCCTGGAAAGCCCTCTACTAAGTGCAAACATTGGATATATGAAGTATTTCTATGACTCTGGGCTGCTGTGCTGACTGAAGACACACCTAGCCATGTGCTCATTCCTCTAAAGAATTCTTCTCCCATTCTTTCTTTCTTTCTTTTTTTTTTTTTTTACCAGTCCTGTGCTTGAACTCAGGACCTGGACACCATTCCTGAACCTGTTTGCATTCAAGGCTAGTGCTCTACCACCACTTGAGTTACAGTGCCACTTCCAATTTTTTCTGGTAGTTGATGGGAGAAAAGAGTCTCATGGATTTTCCTGCCTGGGCTGGCTTTGAGCCACAATCCTCACTCAGATCTCAGCTTCCTGAGTAGCTAGGATTACAAGTGTGAGCCATTGACACCCGACTCTTTTTCTTCAGTCCCTCCCTCCCTCCCTCCCTTCCTTTCTTTCTCTCTCTCTCTTTTTTTCTCTACCACTTGAGCCACAGTTATACTTCAGATTTGTTAACTAGTGATAAGAGTCTCACAGAGCTGGATGCCAGTGGCTCACACCTGTAACCCTAGCTATTCAAGAAGCTAAGATCTGAGAATTGTGATTCCAAGCAACTAGACAGGAAACTCTTGTCTCCAATCAACCACAGAAAAACTAGAAGTAGAGCTGTGGCTTATGTGGTATGGCACCAACCTTGAGCAAAAGGAGCTCAGGGACAGCAATTAGGCCCAGAGTTCAACCTCCAGGACTGACCAAAAAGAAGAGTCTCACAGGCTTTTCTGCCTGAAATTGGTTTTGAACCTCTGTCCTAAGATCTCAGCCACTAATGCCTGGCTCAGAATTATTTTCTTTGAAAGTTTAGAAGATACAAAAACATTAAACAGGCTGGACCCAGCAGATGGGTTAAATACAAACTTAATACTTGCCATGTAGCTTTTGGAATCAGAAGTATTAGCAGCAACGCAGTCTCCTGGGCTCTTTTGTCATTTGGCAACTGTCATGCCATCCTTGTTGGCCACAGATATTGTCTTTTGTGCCCTCTTCCTGCTGCCAGAATTGGTCCTAAGTGAGGTCTCTCTTCTCTTTGACTTCATCCACTCCATGCTACATCTCTCTTATCCCACTGGGACCCCTCCTTCTCTCAACTGTCCTGATGCTAGAGCAAAGGGTCTTTCGTTTTCCTGGCAGTTCCTTCTATCTTCATCCCTCTAACTATCCTTTATTGACAGCTCTAGATATTACCTCCTGAGTTTTTTTCCCCCTCACACAAATAGGTCTTTTATTTGTCATTATTAAACCTCTGAATTTTAAACAGCTTCTTGAACTAAAAATATTGAATGCTTCACAAATTTGTGTGTCATCCTTACACAGGGGCCATGCTAATCTTCTCTGTATCCTTCCAATTTTAGTATATGTGCTGCCAAAGCGAGCACCTGAGGGTTGGTTTTTTTTTTTTCCTGGAAAATATGGTCATCTGATAGAATTCAGTGAACACAGGTTCCCACCCAACTGCTAACATCAGGATTTCTACTTGGATACTAGCAAAGGAGAGAGAAAGGGAATTAGGTGAAAGAGGATCTGAGATCCTGATAACCCAGTTTGGCCTTTTCACCTGGGGGTTGTGGATGCAGTCCACTATCCCCTTATGCCAGCCCCACCTCCACCAGGGCAGGCAGAAGAGAAGCCTGCCATTATGTTCTAGTCTTTTAGGCTGAGAATGGAATTGTCTCTGATGACTAGCTCCACATCGCAACATATCCTGGTCCCTCTAATTTCCTTGAGCCTAAGCATAAATGGACCCAAGACCACAGACTATTCCCAACTGGAATGTGAACACCTAGTATGATGTTTGTCACACTCACAGTGACCAACCCCATTTTCCCCAAGACCAACCAGAGTCAGAGGCGCCTGGTGGTTACAACCACCAGAGGTACCAACCAGATGGAAGTGGACCAGAGTGAACAATTGACTATATTCCCAGGGATGGGGCCCGGGAAACAATCAGCAGACGCTTCTGCACGTACAAGCAGGCAGAGTTCCAGAGTTCAGATCCAGGACTAGACACCAAAGAGAAACCTAGTAGCCAGTGCTAGGATAGCTCACTACCTGTAAGTAAAGCTCAAGGTCAGAGAACCTGTCATCATTTGTATTCATTCCACTAGCCAGGTCCTTAAAAATCCACAAGTGGTGCTGTGGCTCAAGTGGCAGGGTGCTAGTCTTGAGCAAAAAGTGTTCAAGGACAGTGCTCAAGCCCTGAGTTCAAGCCCCAGGACTGACAAAAAAAAAAAGTGTCATATTCAATGGTTCTGTGATCAGGTGGACTCGATCACAGCGGAATCCAGACTCGCTGGGCAGTGTTTATATCAGCTGAAGCTAGCAGTTACTCCCTTCCTCCTAGTTCGGCCCAAGGTTCGGATGGTTAAGAATCAGAGAACTTGTGGGAATTCAGAGGGCAGAGTACTGAAGAGATGTTGGGATCCTAGGTTGGACATGCTTCTCCTCAGGTTTGCTTTCTTCCTTCAGAGTCTCACCACCAAAGGGTGATAGAGAAGGTCCCAGGCCTGGCTCAAAGTCTGGTTCCACAACGTGTGAGCTCCATCAGTCAGGAAGTCACCCGTGGGTGTGGAGGGGTGAAGGTATCAGGCTTTCCAGGGCTGGGACACAGCCTAGGAAGAAATCCCAAACCTCTCTTTCCCTAGTTCTTTTGTTGGTTGGTTCTTTTGTCTCCCGCTCCCCCGCCCCAAAGTTCTTTAGTTTCCCCCTAGTAAAGCGCCAGAAACATCTGATCCCTGCGGAAGTCGGGAAAAGAAGACGTGGGATTCTAGTTCCAAGGTTGCCCTCACTGGCTCCACCTTGCCTGCAGGCTGACTCACAAACCCGAGGCCCAGTCCCAGTGCCCGGAGTGGGTGGGTGGGTCCTCCTCAGGATAAAGCCCTACCCTTAGGGGCGGGAGCTGTGGACAGTCTCTCCGACCTGGCCCAGGCTCTCCCCAGGCACCCACGTCCCCCAGTTCAGCGACTCTGGAATTCTCACGAATTTCACCGGTGCTGTGGCCGGATCGTCTAACCTCAGCCCTCCACCCCCGCATCCTCACGCCGGTGCTTCTCCAACCTTCAGGCTCTGAGCACCCGAGCCGCATCCCAGCGCTGGTGAGGCAGGTTGTCCACCTGCAGGACGCAGAGGTGCCGCCGCTTCCAGCGATCCCGAGCTGCAAGATCCTGGCGTGGGCCACCGCGGCAGCCCGCCAGCGCAGCCCCCTCGAAACACGGCGGAGGAGGGGGGGTCGGGGCCAGGGTCACCCGCAGCGCCGGGCCCGAGGCCTCGGGCGGGGCGGCGGGTCTGGCTGGCTCCCGTAGGGCGCGGTCCCGGGGCTCCCTGGCGGCCCCGCCCGCCCAAGCTGCAAGAACTTTCCGGGCTTGGCCCCGCCTCCGCGCCTCGGCCGGGCGCTGATTGGAGCCGCGGCGGAGCCACCGCCCGAGGAGCCCCGGCAACCGCTCGCGTCCAGCCCACCTCGAGCGCGGCAGCTCGGGGGGCTCCGGCCGCCGAGCTCTGGGACGGTTCCAGAATGTCCACGGAGTTTTCCTCGGCAGGAGTTTCAGAAATGGGTCCCGATCCCGGGGCCCCCGGCACGCCCGGGAGCCCCGCCCCACGGCCGCGCCCCTCCTCCGCCCCGCGCCCCTCACCCACGGCCCCCCGGCCGCGGCACCGAGGCGGCGCCCCGCCTCGCTTCCCCGCTGCCACACCTTCTGCCTCACTTGGGCTCCCTGGACGTGGGTAACTCCAGGAGTCAAGTGCCCTCATTTTAGAGACGCAGCCCACTGCGGACACGGCCCCTCCTCTCCTTTTTATTTATTTTTGGCTCTCCTGGAGATCCTTATTAGGAAGAAAAGGCTCGCTGGTCTTGAAAAGCATCCCTCCCCCCCCATCTGGGTACCTGTTGGGTGAGTAGAAATCTCTTCCAGTCTAAGGGCAGGGAGAGGTAACACAGGTCATCTCAAGGTTAAGGCAGACTCAGAAGAGAGAGAAAAAGGAAATAAAAACCCAGGGTGCAGGACTCCTAGGATCTAGGTTCCTTCAGCCTTGAGAGGAAAATCCTTCCCTAGCCTTCATCCCTAGAGGAGTGACACATTTTTCAGTTTTCTTGCCTTCTTACTCCACTCCACACCCCATCAACTGGCCGACAGCCAGCAAGTCAGGGAGTTGCTTTCTGTATGCAGAGAGGGTGGATTCCACATATCCCTAAAGGGCTAAGAGTGTAGCTCAGCTTCACCTAGTATGTACAGGCTCTGGTTTGATCCCTAGCACCATCACATCTACCCAACACAAATCATAAATCAACCGGAGGCCCAACCAAACACTCTCACCAAGGAGCTGGGTGCTACTCTTCCTTCAGCTACACTCACCTTCTAAAGTTAAAAAAAAAATGCATCCACCTTCACATTTTATTACATGAAATCAATTTATAATTAGTGTAGAAAACCTGGGAAATTACAGAAAAAACAAAGAGAAAAATGATAATTGCTTTATTCCATCATTGAAAGATAACCATTATTAACATTCTCAAATACGTCTTCAGTGTATGTAAAATATATAGTCTATATATTAAATTTCACACTCATACTTTAAAAACAATTTTTTTTGCCAGTCCTGGGGCTTGAACTCAGGGCCTAAGCACTGTCCTTGGGCTTTCCTCAAGGCTAGTGTTCTACTACTTGTGCCATAGCACCACTTCTAGCTTTCCTAGGTATGTGGTAATGCAAATTGAACCCAGGTCTTAGTGCATGCTAGGCAAGCACTCCACCACTAGGCCAAACTCCTGGCCCACAAATTTTGTTTAAAAGCAAAATTAAGGTCACAAAATACAGCCAGGTATGTAGCACATAACCACAACTCCAGCACTCAGGAAGTAAAAGCATGAAGATGAAGATAGTGAATTTGAGGGCAGCCTAGGCTACAAAGTAATATCCTGTCTAAAAGAAAAAAATAATACATACTACTTCTATAACCTTTTTAATATTCCAGGAGCATTTTTCTTTTCTCTCTGGTCAAATGTTCTTCTACATGACTTTTAATGGTTCACAGTACTCCACTATCTGGATGGATATACAATAATTTACTTAAGCAATCCCTGATTGCAAATTTTCATTACAGCAGAAAAGAATAACTATCCAAGCAGTCGCTGCATTTTTCTTTATGGCAACCTTGAGACAAACACTGTCTAGCTAAAGCCTTATTTTCTTGAGATAAATTCCCAAACAGAATTATTAGGTCAAAGGACAGGGAACCTTTTTTTTTTTTTTTTTACAGAGGAGGTTAACTCTGTGTGTGTGTGTGTGTGTGTGTGTGTGTGTGTGTGTGTGTGTGTGTGCTTTCCCTTCCTTTTTGGTACTAGGAAATGAACCCAGGATGTTGTACTTGCTAGGCAAACACTTTGCCCATGGAGTGTTTGATACGTATTATAAAATTTCCGTCCAGTAAGCTGCTCTGGTTTATACTCCTACATGCAATGTATGGCTATGGTCTTTGGACAATATGGGGTCTTATTTATTTCTGTCATAGCATACTGAGGAAAAAAAATGATTCTAATAATATTTTCCTTCCTTTAATTACTAATGAATACATTTTAATTACTAATGAATACTTTTTATACACTTGAATTTCTTTTTATGGATTTCCTGTGTATGTCCTTTCACAGAGGGCTCATGACTCCTTGAGGCTACTTATATAAAAATTACAGGGTGGGTTGCAGCAGAAGACAGGCGAAGGCACAGAACACTTCGCTATGCTGCCACATCTCTGAGGGAGACAGACTGCACGAAAATGGAAGATGACTGGAAGCTTGACTTTGATGGAGGCTGGCTGTTCTCCCTCCTCCTTGAGTGCTTGGGCCTTTAGAGGCCCTTCATTCTGATTCCCAGAGAGGACCTGTGCTCTCCTAGACCTGTTCCTTCACCGGTCTTCTGCCTGCCTTTGCACTGCCAGGTTGCTATTCTTTATTTCTGCTCCATATTGGGTGAAGATGGCAGGACCACGTACCAGACATTAGAGAAATACATTGTGGCCAGTGAAGCATTGAGGGAAAGAGAGGACAGAGGCAATGTCCAGGGACAGAGTGATCTTTGTTCAAGCCTATAAGTAGACTCAGTCTACCCACACCCACTCTACAACAGTACCACACACATCCTACCCAGAGCTCAGGCTGTAGAGGGGTAGTCTAAGCTCTCCTATCTTTCAGTTCCTCATAAATGGAGAATACAATCTCCATTTATTTATCTCCTTCTACTCAAGAGAACAAATAAATTTCTGTAAGCCATGAATTTGGCCATCTTCCACTAGTGAGACAGGGCCACACCGAAACATATGAGAATCTGAGCTCAAAAACAAAACTAAGAATAATTTGGGAGCTAAAGGTGGCAGGTTTGTCCTGTTTGATAATCCAAAGTGATCACATCCCACACCCCTTACTGCAAGGGACAATTTGCTGACTCTACGGGCCTAAACTGATTCTCACTCACCATTCTGAAAAGTAAACTGAGAGGAGAAACAGCAGAGGCAGCTAGGACTCCACAGAAGAAGCCTGGGTCATCCTGAGTTGTGAGAAGTCAATGCAGACAGTGAACATCTATTGGCCCTTTACACTGATCTCATCCTGGTCTTCCAGCCTCAACCAAGCCTCAGCCAGTGGTGCTATAGTAGGGATAGGGAAGGTCAACAACTTATGTGGGAAGCCATTCTGATCCTACCCACAGGCCCAGGCTTAGTCAGCATGTATAGTCTCATACTTGTCTAAGGGATTCTTTACTTTACAGGCTGAGAAACAGGTAGGTACAAGGGTCTCATAAAGTAACTACCTCTAAAGCTAGAATCTGAGCCAGTCTAAGAAAACATAAAACTGACTACTCAGATCAGAATTTCATGTCACCTTTTTCCTAAAGAATACACTCACTTTTTTTTCTCCCCAGTCCTGGGGCTTGAACTCAGTGCTGGGCACTGTCCTTGAGCCTTTTCAAGGCTAGTGCTCTAGCACTGGAGCCACAGTGCCACTTCTAGGTTTTTCTGTGTATGTGGTACGAGGAATTGAACCCAGGGCTTTGTGTGTGCTAGGTGAGCACTCTACCACTAGGCCACACTCTCAGCCCAGAATACCCTCACTGTTGGGCTTCACCTGGTTAAGGAAAGCAGGGTAGAAGAGAGATAAAGAAGGAAAGTCAAAGAGGAAACATGGGTAAAGGGTTAAACAAAATTTCCTTCTCTTTCTCTCTCTCTTTGCATTGCCACACTAAAACCAACTAAACTTGTATACCTCAACCACCTATTCCCCAATTCAGACAGTATCTCTAATCTAAAACTGCTCCCTTGCTTGTCAGTCTGGGTGAAGGTTCTTCAAACCCTTTCCCAAAAGGTATGATCCATCACTCGGGCTGTTCAGACCTTCCCAGCCCCCACGTGTCACCTTCCAGATGCTAGGAAAAGCAGCTCCTTCTCTTCCTCTTCCTCCTCGAAGCCAGGGGCAGAGGGCAACAGTTCTTCAACTGGCAGCTTTAGCTGGGTCAGGACATAAAGCTTGCCACTGAAGAACTACTGCGGCTCAGCCAGGTGAGGATGTGGGAGGCACAGGCTCCTAATGGGAAGGGAAAGAGAAACAGAAAAGATCTAAGCCAGGCATATATTTCAAGGGCACTGTGGCACTGGCCACAGAAGCCCAGACTCAGAAGACCTTCAGCTTATCCTAAGGAGTTCTTGTCTCCTGGGACTTGCAAGAACTCTTCACTTTAGTGAGAAGAAAAAGCTCCAAAGTGCACTTCTCTTGCCCCCTCTTTACAAGTAACCTACCTGAGGCTCCAGCCTCTTCTGCTTTTCGGAATGGGAAGGGCCTACCACCTTGGATACACTCCACCAGTCACACCAGTCCCAGATAAAAAACTGTACTTTGGGTCCAGAAATGTGAATTCAGTGAGCAGCCCAACAGATTTGTTCCTAGGAAACTGAACTGGAAGGAGGGCTTGGGGGTGTGTATGGCTAGAATGGGGAGAGAAGAAGGGAGGTCTAGACTCTGGAAGGTCAGCAGAGGCTCCCAGGTTTGTGAGGGAAAAGACAGCCCACTAAAGGCTGTAGGGGAGGGAGGTATGGGCAGGGTGGTTGGGCAGCTTCCTCAGAACTCTCAGATGCCAGGCATTCCGCTTGCACATTCCGGGTACATCTGGTATGAATTCCAGGCTGTCTGCCGGCCCCTCCATGTCTGAACTTTGTTCCAAGTTCCACGCCCCGCCCCCACAGTTCCAACGCATGAATCAGCAGGAAAAGCCGGGCCCTGCAGCATGGCCCGAGGAGGGGGCTGGGGGCGTGGCAGGCTTGAAGGCTGTGAGCTGGAGAGGGCGGGTCTGCACTGACACTTCAGTCCAAGGGCATGGCCTGTGCCAGGTTGAGGGGCTAAGGCCGATTCTGGCATTTCTACACTCAGAGGATAGAAAGATTAGGGTGGGGGTGGGGTACGTCCAATTCTGAAGGCCTCTTGGGAGGCATGAACTTTGTGGTCTCTTCCTCTAGGTGACCAGTGCCAACTCTGTTGCACTCCCGTCTGCCCGAGATGGCTCTGTTCAGCCCATAAGATCCAGCGGCTTTTCAGAGTTTGGGCCAAGCAGGTGCCCTTGGCCGCAGGGCGGGGTGGGCCCAGGGCACTGACCCTCTGACCAGCTGCTCCATCAACCCTCTGGCACCCTAACAGCTTCTAGCCCAGTGTGACAGGCAGGATGACAGGCCAAATGAGTTGGAGGCTGGAACTAGGGCCAGAAGGAGGTGGGGGCGATAGCCTAGCCGAGGCCATGGGGAGGGGCCAAGAGTTGGCCGAGAGGTGGGGAGAGAGGGAGCCCAGCGATGACTAACCCAGGCGCCCCACCCAGCCAGCAGTCTTCCCAAGCGGTTAGGGCCTGGGCTAGGGGCCTCAACCACAGACAGGCTGGGGTGGGGGGAGGTGCAAAGGTGACCTCTCCGTCCAAGACGGCCAGTAGCGGGGGAGGGGGGCTGGGGGGGGCTAGAGTTTCCAGGCCCTCCTCCTGCCTGCTTCCCTTCACCCCCCCCCGCCCAACCGCAGTGAAACCCTAACCTTTGAGTTGCATAAGGCCCCCGCTCCGCCGCCCCCTACTCCTTTCCCCTCCCCCCTTACATAACATCCCCCGGAGGGAACGAGAGGAGGGACCGGCCCGCCCAGGGACCCCTTTCCTGCCAGGGATCCGAACTGGCCTTGACCCAGTGAGCTCCAGTACAGGCAAAGCACCTCCCTACTACTCGCTCATCCAGATCCTCCCCCCAGGCTAAATGGTCGCTCCCCATATCGTCAGACCAGAGGGCGTCGGGGTTAGCCGCCCCCGACCCACAAGCCCCACACCTTCCTCCCAGATACTCCTCCAGATCTTCTACCACGACCCCTGTTCTGGACTTTTTCTTTAAATCTCCTGCACACTACTTCAGCCTTCCCAGTCCCCACTCCCTCGGAGCGCCTCAGCCCCCGCCGCCCCCTCTCCCCTCCCCCAGAAGGGCAGGGTGTGGCCGCCAGGACCCTACTTTCCTCCATCATCCCGTTACTAAAATTCCCCCTATACGATTGGGTCCCCAGAGCACACCCACCTGGTGCTGGGCTATGGGGGTTGCTGAGGGTAGGGGAGCAAACCACAGCGTCCGATCCCCACGACCGGCGGCGCTGTCTCTTCCCAGTGCCCAGCACACACCGGCTCCAGTCTCCGATCAGCTGGCGGCGTCGTGACGCACAAGCTACGCTAGCACCTCTTCCAGCCAATCACCGCCTACTTCTGGACAACGTGACCACACCCACTCGGGGGCTCCAGCACTTCTCTCTGGTTCCGCCCATCGGAACGACGTCGCTGTGACTGACAAGGAAACCATTCTTTTGCCTGGCGGAGTTGAGCTAAGCCACGCCCACCAACCTACGAGCTGGCCAATAGGTGGAAAGGTGAAGCCCATCCCTCCGCCCATGCCACTTGCTTAAGAGAGAGCTACGTCAAAGCCGGGTCTAAGGAGCAGGAGGAAGTTAGAGGCGTGTGCGTTCGCAGTGCACGCTGGTCAGGGTAGTTCTTGGCCATCCACTCTCGTTCCCAGAATGCAGCACGCTTTGTGAGTTGGCATTTTTAAACTCCTCTCCGAATCCGTCCCGGGGAAGTCCTTAAAGGGCTACCGTCCCTTCTTTTTGGAGCCGGAGTTGCCGCTGTCAGGCACCCTCAAACGTCGCCGGACGGAACTAGAAGAGCGTTGTCCAGCCGCAGGAGTGGGCCGAGTGAAAATGGGAATGAGCCCGGGGGGCGGGGGCAGCGGGGACACGTCCGCGGGCGGGGAACTCCGAGGGCTCTTGCAGGGAGGCCCGCTCACCTCACAGCCCAGGCTTCCAGGGAGACCTAGTCCCACCCCTTTTGGAGAGGACGCTTTCTAATCAGAGGAGTCTTTTCGGGTAAATGTCTTGTATCTGTGGCCGGAGGGTCCCAGAGACTTTCGACCCGGGAGGGGGCGGGGAGTGGAACCCGAGCACAAGGGCAGGTGGCCAGAAAGCCCACCCTTTGATGAAGCCCCGTCACAGATGTAGGCCTACTTTAGGGAAGAGACTTCAATGATGGACACCGAAGAGGCGGCCGCTCAGTCTCCAGGGACCAATCAAAGCCCAAGGGGGGCGGGGGATGGGCAAACTCTGAAATGAACCCAATGACTTGGCAAAAGCTGCTGAATTCTTGATTTAAGGGGGCAGCTTGGGACCCAGACCCACCTGAAGTGACTTGCCCACTTCTCCGCTACCTCCAGAGGGGAAAGTATGAATGGGGATTTATGACTTTTCCGTAAGTCCCACGCTGAGGTAAAAGTAACTGAGACAGAGGTATCTGAGTATGGACTCTGAGACAGTTCCTTCAGCGTTAAGTAGAAGATCCACTAGGTGATTGCTACAGCTTCTTGGAAACCTAAAAACTCCGAGTTCTGAATCTGTGTTTAGAACATTGTACCTTTAAGGAGACTTCTGCCTTTGCCCCAGTAACAGCTGATTGTTGGGAAGTGTGACCTAGGGGACGAATCAGCTGTTACCACATCCTCCTAGTCTGCCCTCCTCCAGCCTCTTACCCACCCCCTCCCCGTGAGTAGTCACGGAAGGAAGTGGAACCCCAAGTGTGGGGGATGTAATTTACAATGTACCCTCTAAACTCTATCCTTCCAGGATCGTCACCTCCTCTCACTCCTAGCTACTTGTTAATTCTTCAGAGGTTTGGAGTTTGGAAGCAGAGATATTCCAGGTTTCCTCCTATCAGCTCAGACCCACCGGCCTTCAGTTGAGTGGGGAGGCCACTATTGGGCAGGCTTGCACGGGTGACCATCTGGGTGTGTGGGTGCTCCAGGAGGAAGCTGGAAATGGGCAGGGAACCTGAGGCCCAAGCCTAAGCAAGTGGAAAGGCAGTGAAAAGCAAACCTTATTTTGGTGTTAAAATCCAATTTCTAAGGCCAGCTGCCTCCTCCTCCCTGCTCAGGTTGCTCTGTTCTCCGAAGAGTTAGCCTGCTAAGGAGATCCTGGCTTTGTCCATATCGACTGTTCTCAGACCTCCATCCGATGATATTACTACCTGGTCTGTGAGCTGCTCCATCTTTTGTTTTTAGCAGTACCACCCTTCCCCTGTACTGATAATGCTATTTCGTTACTTAAGGATTTTAATAGAACACACTGGTCCTTTTTAGCTAAGGGCTGTGGAAAGAAAGTCTTGCAGGAAAAGCCTCAGGTAAATATATTGCCTCTGCCCTGGGCTGGGAGTCACTCCAGGACAAGCACAGTATGAAGTCCCAGGACTGACTTGGCAAGTTTGGGAGAAATTGAGCAGGGCTCTGGCCAAGCTTGGGAGAAAGAGAAGTCTCAAGTATCTGCCCCATTCTCCATTATTCCTTAGCAGAAAAATATCATTTCCTACTCACTGAAGGCCCTTGAGGTAGCCCTCCTTCACGTGTTCTGTTCCCTAACCTTTCAACCCTTCCAGGATAAAAGCACAGGGTTTGAGAACAGGATTTCTCAACCTCTGCACTGTGACATTTTGAACCAGATGATCTCTTGTGAGAGGGTGACTATGCATAAGAAGAAGTTCAATACTATGCTAGTAGCAGCTCCCCAATTAGGATAACCAAGCATCCTCAAATGTCTTCTGGGGTTCAAATCTTCGTCGTTTGAGAACTACTGAGTTAGGTAAACTTGAATTTAGACTAAAATTCCTGCTCTTATGTTTGCACTTATGGAAGATACTTTTGTCATCTACAATACAAGGTGAATAATAAATTATTGGTTTTCTGTAATGATTTAAAGTAATTGGTTGGGGCTGGGAGTTTGGCCTAATGGTAGAGTATTTGCCTAGCATGCACAAAGACTCGGGTTCGATTCCCGGGTACTACATACATAGAAAAAAAAAAAAAACAAAACGGAAATGGTGCTGTGGCTCAAGTGGTGGAGCTCTAGCCTTGAGGAAAGCCCAAGGACAGTGTTCAGGCCCTGAGCCCAAGCCCAGGACTGGCAAAAAAAAAAAAAAAAGTAATTGGTTGAAAATACTGGCATACTAACTTGCTTAGGTGCACTAAATATTAACTTTCTTCAGCTTTCCTCCTGCCAGTTTAGTCAAAGCTAATCTCAGCCTGGGCTGGCTGCCCAAAAAGCAGCTGTAGCTTGGGGTGGGGGGTTATCCAAGATATGATTTTCTGGAACCCAACATTGGGATTGGAGAAGAGGAATGATCAATTTGATTCCAGATTCTTCAAAACCCAAAATTCTTGAGTTAAGATTTAGGAAGAACCCTCTGTAGTGAATTTGAGAGAACTGCTACAGAGAATTATTGTTATTAAGAATAGTTGTGGTACTAATGGGGATTGAATTCAGTGCCTTGTGCATACTACATATACTCTCTATCATTGAGCTGCTGCCCAGAGCCTTATTTTTTAAGATGTTCTCTAATTCTGTATCAGAATTTTCTGGGGTGCTAGATAAAAGTTCATATTCTGCCTGGTGTGGGTGGCTCATGCCTATAATCCTAGCTACTCAGGAGGATAAGATCAGTGAATCACAGTTCAAAGTCAGACCAGGCAAGAAAGTCTATGAGATTCTTTTTTTTTTTTTTTTTTTTTTTTTTTTTTTGCCAGTCCTGGGCTTGAGCTCAGGGCCTGAGCACTGTCCTTGGACTTTCTCAAGGCTAGAGCTCTACCACTTGAGCCTCAGCACCACTTCCAGCTTTTTTCTATGTATGTGGTACCGAGGAATCGAACCCGGGTCTTCATGCATGCTAGGCAAGCACTTTAACCACTAGGCCAAACTCCCAGCCGTCTATGAGATTCTTATCTCCAGTTGACCACCAGAAAACTGGAAGTGGCCCTGTTGCTCAAAGTGGAAGAACACTAGCCTTGAGCAAAATAAGAGCTCAGGGTCAGTGCCCAGGCCTTGAGTTGAAGCCCCATGACTGACCAAAAAAGAAGAAGAAAAAGGAGGGGAAGGAGGAGGAGGAGAAGAAGGAGAAGGAGAAGGAGAAGAAGAAGAAGAAGGAGGAGGAGGAGGAGGAGAAGGAGAAGAAGGAGAAGGAAAAGGAGTGGAAGTTCATATTGTTGGATCTCATTCTGTGCAGACTATTTAATTAGAAGTATGCCATAAAAGTTGAAAAGTACAGGCTGGGAGTTTGGCCTAGTGGTAGAGTGCTTGCCTAGCATGCAAGAAGGAAGACCCAAGTTCAATTCCTCAGTACCACATGCATAGAAAAAGCCAGAAGTGGTGCTGTGCCTCAAGTGGTATAACTCTAGCCTTGAGAAAGCCCAAGAATAGTGCTCAGGCCCTGAGTTCAATCCCCAGGACTGGGAAAAAAAATTCAAAAGTACAGCAGGGTGTGGTGGCTCATGCCTGTAATCGTAGCTACTCCGAAGGCTGAGATCTGAGGACCTCAGTTTAATACAAAGCTGAGAGACTTATCTCCAATTAATTACTAGAAAACAGGAAGTGGGACTGTGGCTCAAGGATAGGTTGGTATCCTTGATGTTGAAGAGCTCAGGGACAGCGCCCAGGTCAGAATTCAAGCCTCATGACCCCCCCCCCCAAAAAAGCGCCCAGGTCAGAATTCAAGCCTCATGACCCCACCCCACCCCCCAAAAAAATTGAAAAGTACTTGGGAAGGGGGAGGCTTAATGGTAGAGCAATTGCCATGCTAGCTTGCACTAGGTCCTGAGTTTGATCTTTGGTACTATTTAAAAAAAAAAGAAAGGAAAGGAAAAGAAAGCTTCTTTAGAATTCCCATCAAGGAAGGCATGATGAGTTCAGTAGTAAACTTAAATACACTCAAGGTCAGTACTGCAGTATAAACTCACTACCACTAGAGGGCAGGGCACACACGAACTTTTAGGGGGAAAAATGCCTAGTCTTGGTAACTGAGACTAGAGCCAGATTAGAGAGACCCAGTTTTACTAGTACTAAGAAGTGGTATTACCTGGGTCATCAAAATAGATCCTCTCAGCTGGCTGTGGTGGCTTCTACTTGTAATTTCCAGAGTTGGGAGATAGAGGTAGGAGATCTCAAGTTTAAGATCAGTCTGGGTTACATCGTAATACTGTTGTTTTTTGGTCAGTTGTGAGCTTGAACTCTGGGCCTGGATGTTGTCCTTGGGCTCTTCAGCTCAAGGCTACTGCCCTACCCTTTGAGCCACAGCTCCACTTCCCTTTTTCTAGTGATTAATTGGAGATAAGAGTCTTTTGGTCTTTAGTGCTTGGGCTGACTTTGAAACCCAATCCTCAGATCTCAGCCTCCAGTGTAGCTAGTATCACAGGTGTGAGCCACTGTGCTGGCGCCAAGACTGTTTTTTAAACAAAACAAAACAAATAAAAGGAGGTCCTCTCCTGGGTCAGAGTCTACACCAAGAAAAAAACATAATAATGATAATAATGAGCCAGATAACTTTGACCCTTACCTATATATTTCTAGTTACTCAGGAGCCTGAGACCTGAGGGTCATAGAAGAAAGGAAGAAAGAAAGAAAGAAAGAAAGAAAGAAAGAAAGAAAGAAAGAAAGAAAGAAAGGTAGAAAAAATAAATGCTGGAAGTAGAGCAGTGGCTCAAGTGGGAGAGTTCCAGCCTTGAGTGAAAAAGTTAAGAGCATAAATGCCCAGAGTTCAAGCCCCAGTACTGGCACTAAATAAAACCACAAACTTGTCCTATGCTTTTAAGTTCTCATATGAAAGCTAGGAATAAGGAACTGTCATAGGCCATCTCATTTCCTAGGTGAAAGAACCATAAGAGCACAGTCTAGAAGCACTGGTTTCAGAATGGCTAGGCCTAGTCAGGCACGTTGGCTCACATCTATAATCCTAGCTACTCAGGAGGCTGAGATCAGAAGATCAAGGTTTGAAGCCAGCCTGGGCACTAAAGAACTCAAGACTTATCTCCAATTAATCACTAAAAAATGAAAAGTGGGGCTGTGGCTCAGGGGTAGGGTGGTAGCCTTGAGTTGAAGAGCTCAAGGATAGGGCCCAGGCCCAGAGTTCAAGCCCCATGACCCACAAAAAGAGAGAAGAGGGGGGAGGTGGTGAAAATTAAACAAAACAAGATTTGCAAAATTGCAAAGTACTTAGCAGGTGACTGGCTCCTGCTAAATGTGTCTTAAATGGAAAATTTAAGTTATGATTGCACAAGGTCTTGTGACCAAGAACATTGTGGGCTCCAGTGGCCTTTAAAGAAATAGGAAACATGCTGGCTGAGGGCCCTTCTTGTACAGTGGCAGAATGCTTGCTTAGCAAGCTCAAGGCCAAGCTCAGACCTTAGTACTGTCCAAAACAAAAACAACAGATGGACTCTGCCATTGCTGAGTTATTCCTGTGTTTCTCTTTTTTTTATTATTATTCAACTTTTTTTCTTTCCTTTTTTTGTGCTAGTACAAGGGCTTCAACTCAGGGCTTAGGTGCTATACCTTAGCTTTTTCCATTCAGGGCTGGCACTCTGCTGTGTGAGCCATACTTCCAACGTTTTTCTGGTTAACTGGAGATAGAGTCTCACAGATTTTTCTGCCTGGGCTGGTTTTGAACTATTATTCTCAAATCTTAGCCTCCTGAGCAATCCTGATTCCGGAGGAATTGAACCCGGGGCTTCATCCATGCTAGGCAAATATTCTTACCACTCTTTTTTTTTTTTTTTTGCCAGTCCTGGGCTTGAACTCAGGGTCTAAGCACTGCCCCTGGGCTTTCTCAAGGCTAGAGCTCTACCATTTGAGCCACAGCACCACTTTCTATGTATATGGTACTGAGTAATCGAAACCTGGTCTTTATGCAAGCTAGACAAACATTCTACCACTAGGCCAAACTCCCAGACTGTACACTCTTACCATTCTTCCACACTCCCAGCCCTGCTACTTTCTTTAGATTACTTGGCCTGTGTTGTTTTAAACAATTAGCGATACTTTGTGTGATTATGACTGTTGAAGATGAAAGAAACACAGTTACAGAAGTGGGGCTCCAGTAGCTCATCTAGCTACTCAGGGGCTGAGATCTGATGGTGGTTAGAACCAAGTGAGAGCAGGAAAGTCCCTAAGACTCTTATCTCCAATAAACTACTCAGAAAAGGTGGGAATTGGAGCAGGGTCTCAAATGGCAGAGAACTAGCCTTGAGCAAAAAGAAGCTCAGGGACAGTGCCCAGGCCAGAGTTCAATCCCCAGGAAAGAAAGAAAGAAAGAAAGAAAGAAAGAAAGAAAGAAAGAAAGAAAGAAAGAAAGAAAGAAAGAAAGAAAGAAAGGAAGGAAGGAAGGAAGAAAGAAAGGAAGAAGGGAAGGAAGGAAGGAAAGAAGGAAGAAGAGAGAGAAGGAAGGAGAAAGGAAAGGAAAGAAAGTTACAACAATAACAACAAAATAACCATAGCAGTGGCAAAACACCCACTAGATAGGGTGAGGTCTTAGGCTCAAAACCTCAGAGTTGGAAGGGGAAGTGGGGGGGCAGAGGGGGGGGCGCGCGAGCTTGTGCACAGTAGACTAGTGAAAAAGGAAGTCTGGGCTGCTGTCTTCTTTTTTCTTCCTGTAGCTCCAGGTTCTGACTCGGGAAATCTAACCGATAATCACTATTCTTCTACCTCCCCAAGTGCTGCGAGGGCCGAGTGGCGCGTTCCTGGAGAGGAAAATTCAAAGGCAGTGGAGGCGCCGGGGGAGGGAGTGTCGTCGATGCCACCGGCTGGGCGAGCCCGCACCTCCGACCACCGCCCCCCACCTCCCAGCCCCGCACCCGGGCCGACCCCTGCGGGAAACCCGGCCGGGACGACGGGGGCGGCGGCGCGGGCAGGAGGCGGGGTCTCTCCGGCCGGGACGAGCCACGTGCGGTTGTTTCCGTGTCGGGGCGGTCACGTGACCCGCATCAGCTGACCCGCATCGCGGTGGAGCCCGGCGCTGGCACCTTGCAGCCCCCTTCCCGCCGCGCCTGCAGCGCAGGACCCTACAGAGGGGGTAAGGGACCCCCGCGTCCCCCGGTCCTACCCGCCCTTCTATCTCCGCTTCACCCCAGCCACCCCGATCACCCCCACCCCTCGCCCCGGGCCTGGAACCCCGGAAGCCATCGCGAGGAGGGCCGTGGCCAGGCTCAGCCTCGCGCTGCCCCCCGGCGGCCGGGAGGAGATGGCCCAGGGGAGCAAGGCGCGGGAGGTCGCCCCTACCACCCGGGCGGAGGGCTGCTCCCCACCCCCAAGCCGGGACATGGAGGAACTGCTCCGGAGCGTGGAGAGGGACCTGAATATCGATGCCCGGCAGCTGGCCCCGGCCCCGGGGGGCACCCACGTGGTGGCCCTCGTGTCCTCGCGCTGGCTCGCCGGCCTCCGCGAGCGCCGGCCGGGCCCCTGCCCCCGGGCGGAGGGCCTGAGCGACGCGGAAGTCAGGACGCTGCTGCAGCGCTCGGTGCAGAGGCTGCCCCCGGGCTGGACGCGCGTGGAGGTGCACGGGCTGCGGAAGCGCAGGCTGTCCTACGCGCTGGGCGGGGCCCAGCCTTCCGAGGAGGGGTCCCACGGCCCCGAGACGCTCACCCGGTTCATGCGGGAAGTGGCCGCGCAGAATTACCGTAACCTGTGGCGCCACGCGTATCGGACCTACGGGCAGCCCTACAGCCACAGCCCTGCCCCCGCCGCGGTGCCCGCCCTGCACTGGGTCCGGCAGGCTCTGCAGAGGGTGTACGGCGGCTCCTTTGTGCCAGTCGGCGGCGGCGAGGCCCCGCCGTGCCTGGCCAGGGACGCCCCCTGCCCCCCTCGGGGCGGCCCAGCCTGCCCCAGCCTCTTGCGGGCCGAGGCCCTGCTGGAGTCCCCGGAGATGCTGTACGTGGTGCACCCGTACGTGCAGTTCTCCCTGCACGACGTCGTCACCTTCAGCCCCGCCAAGCTCACCAACAGCCAGGCCAAGGTGCTCTTTATTCTCTTCCGCGTGCTGAGGGCCATGGACGCGTGTCACCGCCAGGGGCTGGCCTGCGGGAACCTGTCCCTGCACCACATCGCCGTGGACGAGAAGCTCTGCAGCCAGCTCCGGCTGGACCTGAGTGCTTACGAGTTGCCCACGGGAGAGGAGGAGAACCCGCCGGGCCCTGCGGCGAGGGCCGAACGGGACGAGGCCGGGAGACCCGAGGGTGGCGCCTGCCAGGAAGAGCTGCGGGGCCTGGTGCTGGACTGGGTCCACGGCCGCATCAGCAACTTCCACTACCTCATGCAGTTGAACCGGCTGGCGGGTCGGCGCCAAGGGGACCCCAACTATCACCCGGTGCTCCCCTGGGTGGTGGATTTCACCACGCCCCACGGCCGCTTCCGGGACCTGCGCAAATCCAAGTTCCGCCTCAACAAGGGCGATAAGCAACTGGACTTCACCTACGAGATGACACGGCAGGCGTTTGTCGCGGGCGGGGCCGGGGGCGGCGAGCCGCCCCACGTTCCGCACCACATCTCCGACGTGCTGTCCGACATCACCTACTACGTGTACAAGGCGCGGCGCACGCCCAGGGCCATCCTCTGTGGACACGTCCGAGCGCAGTGGGAGCCCCACGAGTATCCGGCCAGCATGGAGCGCATGCAGACCTGGACGCCCGACGAGTGCATCCCCGAGTTCTACACCGATCCCTCTATCTTTTGCTCCATCCACCCCGACATGCCTGACCTGGATGTGCCAGCCTGGTGCAGTTCCAGCCAGGAGTTTGTGGCGGCCCACCGGGCACTGCTGGAGAGCCGCGAGGTATCCCGGGATCTACACCACTGGATTGACCTCACCTTTGGCTACAAACTCCAAGGCAAGGAGGCGGTGAAGGAGAAGAATGTATGCCTGCACCTGGTGGATGCCCACACGCACCTAACCAGCTACGGTGTGGTGCAGCTGTTTGATCAGCCACACCCTCAGCGCCTGGCTGGGGCTCCTGCCCTGACCCCTGAGCCTCCAGTCATCCCCCGCCTGTTGGTCCAGAACATCCAGGAGACTACAGGCCGGGAGGACTTCCCAGGACAGCTCACGAATGGGATGGGCAGGCTCGTTTTAGAGGCCGCTCCATGTGAGGCTGGCTGGACTGGGGACAGGCCCGTGGCCGGGGAAGATGACTTAGAGCAGGCCACCGAAGCTCTGGATTCCATATCTGTCCCTGGAAAAGCAGGGGACCAGCTTGGCTCCACTTCTAGTCAGGCCTCTCCTGCTGTCCTGTCTTTCTCTGCAGCCTCAGCCTCCTCTCGGCCAGGCCGCAGGAATAAAGCTGCTGGGGCAGATCCTGGTGAGGGTGAAGAAGGGAAGGTCCTTCTTCCCGAAGGCTTCAATCCCTTGCAGGCCCTAGAGGAGCTGGAGAAAATGGGCAACTTCCTGGCTAAAGGCCTAGGGGGCAAGTTGAAGGTGCCAGAGCAGTCTCAGATGCAGCCACCTGTACAGCTACAGGACTTCTTCCATCGGGACATGCAGGCGTTGGGTGTCCTATTGGCAGAGATGGTATTTGCCACCAGAGTCCGGACGCTGCAGCCCGACTCACCTTTGTGGGTGCGCCTCGAGGCGGTTCGGGGACTCTGCACACGCCACACGAAGGAGGTCCCTGTGTCTTTGCAGCCTGTGCTGGATACACTCCTGCAACTGAGTGGACCTGGAGGACCCATGGTTAAGAAGAGGGGCACTGTGAACACACTGTTTGAGTATAGACCCATCTCCCAGGGGTTGCCCCCGCCCTGCCCAGCCCAGCTTCTTAGCCCCTTCAGCTCTGTAGTTCCCTTCCCTTCCTACTTCCCAGCCCTGCACAGGTTCATCCTCCTGTATCAGGCAAGGCGTGTAGAGGATGAGACCCAGGGACGGGAACTAGTATTTGCTCTGTGGCAGCAACTGGGCTCAGTACTCAGTGAGATCACTCCTGAGGGCCTGGAGATCCTACTTCCCTTTGTGCTGTCACTCATGTCAGAGGAGCACACAGCCGTGTACACTGCCTGGTACCTCTTTGAGCCTGTTGCCAAGGCACTGGGCCCCAAAAATGCCAACAAGTACCTCCTGAAGCCTCTCATTGGTGCCTATGAGAGCCCCTGCCGGCTGCACGGCCGCTTCTACCTGTACACTGACTGTTTTGTGGCGCAACTGATGGTGCGCCTGGGCTTGCAGGCCTTTCTCGTGCACCTGCTGCCTCATGTCCTGCAGGTGCTAGCCGGTGTGGAGGTCTCCCAGGAGGGGAGCAAGGGCCTGGGGGGCGCCACGGAGGATGAGGAAAGCCAGCTCCCAGGGGCCGGGCCTGGCTCCTGTGCTTTTGGAGAAGAGATTCAGATGGATGAGGAGCCAGCTGCCTCCTCGGGCCTGGAGCTCCCAGACTATACATCAGGCGTCAGCTTCCATGAGCAGACTGATCTCCCTGAGACAGAGGACTTCCAAGCTGGTCTCTATGTGGCTGAGTCCCCACAGCCCCAGGAGGCTGAGGCTGTGAGCCTGGGTCGTCTGAGTGACAAAAGCAGCACCAGTGAGGCCTCTCTGGGGGAGGAGCGGGTTGCAGATGATGGGGCTGCCCCTGTGGACAAGAGCAGCCTCAGATCAGGCGATAGCAGCCAGGACTTGAAGCAGAGCGAGGGCTCAGAGGAGGAGGAGGAGGAAGAAGAAGGCCGTGTGGTGTTGGAAGAAGAGGAGGGGGAGCAGGATGAGATCACTGGGGCAGCTGAACTCACTCTGTCCAACACAGTGCTGTCCATGGAGACAGTTGTGACTGGTGGCAGTGAGGGGGACACAGAAGAACAGGAGCAGGAGCCCCTGACAGAGCAGTCAGAAGGCAAGGAACAGAAGATCCTCCTTGGTGAGTCTTCACGTCTGAAGGATGTTGGTCAGTCACTGCTTTTCTCTCCATATGTGTGGCATTTCGCTTGGTGACAAGCATTGGTGTAGCCAGATCCATGCAACATAAACACAGGCTACCTTCATGGGCCTGCATCTAGCAGAGGAGCTGCTGCATGGCCAGCAGTCCGATGAAATGCAATATGTTAGTCTTCTGAGTGAATGGGGAAAAAAGGGGGTTTAAGTTTAGTTTTGAGGGGTCAGAGAAGGCTTTCTTGAAAGTAGGGGTATTTCAGGCTGGGGAATAGCTCAGTGGTAGAGCATTTACTTAGCGCATCTGAGGCCCTGGGTTCTATCCCCAGCACTACAGACATACAACAACAACAACAACAACAAAGGGACCATTGGGATTGGAGTAGGGGTGTAAAGTATGCAAATATGGTACAGTATGACGTGGGTAGAGCATTGTGGGTAGAATGTGATTAGAGGCTACTACTTCCGTTAGAGAAGCAGAACTCTAGTGGTTCATACCTGCAATCTTAGCTACCCAGGAGGCTGAGATTCAAACTGGCCTGGGCCGGAAAGTCTTCCAGATTCCATCTCTAAAATAATTGACAAAAAGGCTGAACTGGAAACATGGCTCCAGCACCATCCGGAAAAGAGCAAACCCTGAGAGGGAGGAGCCTGTGAGAGGCTCTGAGTTCAAACCCTGGTACTATGGGGGAAAAAAAAAAGCCAACAGGATTTAGCTGAGAGAGCGTAGGAGAGTTGAGGGAAGAGAGGCTGGCAGGGTGGAAGCCAAGAGCCTGGGAAGATTCACTGTGTGCAGGTCATGCCTGAGGAGCGTCTGACAGTCCGGCCCCTCTGCCACTGCTAAATGGAGAATGCCAGTCTGAAAGCACCATGCTTAGCCTAGTGCTGAGGCCTGAGTCAGCTAGCTTGGGTGGAGTGGGTGGGGTGGGAGGGGTGATGAGTGCTATTATCTGATGAGCTCAGGGCCTGCTCCTGCCCTACAGATACAGCCTGCAAGATGGTCCGCTGGCTGTCAGCCAAGCTTGGCCCCACTGTGGCTTCTCGCCATGTGGCCCGGAACCTGCTTCGCCTGCTGACGTCTTGTTATGTTGGTAAGG
Source organism: Megascapheus bottae (assembly GCF_031878675.1). Classification (NCBI taxonomy): domain Eukaryota; kingdom Metazoa; phylum Chordata; class Mammalia; order Rodentia; family Geomyidae; genus Megascapheus; species Megascapheus bottae. The sequence goes on along the minus strand of NC_143525.1, from coordinate 27,387,646 downwards.
CCTATGGTCACTGCTGGAAACCCATCTCCTTCTAGGCTTCTCTGCCCATCTTTAGCCATTTCTAGGGGATCTTAACTACCCCCTCCTCAGACATCTCTCTGCACAGATCTTGGATCTTAGGACCTTCTGTCTTTTGGTAGGGCACAGTATGGCCTCTAGGCTAGCATGAACAGGAATGGCTCCCACGGTCCTGGAAGGGTAAACCTCCCTCCTTGCCTCTGCTAGCTGCTCAAGGCTGTTGGCTCTTCCTTGGCAGGGCCCGCTCGGCAGCAGTTCACGGTCAGCAGTGGCGAGAGCCCCCCACTAAGTGCTGGCAACATCTACCAGAAGAGGCCGGTATTGGGTGACATAGTGTCCGCGCCTGTGCTCAGCTGTCTCCTCCACATCGCCCACCTGTATGGGGAACCCGTCCTCACCTACCAGTACCTGCCCTACATCAGCTACCTGGTCAGTCACTGGTTTGGCAGGCCTGGGCTGGGGAAGCTGAGGACTTGAGGGCTGGCCTAGGACCTCTGGGATAGCAGGGTATCTGGGGAGTAGCCTGGTGCTTACCTACTCAGTAATTCCAGGTGGCCCCAGCCAACAACACAAGCCCCAGCCGACTGAACAGCCGCAAGGAAGCAGGGCTGCTGGCCGCGGTGACACTAACGCAGAAGATCATCGTGTACCTCTCAGACACCACCCTCATGGACATCCTGCCTCGGATCAGCCACGAGGTCCTGCTGCCCGTGCTTAGCTTCCTCACTTCCCTTGTCACAGGGTAGGTTCCTGCTCAGTCTTGACGGGAAGCTGCCAGGCTGAAGGCCCCTTCCTAAGCAGGACTGGGAAATTCAGGACAGAGATGAACACAGGGCCAGATGCCAAGAGTCCTGGCCTGGGACTGGGAGTGTGATAAAGGACTTCCCTAGCACGCACGAGGCACCTGCTTTGATCCTCAGCACTGGAAAAAAAAAGTATTCCTTGTTCTCGTTCTAGCTCTGACTGAATAAACCACACCACTTTCCTGTGCCTGTTTCCTCATCTGGTTTGGATGAGCTTGGTCTAAGAACTTCTTTCTTTTCGAGTTCTTGATAGCTTTGTGGATTCTTGCAGAGTGCAGGGCCTGGAGCTTATGAATTCTGTTTCTAGGTTTCCAAGTGGAGCGCAGGCCCGGACTGTCCTGTGTGTGAAGACCATTAGCCTCATCGCCCTCATCTGCCTGCGCATTGGGCAGGAGATGGTGCAGCAGCACCTAAGTGAACCCGTGGCCACTTTCTTTCAAGTCTTCTCTCAGCTGCACGAGCTTCGGCAGCAGGTGGGCTGAACTTCTGGGTTAGAGTGGGCTGGGCTGGGGCAGTGGACTCTGACTCTCAGTGCTTCCTCCCCACAGGATCTACAGCTGGATCCTGAGGGCTGTGGTGAGGGCCAGCTGCCAGAGGCTACCTTCTCTGATGGGCAGCGGCGGTTGGTGGACCCTGCTCTTCTGGATGAGCTGCAGAAGGTGTTCACCCTAGAGATGGCATACACAATCTACGTGCCCTTCTCCTGCCTGTTGGGTACTGCCCCATCCTGTTCGCTTGCACCAACCTTGGTGGCTGATCTCTCTTCCCTGGGGAGGGCTCCATGTTCCTCTGAACAGTCGATGGCAATAGTTCATGTGTGTGTGTGTGTTTACACAGTCTTCCTGTGTAGCCTGTACTAGACTCAGACACAATCCTATTAGTGTCCCGAGTTCTAGGATTACAGGTGTACACCACCATGCCTTTCCCTTGGGATTTATTTATTTGTTCGTTTACTTTTTTTTTTTTTTTGCCAGTCCTTGGGCTTGAACTCAGGACCTGAGCACTGTCCTTGGACACTTTTTGCTCAAGGCTAGCGTTCTGTCACCTGAGCCACAGCTGGTTTTTTCTATGTAGGTGGTACTGAGGAATTGAATCCAAGGCTTCATGCATGCTAGGCGAGCACTCTACCACTAGGCTACGCCCCCAGCCCTGGTTACTTATTTTTGCAATACTGAAATTTTCACTAATCTTTTCTTTTCCCGTGTAAAGGATGAACTCTCCGGGTGCAGTGGCTCACACCTGTAATCTCAGGAGGCTGAGATCTAAGGATCATGGTTTAAAGCCAGCCTAGGCACTAAAGTCCGTGAGACTCTTATCTCCAATTAACCATTAGAAAACTGGAAGTGGTGCTGTGGCTCAAGGGGTAGGGCAGTAGCCTTGAGCTGAAGAGTTCAGGGACAATGCCCAGGCCCAGAGTTCAAGTCCTACAACCAACAAAAAAAGAGGGGGAGGATGCACTCAAGGCTAGGCAGGCACTGTACTACTTCGGTCATTGTATGTGTGTGTGTCTGTGTGTGCTGGTCCTGGGGCTTGGACTTAGGGCCTGTGTGCTGTCCCTGAGCCTTTTTTGCTCAAGGGTAGTGGTCTACCAGTTGAGCCACAGCTCCACTTCCAGCTTTTTTGTTGTTGTTGTTGTTAATTGGAGATAAGAGTCTCACAGACTTTTCTGTCCAGGCTGGCTTCAATCCACGATCCTCAGATCTCAGCCTCCTGAGTAGCTAGGATTACAGGTATGAGCCACCAGTGCCTGGCCTTGAGCCAGTTTTAAGTACTTTTTTGTGTGCCAGTCCTGGGGCTTGAACTCTGGGAGTGGGCATTGTTACTGAGCTTTTTTTTTTTTTTGCTCAAGGCTAGTGTTGAGCGCATTTTTAGGGGGAGGGGTCAGATCAAAGCCTTTTAGCTTAGACACCAAGTCCCAAAGTGACATGTGAACAAACAGTGACTTAGCATTAGCCAGCAAAGAGAGGCTCAGGAACTGGTCAATTGTGTGTCTGGGGAAGTAGGGGAGTAAGAGTGATATACTGATGGTCTCCAGAAAATGTCTGCAAAGGTATGAGTGGCCTGCCATTTTTGTAGCTTTTTCTCCAGGACAGGTACTGTGCTGGGCTTTTATGTGGGTCATTGCCCTAAATAGAATGAATAGCCTTGTGGTTAGATATACAATCATTCCTCAATACCCCATTGAATTCTAAGTTCTGGGAGGGCTGGTTACCACCTGTCTGGTTCACTGTCCTGTTTCTGATTCATAACACAGTGCATATGTATGTACTGACCACAGGAAGCTATGTTTTATTGGGAATGAAACTGAAGCTCAGAGACAAAGACTACTTGTCCAGAGTTGCTCAGAGAAGCGTCTCTGTCTTCTGTGGATCCTAAGCTCTTGGGTGGGTATAACAGCCACCTGTCCCACTTCCTGATCTTAGACCCTCTTCTCCCATCCAGGTGACATCATCCAGAAAATTATCCCCAACCATGAGCTGGTTGGGGAGCTGGCGGGTCTGTACCTGGAAAGCCTCAGCCTGAGTGCCCACAATCCTGCCAGCATGGAGCCCACCCTGACCAGCACCGGCCCTGAGTGGGACTCCCAGAGTGGGAGCTGTTCCCAAGATGATGGCCACTCAGGGACTTTCGGGAGTGTCCTCATTGGAAATCGAATCCAAATTCCTAATGATTCTCAGCTTGAAAGTCCCGGGCTGCTGGGCCCTATCTCAGGGATGAGTGGTGGAGGCCTTGGCATGGGGAATGAGGACAATGCCTTGAAGCGGGACCTGCCACGGAGCGCCCACAGCCTGAGTGGAAACTGGCTGGCGTATTGGCAGTATGAGATTGGCGTGAGCCAGCAGGATGCACATTTCCACTTCCACCAGATTCGTCTGCAGAGCTTCCCGGGTCACTCGGGAGCTGTCAAGTGTGTGGCTCCCCTGAGCAGCGAGGACTTCTTCCTGAGTGGCAGCAAGGACCGAACTGTGCGCCTATGGCCACTATACAACTATGGGGATGGGACCAGTGAGACAGCCCCCCGCCTCATCTATGCCCAGCACCGGAAGAGCGTGTTCTATGTGGGCCAGCTTGAGGCCCCGCAGTATGTGGTGAGCTGTGACGGGGCTGTGCACGTCTGGGACCCCTTCACAGGTGAGCGGGCCCAGGTGAGGCCTTTTCTATTCTTGTTCTACCATACCAGATCTCTGGGAATGAGCTCTCACTGTGTGTGTATGTGGGAGTGGGGGCGGTAATACTAGTATATCTTGGGTAGAGAGCCAATGAGGCTGTATGGAAAAGCAGTTAGAGCTTTCAATCTGTTAGACTTGATTGAGATCCTTGAACTTGCTGGGCTTTCTAACATTTGAACCATGCCTCTCACCTTTTTGCTTTAGTTATTATTTGGGGTGGGGGGCAGTCGTGGGGCTTGGACTCAGGGTCTAGGTGTTGTCCCTGAGCCCTTCTGCTCTACCACTTTGAGCCATAGCACTGCTTCTGGTTTTCTGGTGGTTAATTGGAGTTTAGAGTCTCACAGACTAGAGCTCAGGCTAGCCTCCTTAGTAACTAGGATTACAGGCATGAACCACCAGCACCTGATTGCTGCTGTTGCTGCTGCTGCTGCTGCTGCTGCTGCTGCTGCTTCTTCTTCTTCTTCTTCTTCTTCTTCTTCTTCTTCTTCTTCCTCTTCCTCTTCCTCTTCTCCTTTTCCTTCTTCTCCTTCTCCTTTTCCTTCTTCTTCTTCTTCTTTTTTTTTTTTTGCCAGTCCTGGGGCTTGGACTCAGGGCCTGAGCACTGTCCTTGGGCATTCATCAAGGCTAGTGCTCTACCACTTGAGCCACAGTACCACTTCTGTTTTTTTTCTGTGTATGAATTATCCAGGAATCGAACCTGGGTCTTCATGCATGCTAGGCAAGCACTTAACCACTAGGCCACACTCACAGCCCCGGTTTTTCTTCTCCTTCTCCTCCTCTCTCTCCTCCTTCTCTTCTCCTTCCTCCTCTTCCTCTTCTTCTTTTGTTGTTTGTTTTTTTCCAGTCCTGGGGCTTGAACTCAGGGCCTGAGCACTATCCTTGGGCTTTCTCAAGGCTAGAACTCTACCACTTAAGCCACAGTGCCACTTCCAGCTTTTTCTATGTATGTGATACCGAGGAATTGAACCTGGGTCTTTGTGCATACCAGGCAAGCACTCTACCACTAGGCCAAACTCCTGGCCCCTCCTCCTCCTCCTCCTCCTCCTCCTCCTCCTTCTTCTTCTTCTTTTTCTTCATAATTTATTGATTATAAAAGTGATGTACAGAGGGGTTACAGTTACAGAACACATTTCCTTTTGCACAGTGTCACCCCTTCTCTTGCTCTCTCCGTTTTTTCCTCATCTTCACTCACAACTTGTATAGTTCATTTTCTATTTTCTTTGTTTCTTTCTTTTCTTTTTTTTTTAACTGTATTTTTATTTTTTTTGCCAGTCCTGGGCTTGAGCTCAAGGCCTGAGCACTGTCCTTGGACTTTCTCAAGGCTAGAGCTCTACCACTTGAGCCTCAGCACCACTTCCAGCTTTTTTCTATGTATGTGGTACTGAGGAATCGAACCCCGGTCTTCGTGCATGCTAGGCAAGCACTTTACCACTAGGCCAAACTCCCGGTCCCTTAACTGTAACTGTATTTTTTTCTGTCTTTTTTTATTTTTTTGGTACTGGGGATCGAACCCAGGATGTTGCACTTGCTAGGCAAGTGCTTTGCCACTGAGCTACATCCCAGCCCCCCCCTTTTGTTTTTTTTTGCCAGTCCTGAACCTTGAATTCAGGGGCTGAGCATTGTCTTGGGCTTTCTCAAGGCTAGCACTCTATGTGGCTCAAGTGATACCACTCGGCTGAACCCCTGGCCTAAGTTCATTTTCAGCCCAGTGTCTAGTGAGTGCCACTGCTGTCTTTGTTCACTCTTTGTCGCTTCATTTTTGTGCTTTAGTTACTTTTTGAATAGAGTTTCGTACGTTTTTACCCACACTTGCCACAGTCTTCTTACTTTCGCCTTCCACAATTCTGCTGCTGGAGGCATCCAGTGTCTCACCCATAGATAGGAATCAGGAAAACTGGTTTAGAAGATGATACTCGCAAGGATTTGGTTTAATGTGCACCCTGTGTTATGTGTTTGGCAAACGGTTGCTTGGTCTCTTTTTAGCATAATTGGCCTGGCTATGGAAGCCAGGGAGAGTCCAGTGTTTGCTGAGGACCCTTGGGGTTTGGGAGGCAGATGTGGAAGGGGCCAAGGCTCTCCCTCAGTTGCCAGTACCCCAGATGAACTATACCCTTCCTTCCCAGGGAAGACCCTTCGTACAGTGGAGCCTTCGGACAGCCGGGTGCCCCTGACTGCAGTGGCTGTCATGCCTGCCCCCCACACCAGCATCACCATGGCCAGCTCTGACTCTACCCTGCGCTTTGTGGACTGCAGGAAGCCTGGCCTGCAGGTCAGGGGTTGTCTAGTTTCCTGAGCCCTGGCTTGGGTCTCTGGAGACCTATCAGGGAGATGACTCACAAAGAGAAAAGCCAGACTCCTGGCTTGTTAATGTCACTCTGGAGTTGTGGGTGACTTATTCATGTCCCAAACAGCAGCTGCTGTGGAGATGGGACTCTGCTCTGTGAAGGGGTGGGGTTCTGGCCTTTTCCTTACTATGGATGAGGCCAGAGGATCAGGCCCTCTGGTCATGGTGGCCTGGGTGGTGATTTGGGTCTCGGGGAGGGTGGACAGGGTCCGTGGTAGCCTCTCAATGGAGTCTCCCTCTGCCTGCAGCATGAGTTCCGCCTGGGTGGCGGGCTGAACCCTGGGCTTGTCCGCTCCCTGGCAGTCAGCCCCAGTGGCCGTAGTGTTGTGGCTGGCTTCTCTTCGGGCTTCATGGTGCTCCTGGACACCCGCACAGGCCTGGTTCTGCGAGGCTGGCCTGCTCATGAAGGGGACATTCTGCAGATCAAGGTGATGGGCTTAGTCCTCTTGCTCACTTCCCTGTCTAACTCCAACCCCTTATTTCTGCTTTAGGCCCATGGGGATGGATGAGTCAGTCACATGACATGCTTGTCCCTCACACCTGCTCAGGGACTGATGGGCAGAGAAGCTGGTCTTCTTGGGCCAACTCAGGAGCCAGGTGTGCCGTAGGGGCCTCACAGGAGGCAGGCAGGGGGCAGGAACCAGGGGCAGAGTTGACCTTGCTGTTCCATGGAGATGTTCTAATGAGTAACCCTTGTCCATATTTGTCTTACTTGGAGGATCAGGGGTTGGGCCCTGTCCATGACCCAGTTCAGGTTAAATAAAGCTCAGCTAGGAAGCTGTTTACTGCCCCCAAACTACTGAGCAGAGTCCATGCCTTCTGCTGGGATGCCCTGGTTTTGGAGCTGGGGGGGAAGGGGAAGGAGAAGGTTTGGGGGGCCAGGACAGGGTGGGGGCAGAGGGGGAATGTGCAGATTGGGTATAGGTCAGGAAGCATTGCTACTACACAGGGTGGGGTACCCCCAGTTCCCTCTAGGCCCCAAAGTCCCTGGGTTCCAAGTGTCTCTAAACTGCCATCCCAGGAAAGTGTAAAGAAGTCTTGTGGTCAGCCTGGGTGTTAGTGCTGGCCCTCTGTGACCTCTCTGTGATTATTTAGCTAGAGTCTTTTTTTTTTTGCCAGTCCTGGGCTTGAGCTCAGGGCCTGAGCACTGTCCTTGGACTTTCTCAAGGCTAGCACTCTATCACTTGAGCCTCAGCACCACTTCCGGCTTTTTGCTATGTATGTGGTACCGAGGAATTGAACCTGGGTCTTTGTGCATGCTAGGCAAGCACTCTACCACTAGGCCAAACTCCTGGCCCCTTTTTTTTTTCCTACTGGAAAGTAGGGACAGTGGTAGTGTCTCCCTCCTTGGATTGTTCTGAGGATTAAATATGGTGATGGGCCAAGCATAGCCAGAGTAGTGATTAAGTGTGTGACAATATGATACTATTTGCCATTGGTTAATACGACCATGATTAAAGCTGTCTGGTGGCCAGCCTTTCCTGTGTGATGGGGCTTGGTGGGAGTTCAGAATGTCCACTGAGATTCTCTTCTCTCTGACCACTGACAGGCAGTGGAGGGCAGCGTCCTGGTCAGTTCCTCCTCTGACCACTCCTTGACTGTCTGGAAGGAGTTGGAGCAGAAGCCCACGCATCATTACAAGTCAGCGTCTGACCCCATCCACACCTTCGACCTTTACGGAAGCGAAGTGGTCACTGGCACTGTAGCCAACAAGATTGGCGTCTGCTCCCTCTTGGAGCCACCCTCCCAGGCTACCACAAAGCTCAGTTCTGAGAACTTCCGTGGCACACTCACCAGCCTGGCCCTGCTGCCCACTAAACGCCACCTTCTGCTGGGCTCCGACAATGGCGTCATCCGCCTGCTGGCGTAGAGCTTGAGACAGAAGCCGGCTGGGCAGAGCAGGCTGACATCTCCTGGGAGTTTAGCTTCTCACTCTGATGCTGCAAAACATTCCTCCAGACAGGCCCAGGCTCCATGCCTCTATATCCACATGACCTGTCTGCTAGAGCCCCCAGTTGGGGTCCTAACCCCTGAATCTCCAAAGCCACAAGGGCTGCCAGAGGGGTCACAGTCATGGTTTGTGCAGACACTGCTCCTAGCCAGAAGGAGACAAGGGGAACAGGGAACAGCATCGAGACCTTCATTGCTCCCAGCTTCTGCCTGCTGGGACAGGGAAGCCCCAGGAAGGAGAAGGAGACTGGTTCTGTCCTGCCAGCTCCCATTTGGCTCTCTTGCTCCTGTGCCCCAAGGATAGGAAACTACCCCAGTCCAGGGCACTGATGGTGCTTGGACTCCAGCAGAGCTAAGGAAGGCTATTCATAACCCAGGACTCTGGGTTTCAAGTGTTCAGCTAGGCTCTGCCAGGTGGGGGACTAAGGAGGGAAGAGGAGAGGACCAGGAGTGGGAAGGTGGGCTGGACCAGTCTGTCCCTGCCAGGAGTGAGTCCGTACCTTGCCTGCCCATCCCTAACCACAGTGTTTGTGCCTTGTGCTGAGGAGGCAGCCTCTGGGCCAGGAGGATGATCCAAGATCCTGAGAAAAGGGACCAGAAGAATTATGGAACAATCATCTGCACCTCAGGTCTCTCACAGGAGTCAGGAAGCCCCAGGAACCTCTGAGCCCTCACCTAGGGTAGAGCTGAGTCCTGTGGCCTGCCTCCTGCTGCCTCCTCGATATCTGCAATAGATGTAAATATGGTCAAAAAAATCCTTTGTAAATAGGATCAGTAAATATTTGGAAGATCCATGTGATGGAATAAAGCTTGTGTTATACATAATTTTTTATTTTTATTTATTTTTTTACTTTTATGGGTTTTTTGTTTTTTAATTATTTATTTTTTGTGGGTCACGGGGCTTGAACTTGGCCTGGGTGCTGTCCCTGAGCTCTTCAGCTCAAGGCTACTGCCCTACCCTTGAGCCAAGCCCCACTTCTCATTTTCTAGAGATTAATTGGAGATAAGAGTCTTAGGTTCTTTTGTGCCTGGGCTGACTTGAACCTCTATCCTTAAATCTCAGCCTCCTGAGTAGCTAGGATTACAGGCATGAGCCATTGCGCCTGGCTTTGTTGTTTATGTATTTATTTATTGCCAGTCCTGGGGCTTGAACTCAGAGCCTGAGCACTGTCCCTGGGCTTTCCTCAAGGCTAGCACTCTACCACTTGAGCCATTGCACCACTTCTGGCTTTTCCTGTGTATGTGGTGCCAAAGAATCGAACCTGGGTCTTCATGCATGCTAGGCAAGTACTCTACCACTAGGCCAAACTCCTGGCCCTGTTGTTTATTTTTTTTTTTTTTGAAACAATATCTTACTGTGTTGTTCAGGCTGGACTCAAGGGATCTTCCTTTCCTAGTCAAGCAGGTTGGGTTACAGGCATGTACCTGTAACCTGTTCCTGGTTGATGGCTTGCCTTGATAGTGGCAAGTCAGGGAAGCTTGAAACTCAGAAACTTCCAGGAGTTAGGAGGGGATAAAGAGTGGGGTAGAATGCATTGCTCCTGAAAAGACTGTACTAGGAAAGGCAAACCCCCTCTGTATCTCTCTCCATCCCTTGCCCTTGGGTCCTGGCCAGAGGCAGGAACCTTGGCTTGGAAGAGCTGGGGGTAGGTTCTTGCTCCTGCAGTTTCCCCTTCCCAATCCTTGGTCAGCTGTTAAAGGGAAGAAAGGACATTGGAAGTGACTCTGAACTCAGCTCTGTCTTTGGATAGGTTGCATAGTCTCTCTCTCTCTCTCTTTCTCTCTCTCTCTCTCTCTCTCTCTCTCTCTCTCTCTCTCTCTCTCTCTCTCTCTCTCTCTCTCTTTCTCTCTCTCTCTAATTTTTCTTGCCAGTCCTGGGGCTTGGACTCAGAGCCTGGGCACTGTCCTTGAGTTTTCTCAAGGCTCCACTTCTTCCACTTGAGCCACAGTACCACTTCTGGCTTTTTCTGTGTATTGTGGTACCAAAGAATTGAACCCAGGGTTTCATGCATGTTAGGTGAGCACTCTACCACTAGGCCATGCTCCCAGCCCTCACACAGCATCTCCAAGTCTAACCAAAGAAAGTCTTCCCTTTGTGGTTATTGGAAGGCATAATGTAGTCTCAGGTGTTGGTGTCTCACGCCTGTAATCCTCAGTATATAGGAGATGGAGTTCTAAGGATTGTAGTTTGAAGCCAATTTGTGAGACATCTCTAAGCAGCAAAAAGCAAGAAATGGGGGCCAGGAACTTGGCCTAGTGGTAGAGTGCTTGCCTAGCATGCACGAAGACCTGGGTTCAATTCCACGCTACCACATACATAGAAAAAAGCCAGCTCTGGTGTTGTGGCTCAAGTGGTGGAGCTCTATCCTTGAGAAAGCCAAAGGACTGGTTAGGCCCTAAGCCCAAGGCAAGGACTGGCCAAAAAAAAAAAAAAAGAAGTGGAGGAATGGCTCAAGTGATAAAATGCTAGTCTCAAGTGAGAGTGTGGGCTCTGTTGAATACATTCAAGCCCTAATACTAGCACCAGAACCAAACAGCCTGGCACCAGTGGCTCACATCTGTAATCCTAGCTACTCAGGAGACTGAGATCCGAAGGCTGCAGTTCCAAGCCAGGGAAGAAAAGTCCGTGAGACTCTTATCACCAGTAAAACCACTCAGAAGAAGCCAGAAGTAATGCGGTGGCTCAAGTGAGAGAGTGCATACCTTGATCACAAGAGGCTCAGGGACTGTGCCCAGGCCCTGATATCAAGCTCCAAGTGTACACACACACACACACACACACACACACACACACGCACACGCACACACACGGCATACTGTTAAACCAGCCTCTGAGTATCTGACCTCATGGCTGACCAGACCTAGCCTTCTCACCTGCGTGCTTCTCAAGCTATGTGCTTCTGTAGGTTCATGGGACCTAAATTCAGGGGAGTTTGAATGGCTATCTCAAGATTAGGTGCTCTGGTGGGAAAGGGGCTTCGGGCCCCCTGCATCAATGTTTAACCGGATATGCAGGTCAATATTTACCAGCAGAGAAAGCAAGCTGAACAGGGGTTGGCTGAGAGCAAAGGTCCTGGTGGGAGGGCAGGCCAAGCTGGATTGGCTGGAGCTGGGCAGAGAGCGTGGGGGAACACTAAGTGGGGCCAGAGGAACAGCGAGTGCTGCCGCAGGGAGTCTGTAGAGGTAAGATGGGAGGGTGGTTCAGCCTGCTGCTGGGACAGCGGAAGGGAAGGGGAGTTGCTCACTTTGTTGAGTTGTCTGGGATGAGTTTATTTAGGCCTGTAGTATCTCAGCCTCCTGGGGTGAGGATGAGCCAATGTAGGGGCTCCAGATCCAGTCCTCCCCCACCCCAATTTGACAAACTGAAAAACTTTTTTTCTTTTTTGTCAAAGAGATTCAATGCTTAGGTTGGAATTCCAACCTGGCCAAGGGCCCTTGTGAGTGATAGGGGGTGGGGTGAGAATGGTAAATAAAAGGGTGCTTCAGAAGAATTGGCCTTGAGACTGGCAGAGTAGGGGTGAGTGGGGGGAAGGGGGGGTTGAGGCCTTCTCTGAGGCCAAAGCTAGACTAGAATTTGTCCATTCTCCCTCCCCCCCCTCCCCCAGGACTGATTTCCCTGAAGTGACTTGGGGCAGAGAGAGCAGGCCTGTGAGTCCCATAAGTCCAAAGGTACCTGGACCAGAATCATTCATTGGGTCCTGCAATTAGGTCAACAAAACAGCTCTCTGGCCATGCCATCACCTCTGCAATGACCTCAGGGCCTCACAATCCTGCCCATTCTATGAGAAAGACCTGCCCAGCTTGAGAAAAGCTGGCCAGATGGACAGCAGGTTGGACGGGGACTCTGGAATGGTTGCCTTCCCTAGCCTGAAGCTAGGCTGATCACTACCATCCATCCACCAATGGCACTGGGTGTTGAGCATTCTGCTTAGCATGTCAACTGTCTTATTTTAGACCTCAAAATCCATAGAAGGAGATAGGAATTCTGCCACCAGTTTACAAGATAAAGCAAATCAGGGGTTAAGGAAGATGCCAAGTATTTCTGATAAGAAACAGAGCTGAGATTCAAACCAGCCTGGAAGAATGAGGGACTCACCACTCCCTATTGAGCAAAATACCCTCAGCTCATGAAATAGGAAAAACCAGAACTAAAAAGAGGGGTGGGATGGTAGGGGGAAGACAGGGGAAATCCCACTCCTCAGGCTGAGAACTGTTGCTAATGTGTTCTGAATGTGTTACCTGGTTCTGCAGATTGGCCGAGTCAGTGAGCGTGGGGGTAGGATTCCACCACCCAGTGTGGGAGTGGGAACTGGGAACTGAGCCTTCCTGTCCTAGACACGGGAACATGGCGCTGCTCCGAGGGCTCCTGCTGCTCAGCTTGTGCTGCCTGCAAGGCCCCTGCTTGGTGGTGAGGCTGGGCGGTGGTGAGGCTGGGCCAGGGGGGTGGGGTCAGTGAAGTTAAAGAAGACACTGGTAGGTGGGAGGTCAGAGGGGCTCAGAGGAGAAGAGGCAGATCCAAGGAGAAGTTGTCTCTCAGGGGACTCCCTTTCTAACCATCACCCTTTTCTCAGCAGTTCTCGCCTGTGAGCGCCATGGAGCCCTCAGGCCAGCAGGTACTAGGGAGTGAGGGGCATGTATGTGGGTCTCACCTGCAGTGTGGGCAGGGTGGGGGGCTATGGGAAGGTCACTCTCCAACTGCTTCCTCCTTTCTGCAGCCAATTATAGAGCAGAAGAAGTTGCCATTGCCCTCCCTTGACTTCCTCAAATCCAAAAACCAGGTACAACCAGGTGGGGCTGGGGAAGAGGGGTGGAGCAAAAGAGGATAGCCAATCAGCAGAAGTGGGACTGGGGGTCAGGGGTGTAGTAGCATCACCCAGGCTTCAGAGGTCAGAGGTGAAAAGACTCTTCCTCAGGTTTGAGCTCAGACCCTGCTGCCCTAGAACACAGGAGCTATAAAGATAGATATTCCAGGAGAGTGTGGAGCTGATCTTTTGACCTTACTGACCCCTGATTTGTCCCTCTAGAAACCCAGTGATCAGATTGTCCTGAAGAAGTCCTCAGCAGACTGCAAGGGTGCCCCAACTCCAGAGGAGACACACCGGCTGGCTCAGGCCATGATGGCTTTCACCGTTGACCTATTCTCCATGGTGGCCCAAACATCCTCCAGCCCCAACCTCGTCCTTTCACCCTTGAGTGTGGCCCTGGCACTGTCTCACCTGGCCCTAGGTACTATGACAGAACTTGGCCAGCAGATCTGAGGCTTGTAGGCACTCACTGCTCCAGACGTGGCTACGGATGGTTCTTCCAGCAGTGCCATGTAAACATTAGAAAACACACAAGTTTCTGGACCACCACCTGTCTTTAAGAACAAAGAACAAATTTTCAGGGATTGGGCCTGATGTAGTTCCTGACATAGCCCTTTCAGGAATGTGTGTGTGTGTGTGTGTGTGTGTGTGTGTGTGTGTGTGTGTGTGTGTGCTAATACTGGGGTTTAGCTTTTTGTTCAAGGCCGGGACTCTACCATCTGAGTCATAATTCCACTTGCTGGTTGTTTTTTGTTTTTGTTTTTGTTTTTTTTTTTTGGTTAGCTGGAGATAAGATAAGAATCTCAGGATCCGTGCTGCCTGGGCCGGCTTTGAGTCATGATTCTTAGATCTCAGCCTTCTGAGTAGCTGGTGATTTTTTTTTTTTTTTTTGCCAGTCCTGGGCTTGAGCTCAGGGCCTGAGCACTGTCCTTGGACTTTCTCAAGGCTAGAGCTCTACCACTTGAGCCTCAGCACCACTTCCGGCTTTTTTCTATGTATGTGGTACCAAGGAATCGAACCCGGGTTGTCACGCATGCTAGGCAAGCACTTTAACCACTAGGCCAAACTCCCGGCCCCTGGTGATTTTTTTTATGCAGGCATTTGATAGCTGCACTAGCTCCCACTGGGATTTGCAGATCTCCTACGAGACTTAACTGAGAACCAGAGAGGGAAGGCAATGTGAATGGAGTGAAGAAGCACAGTCTGTCAGCAGCAGAGATGAAAGTGGAGCTCAGGAGTCCTGTCACTCAGTGGGGGTGGGAGGGACCGTGGAGACCCCTGAGCATACTCATCATGGATAATCAAGAAGGCTGGAGCAGACCTTGGGCTGGGAAACATCCCCTGGCCCAGGCTCCAGTCCAATCTGATGCCCTCCAGGTGCTCAGAACCAAACATTACGGAGCTTGCAACAGGTGCTACACGCAGACTCAGAGCCCTGCCTCCCCCATCTACTGAGCCACCTCTGCCAGAACCTGAGCCCTGGAACATTCCGACTGGCTGCCAGAATGTACCTGCAGAAAGGTAAGCTGCTGATGGCAGGAGCTGGCCTAGGTAGTGCCCTGGGATAGGTGGGTGAGGGGGAAAGGCGTGGTTTCAAGTAATCAGTTGGAGCATTGGTAGTCGTGGAACCCAGAGCCAGGGATCAGCTCGGGACCCTTTGTGTGCAGGATTTCCCATCAAAGAGAATTTCCTGGAACAATCAAAACAGCTCTTTGGTGCAAAGCCCATGAAACTGACGGAAAGTCAGGAAGAAGACCTGGCAAACATCAACCAATGGGTGAAAGAGGCCACAGAAGGGAAAATTGAAGATTTCCTCTCAGAGCTTCCAGAAAACACGGTGTTGCTTCTCCTCAATGCCATCCATTTTCAGGGTGCGCTCTTCTTCTCAAATCCCCCGCCCTAATGGAGCTAGCCCCGCCCTGTAGGCTGAGCAGGACCCTGGGGACTGCATTCTGAGTGTCTCTTCTTCAGGCTGGGTTTTGAGGCAAGGGGTGGTGTATGTGTGATGAGAAGGGACTCAGGAGTGCTGCATGAAGCTGTTGAAAACAAAATGGCCAGGCCGGGAGTTTGGCCTACTGGTAGAGTGCTTGCCTCGCATGCACAAAGACCCAGGTTCAATTCCTCGGTACCACATACATAGAAAAAAAGCTGGAAATGGTGCTGAGGCTCAAGTGGTAGAGCTTTAGCCTTGAGAAAGTCCAAGGACAGTGCTCAGGCCCTGAGCTCAAGCCCAGGACTAGCAAAAAAAAAAAAAAAGAAAAAAAAAGAAAAAACAAAATGGCCTGGGAGAAAGGGAGAAAGTTGAGGGTGCAGGTTTCTGGGAGCATTATGGTAGATGGGGAAAATACAATACAAGACTGGATTTCCAAAATGTTTCAAGAAGGCCTTAAGCCAGGATGCCATGCAGGTGGCATCTGGGGACTTGGCTTTACCTCTTCATGCCTTGAATGAGTTCTGGGTGGGATGGACAACAAAAGGCTGGTCTCAGTTTTCATGGCTCCTGTCCTCTATCTGGCTACAGGCTTCTGGAAGAACAAATTTGATCCAAGCTTCACCCAGAGAGACTCGTTCCACCTAGATGAGAAGTCCACAGTGCCTGTAGACATGATGCAAGCACACTTGTACCCTCTGCGCTGGTTCCTGCTAGAACAGCCTGAGATACAGGTCACCCTGGGGTGCCCAGCGCTGCAGGCCCGGGGCTGGGGGTAGGGACAGATGGGACAACCTGTGGAGAAGCCACAGAGGCAAAGGAGAGGGTGCCCACCTTCCCTGAAGTTCAGAGGTGCCAGGCTCAGTCTACATAAGTTCATTCATTCAAAGACAGTATACCGGGCATTTGCTGTGTGCCAGGTACTGTCCTAGGTACTAGGGGTTAGGTGGAGCACAAGAGAGACAGTGCCAGTATCACAGTCATTCTAGACAGGATTGTCTGAAAGGGGTGGAGGGGGGGAAGTGACCTGTTAATGGCTGGGTCAAGAATTCTTTGAAGATGGGGCACTGAGTTGAGACCAAGGTAACTTTCATTGATGGAGGGTTTATTAGAAGGACCTGTAGCTAATGAAGCAGCACAGGAACCACCCTGGAAGCTATGTAGCCACTTAGGGTCTCAGCCTGGAAGATGTGACCTGAGTTCTCATACAGAGCTTCTTAGAAGGGAGGATCCCATTGGGTTGGATTTCGCAGCATTCTGTATGGAACATTCTGTTGGATGGGATTCTGTGCCAACCTGTTTCAGGTATGACCACATGACTTCCCTTGCTTTATAACTTAAATGTAGTCTTGTTAGGTTGGGACACTGCTCCCTGGGCCAGCCTGTAGTGGCTGAGATAATAGTGTTGGTTAGGTTTGCAAGGCAAGCATGACAGAGCACAGAGCACAGTCATGTCCGCAGACGGAAGCCACTTGGACAGCCAGACTTCTCTCCAGCTCATCCTGAAAGGAGGACTGGTCCACATTCTTGGTACCCTCTTTTTGTCCTGCCCACTCTTCCTTCTTCCTTGGCCTCCATTTCCCCATCCTCCTCAAGTATTCTGCAGGCAGGGCAGCAGGAACCTCTTCAAATGAGATCTTATGATCTGAGTATGGTCCTTTATGCCTGGTAATCCCAGCACTTGGGAGGTGAAGGCAAGAGAATTTGCAGTTCAAGACCGGTCTGAGCCACATAGCGTGTTCAACGCCAGCTGGGGGTGGGGTATCTAGCAAGACCCCATGTTTAAAAAACAACTCAATTTCAAATCTTAGATATGTGCAAGCTAGCAGAGTCATTAGGCGAAGGTGAGAGGGGGTGGAGGGGACAATGCTCTTTGCAGTGGCTCTTCCACTGAACTCCAGGGAATTCTGTGAAGCAGCAAATTCACCCCATTATACACAAGGGGAACTGAGAGGTATTCAGGCAGCTCCTTAGCTTGTTTGCACACCTAGCTGGGAGCAGATGAGAGAGATAATCCGCCATTTACTGCACATGGCTTTTGAGTGCAGATACTGCTGGATGCTTTAAAAGCTTTATCTCATTCAAATACCAAAGTGCACTAGGGCAGGAGATGTTACACAGCTTCATAGGTGATGCGAAGGCTCAGGGAGGTCAGGCACACAATTGATCATGGTGGACGTGACCCTTACTCTGTCTGAGAAATATAGAAGTATTTGCTGGCCCAGGCCCAGCTAGGTTTGGGTGCTTTCTGGTTCTCATGCTCTCTCTTTTCTTTATCTGTAGGTGGCTCATTTCCCCTTTAAAAACAACATGAGCTTTGTGGTCATGATGCCCACTCACTTTGAGTGGAATGTGTCCCAGATACTGGCCAACCTGAGCTGGGACACCCTAAACCAGCCCTCATTGCGAGAGAAGCCTACCAAAGTGCAGCTGCCTAAGCTGCACCTGAAACACCAGCAAGACCTGGTTACTACTCTCAGCCAGCTGGGTAAGGAGGATGGGTGGGTCAGCCCTGGGTGGGGCTGGGCAGGGTTGGTAAGGAGAGACCTCCAGCTGACAGCAGGTCTGAGTCAGAGATATCCCCTGTTCTTGGATGAGCTGAATCACCCAAGGTTGTCAGTGGATTCTGCCAGCCCAAGACATGAGTACTGCAAAGATTATGAGGTCAAGAGCCCAGGATTGTATGTGAGCCTCATTGGCTCTCTTGGAAGAGGAAGGAGGAGAAAATGGGGTGTCACAATGTTAAGGAGATGCATTTACTGTGGTAGTGCACGTCTATAATCCTAGCTACAAGAAGTAAAGGTAGCTGGGCTCCAGGAGTTCGTACCTATAATCCTAGCTACTCAAGAAGCTGAGATGTGAGGATCATGGTTCGAAGCCAGCCTATGCTGAAAAGTCTCTATGAGAATCGTTAACCACCACTGTGGCTCAAAATGTTTGTTAGCGTGCTAGCCTTGAGCAAAATTGCTCAGGAACAGTGCTCAGGACAGAGCTCAAGCCCCAAGACTGACAAGAAAGAGAAAGAGAAAGGGGTGGGGGAAAAGATAGGGGAATTGTAGTCTGAAGCTAGCCCAGGCAAAACCTAAGATCTTTCCCGAAAAATAACTAAAAGGACATGGTTCAATGGTAGCACACTTGTCTAGGAAGTGAAAAACCCTGAGTTTAAAACCCAGTATAGAGGGGGCAGAAGGAAGAGATACATTCATTTGTTAGCCATTTGCAAAGCGATTTTTTTTCTTTTCCTTTTGTGTGTGTGTGTGTGTGTGTGTGTCGGTCACTTCAGCTCAAGGCTACTGCCCTCTGCCCTACCCCTTGAGCCACAGCACCACTTCTGGTTTTCTAGTGGTTAATTGGAGATAAGAGTCTCATGGACTTTAGTGCCTGGACAGGCTTTGAACCGAGATCCTCAGATCTCAGCCTCTTGAGTAGCTAGGATTACAGGCATGAGCCATGGTGTCTGGCTCTTGCAAAGCAATTTCCATATTCCAGATACTATATAGGCACTTGTAGCCAAACACATGCAAAGTGCTCATTTAAAGGAATATGCAAGTGAGAAATCAGGCATTTACAATCTTGCATAAGTGATAAAACAGAGAGTATCTCTCCAGCTTACTTAAGAAAATATTGAGAGGCTGGGAGTTTGAGCTAATGGTAGAGTGCTTACCTAGCACACACAAAGACCTGGGTTCAATTCTTTGGTACCACATACATAGAAAAAGCTGGAAATGGTGCTGTGGCTCAAGTGGCAGAGGTCTAGCCTTGAAAAAGCCTGAGGACAGTGCTCAGGCCCTGAGTTCAAGCCCCAGGACTGGCAAAAGAAAAAAAAAAAAAAGAAAGAAAAAAAAAAGAGAAAATATTGCACAGGTACTAGGTCCAAGTCTGACCCCAGACTTTTGGGCGGGGATCCAAGAAGGATTCCTAAAGGAAGCAATGTTTAGGTGGAGATTTGAAGGTTAAGCAGATACGGGTTTCAGGTGTTCCCTGGCCAGGGTGCCAGTCAGGTTCTGGGAGCCTGGAAGCAGAGGGCAGCTCTAACCATCCATGTACTGCTCTGGGCAGGCCTGCACCAGCTGTTCCAGGCCCCAGATCTGCGTGGGATTTCTGATGAGAAGCTGGTGGTGTCCAGCGTACAGCACCAGTCCACCCTGGAGCTCAGCGAGGCTGGAGTGGAGGCAGCCGCAGCCACCAGCACGGCCATGTCTCGCATGTCCCTCTCCTCCTTCAGTGTGAACCGCCCCTTCCTCTTCTTCATCCTGGAGGATACCACGGGCCTGCCCCTCTTTGTGGGCAGTGTGAGGAACCCCAACCCTAGTGCACAGCCCCAGCTCCAAGAGCAGCAAGATTCCCCCGACGACAGAAACTTAATTCAGAACCAGAAAGCCTTCCTCCGTGGAGACAAGTTCTTTGGCCCTGATTTGAAACTTGCGCTGCCCGCAGAGGAGGATTACCCCCAATTTAGCCACCCCAAGTGAGGGGCTTCAGTACCAGCATGCTAGATCCCCACCTGGACCAGCAGCTCAGCTCAAGTGACTTTCTGACCATCTTTGTGGGAGCAGGGCAGGGGCCCAGGGGCAGTCTGTGAGAGGAGAGGAGCGATTCTCTTCCGGCTCCTTCTGGGAGATGTGGGGATTCAGGGGGCTGGGAGATATGGGAATCATGGGCCAGATTTGTTTTCAGAGGGGCTCAGAGGGTGTCCTATTTGGGGTGGGGGTGGTAGGGCAGCTATGGATCCTGCTCCAGCTGGAGGTAGGCTAGATTAGCACCCAAGTCAGCAGATGGGACACCTCTACATTTATAAGCACAAGAGGTACAAGCTGCCTTTGGACAGGGTGCCCCAAAGCACCCTGACTAAAGAGGGGAAAGACAGGCCTTGGGGATGACTCAGAAGGCAGTATTGCCATAGGATCAGATACCAAGGACCAACCTCTGCCCTTCATGGGGCCCCGTGTTCTTTCATAGGCTGACATGGATGCAACTTGCTTAAGGACTCCAGCCTCTAGCCCAGCCCTGATGCCACATGCCCCAGAGGATCCTGGTCTTCCCGCTGGTCCTTGGAGATGCTAACACTGCCAGGAACCCCTGCCTTCCTCTTGTGTCCCTCTTCTATCAGCAGCTCAGGGGCTGAGGCAAGGAAGGGGCCCTCTTAGCTCCTTACAGATTTTTTGTAAAGTTTTTGTAGTGATTTTTATGCCACCTGAATAAAGAATGAATGGGCCCCGTTGATTTGATGTCACTTTTCCAGGCATGGGTGGGGGAAGCAAGGAAGCAGAGAGGCAGCCACAGAACAGACAGTACTGAGCCTTTGCTGTGCCACGTTTGGTCTCTGGCCACATGCCAGGCCTCTCTAAGGCCACCTCCTTGCCAGCCTGGCTCTGCTGTCTGCCTGTCCTTTTCTAGGTGCCTCAGGCAGCCAGCAACAAGAGCAACTCAGAATAGCGCCAGTCTCCCAGTTTGGGGGAAGAACTGGCAATTAGGGAGCCTGGAGTTTCTAATTACACATAGGACCCTCCCGTCAGGAGCTGGCGCCCGTCAGCCGGGGGCAGACTGGCAGCTGGAAGCTCTCAGTGCTTGGGGATCTGAGGGTAGCATGGGTGTCCCTGTGGTGAGAATTATGGTGGTCCTTGTCTCTGAGTGCAGTGTTGTGTTGTTCTTTTGTTTTGTTTTTGTGCTAGTCTTGGGCATGAACTCAGGGTCTGAGACCCTGTTCTTGGGCTTTTTCCTCAAGGCTAGAGCTCTACCACTTGAGCCTCAGCACCACTTCTGGCTTTTTTCTACGTATGTGGTACTGAGGAATTGAACCCGGGTCTTGGTGCATATTAGGCAAGCACTCTACCACTAGGCCAAACTCCTGGCCCTCTGAGTGCAGTGTTTATGTGGATCCTCCTGGAAAGTGAAGCAGGGGACAGAACTGGAAGAGAGGGCCTCCAGGAGGTGAGTGGGAGCAGGAGATTGAAGAAAGTGAGAGAGCACTGCCCAGCAGGGAGCTCATTAGTGTAACCATCCTGAGCTAGGGGTGTGCTCAGAAGTATTGGTGAGATGGTAGAGCTGGAAGGGAGGAGGAGTAGAGGAGAAAGGAGTCGGTTACTTGGGACAGATCATAGAAGGCTCTAGGGCATGGTGAAAATTGTGGGAGGAATAAGAAGTCACTAGAAGTTTAATTCTCAGTACAACACCAAAAAAAAAAAAAAAAAAAAGAAAAGAAAAGAAAAGAAAAAGAAAAAAGTTGCTAGGTCAACTTACACAGTCAACCTTGTTCATTTTGCTTCTCTCTCTTTGCCAGTCCTGAGCACTGTCCTTGGGCTTTCTCAAGCCTAGAGCTCTCTACTGCTGACGCACAGCACCGTTTCCAGTTTTTTCTATGTATATGGTATGCAAGTATTATACCACTAGGCCAAACTCCCAGCCCCTCCCTCTCTTTCTCTCCATTTCTACTCCCAGAGTCCAGGTCTGGGTCTGGTTGTCACTTCTTCCATTCCCTCATGGCTACTGGGTTGGTATCCATGGCCATGTGCTGATGGCTCATGCCCAGAATCCTAGCTATTCAGGAGGCTGAGATTTGAGGATTGCTGTGGGAAGCCAGCCCAGGCAGGAAAGTCTGTGAGACTCTTATCTCCAATAAACTACTCTGGAAAAAAGTGGCACAGTGGCTCAAGTGGTAGAGTGCTAGCCTTGAACACAAAGAGGCTCAGGGACAATGCCCAGGCCCTGAGTTCAAGCCCGAGGATGAGCAAAAAACTGAAAACAAGGGGCTGGGAGTTTGGCCTAGTGGTAGAGTGCTTGCCTAGCATGCATGAAGTGTGGGTTCGATTTCTTGGTACCACATACATAGAAAAAAGCCAGAAATGGTGCTGAGGCTCAAGTGGTAGAGCTCTGGCCTTGAGAAAGTCCAAGGACAGTGCTCAGGCCCTGAGCTCAAGCCCAGGACTGGCAACAAAACAAAACAAAACAAAAAAAAACACCCCTGAAAACAAGTCAGGGTCAGATTTGGTGGCCTGGAATATGCATTAGGCAATGCATAATACCTGAATCAGACCGCTGAACAGTTCCTTATTGGCTTGCTTCTGAGAGAGAAAACAAAGCAAAGCAAGATGCAGTGAACAGAATGATGTGAAATGAGGAATTCTCCAGGTTTTGTGATCCTATGTAACTATGAGAAGCCTTGTGTTTATTTTTTGTGGTTTTAGTTATTAATGGCAGAGCCTCAAGCATACTAGATATATGTTGTACTACTGAGCTACATCGCCACCCCAGGGAGAAAACTTCATCCATCCTTTCCAAAGTGGTCTTTGAATGTGTGTGTGTGTTGGTAATAGGGCTTGAACTCAGGACCTTGGGCTCTTGCTCGCTTCTCTTGCTCATGACTGGTACTCTGTTACTTAAGTCATGTCTCCCTAGTTAGTTCTAGGTTTTTTTCTTCTTCTTCTTTTTTTTTTTTTTGCTGGTTAAGTGGAAATGAGGAGTTTCTCAGACTTGTTTACACAGGCTGGCTTTAAACCATGATCCTCAGTTCTCAGACTCCTGACCGGGGGTGGGCCATTCACGCCTGCCAAGCTGAGGTTAGATACCTTTCACAATGAGATACCTGAGACTGGCTTCAAACAACCAATCCTCCTGCCTCAGCCTGAGGGCTGGGATTACGGGTGTCACCACATCTGACTTTGAGCTCAGGGTCTGGGCACTTTCCCTGAATTCTTTTTGTTCAAGGCTAGCACTCTACCAGTGAGCCACAGCTCAATTTAATGGCTTTTTGATGACTAATTAGAGATAACAGTCTTACAAGCTTTCCTGCTCAGGCTGGCTTCAAATTGAGACACTCAGATCTCACCTCCTGAGTACCACCTAATATTAGAGGCATAAGCCACTGGTCTTGGCTTCCTTTCAGTTTTTTGGTTTTTTTTTTTTTTTTGCCAGTCCTGGGCCTCAGTCCCAGCCTCTTTGTGCTCAAGGCTAGCACTCTACCACTTGAGTCACAGTGCCACTTCTGGTTTTTCCTGAGTAGTTTATTAGAGATAAGTGTCATGTGGACTTATCTGCCAGGGCTGGCTTCACATGATGATCCTCAGATCTCAGCCTCCTGAGTAGCATGATCCATAAGGGTTGAGCTGATTTTTCTCTTTTTTGAGAATTAAGAGCATTCTTCCTGTCTTAGCCACAGGAAGACAGAATTCCAGTACAACTTCAGCTTTATTCAGCTGAGGGGGTGGGTAACAGATTTTTGCCTTAGGTTACACAGAAGGAATTGGGGCTTGGGAATAAGAAGGCATGCATAGTTAATTGATTCAAGTGTGTGTTTTGGAAGTGATTAGAATTGGCCTGACAATCCACCGTGTCAGGAATGGTTAGGTTATAGTATGGGGTCCTGTTATACTGAGGATCTCTGTTCAAAGCCTTCTTGAACAAAATTGTCCAGGAGATTTTTCCAAATAACCAGCGGGGTGGGGTAAGGACTGGGAGTGTGGTTTTTTTTTTTTTGGTGGGGGAGTATCAATTGTGGGGCTTGAACTCAGGGCCTGGAAGCAGTCCCTAAGCTCTTTTGCTTAAGGCTAACACTTTACCATTTTGAGCCACAGAATTTTTTTTCCATTTTTCTGGTGGTTAATTGGAGATAAGTTTCTCAAGAGACTTTTCAGCCTGGCTAGCTTTGAACCACGATCCTCAGATCTCAGCCTCCTAAGTAGCTAGGATTATAGGCATGAACACCAGTACCCCCTGTAAAGAGCTAGTTGTATGCAGAAAAATCTAAGCCAGAGCTCTAGGCTCTGAGTTCAAGTCCTGGAACCAACACATCACACACACACACCTGCCCCAATTGATAATGAGTCACTTGGCTGCTGGTCTGCTGTGCTTCCTGGCTTCTAAGATGGGTGCAAAGTGACTTCAGGAGATAGTGGTTAATAGCAGGCAAAGGATACACATCAAAATGGTGCACCTGCCAGGCACTGGTGGCTCATACCTATAATTCTAGCTGTGTAGGAGTGTAAGATCTGAGAATCTTGATCCGATGTTAACCACACAAATCTGAGAGACTCTTACCTTTAATTAACCAGAAGAAAGCTAGAAGTGGAGGTATGGTTCAAGTAATAGAGTGCCAGCTGTGAGTAGGAAAAGCTCTTGTCCAAGGCCCTGAGTTTAAACCCCAGAACCAGAGTCTAAGCTCCTGTACTAACACAGAGATACAAATGGAGGACTCTGGGATGCCTTGTTTTGAACTTGTTCCCAGTAAACTCATGGGTTGAGTGAAATATTTCAAGTACCTGTTACCCCACTACTACCTCATACCCTTGGCTGACCTCCTTGTTGGAAGTCCCAGCAGGCAGCGATGACAGCCAGGAAAGATCTGGTGGAGGAGGAAGGGTAGGTGAATATGAGGGTCTTGGGAATCAGGGGTGGAAGGGCAGTGGAAGTTAAAGTTAACCCCAGACAATGATGCAATCACAGAATCCAAATTGAGTGCAGGTCACTTTAAGAAAAGAGTAGCTGTAATCTGAAGCCTGCAGGATAGCTGAGTTGGGAGGCAGTAACAACAGCTCTTGAGCTTGCTGGAGCCCCCTTCTGTGTGTGAGCTGAGGGACCCAGGCTGGGAGTGGAGCTGTCACAAACCACAGGTAAAGCAGCTCTAGGGTTTGCATGTCAGAGGAAGATGGGAAGACTAGAGAGCCAGGGCTGGAGGGGGCACTTGGGAGAGGCAAGCATGCCCCAGGGAGCAGAAAAGAGGAGTGTGTGTGTGGGGGGGGTTGTGGGTGGGAGACATATTAGTTTCTGCAGCTTGCCTATCAGGCTGAATGGGTGAAAGAGAGTAGAGAAAGGAGGCAAAGATCAGGATCCAATCACCCCAGCCCCACTGGACAGACTTCTGAATGGAGTGGGAAGCACAAGTGAAGGAGAGTTGGGGGAGGCACTGGGTCAGGTCTGAGAAGCACCCAAAGAAGGCTGCACCCCCAGGAAAGGACCCTCAGGGAGCTGTTTCCAGCCCGGGGAGTGTGGAAGATGATCCTATAGAAGCTCAGTCTGCCCTCCACTCAGCTTGCTGCTACTTTTTCAAAACCAACCGGTGTCATCTTGGAAGATCTCATTTTCCTGCAGCACTAAGTTATTGCCTGCTGACCCCTACCAGAGGCCTGGGAGGTGGTAACAGCTGTGTTCTTAGCCCCCCCAACCTTTCTCTGTGGCCAAAAGGGCAAAAAGCAGAAGCTAGGAGACAGATGAGGTCATGGTATCATGTGAACAACTATTTAGCCTGGTGTGTGTGTGTGTGTGTGTGTGTGTGTGTGTGTGTGTGTGTGTGCATGTGTGCAGTTTAGGGGGCTTGGCATTCCTTCAGGCATGTCACAGGGGGAGGTGGTTTAGTCCAAAGAGAAACTTCAGGCTCCCCTAAACCTCACCATGGCTGTCCACCGGAGTTAATTCCCAACACGGAGGGATGGGAACCAGGAGTTCTGGTCCTGGACCCTTTGGGAGTGTGAAGAGATGGATTTCTGGGCACCATGGCTTAACTCACTGAGGTTCCTGGAGGCTGGTGGTATCAGCCTGGGTGGACTGGAGAGGACCCTTGGAAAGTTCTAGGGCCTACCAAGAGGGAGGTGCCCTTTTCCTGCATGGTCCACAATGCTAGTCCTGTGTGAAGACTGTGTGGCTCTGGGAGGAGGAGCCATGGTGTTTGTCTCACAACTGGATTTAATCTGAAACACATGTGTTGGCTCAACTTGATTCTCCCAGCATCCCAGTTCCTGTGCCTCTTGGTTTGTGATGAAAAGCAAGGCTGATCTTGGCCCCGTAGAGAGAATCTATCTCTCTTTTTTTTTTTTTTCCAGTCCTGGGCTTAGGCTCAGGGTTTGAGCACTGTCCCTGGGTTTTCTCAAGGCTAGGGCTCTACCACTGGAGCCACAGCACCACTTCTGGCTTTTTGCTACATATGTGGTACCGAGGAATCGAACCCAGGTCTTCGTGCATGCTAGGCAAGCACTCTACCACTAGGCCAAACTCCTGGCTGGGAGAATCTATCTCTTCTTGGTGTCCTCCTCCATGTAGGAGGCCGGGAGCCTGGCTCAGATTCTGCCCTTTGACCAGGATGGCAACATCGTTGTGTCCCAGGCCTGCTACTGGTTTCTTGCAAAAGCACACTGATCAATCATCTTGTACAGGGCATTATATGTGCTGCCATTGCAGACTTACCCTATCCTCTTACTACCACGTGCCCACTCTATCTTTATGGCTTGATCTGGAGAGCTAATTCAAAGTCATGCCTTTAGTACTATCCATCCCTCTCTAGATCAGCTCTGTTCCCCTCCCCCCAATCTTTCCTTTCATCTTTAGTCCTTAGCTTATTCCTGTGGTGACAGTGACTAGTCTCAGGACCTGGGGCTAAGTAGGAAGATAGGAAGCCCTTCCTTCAAATACATCTGAATTGTTTTCTTTTTTTTTTTTGGTCAGTCCTGGGCTTGAGCTCAGGGCCTGAGCACTGTCCTTGGTCTTTCTCAAGGCTAGAGCTCTACCACTTGAGCCTCAGCACCACTTCTGGCTTTTTTCTATGTATGTGGTACCGAGGAATCGAACCCAGGTCTTCGTGCATGCTAGGCAAGCACTCTACCACTAGGCCAAACTCCTGGCCCTGAATTGTTTTCTTAAATATTATGCCTAGTGACCAGTCTTCCTTTTCTCAATGTCCCACTCCATTGACCACCAACAGAGCTGACAGAATTCTCTCTAGCTCACTTATTTTCAATCTCCAACAAGGAAGGCTCCAGACAGCTCTGGGCAGGGCTGGCTGGCACAGAGTGGTGAGTGCTAGAAGCCTGATGATGTTTTGTTCTGTCTCACACTACTGAGAGCTTTTTCTTTCCTTTCACCAGCCATGTGAGCAATAAGGATGCAGGGTGAGCTGGGCACTGGTGGCTCATGCCTCTAATCCTAGGTACTCAGGAGGCTGAGATCTGAGAATCATAATTCAATGCCAGTCCAGGAGAGCCTGGTGTGGTGGTGGCTCACGCCTGTAATCCTAGCTACTCAGGAGGCTGAGATCTAAGGATCTCTGTTCAAAGCCAGCCGGAGCACTAAAGACCACGAGACTCTTATCTCTAATTAATCACTAGAAAACTGGAAGTGGGGCTGTGGCTCAAGGGGTAGGGTGGTAGCCTTGAGCTGAAGAGCTCAGGGACAGCACCCAGGCCCAGAGTTCAAGCCACACAACCGACCAAAAAAAAAAAAAGGCCAGTCTGGGAGATAAAAAGTCTATGAGGATCTTATTTTTAATGAACCATCAGAAGACTGGATGTGGCACTGTGGCTCAAAGTAGTAGAAAAACCACTAACCAAAAAAACCCAAAACCAACCACCACCATCAAAAAACTCAGAGGGGTCCATGGAACTCCTGAGAGCAACTGGAAATGAGGGTACAGAAAGAAAGTAGGGCTGGTTCCTGTTGGCAGTCTTGCCTTAAACTTAGCAAGCTTAAAATTTTCCTTTTGTTACCTTTCATGCACGACAGTATTATCCAGTGGGTTATTAGACATAATGTTAAGGACTCCAGCCAATAACTACACACTATAGTCCTTTTTTCTGGGATCAGAAGAGTTGTGTGTGTGTGTGTGTGTGTGTGTGTGTGTGTGTGTGTGTGTGTGTGTGTGTTACAAGGTAGAAGGAAGGAGGCAGAATATGGACCAAAGTCTGGAGAGTTGAAGATTTTTTTTCTGACTTTGTAACTACAAGGACTCAGGGAAGAATTTTTTTTTTTTTTTTTTTTTTTTTTTTTGCTAGTCCTGGGCTTGAGCTCAGGGCCTGAGCACTGTCCTTGGACTTTCTCAAGGCTAGAGCTCTACCACTTGAGCCTCAGCACCACTTTGGCTTTTTTTCTATGTATGTGGTACCGAGGAATTGAACCCAGGTCTTCGTGCATGCTAGGCAAGCACTCAACCACTAGGCCAAACTCCCCGCCCTCAGGGAAGATCTTACCCACAAACACCCTAACTTCCCTTCTCCCTCACCACTAGACAGCACAGGTGAATGCAAGATGAGGTGAATAAAGAAGAATTTAGAGCCCTAGACTCAGATTTTACCCTTTTGTCTGTGGTCCAGGGGCTGGGCCAGACCAGAGGTAGAATAGAAGTGTCACTAATGGGGAAGTTAAAGGAAAAAAGGCTTTGGGGTTTCAGAAATACTTTTCTCCTGAGAGGCTCATCTTCAATTGCCAACCAAACAGTTGACTGAAGATGTGGCTCAAGGGGTAGAGTGCTAGCTGGGAGTAAAAGAGTGGAATAAAGATGTGAGGCCCTGAGTTCACATCTCAGTAGTGACACAAACTAAAACAAAAAAATCCAGGATTGATGGGACTGGGAGTTTGGCCTAGTGGTAGAATGCTTGCCTAGCATGCACAAAGACCTGGGTTTGATTCCTTGGCACCACATACATAGAAAAAAAAAGTGGTAGAGCTCTAGCCTTGTGAAAGTCCAAGGATAGTGCTCAGGCTCTGAGTTCAAGCCCAGCACTGGCAAAAAAAAAACCAAAAAACAAAAAAAAAACCAGGATTGAAATTTGGATCTAGGGGGTCCAAATCTAGACCCTGGTGCTCCTCGCCACCGGGGAAGAGCTCTGGAAAGGGAAATGAAAAGGAAATGACCTTTTCAGAGGTCACAGGCTTTAGGCCAGAGGAATTCCAGAAGACTTGGAAAACTTTTGGCAGCTTAGCTGAGGCTGGGCTGGATATTCCCGTTCTTGGTATTCTGGGTTCTGTCCTCCTTTTCTCCGGAGGTTCCAGGTGTAAACCTATATCAAATGGAGTGACTGGATTCCTCTAGGGAAAAGCTTTGTAGTGCATCTGTGCTAGAACTTACTTCACAGCCATAGAGGAGTCCAAAACTGGATCTTTCCTGCACTGGAGCTTTACAGTTCATGATGTAGCGGCTGATTGAGAGGAAGGTGCAGGGTGGAGAAGGGTATGGCTGGGAGGGAGGAATCCACAAGGGTCCACTCTTGGCCAGGCAGTGTGGCAGAGGGAAGGGTGGTGGCGAGGGGAATGGCTTGCCTGTCCTCTAATCTCTTGCAGGTCTGAGATGCAGGCCCTGGTGCTACTGCTCTGGGTGGGAGCCCTGCTTGGGCAGGTCAGCTGCCAAAATGCCGCCAGCAGCCCTGAGGTCAGTGGGGTGGGGAGGGAGGGAAGGGCCATCTGCTCTTCTAGCCCCTGCTTAGCAGGCAGCATGGCCGACTACAGCATAGGAAGCCAGGTTCCAGGCTTTCTCTAGGGCCTTAGTTCCTCTGACAGCAAAACAAAGAGAAAGAGCTTTTCCTCATCTTTCAGGGGGCAGAGCAGAGGCAAAAATAAGCTCCTAAAATATTGAAAAGTACAGGGCACAAGAGGCTGAAATCTCAAGATTGT
Source organism: Megascapheus bottae (assembly GCF_031878675.1). Lineage (NCBI taxonomy): Eukaryota > Metazoa > Chordata > Mammalia > Rodentia > Geomyidae > Megascapheus > Megascapheus bottae. Next base: position 27,358,259 of record NC_143525.1, on the reverse strand, counting down.
GGTTTGAAGCCAGCCTAGGTGGGAAAATCTGTGTGACTCCTTATCTCCAATTAATCACCCCCGAAAAAATAATCCCCCTGAAAGTAGAGCTGTGGCTCAAGTGGTAAAGTGTTCGCCCTAAGTAAAAAATATCTCAGAGGCAGCATGAAGGCCTTGAGTTCCATTTTCCAGGACCAACACACATATATACTCACACAACATCTTCCCTAATAGCTCTGCAATACTTGTAAGGCTCACTGGATGGGTGGTTCTTTCTAGTAATTGGTTCAGAATTTGGAGTGCAGACTCTTCAGAAAGTGCAGCTGGTGCCTCTGCTGAATGACTAAGGGTGAAGGGTTGTCATTCATGGGTTGGGCAGCTGGGGCAGAGCCCTGAACTTGATGGGTTCTAAGTTTCAATTATGGTTCTACTCACCAGCTTAGTGGCCTTAACTCAGTCTCTGTTTCCTTACATTATGACTATTCATTTTTTTTTTTTTTTTTTTTTTTGGCCAGTCGTGGGCTTGAGCTCAGGGCCTGAGCACTGTCCTTGGACTTTCTCAAGGCTAGAGCTCTACCACTTGAGCCTCAGCACCACTTCTGGCTTTTTTCTATGTATGTGGTACCGAGGAATCGAACCTGGGTCTTCGTGCATGCTAGGCAAGCACTCTACCACTAGGCCAAACTCCCGGCCCTCATTTTTTTTTAAGCTACTGAACATCTACTCTTCTTTGTCTTTGGTGCTGGGGAATGCACCCAGGGCTTGTGTAGCTATGCCAGTGCTCTACCTACTGTACCCCTACCCACAACCATCTATCATACTCAATTCTTTTGAGACATTAATATTTTGAGGTACCAGATGAATGTATCAATGAGGAAGAAATGAAGGAAGTAAAAAAGAATTAACAGAGGCTGGGGTGTAGCTCTGTGGTAGAGGGTTCTCTGGCCTAGCATGGCTAAGTCCTTGCGTTTGACCCCCAGCACTAAAAAGTAAATGAACTAAGCAAGAGCATACAACATGGAGCCTAGAGCCTAGCATAATGGTGACCTTTGGCTCTGAAAAGGTCAGAAAGCCAAAAATTTCCTTCAAATGGTGCTGGCCAGGGAAAATCTGTGGAGTAAAGGACACAGGGCCAGGAAAGACAGGGAAGGGTGAGATAGAAAGATGTGACAGAGCCTTGGGGCCATCAGCAAGGATGACCAGATGGAAGCCCAGGGTGGTCTGGGTACAGGGTATCTTGTGGGGTTGAGGGATGGAGATGGAGCACTCCTGATCATTGGTTAAACAAGTGTGCCAGGCTTCTATCTCACAGATATCTAAACCTGGCCAGCTAACCTCCCTTCCAGGCCGCCTCTTCCTAGCAGTGAGCTCAAGCATTATTAGGCTAAACAAACCACAAACTCCAAAGCTAGAACACAAGCCCACCCAAGCCCACTCAAGGCTAGGAGGAGACACTATTCATTTAATGTCTCCTCTGGTCCTTCTCCCCCTCCTCACCAGTCCTGGGTCTTAAACTCAGGGCCTGAGCACTGTCCTTGGGCTTTTTCAAGGCTAGAGCTCCACCACCTGAGCCACAGCACCACTGCTGGCTTTTCTATGGATGATACCAAGTAATCGAACCCAGGTCTTCCTGCATGCTAGGCAAGCATTCCACCACTAGCCCAAACTTCCGGCCTCCTCTGTTCCTTTTACTTCTTATCCAGGACTCCCCAGTCCCCGACAGCACTGGGGAGCCAGTGGAGGAAGAGGACCCCTTTTTCAAGATCCCTGTGAACAAGCTGGCAGCAGCCATCTCCAACTTTGGCTATGACCTGTACCGTCAGAGATCCAGTGCCAGCCCTACTGCCAATGTGCTGCTGTCTCCACTCAGCATGGCCACAGCCCTGTCTGCCCTTTCTTTGGGTGAGTATGTAGCTGCAGAAGGCCCCAGATGGACCTGGAGACCCCTCCCCTCCCCTCTCCATGGGGCTCCTGCATATGTGCAGCTTGGGGAGGGGAATAATGGGCTCATAAAGCTGGCTAGGTGTGCATGGGGGCGGGGTTCTGCCCATGCACCGGGAGCTCAGGGGTTATACACCCATAATTCCCACTGTTTATTGACATGGTGCCTTGAACATTCATTCATTCCTTAAATAAGCTCCCACTGTGTGCCAGCTATTCACTCATGTTCTGGGGATTTATCTGTCTGCAAGCAGGTTTGGGGTTGTGCTCAGTGGGGTCACAGCTCGGGTTCACAGGGGACACTCAAACAAGTAACTACTAAACAGTGTAGGGGCTGAGATGAAGAGTACATGAACTTGTGCTCACCCCAACCTTATCTCTGGCTCTAATGTCTTTAGCCTACTTAAGAAATGTTTAGCATTGCTGTCTCGAAAGAGGCCTGACTGGGGACCGGCAGTTATTCAAGGCTCGCCATCTTGTCTGACAGGCGCAGAACAGCGTACGGAATCCACCATCCACCTGGCTCTCTACTATGACTTGATTAGTAACCCTGATATCCATGGCACCTACAAGGAGCTCCTTGCCACCGTCACTGCACCCCAGAAGAACTTCAAGAGTGCTTCCCGAATTGTCTTTGAGAGGAGTCAGTTCTCTGTCTTCATTTTCTTCTTTCCTTCCTCTTCCCTTTTCCCCATCTCTCCTTCCCTCCCTTCTATTTCCCTCCCCACCTCCTTATGATTCTCCTGATGGCCTCTCTGGTGCTGAGATTACAGGCACATCCTACCATACCCAAGCAGTCAACTGCCTTTCCAGCCAGGGTTGTCTGACAGTTAGGAGCTCTAAGCTCCAAGATGAATTTTATTTTCTCTAAACAAAAGATAAGTGTGTTCAGGCCGGGCCTGGCACTGGTAGACAGGAAGGGGCCCATGAAGATCAGAAGAGGAAGTGGGCTGAGGAAGATGGCAGGCAGGAGGGTGTGGTTTTTAACTTTTTTTTTTTTTCTTTTGGGTGGAGGGCAGTGGTTTGCAGTAGCATAAAGAGAAACAGCAATGGATGGAATCCATTGTTCTCTGTCTAGTGCCTGGGGAAGCCAGCAGATGTTTGGGCCAGTCACAGGAAGATGCTGGGCAGGAAACGGGGGCCTGCTGTGTGGTAAACCAGAACCTAAGCCTGGCACACTCTCAAAGACAGGGTGTGCTGGTTCAGCTCCCGGCTGTACACTAACCTCTTCTTTTCCTTACTTCTTTTTAGAGCTGCGGGTAAAATCCAGCTTTGTTGCAGCACTGGAAAAGTCATATGGGACAAGGCCCAGAATCACGACAGGCAACTCTCGCATAGACCTGCAGGAGATTAACAACTGGGTACAGGCCCAGATGAAAGGGAAAGTTGCCAGGTCCACTAGGGAGATGCCCAGCGACTTCAGTATTCTGCTTCTGGGTGTGGCTTACTTCAAGGGTGAGGGTCTCCCCATTTCTCTGTGGCCAGGGGCTGGAGACAGGTGTCAGGGGGCTGAGAAAGAGAAGTCCAAGCCTTGCCGACCTGACCCAGGGGAGAACAGCATGGGTGGCAGCACATTTGCTTATCATCTACCGGGTGTCTACAGAGGGACTGATGAGTGGCCACAGGTGTAAGAAGCCTGACCACGCTAAATCCTAGCTCTTCCTTTAGCTGGTTGCAGAACCCTGAAACCTTCCAGGCTCTGAGACTTCATCTTTAATGTCAGGTTCATACACCTGCTTTATAAAGTATAGAATATTATATATTCACTTGTTTTCAAAGCAATCCTAGTATGCTACCTGTGGCACAGGAGGTGGTCAGTAAACTGTCATTAGTTATCTACCACCATTCTAGACAGGGGTGATGTGCACAGAGAAGACTGCACAGCCTACTGAGATCCACCATGTTCAGATAAGGCCTTGGAGGTGGGTAGGTGGGTGGGTGGGTGGGTAGACAATCGCATAATCTTCCCCTGAAAATGCTTTGGGACCATGTTATCAGATAGCAGCATGAGTGGACCCCTGAACTCCCAGAGGAAAGCAAAGTGGCTTCCATCTTCAGGTGCTCATGGAGCTACAGCACAGCATATTAAAGACCACCTTAGATGAAAGAAATCAAATCAAAATCAACTTCTTTCCAACTGAGTTGGCTTGTGGAAGAGATTCTGGGTGCCAGAAGTACTGTGGCTCAAAGCACACATGCTGAGATAGGGCAACTGTTTCCTCCTGTGTTAGAGCTGCTGAGGACTAGTCTTTCAAGCTGTCAGGAAATTGACCCAGCATGGTCCCTAAGGCCTTTCTGGTGCCTGGGGCTCAGAATACTCCATTTGTTCCATTCCAGGGCAATGGGTGACGAAATTTGATTCCAGGAAGACTTCCCTCCAGGATTTCCACTTGGATGAGGAGAGGACTGTGAAAGTCCCCATGATGTCAGACCCCAATGCCATTTTACGCTATGGCTTGGATTCTGATCTCAACTGCAAGGTGGGTGGGAGAGGTCAAAGAGAGACAGCATGATTTATGGAAATGGGTTTGATAACGATCAGCATTTTGCCTGCTGTGTGACTGTGTAAGCAAGTCTTCTGAGCCTTTAGTCTCAAGATGGAATGAAGACTGGGTACTGGTAATCCTAGCTACTCAGGAGGCTGAGATCTGAAGATCATGATTCAAAATCAGCCAGGGCAGGAAAGTCCATGAGACTCTCATCTCCCAATTAACCATCAGGAAACTGAAGTGGAACTATGGCTCAAAGTAGTAGAGTTCTAGTCTTGAGCAAAAGAGCTCAGAGACAGCACCTAGGTCCTGAGTTCAAGCTCCATGACTGACAAAAGAAATGAAAAAAAAAATCCTCTCAGAATAAACATTCTCTAAGCTTAAAGAAATGAGAAATAGGCCCTCAATATTTGGCACGTAAAGCTGAGCACGGTGGTACATGTCTGTAATCCAAGGGCTTGCAAGTCTGAGGTAGGAGGATCTTGAATTTGAGGCCAGCTTGTGTTTAGTTTTTTTTTTGAGGCCCTCTCTGAAAACAAAACAAAACAAAACAAAAAAACCCAAAGCAAAACAAAACAAAACAATAACAATTACTTGGCACTAAAATCCTGAAATATCTTCTAGAGTACTTTTATTTTTAAAATGAAGAGCTAAAGTTTCAGTATCCTCTTTCCTGCCAAAAATGGAGCTGTATTTTGAAAATGTGTCTAACTCCAAATTGTCATTCTAAGGCTTTCAAATATACCTCATCTCTTCTTCCTCCTACTCTTCTTCATTCTGGTCCTGAGGCTTGAACTCAGGGCCTCATGCTCTAGTTTGGCTTTTTCACTCAAGGCTGTCTCTCTACCACTTGAACCACATCTCCAGCCTTCTGGCTTTTTACCTGAAACATTATCTGTGTACATGCATCCATCTCTGCATATGATGTCGGGTGGCTCTTGGGACCTGTGATGCCATTTTTTCCATGGACTTTAGGTTAAGAAAATCCACCCACTTTTTTTTTTTTTTTTTTTTTTTTTTTTGCCGGTCATAGGGCTTGAACTCTGGGCCTGGGTGCTGTGCCTGTGCTCTTCAGCTCAAGGCTAGTGCTCTACCACTTTGAGCCACAGTGCCAGTTCTGGTCTGGTGGTTAATTGGAGATAAGAGTCTCAGAGCCAGTACAGTGGCTCACGCCTATAATAATCCTTGCTACTCAGGAGGCTAAGATCTGAGGATCAAGATTTAAGGCCAGCCCAGGCACAAAAGGACCTGACTCTTATCTCCAATTAACCTCTAGAAAATGGGAAGTGGGGCTTTGCTCAATGGTAGGGTGGTAGCTTTGAGCTGAAGAGCTCAGGGACAAAGCCCAGGCCCAGGGGTAGGGCAGTAGCCTTGAGCTGAAGAGCTCGGAGACAGCCCCAGGCTGAGTTCAAACCTCATAACCCACAAAAATAAATAATAAATAAATAAATAAATAAATAAATAAATAAATAAATAAAGAGTTTCATGGATTTTTCATGTCCAGGCTGACTTTGAACCACGATCCTCAGATTGTGGGATTATAGGTGTGAGCCACGGGCGCCTGGCAAGATCAGACTTTATCGCTGCTCAGGCTTTGATGTGTGCCATCACCCTTACTTCTAGTTTGGTGATCTGCACACAGCAAATGATCAGGTACCATTGGCAGGTAGATTTGGGGAGAAAATTGAGATCTGATATTCACTTCTAAGTGATTCCTAAGAAGCACAGAAAAAAAACACTTTCAGCAGATAATTGCAGTTGGTATCAGCTTTTTTTTTTTTTTTAAATGTTGGTACTGGGATTTGACTCAGCCTGGAAGTTATCCTTTAGCTTCTTCACTCAAGGCTGATGTCTACCACATGAGCCAGAGCTCTACTTCTGGCTTTTTGGTAGCTGGAGATGAGTGTTAGATTTTCCTGATCAGGCTGGTTTTGAACTGTCATCCTCAGATCTCAGCCTCCTGAGTAGCTAAGATTACAGGTGTGAGCCACCAGTGCCCAGTTTTGTTTGTTTTTTTAAGGAGCATCTAGAGATTACTGACTGCTACATCATAATTTTTATCTAGATCAGGAGCTGGGCATACACAGAGCAAAAAGGGAAGGTTTAGCATTTACGATCAGTTCATTCCTAGGCTTTGAGGTGTTAAATGACTTACTGATGTGCTCTTGCTGTTTCAGATTGCTCAGCTACCCTTGACTGGAAGTATGAGTATCATCTTCTTCCTGCCCATGAAAGCAACGCAGAACTTGACTTTGATAGAAGACAGCCTCACCTCTGAATTCATTCACGACATAGACCGAGAACTGAAGACCATCCAAGCAGTCCTGACTGTCCCCAAGCTGAAGCTGAGTTATGAAGGCGAAGTTTCCAAGTCCCTACAAGAGATGAGTATGTTCGCAAGACCTCTTTGCTCTGGGAGGTTGTGGTGGGGTTGAATCTTAGGGGCTCCCACTTTGTGAAGCAGAACCCAAGGGCTCCATAGCCTTGTAGACAGGCCTTGGATTCATCCTCTATTTTAATAGACATTCCTCTTGGGAAAATCCCTTACCCTGGCTCTGAGCTTCACAGGTCAAAGAAGTACTCCATTCTCAGCTTGCCTGCCTTTTTGCCTTTTCTTTGAGGTATTAGGTAAGGCAAGGTGTTTTTTTTTTTTTTTTCCTATATATGTGGTACCGAAGAATCGAACCTGGGTCTTAGTGCATGCTAGGCAAGCACTCTACTACTAGGCCAACTCCCGCACTCCCCCCCCCCTTTTTTTTTTTTTTTTGCCAGTCCTGGGCTTGAGCTCAGGGCCTGAGCACTGTCCTTGGACTTTCTCAAGGCTAGAGCTGTACCACTTGAGCCTCAGCACCACTTCCGGCTTTTTTTCTATGTATGTGGTACTGAGGAATCGAACCCAGGTCTTCATGCATGCTAGGCAAGCACTTTAACCACTAGAACCACTAGGCCAAACTCCCGGCCCCGTAAGGCAAGGTTTTAATGGGAATCTCTTTTAACCTCTGCAGAACTGCAATCCTTGTTTGAGACACCGGACTTCAGCAAGATCACAGGCAAACCTGTCAAGCTCACTCAAATAGAACACAGGGTTGGGTTTGAGTGGAATGAAGATGGCGCAGGAACCACCCCCAGCTCAGCCCTGCAGGTTACCCGCCTTACCTTCCCCCTGGACTATCACCTTAACCAACCTTTTATCTTTGTACTAAGGGACACAGACACAGGAGCCCTTCTCTTCATAGGCAAAATTCTGGACCCCAGGGGCACTTAATGCTCCAATTCAATGTCCCAGTATCCTGGAAGAAAACTATAAGAATGGCAATAACATATTACCTGGTGGTGCTCCTATAGTTTCTATGTATGCTTAGCAATAAATGAGCTTTTTCTGTAACTTGGGTTCCTTTGTCCTCCCCCCCTTTGTTTCTTGAGGGTCTTGGGGCTTGAACTATGGGCCTGGGGCTGTCCCTGAGCTCTTCAGCTCAAAGCTACCGCCCTAACCCCTTGAGCCACAGTACCACTTCCCCTCTTCTAGTGATTGATTGGAGATAAAGAGTCTCATGGTCTACAGTGCTCAGGCTGTTTTTTTTTTGTTGTTGTTTTTTGTTTTTTGGTGGGTCATGGGGCTTGAACTTGGCTTGGGTACTGTCCCTGAGCTCTTCAGCTCAAGGCTACTGCCCTATCCCTGGGCCTGGGTGGTATCCCTGAGCTCTTGAGCTCAGGGTTACTACCCTACCCTTGAGCCAAGCCCCACTTCCCATTTTCTAGAGGTTAATTGGAGATAAGAGTGTCAGGTCTTTTTGTACCTGGGCTGGCTTTGAACCTTGATCCTTAGATCATAGCTTCCTGAGCAGCTAAGATTACAGGTGTGAACCACCAGTACCCAGCTCACTCAGCATATTTTGATGTCTTTTTACCTCCTTCCCCATGTTTACGAAGTCTGTTATTTCATTTACTGGCTGAAAGCTGCTGCTGCTTGCTTTGGCAGCATATATACTAAAAGTGGAATGATACAGAGAAAATTAGTATGGCTACTGGACAAGGATGACACACAAATTCATATTAAAAAAAAAAGAGTAGTTTAAAGCTAGCCAGGGCAAGAAGATACGTGAGACTCTTTTTTTTTTTTTTTCCCCAGTCCTGGGCTTGAGCTCAGGGCCTGAGCACTGTCCTTGGGTTTTCTCAAGGCTAGAGCTCTACCACTTGAGCCTCAGCACCACTTCCAGCTTTTTTTTTTTTTCTATGTATGTGGTACCGAGGAATCGAACCCGGGTCTTCATGCTTGCTAGGCAAGCACTTTAACCACTAGGCCAAACTCCCGGCCCTATATGTGAGACTCTTATCTTCAATAATCTACCAAAAGAGCAGGGAGTGGAAGTGTGGTTCAGTTGGTAGAGTGCTAGTCTTGAGCAAAAGTTCAGGACAGAGCTTAGTCCCTGACTTCAAGCCCCAGAACTGGTGCATACTGGCACACACACACACACACACACACACACACACACACACACAAAATAGCATTAATAATAGCGAAGATGGTAGAAACAAGGAGTATCAAGCCACATGTGGCGATGGCATGCCTGTATCCCAGCATTTGGGAAGGCTAAGGCAGGAGGATCACCAGACCAGGTCATGTTCTGCCTTGCTATATATGGAGAAAAAGGGGCCGGGAGTTTGGCCGAGCGGTTAAAGTGCTTGCCTAGCATGCGCGAAGACCCAAGTTCGATTCCTTGGTACCACATACATACAAAAACGCTGAAACTGGTGCTGAGGCTCAAGTGGTAGAGCTCTAGCCTTGAGAAAGTCCAAGGACAGTTCTCAGGCCCTGAGCTTAAGCCCAGGACTGGCAAAAAAAAAAAAAAAAAAGAAAGGGAGGAAGGGAGGGAGAGAGGAAGGAAGGAAGGGTGTGTACTGAGTTGCCATCAGCCACCAACCAATAAAATAGCCTCATATCTTTTTCTTAAAGACTTTTTTTTAAAAGTTTCATTTTATTTTTTTTATGTGGCAACGAGGAATTGAACCTATGGGCTCATGCATGCTAGGCAAGCACTCTACCACTAAGCCACATTCCCAGATCCCCATACTCATTTCTGCATTTGCAAACTATCCTCCAAACTATACTAAACTATATACTATACTATACTAAAGTGCACTAATGAAGAATCTGAGGAAGCTGGATATTGTAAGTACAATCATGTCTCCAGGTAATGACCCATAGTAATATCTAACTGTATAACTGTTTTTAAATTACAATACAACCACTAAGAGTTCCCACTGGTGTGTATGGAAGTTTTTTATTACTACTAGAAATCATAGGAATGTCTCAGGAAAGCAGATTCTCATCATTTAGTGAGATGGAATATGGCCCAAACCTCAGGCTAACATCCAGTTGCCTACAGATCAATTGAGCCATAGCACTACTTCTAGCTTTTTCTGATAGTTTATTGGAGATAAAAGTCTCATGGTCTTTCCTGCCAAGGCTGGCATCAAATTGTGATCCTCAGATCTCAACCTCCCGAGTAGCTAGGATTTATAGGCATGAGTCACTGGCTCCAGACTTACAATAATCTTTTTAAAGGACTAGGCATCTCCAGGTACTAGTTGGAAGTCTTTTCTGTGGACTGCGAGTTCTTATTAGGGGTTGTTTGCTATTCAAGGTATGTCCATGAATGGGTATTTCTCTTTAAGTGTAATGTTTCCCAGTTTTTCCTGCCCTTAACATACTAGGTTGGGGCTACTGGGCAAAATGTCTTTTAGCTGACAGCTCAGCAGCAGGACCACCTCTTCAATTCATCTGCCAGAGCTCCTTTCTCATGGCCAGAATTCCTTGGAGACCTTATACCGAAGGTTCCGTAAGAGCTGGTGGCAAGTCCAATAAACAGGATCTCATCTCTTGGAGCTCCTGGATTTCACTGCTCTGAGAGCCACAGTGCACCAAGAGGACCTTTTCTGCTTTCTGTATGGTATTCAGAGCTTCGGGTACTGCAAACCTAAACCAAGGGAGGCAAGAAGAGTCAGTTCACTGCTGGTTAAGCTATATATTTATAATATATATAAGCTACATAGATTATATAAACTATATATTATATACAGATTGTTACATATTTATAATATATAATGTATGTTATATATATTTACATAAATATATATTATTTATATATATTATATATATAAATATATATTTATATATATAAATATATATTATACATATATTTGCCAGTCCTGGGCTTGAACTCATGGCCTGGATGTTATACCTGAGCTCCTGTGTTAAAGAACAGTATTCTACCACTTGAGCCACAGCTCCACTTCTGGCTTTTTCTATGATTACTTGCAGATAAGAGTCTCACAGGAGCCAGAAGTTTGGCCTAGTAGTGGAGTGCTTGCCTAGCATGCACAAAGACCAGGGTTCGATTCCTTGTTACCACATACATAGAAAAAGCCAAAAGTGGTGCTGTGGCTCAAGTGGTAGGGTTCTAGCCTTTAGAAAACCAAAGGACAGTGCTCAGGCCCTGAGCTCAAGACCAGGACTGGCAAAAGAGAGAGAGAGAGAGAGAGAGAGAGAGAGAGAGAGAGAGAGAGAGAGAGAGAGAGAGAGAGAGAAAGAGAGAGAGAGATATTAGTGAACTTTCCTGCTTGAACTAGCCCTCTAGATATTAGCCTCCTGAGTAGCTATGATAACTAGCATGAGTCACTGGCTCTGTATTATTATTTTTAATGGTTTCTCTTTTTAACCTTTATTTACTTTTTTTTAAAAAACAAAATTATTTCTCTTTTTTTTATTGTAATTAGTAAAAGGGTTACATGATATTTGCCAGATAGAAGGTGCATTAATTCACATACATTGATACCCTTTCACATGTCTTGGTACCCATTACTTTTTTTTTAGTGGTGCTGGGAATCAAACTTAGGCTTCATGAATGTCAGGCAAGCATCCTAAACTTTCCATCTATGTTTATTTACTTCTTCTTCTTCTTCTTGTTTTTTTGCCAATCCTGGGGCTTGAACTCAGGGCCCGAGCATGGTCCTTGGACTTTTCTCAAAGCTAGAGCTCTACCACTTGAGCCACAGCAACATTTCCAGCTTTTTTTTTTCTGTGTATGTGGTACTAAGGAATTGAACCTGCATCTTTGTGCATGCTAGGCACTCTATCATTAGGCCAAACTCCCAGCTCGAAAACAATTATTTTAAGAAGAATAGGATGTAAATTAGGAAAAAGATTGAGAGCCTGGAGTTGAGGGTGCCGGGAATGAGAAAAGGGCAAAAGGAGGTGTGATTAACCAGGAAGGAATGAGAGGGAATGCTAGGCTGGTGAATGGGTGGGTGGGGCTGTCCAGCTAGTCCTCCTACAGGAAACTCTTCAGATCTAAGAGCTTCCCTCAGACCTAAGGAGGTCAGCAAAGCTGAAAGCTAGGATCTGTCCTAAAGAGGAAATAAAAAAGTTCCAACATGCTTCCAAAGCACTGCAGAAAAGTGCTACATACACAGAAGCACTTAGTCAGAAACAGAATAGTATGTGCCCCGGCACAGTGTTTGCAAAAGGGTAAGACTTACCCATTGAATAAGACTTGAGCCAATTTGAAGAGCTCATGGCCCATTTCAATACTGGTTGGCCCATGGCGGGCCTCAACCACTTGGAGACTCTTCTGCAGATGGACAGCAGACTTTTGCCAGTCCCCTAAGAGAGAGAGAGAGAAAAATCTTACTGTTGAAAAGAACCACAGTAAACTGAGGATGAATTCTCAAGGTGAGGAAAGCTGAATGGAAAGGAGAGCAGCATCTGTTTGAAGACTGAGAGAATCAAGAAAGGTGAGCATCATGACAAAACATACAATACAGGGAATGAAAACATGTCATACCTAAGGCAGCATAGGCCTGGGCCAGGTTATCCTCAATTTCCCCGACTATGGTGTGCTCTGTCCACAGGAAGCTCTTGGCATCTTGCTGGCATCCCAACAACTGTTGGATGGCTTGCTCTATTGATTTAAAGGAAAAATGCTTCTTATACATAAACCTCAGTCTGGAAATGAGAAGCCAGGGGTCAAGTCCACATCAGCTGGGCTGCATGTGTCTCCCTGGGCTATCACCAACCCCAGTATCACTGTGTTCTCACATGCTTTCTCTTTCAGGAAAGAAGATGCTAGGTGAGTTCTCCCCCATTTACTCTAGGTTCCCAGCATCCACTCTCCAAGATAACCAACGGTATGGTCCATTTATGGTCATTTCTTTTGCCTATGAAATCTAGGTGCAAAATTGCTGCTCATAAAGTGGGGCAATTAAGTTATCTCTTGGTCAAGTTTTAACCAAAGTAGTGGGGAGTCTTCTTTCAGTGTTGGGCTCTGCACCCAGAACCTCATGCATGTGAGGGAAGTGTTCTGCCACTGGGTTGCACTGTGTAGGATCCTTATCTCCACTGGGCACATGCTCTTACCACTTTCTAGCAGAGATTACTAAAGATTACCTTCCTAGAAAGTCATAAAAGTCAGAGATAAGCCTTTTGTCATCAGGGATACCAGAACTTGCTATCAAATAATTTTACACGAGGTCTGCTCGTTAGGGTTTGGTTATTCTCACTTGCCTATGTAGCCACCTTGTGGCTGCTACAGGGATAATTCAATACAATTTTTCATTCCTGAGTTTTTGGGAATAGAGTGCTATAAGAATACATATGAAACGGAAAGGGCTGGAGGACCAAGCATGGAGTCAGTCTCACCTAGTTTACCATTTCTGAGAACCTTCTGGGCCATCTCAACCTTCTGCTGAAGTTGCTGTAACCGAGCGACCAGATGGTCCCTGCTGATGGATTCTGTACAAGATCTGGTGCCACACCTCAGCACAGCATTTCCCTGTGGAAGTCAGTTATACCTTTACTCCTTAGCCACACTCAGTTATTAACACTGTACATGCTTACATTATGGGAACACTGACTCTATGGGGGTAAAATGATCTTTGTTGTTTTGTATGTCATGGGAATTGAATTAAGGGCCTGGGCACTGTCCGTAAGGTTCCCCGCCCCCTCTACTCAAAGCTAGTACTCCACCACTTTGAGCCACAGGGCTACCTTCTGGTGGTTAACTGGTTCTTGTCCAGGATGGCTTTGAACCAGATCTTCAGACATTAGCCTCCTGAGTAAGTAGGCACCAGTCACCAATGCTCAGTTATGGGAAAAAGATTCTTGCAATAATATAATCTAAGCTGGACTTAATTTAGTCTAAAACCAGTAATTCTAATGAGAGCATTAGCTGATTCCAACTTGAGATTTAATTTTTGAAACCCAATTGATACATCTTATAATTTCTTTCCATCTTGTCAGCCCCTCTTGTAGCCTTTGGGTGGCAAACACATTTTTAGTGGTTATAAAAATGCTATAGGAGGCTGGTAGTGTGGCCTGGTGGTACAGTGCTTGTCTAACATGCATGAGGCCCTGGGTTTGATTCCTTGTTACCACATACACAGAAAAATCCAGAAGTGGTGCTGTGGCTCAAGTGGTAGAGTGCTAGCCTTGAGGGGAAAAAAAAGAAAGCTCGGGCCAGGAGTTTGGCCTAGTGGTAGAGTGCTTGCCTAGCATGATGTATGAAAACCAAGATTTAATTCTTCAGTTCTACATACACAGAAAAAAGCTGGAAGTGGTGCTGTGGCTCAAGTGGTAGAGCACTAGCCTTGAGAAAGTCCAAGGACAGTGCTCGGGCCCTGAGCTCAGTCCACAGAACTGGCCAAAAAAAAAAAAAAAAAAAAAAAAGTTCGAGGACAGTACCCAAGTCCTGAATTCAAGCCCAGGACTGGGAGGTAAAAAAGTTACAGGAAGCCAGTCACTGGTGGCTCAGGCTTATAATCCTAGCTACTCAGGAGGCTGAGAACTGAGGATCATAGTTCAAAGTTAGTCTGGATAAGAAATTCCCTGAGGGGGCCGGGAGTTTGGCCTAGTGGTTAAAAGTGCTTGCCTAGCATGCATGAAGACCCGGGTTCGATTCCGAAGACCCGGGTTCGATTCCTCGGTACCACATACATAGAAAAAAAGCCAGAAGTGGTGCTGAGGCTCAAGTGGTAGAGCTCTAGCCTTGAGAAAGTCCAAGGACAGTGTTCAGGCCCTGAGCTCAAGCCCAGGACTGGCAAAAAAAAAAAAAAAAAAGAAATTCCCTGAGATTCTAATCGCCAATTAAATACAAAAAACGAAAACAAAAACAAAAAAAAGCCAGAAGTGGAGAAGTGGTTCAAGTGCTAGATAGAGCACTAGCCTTGAGCAAAAAAAAAAAAAAAAGCTCAATGGATAGATCCTAGGCCCTGAATTCAAACCCTAGGTCACACACACACACACACACACACACACACACACACACACACACACATCTGTAAGAAAAGTAATCATACAAAGCTAGGGGCCAGTGGTGGCTTATGCCTAGCTACTCCTGATGCTGAGATCTAAGGAATGAAGTTCTAAGCCAGTCTAGGCATGAAACTTTATAAGACTCTTATCTCTAACTAGTCACCAAAAGCTAGAAGTGGAGCTGTGGCTCAAGTGGTACAGTGAAAAAGTGAAATAAAGTGAAAAAGTGAAAAAAAAAAAAAGCTAAGGGGCGGGGCTGGGAGTTTGGCTTAGTGGTAGTGCTTGCCTAGCATGCACGAAGACCTGGGTTCGATTCCTCAGTACCATATACATAGAAAAAAAGCTAGAAGTGGTGCTGTGGCTCAAGCGGTAGAGCTCTAGCCTTGAGAAAGCCCAAGGATAGTGCTCAGGCCCTGAGTTCGAGGCCCAGGACTGGCAAAAAAAAAAAAAAAAGCTAAGGGACAGCACCCAGGTACTGAGCTGAAACCCCAATACTGGCACTTTAAGAAAAGAAAAAAAGATGGCACAAGTGGCCAGCACGGTGGCTCATGCTTGTAATCCTAGCTATTCAGGAGGATGAGACCTAAGGATCAAGGTTCAAAGTTAGCCAGGGCACAAAAGAACCCGAGACTCTAACCTCTAGAAAATGTAAAATGGGGCTTGGCTCAAGGGTCACAGCCTTGAGCTGAAGAGCTCAGGGACATTGCCCAGGCCAAGTTCAAGCCCCATGACCCACAGAAAAAAAAAAAAAGAAGATAGAAGTGGCTCTGTAGCTCAAGTGGCAGACCACTAGCTTTGAGCTGAAGATCTCAAGAACAGCGCTCAGGCACAGAGTTCAAGCCCCACAACCAATTCAAAAAAACAAAAACAAACAACAACAAAAAAATCAAAAACAAAAATAAGAAAGAAAACTAATGCAAGGCTGGAGGCATGGCACAAGTGAGTTACAGTGGGCCTAATGATTTCAAACACTAGTATTGCCATTAAAAAAAGAAAAAAAGGAAAGTGGGGCCAGGAGTTTGGCTTAGTGATAGAGTGCTTGCCTAGCATGCATCAAGACCCGGGTTTAACGCCTCACTACCACATACATAGAAAAAAGCCAGTAATCAGGCCCTGAGTTCAGTCTACAGGACTGGAAAAAAAAAAAAAAAAAAAAAAGGAAACCAATACAAAAAGTGATGCCTTTTCACATTTTACCTGGGGTTCATCCCTTAGCTTTCTCTGCATTCTACCTACAGTACCCTAAGAAGAGTACGGAATTTTCTGACAGCAGAAAACTCTGTAGGTGGGCATAGGTCCATTGCAGATGGTGGCAGCTGTGCCATCGCTTGGCATAGCAATCCAACTTCTTCTAAGAATGCCCCCCTCACCTCCCTTGGTCAGTGCCCTGAAGCCGAGAGGGCTCAGGGATAGTTTTTTCTGCTGTTTCAAAATGGAGGAAAACTCCATTTTCTCTAACCACAGTCACTGGTTAGTGACCCATAAGATTTTGTCCAGACTGCATTTGGAGTGCCATACATTTTCATTCTCCCGGGCAGGGAGGATCAGGAGGTTGAGCTGCTGGCAGCCCTCTTACCACCGAGAGGGAAGTGTGTGAGCATGGGACATACAAAGTGAGTTCTAGGTGACACTACCTGAAACCCTTGGATCAAAGCTGTATCTTTTGGGGGGGGGAGGGAGATGTGGGAACCAGTATCAGGGTTTAAATTCAGGGTCTTACTTGTTTGGCTGGTGCTTTACAACTTGAGCCACACCTTCAGTCCAGCCTCTTTGGAGATGAGAGTCTTATGGACATTTTTGCTTTAATTGTTGTTCCTCTAGAACTTATTCTTCTGAGTAGCTAGGATTATGGGCCAGGAGCACCTCATAAAGCTGTATCTGAAGTAGCTCTACCCCAGAAAAAAGGGTTTTATTTGTGTATTTTGTTTGTTTGTTTTTTGAGACAAGCTGGTCTCAAAACTTATGATTCTCTTGCCTCTGCTTTCTGAGTGCTAGGATTATAGGCATGTGTCATTAGGCCTCAGCATGGAACTTTTTTTCTGTGTCTTGGGGCTTGAACTCAGGGCCTGGGCACTGTTCCTGAGCTTTTTTTGCTCAAGGGTAGTACTTTACTATGGGAGCCACAGAGCCACTTCTGGCTTTTCTGTGTATGTGGTACTAAGGGATCGAACCTGGGGCTTCATGCATCCTAGGTAAGCATTCTACCTCTAAGCCACATTCCCAGCCCAGCATGGAACTTTTTAATAACTTATTTGAGCAAATGAATATTGAATCTTCCATTTTTTTCATCCTTGAATCAGTTTAGGTGACATTTTTTGTCATGTCTAAGAGTTAAATCCCTAAATCTAACCTTACCTTGTGGTTCCTTTGGAGAAGGCATCCAACATGTAGGGATGGTTTGCAACATGGAAATGTTATTGCTGTGCTAAGCACCTACAAGCCCCTGATGGCTTTCTTCTAAAGAATGATAACTTTTGGGAAGGATCACTGTCCTTAGGGAAGAGGAGAGAAAGAAGAGAACTTTACCTTCATAAGCGCTCTGCAACTGTTACAACAGAAGGCTTCCCACCTGGGCCCTGCAGCTGCTCTGAGCTCCTCAGTGTGACAAGCTGGACAGCTGCAGTCAAAGAAGTACTGAGACTTCAGCTTCTGCTGCCTTTCAGCAACACTCATCCGGCTCTTGTGAGGCCCTGGAGAGAGATTACCCCCAGCTACTTCTTATAGCAAAAAAGTCAAAGATTATTCACAAGTCTACAGCTCTGCAAAGGGGCTGGGTGATTCATAATGCAGCAGTAAAATTTTACTTTACATTAGGGGATCTAGATGCTCAAATAGGCTTCACCATTGTTTGGACAGGGAGAAAAGGAGTGAGACCTTGAGGCAGTGCATAGGGATTAAGTAGTGAAAGATACAATAGCTTGTCCACAACAAGGCTTCCTACTATGACAGGAAGAACGGATTTTGGTCTAAGAATGCATTGCCTCTTCCAGGCAATGGGACAGATGGGAGGTACCTGCCTGGTGACTTGCTCATTCCTATTCAGCCTGTCAATTTTGGCTGGAAAAGTGTAGGCCAGTGGTAAGAGGCTTGGCTCACCATAGCAGTGGAGAATCTCTTGCCCTTTTCTAATCTGCTGTGTTGCCCGAATGGTGACGACAGTGCCAGAGAAGGACAGGCTGGTGTTGGGGCTGCAGGAGTGGTTTAGAAGACTGAGAACAGGGAAGATGCCCGTGGCAAGGCGTACCTGCCTACTGCTGGTAACGAAGCTCTCTTTAGACCCTGAAAGCACAAGAGGGAGAGGGAGAAATGCGTCAGGCTATCAGTTCTGACCTCACCATCCTCTCCTCCTCAGAAGAGGAGCTGAGCAGCTGGGCCTGAAGCCCATCTGAGTCACTGCTCCACAGCCGGATCCAATCTAAATTGGATGGAACATGAGTCATGACAAACTTTGGTCCCCAGGAAGCAAAGTGAAGGAACACGTGAGAAATGCACTGGAATCCTAAAGCCTAACTGTTTTGTCCCTATGCCACTCCCAAGGGAAAAAAATCCCTAAATTAGAATTTATTAAAAAATAATCAAAAAGGGATTATCAGCAGGGAGATTTCTAGACCGTTTAGAAACAAGAGTACCTGTTGAGACCATTTCCCAAAGACAAGTACTTTTGTTTAACTGGTCTCTGGTTGGTTTAGAGAACAAGTGGCCCAGTTATTATACTAGACTTTATAGATTAAGCAGACACAAATGTATATAAAAATCAATTTTCATTTTGTATACTGCTTCAGTCTATCCTTTGTCCCTCCTTTATGGGAAACCAGTCAGCAGTAACTCTCACCAAAGCAAGTCAGTCTCATGTCTCAATCTTTGTAGCACAGTTAAAAGTGAATGAAGCTGGGCACCAGTGGCTCACACCTGTAATCCTAGCATCTCAGGAGGCTGAGATCTGAGGATAGCAGTTCAAACTCAGCCTGGATAGGAAAGACTCATTTCCAATTAACCACCAGAAAACCACAAGTGGCACTGTGGTTCAATGTGGCAGAGAGCTAGCCTAGAATAAAAAAGCTTAGTGACACCACCAGGTCCTGAGTTCAAGCCCCTAGGACTGACCACATTTAAAAAAAAAAAAAAGGAAAAGAAAAGAAAAAGGATGCAGCAAGGCTGCTCAGCAGTAAGCTCATGTACTTATTTATGTTCATATATGACTTCCTTGTACTCATGTACAAACCAATGTATTGCTTTAGATTTCCATGCTATGATAAGATATCTGGGGGAAAAACATACCCAAATAACTTAGAAAAAGGAATGGTACGCTAGTTATATCTATATTTCTAGGACTCAGGAGGCTGAGGCAAAGATATAGCAATTTTTTTTTTTTTTTGCCAGTCCTGGGCTTGAGCTCAGGGCCTGAGCACTGTCCTTGGACTTTCTCAAGGTTATAGCTCTTCCACTTGAGCCTCAGCACCACTTTCAGCTTTTTTCTATGTATGTGGTACCGAGGAATCGAACCCGGGTCTTCGTGCATGCTAGGCAAGCACTCTACCACTAGACCAAACTCCCGGCCAAGAGATAGCAAATTTAAAGCCAGCCGGGGCTATATAGAATAGGCCAGCTGAGCTTCAGTGTAAGACCTTGTCTCAAAAGTAAGAGTGAGGAGAGAGTGAGAGGAGAAAAAGGGAGTAGTTTTGGCTCCATTTTGGAGGTTGCAGTCCATGGTAACTTGGGACTGTGGTGACACGCTATATTATAGTAGCAGTGTGTGGCAGGAAGCTGTTTACCTCATGGTGACTAAGAAGCAAAAGGAGAAAAAGGAACCCAGCACCAGTAGCTCATGCTTCTTAATTTTTGCTACTCAGGAGGCTCAGATTTGAAGTTTGTGGCCTGAAGCCAGCTGGGGCAGAAAAGTCCATGAAACTCTTATCTCCAAAAAGCTACCAGAAAGAGCTGGAATTGGTACTGTGGTTTAGGTGGCAGAGTACTAGTCTTGGGCAAAAAAGTTCAGGGATAGGGCCCAGGCCCTGAGTTGAAGCTCTAAGACTAGGCGCGTGAGCACACACGTGCGCACAGACATACACACATATACACACAGAGGAGAGAAAGGAAAGGAGTCAGGGTCCCCAATATGTCCTTCAAGGGCACGCCACCAATGACCTAACATCCTTTTGTGAGGTCCTACCTCTCAAAGATTCTACCATTTCCCAAAATTACCACAGGATATGGGGACCAAGCGATTATTACATGGATTGAGGGGGTAGAAGGAGCTTCTAAGATCCCAAACCTACCAGCCTTTTTGATCCTATTGTAGACACACTGCTAATTTAGTTATAATGTTCGTGAGAGCAGAAAAATCCAGAAGGAGGACCAGGAGTGTGGCCTGCAGGTAGAGTACTTACTTAGCATGCATGAAGACCTGGGTTGGATTCCTCAGTACCATATACACAGAAAAAGCTGCTAATGGTGCTGTGGCTCAAGTGGCAGAGTGCTAGCCTTGAGAAAGCCCAAGGATAGTGACCAGGTCTTGAGTTCAATGCCCAGGACTCATAAAAAAAAGCCCAGAAGGAGAGAACTAATATGGAGAGAAATCTAAGAGACAGGTTTTCTTGGCAACAACAAAAGAGATGACAGATTGGAGAAGGGGCATAGTACTCATAAGAGGAATTTTATTGTACTTGTAACATTCCACTGAGCCAGAGGCTTCTGAAGAGACCATATACCTAAATAGTTTTTTTTATAATAGCCATATATCCCAGGAATGTATGTGATGGTATAACTTTGGCCAATCTAAGTTAATGGTCAATAGCCTTGGTTTAGGATTAGGAAAAGTATGTTTTCAACAAACTAGTTGAAATGCGAAAGATACTGTTGCTTAATGGGAAGTATTTTGTTTTCTAGAAAACTGGAAAACTGTCAGGTAATTGTGATACCATTGTACCTATGCCAGGAATCTCAACAAATCATTTACCAAAGAAATAAGCAGTCTAGATACAAATGTAATGAATAAAGAAAATATCATGAACCACCAAGTGAAAAAACATTCTGTAAAGGAAAAATTAAATGTAGAAATTACATTGTCTTTTTGCAGACAATTCTATTATCGGTTGCTATGGAGGACAAGAATAAAATAAGTAAACATAATTCACAGGGAATCCAAATGACTCAATTTTAGTCAATAATTCTACAAACTGTATTAAGATCTTTTCATCAGAGCTTCTCCTAAATGCTTAACTGATTTCCATCTCCTCTGCTGCTTTTCTTCTGGTCGTCCAATGTCTACCTTCTGGCATACGTGCTAATGAGCAGTGAAATGCTAAAAGGTAGGCAGCAGGAAGGAGCAGAGTGGGGCCCGAACAATTTATCATCTGAATAATCAGCCTCTGCATAATTAAAAGTTGACTTGCATTCTCAACTACCGATCATTGGCAATCTGTATTAGAACAGTTGCTAAAATTTTCCCAGAAAAAAAATGATTGCAACACAGTGAGTAATGTCAGCTTTGTGAATTATTTATAGATCATCCTCTAACAGAAGTAGGCCCAGGAACTGAGTGGGATATTTGTGTCAGAGTTGAATGTCTCTGTAATTATTTCTAAAAAAATTAAGTATTGATTAACAGAAATTACTCAATATTTTGCATTAGTCATCTATTAGCAAAGATAATAGAAAGAGAATATCTATGTCTATTATAAACTAAATTTAATATGTGACATTTTGAATAGAAAAAAAGAGGTAGTGATTCCTTACCAAGAGTATATACCTCGATAATATTTCCAATGCATTTAAAACAGGATTCAAGTAGGAGAGGAAAAAAAAGATGCATTCATAATCATTCCGGAATATACTCACTCTGGTATATATTTGGCAAAATGAAAAGTCTGTGTCAAGTTACCAGAGACCCAAACAGAAGGTTGTTGAGGAGGGAAAGCAAAGGGCAGTGGATTGATCTGAAGCTGCACAAAGCCTTACTAAGCTCAGTTATGACACTAAGACAGATACAACTTGGGTGTGCTGTTCCCACTGCAAGAAGCACACACGCCTGTCCCAAGGTCTCGAAGGTCATCCACAGCCTGCCCTGTGGGTGGCAATGGGCATCAGAGAGAGGTTTCTGAAGAGTTTTGATTAACAGGGATTTATGCAAAGATAATAACATACATTTTCATAGGTTTCCATCAAAGTCTATCCTAGTTAACGCTTTAATCCTTCTTCTGCACTACTAATGAAACAGCTGCTAATGAAATTCAATGAGAACACTAAACTGGGAGGTGTTGGAACCCCAAGAAATAATAAAAAAGGGATATAACAAGATTAGAAATGTGAGCGGACTAAAACAAAATTAGATTGAGTCCAAAAATGAAAGTGAACACTGCTGGAGGCACGCAACTGCTACAACTTACCTGGAGGCAGTTTTGAAATATGCATCAAATGCCTTTAAAATGTTCCCACAAAGATGTCCTCTACATTTGTATAATTTTTATCATTAAAAAATGAATTAAAGTTACAAAAGGCATACATGACAGACAGAAAAAAAATTGCAGACACAATGACAGCCATTTGTCATCCTAGCAGGCTGGTTTAACATTCTGGTATGTTTTCTTGCACTTTTCATTCTAGTTTTACATAGATTTCTTTTCTTTTCCTTCTCTCTCTCTCTCTCTCTCTCTCTCTCTCTCTCTCTCTCTCTCTCTCTCTCTCTCTCTCTCTCTCTCTTTGTTTTTTTTGCCAGTCCTGGGGCTTGAACTCAGGGCCTAAGCACTGTCCTTGGACACTTTTTACTCAAGGCTAGTGCTCTGCCACTTGAGCCACAGTGCCACTTCCGGTTTTCCAGTGGTTAATTGGAGATAAGAGTCATGGACTTTAGTGCCCAGGCTGGCTTTGAATCACGATCCTCAGATCTCAGCCTCCTGAGTAGCTAGGATTACCGCTGTCAGCCACCTTGCCCAGTTTTGTAGTTACTTATTTCATGTTTTTAATTTTTTTTTACCCAATTCTGAGCTTGAGTTCAGGACCTGAGCACTGTCCTTGGGTTTTCTTAAGTCTAGCACTCTACCACTTGAGCACTGCTGGCTTTTTCTACATATGTGATACTGAGGAATTGAACCCAGGTCTTTGTGCATGCTAGGTAAGCACTTTACCACAAAGCCAAACTCCTGGCCCTTTGGCTATAGTTATTTTTGAGATTAGGGTCTTGCTTTTTGCCAGGGCGGCTTGGATCACAATTCTCCTATTTATGCTTCTCACTGTGATATACACCATTCTACCCAGCTTCCTTTACTGAGATGGAGTCTCATCAACATTTTGTTATGGCTGGCCTAGAACCATAATTCTCTTGATATTAGCCTCCTGAGTAGCTGGGATGACAGACATGCCCCACTACATCCAGCTAGTGGTTGAGATAGGTCTTTTTTTTTTTTGGGTCTGGTGTGGGACTTGAACTCTGGGCCTGGGCACTGGTCCTGAGCTCTTCAGCTCAAGGCTACCACCCTACCCCTTGAGCCATAGTTCCACTTCTGGTTTTCTGGTAGTTAATTAGAGATAAAAGACTCATGTTCTTTAGTGCCCAGACTGGCTTTGAACTGTGATCCTCAAATCTCAGCCTCCTGAGTAGCTAGGATTATAGGTGTGAGCCACCATGTCCAGCTGAGATAGATCTTGTAAACATTATACCTTAGCTGGCCTCCAAACACAATCCTCTTGAGTAGCTAGTATTACAAGTGTGAGCTACCAGTGCCCAGTCTGATTTTGTTTTTATTTTTATTTTTTATTTTGCCAGTTCTGGGGCTTGAACTCACTGTCTGGGCACTGTCCTTGGGCTTCCTCAAGGCTAGTGCTCTACCGCTTGAGCCCCAGCACCACTTCCAGCTTTTTCTGTATATGTGGAATCAAACCCAAGGCTTCGTGCATGCTAGGCAGGCACTCTACCACTAGGCCATGCTCCTGGCCATGACTTTATGTTTTTAACATAAGCTTTTAAATTGTTCACAGAATGGTATCATCTTTGAATATTGCAATTTGGCCTTTTGGTGCCACCAGGGCTGGGCTCTGATGCTTGTATTTTGTGCAGCCTGAGGTCTAAGAATGTGTTTTTTGTTGTTGTTGTTGTTGTTTTGTTTTGTTTGCCAGTCCTGGGGCTTGAACTCTGGACCTGGGTACTGTCCCTCAGCCTCTTGGTGCTCAAGGTTAGCCCTCTACCACTTGAGCCACAGTGTCACTTCAGGCCTTTTCTGAGTAGTTTATTAGAGCTAAAAATCTCATGGACTTTTCTGCCTGGGTTGGCTTTAAACCACAATCCTCACATCTCAGCCTCCTGAGTAGCTAGGATTACAGGCATGAGCCACTGATACCTGGCCCTAAGAATTTTTTTACACTTTGAATTGGTTATAGATAACCTAGCAGAATAATTCTCACTTGTGAAAAATTACAAATATTTAGCTGGGTACCAGTGGCTCATGCCTATAATTCTATTTGTTCTGGAAGTTGAGATCTGCAGATTGTGGTTCAAAGCTAGCTCCAAAAAAAAAAAAAAAAGGTGGAAGTGAAGTTGTGGCTCAAGTGGTAGACTGCTAGCCTTGGGTACACAAACTCAGGGACAATACCCAGGTCCTAAGTTGAAGCCCAGGTCACATACAAACATACAAATTACAAACATTTAAATTTCAGTAAAGTTTTACTGAAGCTCAGTCATGCTTGGTCAATGGTGAATTGTTTGTGGCTATTTTCATGCTATGTGGCAGAGCTGAATAAAAGTAACAGAGCCTATATGGCCTGCAAAACCTCTGTTAGTTTCTATCTGGCTCTGTATGGAATGCTTTAGTGATGTCTATGGATACAAGCTTTGATAGATGGAGATATCTACTAAAAACCTAGTTTATTTTGTTGTCTTGGTTTCTAGATGCTTCATGTACTTGATCAAAGTCAGAGCTATATTAAATTTTCACACAATGGAGGTTTTGCTAAGTTCCTCCCTCCATGCTTAATTATTTTTGTTTTATAGAGTCAATCTCTAAGTTTCTGAAAGACAGGGATGAAATCAGTGTATAAAATCTCCTTCATGGGCCGGGAGTTTGGCCTAGTGGTTAAAGTGCTTGCTTAGCATGCATGAAGACCCGGGTTTGATTCCTTGACCCGGGTTCGATTCCTCGGTACCACA
Organism: Megascapheus bottae; assembly: GCF_031878675.1. Taxonomy (NCBI): domain Eukaryota; kingdom Metazoa; phylum Chordata; class Mammalia; order Rodentia; family Geomyidae; genus Megascapheus; species Megascapheus bottae. The sequence goes on along the minus strand of NC_143525.1, from coordinate 27,333,403 downwards.
TACATAGAAAAAAAAGCTGGAAGTGGTGCTGAGGCTCAAGTGGTAGAGCTCTAGCCTTGAGAAAACCCAAGGACAGTGCTCAGGCCCTGAGCTCAAGCCCAGGACTGGCAAAAAAAAAAAAAAAAAAAAAAAAAAAAATCTCCTTCATAAAATTAATTAAATTAATTAAAGCTGGGCACATGGTTCACACCTGTAATCCCAGCTACTCAGGAGGTTGAGATCTGAGAATCTAGGTTCTAAGCCAGCCTGGACCAGATACTCTTATCTTCAATTAACCACTAGAAAACAGGAAGTGGAGCTTGGCTTAATGCCAAGACCCAGGGGTAGGGCAGTAGCTTTGAGCAGATGGGTTAGGGACAGTGCCCAGGCCGAGTTCAAGTCCCATGACCCACAATAATAATAGTAATAATAATAATAATAATTTGTCAGTTGTGGGGTTTTAACTCAAGAGCTTGGGCACTGCCCCTGGGCTTTTTTGCCCAAGGCTAGTGCTCTTCCGTTTGGAGCCACAGTGGTATTTCTGGTTTTCTGGTGGTTAATTGGAGATAAGGATTTCTCGGCTTTTCCTGCCTCAGTTGGCTTTGTATCTCTATCTATAGGTCTCAGCCTCCCGAGTAACTAGGATTATAGATGTGAGTCACCAGTGCCTGGCATAAAATATATTTTTAATTACTATCATAGGCTATCTTACCTTGGGTTCTGTTGTTTCATATTAATATCAATAGTTTGATTTACTTATGGCTCCTGATATGTCTTGCTCCAAATCTCATATTATTTTGCAAATTAGTCATTTTGTAACTGGAATACAGTTAGATTTTAATTTTCTGACCTATTCTAAAACATTTTTTTGGTAGGTGCAAAACTGGGGTTTGAGTTCAAGACCTTGTGCTTGCAAGGCTGTTGCTTGTTCTACATTAAATCTTTTAGTTTTAGGTCATTTTCCAGATAGGATCTCATTCTTTTTGTTTCATCTGGTTTTAAATCCCAATCCTTCTTTGTCCTGAGTAGGTGTGAATACAGGCATGAGACACTGTGATCAGCTCTGAAGAACTCCTTAGTAGGTGGTTTTGGACCATTTATATTAACGATTACAGACTTATTTTCATTGTTTTTTGTTCTGTGTGCTACTTTTTTTCATTAGCATATATTAACTGCACAAATGGGTTTTCACTGCATTATTTGCATATATGTGTATAATATGCTTAGGTCAAATTCACTTCCTCTGTTGCTGCTCACTTATTCCCCTGTACCTATGACCTATTTTTTTTTTTTTTTTGCCAGTCCTGGGCTTGAGCTCAGGGCCTGAGCACTGTCCTTGGACTTTCCTCAAGGCTAGAGCTCTACCACTTGAGCCTCAGTACCATTTCTGGCTTTTTTTTCTATGTATGCGGTACCGAGGAATCGAACCTGGGTCTTCATGCATTCTAGGCAAGCACTCTACCACTAGGCCAAACTCCCGGCCCCCCTATGACCTATTTTTATAAGAAAGTTTCTTACCTAGAATGATGGGTAAGATCTATAACCCATTTCAAAATTTACTAGTGCAATATTACCACTGAATGTGAATAGTGTTCTTAATTTTATTTTTATTTTACTCATTTATTCCTTGGTATTACATATAGAGAAAAGGCTAGAAAGCCCAAGGACAGTCCCCAGGACTGGCGCAAATAAATAAATAAATAAATAAATAAGGGAATAAGTGAGCAACAGAGGGAGTGCTGGGCAAGCACCCTATCACTAGGCCAAACTCCCGGCCCTAGTGTTCTTAATTTTAAAAACAGCAAAGTTCAAAGAAGCAGCAATCATTCATATTGTCACTTTCAGAATTAATCATCATTGAACTTTCTGCTATTTTGGCTTTTACTGGGAGAAATGGCTCAAAGAAGGAAAAGAAGTCAGAGAAGAAAACAACCTAACTTGAAATGTGATTCAAGAGAAGCGTGGGACCAGGCTGTGGTGTGTGTGGATACCACATGTGCTTCAGGAAGAAGAGTCATGTCCAAACACATCTCCAGTGAAACACCTAATATGCCATAGAACTTGGCAGCTGAATTAAGATTAAACATTAAAAAGTACACAGAAAGACTGATAAATTCTAGGTGAAATTATATGAAGGATTAATCAAAGAGCTAAGTTTATCTGGTTCAGTCAGCTAGTTTGAACATGAATCAGTCCATAAATCTTAGGTTTAGCTAGTACCGAATATTTTTATTTTCAGTAGTGTTAGCTAGAGAAATTAGGAAAGTATAATAAACTGGTAGAATCAAAATGCATTTTGATTCTAGATCCCAGTTTAGGAAAGCAGGGGTGGCTGTCTGATCTGTGAGCCACTGGCATCTGGCTCATTGGCGTGGGGGGGGGAGGGGCCTGAACTCTGGGCCTGGGTGCTGTCCCTGAGCTCTTCACTGTCCATGAGCTCTTCAGCTCAAGCCTACTGCCCTACCCCTTGAGCCACAGACCCCTTCCCCTTTTCTAGTGATTAATTGGAGATAGAGTCTCATGTTCTTTAGTGCGGGAGCTGGCTTTGAATCTTGATCATTAGATCTCAACCTCCTGAGTAGCTAGGATTACAGATGTGAGCCACTGCCCTTGGCTTCAATTTTTAATTTTTTGTCAGTCCTGGGCCTTGAACTCAGGGCCTGCGCAAGGTCCTTGGGCTTTCTCAAGGCTAGAGCTCTACCACTTGAGCCACAGCACCAATTATGGTTTTCTTCTACGTATGTGGTACTGAGGAATCGAACCCGGGTTCATGCATGCTAGGCAAGCACTCTACTACGAGGCTAAACTCCAGGCCCTTCATTTTTTTTTTTTGCCAGTCCTGGGCTTGGGCTCAGGGCTTGAGCACTGTCCTTGGACTTTCTTAAGGCTAGCACTCTACCACTTGAGCCTCAGCACCACTTCTGGCTTTTTGCTATGTATGTGGGGTACTGAGGAATCGAACCTGTGTCTTCGTGCATGCTAGGCAAGCACTCTACTAGGCCAAACTCCAGGCCCCCTGGCCCTTCATTTTTAATTTTTAAAGAATTTTTACAAATTCAACTCTAAAGTTAAGTGAGTGAGAACTGGAAGCTGGTGGCTCATTTCTGTAATCCTAACTACTCAGGAGGCTAAGATCAAAGCTAGCCTGAGTTGTCAAGTCTGAAACTCTTATTTCCAATTAACCACTAAAAAGCCAGAAGTGGAGCTGTGGCTCAAGAAGCAGTGCACAAGGGATGTGAATGTGGCTTAGTGGTAGAATGTTTACCTAGCAGGTATGAAGCCCTGGGTTTGATTCCTCAGTAACACATAAACAGAAAAAGCCAGAAGTGGCACTGTGACTCAAGTGGTAGCCTTGAGCAAAAGCAGCTCAGGGACAGTGCCCAGGTCCTGAGTTCAAGCCTCAGGACTGGAAAAAAATAAGTTAAGCAAGAGGGAACCATATATTTTACTAATGAGAAAATTGAGGCTAAACAGATTTTCAGATCACAGAGCTTCTTAATAACATAATAATTATCCCAAACAGCTGCATTTTCTCCCATTATGTCAAGGATTGTTGGAATGCTACTGTCTTCCTTTCTAGCTTTTTCTCCGCTAAGACCAGTTACACAGAAAGCTCACTTGTAAGGCAAAGCCAGGTTTCTCTCTTACCTGTCTGCTGGATGGCAGTGATGGCCTGAGCATTGCACTGCATCTGTAACATGTGTCGCAGCATGACCATTCCACAAATAACTCGGGGGTCTGCAAACAACTCAGGGGTCATTGCTGCTTTGGGCTTGGAGGATGGCAGGCCTGTGGCATAGGCAGGCAAGCTGGTGGCTTCGAGCTGTCTGCACAGTATAGAGATACTGAGAGCACTGAGGAATTTGTGCTCTGGACTATGGTTTTCAGTATGGTGTAAAAGGTTGAAGACAGCATTGTAATTATTTTCATACTTCCCATTAACACTGCATTCAAGGACTGGGTTTTCAACATGTCTATCTTTTTCCTCACTTTCCCACTGGCTATAATTGTGTGGCTTGTCCAGATTCTGGCTTTCAGGTGAACAGAGATCCTTGTTACTAATCTCATCATAAAGCTGCCTTACCACTTTGTCAACATCTTCAAATCTAGCCAAAAGAGTCAATCTCAGGGCAACATGGCAGAAGACACCCAGTGTGAGAAGCAGTCCCCCTAGAGCACACTCTGTGCTATGGTAGCGTTTCCAGGCCTGTTGCATGCAATCCTGGCTGCAATATTTGGCATAGCTGCAGCCATCACAGGGCACTGTGGCCAAGGTGTGCTTCAAGCATCGATGACAGTAGAGGTCCCCATCGGTAATTCTAGTCCTCCACTTGCTCTGTAGGCTGTGATGCAGTGGTAGCATTTCTTCTGGGTTAAGGACACTTACAAAAGCATCCTCCTTCACCAGGATCTCTCCTGGGAGAATGTCTTTTGTGGCTACCAGATAGCGACCTTTCAGAGGGTCTGAACATAAGCTGATGGATGATGAGGCACCAGAAATTTGTCTGTTCTCTTCCTTCAGGCTTATATCCTCAAAGGCTTTGGTGAGAGCTGCTGGTAAGGTTTCTGGGAGATTCTTCTTTTCTTGTAACTTCATTTTCAGATTGTGGACATTTCTCTGCAGAATTTGACAGGGAGAAGCTTCTTTGGTTGGATTAGCAGAGAAGTTGCTTTCAAGATCACTGATGGTCTGGCTGGCCTCCTGAAGTCTTCCCAGGGTCACTAGGCAGTCTGCCTTTCGCAGCATCATTTTAGGTTGCAGTCTTTCTGGATATCCATGCATTTGTGCTCTGATGATATCTTCAAGACAAATCTGGAAATAGAAAGGAAATTTCAAGATGACTATTGGTCCCTACTGAAAATACTTCAAGGGCCAGGAGTTTGGCCTAGTGGTAGAGTACTTGCCTTGCATGCACAAAGACCTGGGTTCGAATCCTTGGTACCACATACATAGAAAAAACTGGAAGCAATGCTATGGCTCTGGCAATAGGGCTCTAGCCTTGAGAAAGCCCAAGGACAGTGCTCATGCCCTGAGTTCAAGTCCAGAATTGGCAAAAAAAAAAAAAAAGAAAATACTTCAAAAGGAAGCCAAGCACAGTGGCTCAAGCCTATAATCCTAGGAGGAAGAAATATAGAGATTATATAGTTCCAAGCCAGCTTGTACATAAAAGTTCATGGGAGTCCATCTGAATCAAATGGCTGGTTGTGACGGTATGTGCATCATTACAGCATCGTCACAAGGGGAAACACAAATAGGAAGATTACAGTCCAGGCCAGCCAGGGTATAGAGACACTCTATCTTGAAAATAGTCAATATAGCTAGGCACAAGTGGCTCACACTTGTAACCCTAGCTACTCAGGGGTTTGTGATCTGGGAATGAGTTTTGAAGGCTAGACAGGAAAGCCTATAAGAGTTTTATCTCCAATTAACTACTAAAAAGCTGGAGGCAGAGCTGTGGTTCAAAGTGGTAGAGTGCTAACCTTGAGTACAAATGCTGAGGGGTAACAGCAGGCCCTGAGTTCCAACCCCAGGGTTGACAACAACAATAACAACAACAACAAAAGGGAGTAGAATAGTCAGTGGTTCAAGTGATAGAATGTTTAGAGTAGGATCAGTTTTGGTAGTTTACACTTACAATCCCAGCTACAGAGAAGGTTGAAAAGCCAGGAGGATCACAGTTGAAAGCCAACCTGGACAAAAAGGTAGCAAGATCCCATCCCAATTAATAAGCAAGCCCAAGGACAGTGCTCAGGCCCTGAGTTCAAAACCAGGACTGGCAAAAAAAAATTAATAAGCAAGAGCTGTGGCATGCAGCAGCAGGTCTCAGATATGTGAGAGGCTGAGGATAGGAGGATCAAGTCTGAGGCCAGTCGCAACTAAAATGAGAGACCATGTCTGAAAAATAACTAGAGAAGCCAGGTGCGGTGGCTCAAGGGTAGGGTGGTAGCCTTGAGCTGAAGAGCTCAGGGAGAGCACCCAGGGCAGAGTTCAAGCCCCATGACGCACAAAATAATAACAATGATGATAATAATGATAAACTAGAGAAAAAGAGGCCGTGGTATTATCTCAAGTGGTAGAGCACTTGCCTAGCCACTGCTTCGCAAGCAAGGTTGAGTTCAAACACTAGTTCTGCAACAATAAAAAAAAATTCTTAAAGCAATTTATATTTTACTCTGATATATATGTGGGGGAATGGTTTCTGAGGACTGACTTTAGGGCCTCACATGCCAGTGAGGCTCAAGTACATGCTCATGCTAAGCAGCCATTTTACCAATTAGCTTCACTCCCACAGCCTTTGTGATGTTTTAATCAAGCGATTAGTAATACTTGTTGAAGATGTTATAGATAATTGTTTTTATTAACTATTTTCACTGTTAAGGGAAAATAGTCTTGCCAAATTATAGATAGTTTAAGAGGGCAGATTTGGGGCCGGGAGTTTGTCCTAGTGGTAGAGTGTTTGCCTAACATGCACGAAGACCTGTGTTCGTTTCTTGGTACAACATACATAGAAAAAGCTGGAAGTGGTGCTATGGCTCAAGTGGTAGAGCTCTAGCTTTGAGAAAGCCCAAGGACAGTGCTCAGGCCCTGAGTTCAAGCGCCAGGACTGGCAAAAAAAAAGGGCAGACCTTGAGGCCAAACAAACCTGCATTTAAATACTATGTCTCTTACCCGATGCATGACCTTATGCAAACAATTTCTCAGTATTTACTTTTCACATCTGAAAAACAGGAATAATAATACCACACCAAGTTGTTAGAAGGATGAAACAGTTATATATCTAATTTGCTGAAAAGAAGGGCAAGGTGTGGTGTAGGAGGATTAAGTCCAAGGATGACCTAGGCAAAGGTTTGAGATACTCTCTGAACAACTGTTGTGCCAAGATTGTTCCATGTTCTGGGAATGACCCCCCTCCCCCCTTGCTTAGGGCCCATGTACTTGAACCCCAGGTGGCAGCAGCTTGGTGCTCAGTGGTTAGACACCTGAGCTCTGATTCGACCAGTGGTTTGAGTTACCAAATAGCCAATCAGGTAATTGTAATTCCCCTATAAAAGCTGTGTAAAATCCTTGCTCAGGGCCTCTCAGCGTTGCCAGCTATGGGTATGCGGAGGTCCGAGTCTAGACTCGTAAATAAACGACCCTTGCTTTTTAGCTTTGACTGTGGCCTCTGGTGGTCTTTTTGGGGTTCTAGGAATTTGGGTACAACACAACAAATTAAAGCAAACAAGAACAGGAACATAGGAAGGTGATAGAGTGCTTGCAACAAGGTCAAGGGTCTGAGTTCAATCCAGAGTACTACAAAAACAATCAAAGTGCTGAAAAAAGTACCTGGAATAAAGTATGTGCTTGATAAATGGGCATCACTATTATGAGAAGAAAAGCAGAAACAATCAATACAGGTAAGTTATAAAGTATTAAACTTATCATCTCTGCCTTCAGTCATCTAGTATTTACTTGCTTTGTCCCTACAATTAGATTCTTTTTTTTTTTTTTTTTTTTGGCAAGTCCTGGGCTTGGGTTCAGGGCCTGAGCACTATCCTTGGGCTTTCTCAAGGCTAGAGCTCTACCACTTGAGTTACTGTACCACTTCTGCCCCCCCCCTTTTTTTTTTCCAGTCCTGGGCTTGAGCTCAGGGCCTGAGCACTGTCCTTGGACTTTCTCAAGGCTAGAGCTCTACCACTTGAGCCTCAGCACCACTTCTGGCTTTTTTCTATGTATGTGGTACCAAGGAATCGAACCCGGGTCTTCATGCATGCTAGGCAAGCACTTTAACCACTAGGCCAAACTCCCGGCCCTTCTGCCCTTTTTTCTATGTATGTGGTACCAAGGAATTGAACCCAGGTCTTTGTGCATGCTAGGCAAGCACTCTACCAATAGGCCAAACTCCTGGGCCTATAGTTAGATTCTTGTTCTAGTCTGAAGGGAAGTGTGAGCATGTGACTCTAATAGTCTTCAACTCTAGGATATAATTTGAATTTCTATATGCTCTGAATTGGACATATAATATGGCATTTTAGAGCTGGTCCTTAGGCAGTTAGTTTACAAACTTGAGAGGCTTCATAGATATCTTTCTAAAATATGAATCTGGGGGTCGTGAGTTTGGCCTAGTGGTAGAGTGCTTGCCTAGCATGCACAAAGACCTGGGTTTGATTCCTCAGGTATCACATACATAGAAAAGCCTTCATTTGTCATAATCAATAGAAACCTTGGGCTGGACTAGCAGAGATTTGCAATAGAGCAAAACCTTGATACATAAGGCCATATAGTATGAAGCTAATTGAAAGGACCTCCAGGATACTGAAACAAAAGCCACATAATGAATGATTGTTGTCCTTAATGTACTATGTTATCTCTCTTTTGCTGTCCCTTGGTTATATCATATTGTTACAGTATCTCACTTTGTTATCTGATATATTGGATATATTTGTATTTGGTTATTTGAAATTGGATAGGGAAGGGGGGAAAACCAAGATGGGGGGTGGGGGGGAGGGTAATGGGTACCAAGACATGTGAAAGGGTATCAATGTATGTGAATTAATGTACCTTCTATTTGGCAAATATCATGTAACCCTTTTATTAATTACAATAAAAAATATACAAAAAAAAAATAAAAGCCAGAAGTGGTGCTATGGCCCAAGTGGTAGTTCAAGCCCCAGGACTGGCAAACAAAACAAAACAAACATGAATCTGGTTTTGGTCACTTCTCTGTGAAGTTCTCAGTATCTCTGCTACATTTAGGTGCTGAGAAGGAAGTCACTTGCAGAAAGTCTAATCTATAGAATACACAGGCACCCCTCACTTTCCTACAAGTACAACTACTTATAGACATAATGTTATATTATATAGATTGACATGTATCTATGACATTCAAACCCTCAGCTTAATTTTAATTGTGTTCTGAAATCTATGTACCAGGGATTATATCTAGAGAATCCCTTCTTAAATACTTATTTGTTAAACATGACATTTGAAATATGATGTAAAAAATCAATGTTAATGAAATCTTAAAAATTATATTCATTATAGTTTGGGTATAATAAAGCTTTCACAACATTCAAAAAAATAAAAACATTAATTTTATTACTATTATTGCCAGTCCTGGGGCTTAAATCAGGGCCCGAGCACTGTCTTTGGTCTTTCTCAAGGTTAGGGCTCTACCACTTGAGCCACAGCACTACTTCTGCTTTTTTCTATGTACGTGCTGAGGAATCAAACCTGATCTTCATGCATGCTAGGCAAGCACTCTACCACTAGGCCAAACTCCCCGCCCTTATTTTTGTGTTTTATGTTTGGTGTTAAGGAACAGAACCCAGGGCCTCATGCATGCTAGGCAAGTACTCTACCACTAAGTCACATTTGCTCATGCACAACTTTTTGAGGGTGATCTATATTCGAGAGGGATCATTTTAAACATGCTAAACTTAATAAGAGAAACAAATGAGCAAGTAGATATTCTGGACATACTTGGAACCTTAAGCCTTATTAGCAACATCTACAGCTAAATGCACACAGAGAACTAGACACTCACTGGATAGACTCCATGCCTCTTGTCAACCAAAAACACTGCATGGTTACCTCTGATAGGGAAATGAATCATGAGGAATGACAAGTTAGGGTGTTTATCAATGTGTTTCCAATTCAGCCAACCACAAATGATTTGTGTTGTGAGGGAGAAGCAGAGAGAAGGCCTTATCCTCCAGTGCAGGCCCAGGCATAACACCCTGATACTCACTTCATACTGACCCAGGCGGAATAGGGCTGCAGAGCGATTGGCATAGCACAGTGAACTGTCCTCTGTGTTAGGCCTGGAATGGGAAACTCCCTGCAAAACAAAGACCTGGTTAAAGTGGAAATCAACACTAACACCTCTGAAGTAGTCTGTTCAGATAGTAGGGGTTTTACAACTAAAGACTGAATAAATTTGGGAAGGCACTGGGCTTTTGCACTCATTTGTAGCATAGCAAAACAGTAGAGATCAAGTGAGGACATGTGAATCAACATTCACATGTTGATTATAGCTACAGCTACATCAGGCACAGCTTCAACCACAAATGTTACTGAGGAAAATACCTGCAAGCAAAAAAAAATTTTTTTTTTTATCAGTTGTGGGGCTTGAATTCTGGGCCTGGACGCTGTCCCTGAGCTCTTCAGCTAAAAGTTACGACACTACCCCTGGTGGTATTCCAGAGATCTTCATCTCAAGGCTACCACCCTACCTCTCGAGCCACAGCACCACTTCCAGTTTTCTAGTGGTTAAATGGAGTCTCAAAGACTTTAGTGCCCAGTCTGGCTTTGAACCTCGATCCTCAGATCTCAGCCTCCCGAGTAGCTAGGATTACAGGAGTAAGCCACCGTGCCCAGCCAAAATCTTTTATGTAACACAGGATATGCAAAGCTTTTGAGAGGGGTATGGTTTAATGGGAGAACGCTTGTCTAGCATGCAAGAGGTCTGGGTTCAAACCCATCAGTTTGGCAAGAATAATTAAACTGAGGACACATTGACCTGGCAGTAAATTGGGATAATAGGCCTTCTCCCTATGTTGCTAATGGGACTAATAAATCTATCTGATGAGTTTGGCACCAGTGGCTCACACTCATAATCCCAGTTACTCAGGAGGCTGAGATATGAAGAATGATGTTCAAAGCCAACTTAGGCAGAAAAGTCTCTGAGACTCTTATCCCCAATTAACTGCCAAAAAGTCAGAAGTGAAGGTATGGCCCAAGAGGTGGAATGCCAACCTTGAGTGAAAACCTTAGGGATACCACCTAGGCCCTGAGTTCATGCTCCAGTTCTAGTACTAAATTGGTTTAATGACTAGGAAGGCAATTTAGCAATATATACTAATTTGCGGGGGGACTGTTAAGGATCCAACTTATAGCTTTAAACACGCTAAGAAAGATTTACCACTGACCTGTGCTCTCAAGCTGTAAAATGTTATGCACTACATTCCTAGTGTGTGTATATATATATACGCATATACATATATAATCTCTATCAACTCAGCAATTCCTCCTCTATGGATTTATTTTATAATCATTTACTTTATAGACATATACAAAAAGTTTCTCATAAAAAATTGTTAGAATGAGGGCTGGGAGTTTGGCCTAGTGGTTAAAGTGCTTGCCTAGCATGCATGAAGACCCGGGTTCGATTCCTCGGTACCACATACATAGAAAAAAGCCGGAAGTGGTGCTGAGGCTCAAGTGGTAGAGCTCTAGCCTTGAGAAAGTCCAAGGACAGTGCTCAGGCCCTGAGCACAAGCCCAGGACTGGCAAAAAAAAAAAAAATTGTTAGAATGAAAGACAGGAACCAAATGCTCATCTACAGAAATCTGGTTAAATAAATGACACATATATTTAATGAAATACCATGTAATCATAAAAAAAACGAGGAGGCAAGCTCCTTATGTACTGATGTGGAAAGGCATTCAAACTATTATTAACTGCAAAATATATGCTACTGAGCAGTATGTTTTTGGGTAAATAAAAGCATTTCTGCTAAGATTATTTATTTGTGGCACTGGGAATTAAACCCAAGGTCTTATGTCCTACTACTAAGCTATACTTCTAGACTTATTCTTTTAGTAAGAGAGAAGATCTTGTTATGTTATCCAGAATGTTCTCCAACTCCTGGACTCAAGTAACCTTACTGCCTCAGTCTCACAAGTTGTTGGGTCTACAGGTGAACACCACTGTGCTTTGCTATATTTCACTCATTTATATATACATGAGATACAGTATATTTAATGATGCTAGATTATGGGGATATAAAATATGATGGCCAGAGGGCAGGAGAAGTAGTTTATACTGTATAATCTTGCAACTTTTAAATCTAACTATGTGAACATATTTCTTATTCAAAAATAGCTATAATAATAGTGAAACTATAATAACTAGTATTGCTCAGGATACAGAGAAATAAATATTATCCTCTGTCAAAAGAGATGTTAACTAGTGCTTTCCTGGAGAACAATTCAGCACCATTTTCCAAAAGCCTTAAAAATTATATTCCTTCTGACCCCACAACTACCCTTCCATGCTTCCATGAATTTATCCTGAGGAAATAATCAGTTGTGTGCTAACATTTACATACAGAGATGCTTGGTACAGCATTATGATACCAAACAACATGCTAACATTAGATGTTAAATTGAGTACATTTCTTCTCTGTAATGGAACACTGTGCCAGCTGTAGAAAATCACATTGTGGCGGAAAATTTAATAACATGAGAAAATGGGCACAGTAAATTGTTGAGGGGGAAAAAGGCAGGTTACAAAACAGTAAGTGCAGCATTATCCCAATTTTGTAGAAGAAAAACATATTTTCAGAGGAAAAAGTCTGGGTAGATGGGTATAAGCAAAAATGTTAACAGTGCTTATCGTTGGTTATGACCTTGTTTTTACTCTTTATACTTTTCTATATTTTCCAAAGTAACATTTATTACTTTTACAGAGAAAAAAACAAGTATGATTTTTTAAAAAAAGAAAATAGCAGCTCTCTATAAAATTGCAAAGTATCATAATCACTGAAATACCAGCTTCATAGAAGTGCATCTCTTACCACATACAGGGAAAAACCTTACTTTTTTTGGTCTGATTTCACTTTGTACTTTACCTGTTTTCCTTAAACAACTTTCCATGTGCTCACATTTATAATGAACACGTATAGAGTTTAAGAGATTAGCTCCAAAAAGAACTATTAAGCCATTTATCACTGGATCGTTATATCTAATGGATTTTAATCCTTCAGCAATCACTAATACTTATATTAGTCCACTCAATACTTTTATACCACTACAAAGCAGGGCTATTATCAGCTGTAGACATTCTTATTATAGGTCTGACAGTTTCTGGAAAATTAATTTCAAATCTCGAGTGTGGGCTTGTTAAAGATTCAGAATACACTCTTCAAAATAATACTATTTTGGGTGGTATTGGTATTCAAACTCAGGGTTTGTGTTTGTAAGGTAACTGTTCTATCACTTGAGTTATGCCGCCAAGTTCGTTTTTTGCTGGTTAATTGAAGATATCAAGAGTCTCTTAAGACTGCCTGTCAGTGGATCACGCTTGTAGTTATTATTCAGGAGGCGAAGATCTCAGCATTGCAGTTCAAAGCCAGTCCAGGGAAGGGAAATCAGTGAGACACTTACTTCCAATTAACCAACAAAAAGCCTAAATTAGAGGTCAGGCTCAAGTAGTAGAGCATTAGCCTGGAGCAAAAAATGCTCAGAGACAGTGCGTAGGCCCAAGGCCCAGGATCAAAGTCTTTTGGATTTGTCTGCTTGAGTTGGCTCCAAATCTTTAAATCTTAGCTTACTGAGTTGCTAGGATTACAGATGCGAGCCACTGATTCATGGCTTCCAATAGCTTTTTTTTTTTTTTTTGTCGGTCGTGGGGCTTGAACTCTGGGCCTGGGCATTGTCCCTGAGCTCCTCAGCTTAAAGCTACCACTCTACCCTTTGAACCACAGTGCCACTTCCAGTTTTCTGGTGATTAATTGGAGGTAAGAATTTCATGGATTCCACAGGCTGGCTGTGAATCATGATCCTCGGATCTCAGCATCCTGAGTAGCTAGGATTACAGACATGAACTACTGTGCCTAGCTTCCAATAGATTTTTGTAAATGTATGGTAGTACTGATATTTGGCCTTGTGTTTACTTAGGCAAGTGTTAGACCATAAGTCATGCCTCCCGTCCTAAATTTATTCATTTTCTTCAACAATGGAGATCAAACCTAGGACCTCATGTATGCCAGGAAAGCACTCTAGCACTGGACTACTCCCTTGGCACTTACATTCATTCTTTTTGTTGTTGTTGTGTTTAGTTTTTTTTTTGCCAGTCCTGGGCTTGAGCTCAGGGCCTGAGCACTGTCCTTGGACTTTCTCAAGGCTAGAGCTCTACCACTTGAGCCTCAGCACCACTTCCAGCTTTTTACTATGTTTGTGGTACTGAAGAATCGAACCCTGGTCTTTATGCATGCTAGGCAAGCACTCTACCACTAGGCCAAAAACTCCCAGCCCCTACATTCATTCTTTTAATATGAATAGGATTCAAGGGATTAAAATATTTATACCTTAAGCCCATATAAATCTCTTAAAAAGCTATGGAAAGATTTTTTCCAGGAGATCTTGTGCCAGTTTCTACAATGGAAGCAGACCAATAAGCATAACATTGTCAGATTGTAAAAGCCATGATTCTTCCTCAAAATCGAAGTTGGTGGTGGTCAGAGTAATTGCAAGTATTTGTTGAGAACCACAAATATGAGGATGTTTGATGACAACCTTCAAGACGGAGTTCAAGGTGCTGGGAATGTGGCTTAGCAGTAGAGTGCTTGCCTAGGATGTACAAAGCCCTGGGTTTGATTCCTCAGCACCATATAAACAGAAACAGCTGGAAGTGGTGCTGTGGCTCAAGTGGTAGAGTGCTAGACTTAAGCAAAAGAAGCTCAGGTCCAGTTCTCAGGCCCTGAGTTCAAGCTCCAGGACTGGTACCAAAAACCACACACACACACACACACACACACACAACTCAAGATGGAGCTCAATTGGGCTGTAGAATTGAATCCAGTACTTTGCACATGCTAGATAATCATTCTATCATCTGGGCTATGCTCCTTGGCCTTTTATTATTATTGTTGTTGCTATTATTATTTTATTTTATTTATTTGTCTGTTGTTGGCCTTGAACTCAGGGCCTGGGAGCTGTCCCTGAGCCATTTTGTGCTCATGACAAGCAATCTACCACTTGAACCACAGCACCACTTCTGTTTTTTGAGTGGTTAATTGAAGATAAGAGTTTCATGGGGACTTTTCTGCCTGGGTTGGCTTTGAACTGTGATTCTCAAATCTCAGCCTCCTGAGTAGCCAGAATTACAGGCATGAGCCACCAGCCCCTGGCTTTCATTTTTTTTTGACATGGTCTCAATGCTACTTCTTGCTGGGCTTGCCTCAAATTCATGACCCTATCTTTCCTTCCTGAGCAGTGGTGATTACAGGCATGTGCCATCATGCCCAGCTAGCTTATTTCCCTTTCTAACTTCACTTAAGTTAGAAAGTTATTTTAGTTGTAAGCTAACACTGTGGTTGGTTAAAATCTAGGTGTTCTGCAGGGCTCTGGTGGTTTATACTCGTAATCCTAGCTACCCAGGAGGCTGAGACCTGAGGATTACAGTTTGAAGCCAGCAAGAGGAAAGAAAATCTATGAGACTTTTTTCTGGTCTTGGGGCTTGAATTCAGTGCCTAGGCACTGTCCCTGGGCCTCTGTGCTCAAGGATGGTGCCACAGCACCATTCTTCCCCCCCGCCCTTTTTTATGCCAGTCCAGGGCTTGACCTCAGGGCCTAAGCACTGTCCTTGGTCTTTCTCAAAGCTAGTGCTCTACCACTTGAGTCACAGCACCACTTCTGCCTTTTTCTGTGTATGCAATACCAAAGAATTGAACCCAGGGCTTCATGCATGCTAGGCAAGCACTCTACTACTAACTAGGCCATACTCCTGCCCCCCTGCCCCCTTTTTTAAAAAAGTAGTTTATCGGAGATAAGAGTCTCGAGGATTTTCTTGTCTTGGCTGGCTTTCAACTATGATCCTCAGATAGCAGTCTCCGGAGTAGCTAGGATTACAGGTGTGAATCACCAGCACCTGAGCTCTGTGGGACTCACATGTCTAATTAGCCACCAAAAAGCTGGAAGTGGAGCTGTGGCTCAAATGGCATAGCACAAAAAGCATTGAGACAGTGCCCAGGCCCCGAATTCAACCCCAGGACTAGAACAAAAACAAAACAATCTAGCTATTCTCTAAAATCAGGACTATTCATCATTCTTATCAGTCAGTCAGACAAAAATGGAAAACAATTCAGTGAGAGCTGACACACATGCTGAGACAGGACAAGAGGCTAGCAAACTTATTGCTACAAGGTGTTTGGAGAAATATGGGCATAGAAGTTCCTTGATGCGATTCAGGACATATAAACTATTCTTTGTTTCAGAATATAATCAACAACAGAATTCTACCAATTTACTTTTTAAATTCAATCCATAAATTATACACAGAAATAACATTGATTATTGAAACTTAATGATGTGGCTCTGTGTTCTACAGAAATCTGCCTTGTTGAACTGCAGGGCTAGAAGTATTTTTACCTTAGAGTACAGTACTGCAGCTCCTGTATAATCCTTCTCCTGGAATTTTTTGTTTCCTTCTTCTCTGTAGAAAGAAGGAGCCTCAGGATCCTTTCCCACAAAATAACCTCTAGACAGTCTCTTTAAAAGCATCTCATCCTCAGGTCTTTGTGAAGAAGGAGAAAACAAAGAAACAGACATAGAGATTAGTTATTTCAAGGAAGGCTCCAATGTGACACATGAGTATGTAGTCTGTATATACTATATAATGCAACCAGAGGAGAGCATCTATGGTTTCTGAGACACATGGACCAGGATTTCTACCCAGAGGAAAGAGGGTCTTAATCCTTAATTTTGTACTCACTGGCCAATGAATTATCTCTTGCAGCCTACATTAGATAGAAGGTTGGGTGTGAAGAATGAAGTGTCCATTCAAATGCTATTTTCAGTTCTTGGGAGTATAAACCCAGAAGTCGGATTAATCTTGTATTTAACTTTCAAGCAACAGCCACACTATGTTCTGTGACTTTGCATCATTTCACATTACCATTAACAATGTACCAGGGGTTGCAACTTTTCCACATTTTCCCCCACACATCTCCAGATGGTGTGTGTAGGTGGGGCCCTGATACTTAAACTCAGGGCCTAAGCTTTTGTGCTCAAGGCTAGTGCTCTACACTTGAACCACAGCTCCACTTGTGTTTGTTTGTTTTTGTTTTTTTGTTAATTGGTGATAAAATGGCTCATGGACTTTCTTGCCAAAGTTGGCTTTAAATCTTGATCCTCAGATCTCAGCTTCTTGAATAGTTAGGATTACAGACGGGAGCCACTGGCACCTGGCTTCATTAAGTATGCCTTTGAGATTCATAGTGCTTTAGTGTTACTGAAGGTAAGTTTTATCTCTTGGTTAAATGGAAGCTTCTAGTTTCCTTGATTCTTTTCTGCCATACTGTGTGGTGTACTTTAAGACAATGTGAACAGTTTCTGAACATTCTTTCTTGTAACAGCTTGGTTATTCATTGGTGACTATTGCCAGGTTCACATAATATGCTGGGGGGAGCTACAAAATGGTCATTTTCCAGTTCTACCACTTCTAAATTATTGATTGGCACTCTTCTGTAAAGACGAATTTTCCTCTTTGTCTTTCACTTATTTATGTATTTTGAGAATAACAATGGCCTTTTGAAAATTCATTGTTATAATGAAGCAGTTAAGGATTTCCTAGGAAATAATAAATTATCAGCTGTAAGGTGGGGGAGCTCCTATCAATAAAAGGTTTTCATATATTAGTGAAGGGCAACTATTTTGGGTAAACATTCCTCAAAGAATGTAAATTGATAAGAAGAAAATAAGCCTTCACTATTTTCCTTTTTATTAGTATATGTTAATGATACAAGAGTTTTATTGTGATAGTCTAATTCATATAATATATAAAGGAAATTTACCCTCTCTATTAGTCTTATTTCCTCTTCCCATTTTCAAAATCTATTTTTTATTTATTATTATTATTATTTGCACTGGTACTGGGTCTTGAACTTATGGCTTCATGCTCCTGCTTGGCTTTTTCAATTCATAGCTGGTGCTCTGCCAATTAAGTCTCTCTTCCACTTCAACTTTTTCCTAGTTAATTGAAGATAAGAGTATCCCTGAGCCAGGTTTAGTGCCCCAGGCCTGCAATCCTAGCTACACAGGAGGCTGAGATCTGAGGATCACAGTTCAAAGCCAGCCAGGGCACTAAGGTCTATGAGACTCTTATCTCTAACTAACCACCAGAAAATTAGAAGTGGTACTGTGGTGCAAGGGGTAGGGTGGTAGCCTTGAGCTGAAGAGCTCAGGGACAACGCCCAGGCCCAGAGTTCAAGTCCCATGACCAAAAAAACAAAAAACAACACAACACCCCAGATTTTTCTGCTCTAGTCAGCTCTGAATTGTGATCACTAGATCTTAGACTCCTGAGTAGCTAGGATTATAGGCATGAGCTACCAGCTCCCGGCTCCCCACTTTTTTTTTTTTTTTTTTTGCCAGTCCTGGGCTTGAGCTCAAGGCCTGAGCACTGTCCTTGGACTTTCTCAAGGCTAGAGCTCTACCAATTGAGCTCCAGCACCACTTCCAGTTTTTTTTCTATGTATGTGGTACCAAGGAATCGAACCTGGGTCTTCCTGCATGCTAGGCAAGCACTCTACCTCTAAGCCAAACTCCCCGCCTTGATCCCGATTTTAAAAAACATTTTTCAACCAGTTTCATTATTCTATTTTCATATATATGACTGAAATAATTCACTCAAACTCACCTCCTTTACCCTATCTTTTCATGATCCCCCACTTCCACTGGTTCCAATCCAGAACAGTCCCTCATTTTATACTTGTGTCATTCAATTTTTAGTGATGTCTAAAATCCCCATCCCCCAGCACCCAGGCCCTGAGTTCAAGGCAGAGAAATGGCCAATGAATAAATAAATAAATAAATAAATGGAGAATATTTCTACTTAATAAGGCACCTGGTCTACATAGAGTTATAGGATTTTTTTCCCTACCACACTTTACACTTTATAAGTAAACTTACACTACACACATGCACACATATATGTACATACATGTAAATTTACACTATAGAAATTACTTGGAAATACAGAGATAGGAAGCTCAGATTCATTCTAAGGCTATTCTAACCCTGATACCATGAGTTGACAAATAGAGAAAAACAACAAAAGGTAGGTTGATATCATTTATGAATTTAGCTACAAAAATCCTTAAAAATATTAGGAAATATGATCTAGTAGTATTATGTTATATTACAGATATATAATAAAGATATAGTTAGATAAATAGATAGGTAGTGTTAGGATCCTAGCCTTGAACAAACAAGTCAGGACCAGAACCCAGGTGCTGAGTTCAAGCCCCACAACTGACACACACACAAATAAATAAAAACTCCCAAGTAGCTTGGCATAACCACAAAATAATGTTGTAGTACAAACAGGGAGTCTGTTATACAAAAATTAAAAACTTTCAAGTGGGGTACGGTGCCACATGCCTATAATCCTAGCTATTCAGGAGGCTGAGATCTGAGGATCAAGGTTCATAGCCAGCCCAGGCACAAAGGACCTGAGACTCTTATCTCCAATTAATCTCTAGAAAACAGGGAGTGAGGCTTGGCTCAAGGGTAGGGCAGTAGCCTTGAGCTGAAGAGCTCAGGGACAGTGCCCAGGCCAGAGTTCAAGCTCCATGCTCCCCCCTTTCCCTCCTGCACACCAAATAAAATAAAATAAAAAACAAATAAAACCTTTCTACCTTTCCCAGGTGTGGTAGCTCATACCTGTAATCCTAGCTACTCAGGAGGCTGAGATCTGAGGATCAAGGTTCAAAGCCAGCCCAGGCACAAAAGGACCTGAGATTTTATTTATTTATTTATTTAGCCAGTCCTGGTCTTGAGCTCAGGGCCTGAGCACTGTCCTTTGACTTTCTCAAGGCTAGAGCTCTACCACTTGAGCCTCAGCACCACTCCCGGATTTTTTCTATGTATGTGGTACCAAGGAATCAAACCCGGGTCTTCGTGCATGCTAGGCAGGCACTTTAACCACTAGGCCAAACTTCCAGCCTAGGACCCGAGATTCTTATCTCCAATTAACCTCTAGAAAATGGGAAGTAGGGCTTGGCTCAAGGTAGCCTTGAACTGAAGAGCTCAGTGACAGTGCCCAAGCCGAGTTCAAGCCCCATGATCCACAAAAGCAACAACAACTTTCTACCTTTCATTTACATCTCCAATCATCATTTACATAACGTGAATGAGAGGGGGATGGCTCACAGACAATATCAACAAAAAACTTTACAAGTTAGAATAAATCTAGCAGGAAATGTGGAAGGCCTATCTAAAAAGAAAACTATAAAACTTTACTTAAGGACATAAAAGAAGCCCTAAATAAATGGCAATACAATCGTTTTGCCTGGATGAAGACATTTAATATTGTAAAGATGTCAGGTCTCCCAAAATAAATCTATAAATCCACCACAATCCCAATCTAAATCCCAGCTGTATATATATATATATATATATATATATATATATATATATATATATATATATACACACACACACACACATATATTTTGAATTTGACATCTGAGCATGTGGATACAACTCAACCTATATAAGATTTTAGACACTTTGGTTTCATGGTTATAAATTTCATCATTTGAGCTGAATTTCTGTACTTGAAACTGAGTTCTAAAATGATATTGTAAGATCATGATAATTAAAATCCTTTGGGTTTTGGCACAGATACAGAGTCTACAAACAAATTTAATGAAAATAACTCTTTGCCTATATGTGACATACAGGAAAAGGAGTTGACCTATCACCATCCAATCAAGAATTGATTTGAAGTCAGATGCCAGTGGCTTATGACTGTAATCCTAACTACTTGGGAAGCTGAGATCACGGGGATCTCAGTTTGAGGGCAGTCCATCTCCATAGGAGGAAGCTGGGTGTGGCAGGCCCATACCTATTATTCTAGCAACTATTGAAAGCCTGAAGTAGGCAGGGAGGTGAGGAAAGGAGGAAAGGAGGAAAGGAGGAAAGGAGGAAGGGAAGGAAGGAGGGAGGGAGGGAGGGAAGGAAGGAAGGAAGGGCAGGACGGAGGGAAATTTAGTGCAAATCTGGTTTCTCATTGGGTTGAAGGTCTTTTCTGCAGGTCTCAGTTTTGGTGTAGGAAGTTTTTTGTTTGTTTTTTGGTTGGTCTTTGGGCTTGAACTCAAGACTAGTGTTCTACCACATTGCACCACAGCACCACTTCTGGATTTTTGGTGGTTTTTTTGTAGAAAAGTCTCAAGCACTTTCATGACCAGGCTGGCTTTGAACTCTGCTTCCTGAGTAGCTAGGATTACAAGTGTGAGCCACCAATGCCTGGTATGGTGTAGGAAGTTTTAAGCTTACATTTTTAGCTTACCATTCCACAGGCATTCAAAATCTGGCCGTGTCTTTTGACATTTGTGTCCATTCTAGTCCATTCTATTAGTAGAAACTTGTTTCTCTGAATTATAGGTCTTTAGAATTCATTCTGCCTTTTTTGATGGCCTCCTACACTTCCTGAGAATTAAAGAAAACTGACTTTGCATTCAGTTTGGGATTCCTCTAGTTTCTAATCCATCTCATCAGCCACAAATGACTGGGAAGAGATCAACCAGCTTCTCTTTCTTCCGGGATGGTCCCTCTGCTGGAGCCCAGCCTGATTCCTCATTCTGCAATACCCACAGGGGGAAAAAAAAATGGCTAATGATCACCTAGGAAACAGTCTTTCCTCTCCGGAATTTAAGTCCATCTAATCCTTGCTATCTGATGGTTTAAAAAATAAGTTTATTACAGTATACATTTATTTTAGTTGCCTTGGGGATATTGCCTTTTGTGATCTACCCAGAAGAAATTCTATTTGCCAGCATTTACAGTAGTACAACAGATATGACTTGAGATTTAATACGGAAGGTTAGGGAAAAAAGAAAAACAGGTATGACTTCTAGGTTTCTGGGTAATGATCGGACAGATGCTGGTGCAATTCACTAAGGTTACAGAAGATGATCTGACATAGGTTGAGGAAGGCTCGTAAGTTTTTGTTTTTAAACATAGAATGGCTCTAAGGTTTCTAGTTTACGAACTGAATATAAGGCAATGTAATTCACTGAGAAAGGGACCACTGGAGGGAAATCTAATTTTGAGAACAAAATTGCATGTTTGATTTTGGATATACTGAAACTTAATTATCTGTGAGATTTGTAAGTAGTCAGCTGGATTTAGGGATTTTAGTCTCAGAAGAGAGGCCAGGGCTGAAGAAAAAATTTAAGAGCACATACTTACAAGTTTTAAGAGCCAGGTACCAGTGGCTTATGCCTGTAATCCTGCTACTCAGGAGGTTGAGATCTGAGGATCAAAGTTCAAAGTCAGCCTGGGCAGGAAAGTCCATGAGACTCCTCTCTCCAATTAACCAGCAAAATGCTGAAAGTGGAGCTGTGGCTCAAGTGGTAGAATGCTAGCCTTGAGAAAAAAAAAATCAGGGACAGTAATGGCACAAGCAACAAAAAAAGAGGCAACTGACAAGATGTATGTGAATGTGACTAGCTCAGATGAGAACAGAGTAAAAAGGGAAGAGAGCCCAGGCAGGTATCTCGAGGATTTGCCCCGGCAAATCTGCTTCTTTATGTTCCTATCAGTATACCAAAGCTTCAAATGATTCTTTCTAGTTAACATTTTTCAGTTATTAAACCTTATCTATTTTTCTTGGGGAAATCCTGCCTATTATCCAGTTTCATCTGCAGTTCACTCTTGTTTCTAAAAAATTTGTAAAGGAAATTCACAGGTCCTATAAAACTTTAAACATTTTCTCCCATCACTACTACTACTTCTTTTTCTTTTCTTTCTTTTTTTTTTTTTTTTGCCAGTTCTGGGGCTTGAACTCAGGACCTGGGCACTGTCCTTGAGCTTTTATTGCTCAAGGCTAGCACTCTACCACTTGAGCCACAGCGCCACCTCTGGTTTTCTAGTGGTTAATTGTACATAAGAGTCTCATGGACCTTCTTGCCTTGGCTGGCTTTGAACTGTGATCCTCAGATCTCAGCCTCCTGGGTAGCTAGAATTACAGGCATGAGCCACCAGCACCTGACTAGCTTTAGATATTTCTGACACAATTTTTCGAACTTCAGGTTACAAATCAGTGGGTCTTAGCGGTTTCTGATTAGCATTCTTAAAATGAGATAAGTAAAAGGGAAAATAGCAAAGCATATCAAGTGCAATAGATGAACTCTCTTGCTTGATGAATTCCATTTTTATGGTTTTAAAATGCCAAACCCAACTACCACATTTATGCCTCTACCATAGGTCTTTCTTGAATCCATTTAGACATCTCCCTGTGAATGTCCACTGATACCAGAAATTCAAGTATGAAGGCTTGATCTTCCCTCTTGAGTCTAACCTTCAGCTCTCCCAAACAATGAGACCATCCTTTCATGTTTTATTTTGTATGGTTCAAACCTCTTTTTATTCACATTCTCTTACATTGTACATCCCATCTCAGAATGGAAATGCTTCTCTCCATCCTTTCCTACCACTCTGGCCTAACTTATCACCTGTCTACTAGGTTGCAATGTAAAATGTATTCCTCACTAAGACATGTAGAGTCTGAACATTACTGGGATTAGATCATATAACTTCTAAGAATACTTCTAAAGTTAAGTACTTACGAATTTTAGTGCATAGCTAGAAAATCTCTGTTAACAAGGCTCACAGTCTTGTGACTGCAGCAAGGTACCGATTATTTAAATTGTTTTGGTAGTACTAGGGATTGAACCCAGGGCCTTGAACTTAATGCTCTATCAATAGAGCTCTGTTGTTAAATCATCCTGTTTCTGTCTCCTGAGTAGCTGAAATTAATTATAGGCATGAATTACAGTTCCTGCCTGACACCGAATTACTGAAATATAACACAGAAGACCAAAAAGCAAACATCATCTATACCTCTTTTATAACTGTCTAGGAAAAAAAACAAAACAAAAACAAAACCTGAAAAGATAGCAAGAACTGTTACATGCCTCAAATATAAGTACCTGAAATTAACCTTTCCATCAAGAGGTATTATTTCAGAGAAAATGACAAAAAAAACCCCAAAAAACATTTTGCAGATCAAAATTTCCCTGGTTAAAGCTCACATTCACTTACTGAAGAAGGGAAGAGGTATGAAGAAAGATATCACTCAAAGTCTTTGCTGTAGAAATTGTGACCTGAACAGGCTTTGGGAGTAAAGACCACTTTTGAAGTACGTAGGATTTCCATTCATCCACAGGCAGATCCATGACACTTTAGATCTACAAAGTAAAAAAAATAGAAATTCAGATTTTCACAAATACATAATTTTACAAAATCAAGATCTCAACTAAGCAAGCATGATGCAACAAAATGGATTCTTGTGGTATTAGCATAATTCTATGCTAAAGAAGGATGTAGACTGTCAGATGAATACAGTCAACATGCAGTCATTCTGAAGTATGTATTGAAAACCTTTGTTTCAGAAATCAACTTAGGTTGGTGCTTAAACAGGAACCAGATTACAAATCATGTTACAGGGACTGAAGGCATGTTGGTAGAATGCTAGCCAGTGAGAGACAGCTTACAGTTCCATTCCAGTCCTTTTAGACCTTCATCTTCCCTACTCAAAACATTCTTGATTTTATTGTTGTGTGACATTTCTGGGGCTTGAACTCAGGGCCTGGGTGTTGTCCCTGAGCTTTTTTGCTAAAGGCTAGCACTACAGCTGTATTGGTTAATTGGAGATAGAGTCTCACAGACTTTTATGCCCAGACTGGCTTTGAACCTTGATCCTGAGATTTCAACCTCCAGACTAGCTAGGATTACATATGTGAGCCACCACTGCCTGGCTCATTTATTATATTTTTGAAATCAGGGATTTTTCACTTAATAAGCAAGTATTTTAGCTACAACTCCAGCCCCCACTCCAACAACTTTTTTTTTTTTTTTTGCCAGTCCTGGGGCTTGAACTCATGGCCTGAGCATGGGCTTTCTCTACCACCTGAGCCACAGCACCACTTCTGTGTATGTGGTACCTCAAAATTGAATCTGGGTCTTTATGCATGCTAGGCAAGCACTCTACCATGAGGCCAAACTCCCAGCCCCTAGCAACTATTAAGTTAAATATTTCCATCTTAGCTAAGTTTTCTGCTTCAATCTTCAAGTCATTGTTTCAGTTCAAGACATTCCCAGCTCTTGAGCTCTTGTCTGGCATTCTTTCTAGAGTATCCTATTAGTGTCCAGGGTCTCAGTACCCCATCTTAACTTTATTAAATCTCTTCCTAGCAAATAACAGCAGCCCCAGGATAAACTTGTCCCTTGCTTTCTATTATTTCTTTCTTTCTTTCTTTTTTTTTTTTTTTTGGTGGTCTTGGGGCTTGAATCTGAGCCTGGGCTCTGTCCCTGCACAGTCAACGCTAGCACTCTACCACTAGAGTCACGGTGCCACTTCCAGTTTTCTGGTTAATTGGAGATAAATCTTGTGGACTTTATGTGCTTGGGCTGACTTTGAATCTCGATCCTCAGATCTCAGCCTCCTAAGTAGCTGGGATTACAGGCATGACCCACCGTGCCAAGCTTTATTTTCTTTCTCTAAGGTTTTGAAAGTCAGTTTGCTGATTCTGAAAGTCTCTGCCCTGTGTATCCCTTACCTGTTTACAAAAATCTGTAAATTTCTATTTCCCCAATGCTGTGCTGTTTCCCAAGTGTGATATACATATTCCGGCCTCAGTTGCAACAGTCAGAAGGAGATCTCTCCCCTATTCTCGTAGCCCATGTAACACCTCTTTGGAACTGACTCTGCCCCCACAGTCCGCTGAAAGTGACCCATGTACCTATCCCCTAAAATTCTGCTTAAATCCTGCCCACACCTGTCCACGGCTGCTGTCTCCATTCCCGCTTGGAGCAGGCCAGCAGATCGATCCCCCAATAAAGCCTTGAGACCACATCGGTTGCTCACCTCTCATTTCTTGTCTCTCATTTCTCAGTACCCTCTCATACTGAGTTTTTCAATGTTATCCCCAACCTGCCTCACGATTTCTTTTTTTTTGCTGGCCCTGGGGCTCGAACTCTGGTCCTGGGCATTGTCCCTGGACTCCTTTCCACTCAAGGAGAGCGCGTTAGCACTTAAACAACAGCTCCATGTACGGCTTTTTCTGTGATTGATT
Organism: Megascapheus bottae; assembly: GCF_031878675.1. Taxonomy (NCBI): domain Eukaryota; kingdom Metazoa; phylum Chordata; class Mammalia; order Rodentia; family Geomyidae; genus Megascapheus; species Megascapheus bottae. The sequence goes on along the minus strand of NC_143525.1, from coordinate 27,307,577 downwards.
TGGAGGCAAGTCTCACAGACTTTCGTGCCCGGGCTGGTTTTGAACCGGGATCCTCACATCTCAGCCTCCTGAGTAGCTAGGATGAGAGGCGGGAGCCGTCGGCGCGGGGCCACGGACTTCCAGGAACATTCCTTCCCTCACTTGCAGTCTGCCTAGAAAATTCCCACACATATTCGACGCAATTCAAATTGCACCTCCTCGGGGAAGCTTCCTTTGATTTTCCGTCCGTGATTCCACCACACGTGGGGTCCCCCTCACGTTTACCTAGTTTGGGATCCTCACCGCTGAAACTCCCGGGACGGACTGTGGCTTTCGTCTGAGCACAAGGGCCCGGTCATATTTACCTTCCGAAGACCCACAGCGGCCAGGTTAGGGCCTGGCCGGGCTAACGGAAGGCCTGCAGTGGGTTGCTTAAGGAACCAGGTCACTGCTCTGATTACATTTAGCAGAGTTACAGGAAACAGCGCCGACTGCCCTCGGGGTTAACATTCTACCCAACCGACACAGGCCTAGGCCGGAACCCACGGCGTACAGCAGGCGGCCGCTCCGGAGTCCCGCCTCTCCGTCCCCGCCGTCCCGCCACCACGGCCCCAGGCGAGTCACGTGGGCCTCCTGCCGTTCCCTCGACCAATGATGGGGCTTCTCGACGCGTAGGCCCGCCCCTGTGGCGCGCGCACGTAGGAGGGGCGGGGAGGCGCGCACAGCTGCTCTGGCCAATAGCAGAGCAGCCCGCGGGACCCCGGTAGTGAAGCTGGGGAGGTGCCAGAGCTCGAGCGCGGGAGTTAGCGTGTCGGAGCCATGGTCGGCCACCTGAGTGAGGGGGCCATTGCGGTGAGAAAATGCCTGGGAATGGGGTGGAGACCCTGGGTGGCATAGGCCTGCAGCCATGTAGAGTGAAGGAGAGACCGCTGGCCAGTGGGGAGAGAGAGCGCGGTGGTGAGAGGGGGTGGGGATCGTGGGGTGCTTTGGGGGGGTTCCCTCCGATCCTTAGGCTCTCTTGCTAGCCTTCTCCCCGTCTTCTGAAAACATATCCCCCTTTCTTCTTCCTTCAGGACACAAAGCAAAATAAAAAGCTTCCCATCACTTCTCGACAGCCAGTCTGTTACCTCCCCTTCTGCCACCCGCAGCCAAACTTTATTCTAGAGTTGCTGTCTTCTGCTGGTTCCTTTCCTTCCCCCCCCCTTTACTTCTTCAGTCCTCTCCAAGCAAATATCCCTTTGGTGTAGAACTTTGGCTGAAGTTACCAGTGGTTTCCAAGCCGTTAAATCCAACAGATATTTTCCACTTTTCAGCGATCCCAAATTCTCAGCAGTTTCTGGGCCTGTGGATCATTGCTTCCTACTGCTAAAATTGTCTTTAGGGTTCTGTGGCTCAGCTTGACTGGTCTCTCCTCGTTTTATTTGCTAACTCCTCTGCAAATTTTGTTGACTAAGTGTTCCCTTTAAGGCGCACTTTTCCCAAGGGAACTTCATTACTGTGTAGGTGTCAGTTGCTTGCTAATTTTTTCTTTGTGAAGAGCTACCTTTGCTCTAAAAGACAAGCCACTACTAATCTATTGGCCCGTTTGGTTCACAAGTATTAAATTCAGCATATCCTAATACAAACCTGCCATCCCCAAGTGTAGGCCTCTAGTTGTCCTCTCTTAGTGAATGACACTATTGTCTGTTAAGTTATGCAGGCCAGAAACTGAGCCCAACATTCTTCCTGCATTCATTTATCACTCTGAATGTGGAATCCATCATCCAGTGAAGATTTTTTTTTTTTTTTTAACTAGGCCATGCTCCTGGCTCCCATTTCCAACTTTTTGGTGGCTAAGTTTCAGAGACTTTCCTTCCAAGGCTGACTTTGAACCTTGGTCCTCAGACCTCAGCTTCCTGAATAGCTGATTGCAGGCGTGAGAGGTCGAGCAACCTGCTTGAGTTGTTTCTGCTTGCTTGTTCACTCAGCATAGTGTCACCCAGTACCTTGGATCAGTTCTGGTGAGCTATTGGTGCCCAATAAATGTTTGCTAGTTCCGCCAATGAATGAAGCAGAGGAGAGAAGAAGAGACAGAGAGGGTTGAAGAAAGACAGCTGAGAAAAACAAGGGGAGGAGCAGAGTCAAGTAGATAATTGAATAAATAGTAATTTATGACTGCTGGACCCTGTTTTTCTTTTTTAGACTCAGGATCGGGTTAGCACTCTATCACTTTGACCCACAGCGCCATTTCTGGTTTTTAAATGGCTAAATGGAGATGAGTCTCACAGGGACTTTTCTGCCTTGGCAGGCTTCAGGCTGAAATCCCTAGATCTCAGCCTCCTGAGTAGCTGGGATTACAGGTGTGAGTCATGGGACCCTCCCAACCCCCCAGGAGCCTGGTTTTAAGCTGTAGTTCTAGTTTGCTTTATAGCTGCTGCCTTGCACTTTTAGAACAAATTACAGGTAGTTTTTTGCTTTTATAAAAAGTGTTCATAAATAATTTGTTAAGTTTTCCTTAGGGCCTTAAGCAAGCTCATCTTGTTTATTCAACTGGTGCTCTACTACTTAAGCCAAACTTTCAGCCCAGTATTTTGCTGGTAATAGTAATGTAATGCATGCATATTGTTTCTAAATCAAGTTGAACAGAATGCTATTTAGTGAAATTATTACCCCATCTTGCCCAGTTCTGTTTTCCAGACATAAATGAAAAATTGCTAAGTCAAGTGTTGTGACACACAGCAATAATCTCAGCACTTGGGAGGCTAAGACAGGAAGACTTGAGTTCTAGGCCAACTGGGCTACAGGCTAGCAAGACTATCTTGAAGAGGTAGGGAAGGAGAGAGAAAGAATAAGGAAAAAGGAGAAAAAACCAAGAATGTATGGTGGGTTTTGTTTTTGTTTTTAGTGGTATCTCACTGTTACTCAGTGGCTTTGAACTCAGTTTAAAGTGATCCTAGTACCTTACCCTTCAGGGTTGTTGGTACTTCAAGTGCAACCACCATGCCTTGCTCTAACCTCTTTCAGCAGATGAAAAATTCATTCTCTAATTTGCTCTCTTTTGTTGTAGTTGTTCTTGGCTCTTCCAGGGGTTGAGCTCAAGGCTTTCTGCTTACTAGTTAGGTTTTAGTTTATTCAAATAGATTTTTGAATTTTTGCCAGGGCTGTCCTGGACCATGATCCATCCTCCTATTTATATTTCATCAAGTAGCTGGGATGACAGGTTGAGGGGAATGTCATTAACTCCCCTCCCATTGCTGGTTCTTCTCCCTTGAATTGCTGTCCTCTTAATCTCCAGTTTGTTCTGTGTGCCTGCTGCTCCTGGTCCTTGAACTCAGGGCCTGAGCACTGTCCCTGAGCTTTTGTGTTCTCAAGACTAGTGCTCTACAAGCTGCAGCTTGTTCCATTTTCAGGTTCTTTTGAGAGTTAATTGGAGATAAGAGTCTCACAGACTTTTCCTGCCCAGGCTGGCTTTGAACTTTGATGTCAGCTTCCTTAGCAACTAGGATTACAGGTGTGAGCCACCAGCACTTGGCTTAGATTGTGGTATTTTGTTTTTTGCCAATCCTAGGGCTTGAACTCAGGGCCTGAGCACTGTCTTTGGGCTTTCTCAAGGCTAGAACTCTACCACATGAGCCACGGCACCACTTCTGGCTTTTTTCTATGTATGTGGTACTGATGAATCAAACCCAGGTCTTTGTGCATGCTAGGCAAGCACTCTACCACTAGGCCAAACTCCCGGCCCCTTAGATTGTGTTTTGTACCATTGGAAACCTTTGTCTACTCCAAAGTCACAAACCTTTTTTTTGGTCATGGGGCTTGAACTCTGGGCCTGGGCAATGTCCCTGACCTCTTCAGCTCAAGGCTACTGCCCTACCCCTTGAGCCACCACACCACTTCTGGGTTTCTAGTGGTTAATTAGAGATAAGAGTCTCACGTTCTTTAGTGTTTGGGTTGGGTTTGAACCAGATTTTCTTCCAGATTTATAGTTTTAGCTTTGCTGTCAGACCTGTGAAATGTTTCAAGTTTGACTTTCCTCTATGTTGTTGTTGGTCATGGGGCTTAAACTCTGGGCCTGAGCTGTCCTGAGCTTTTTGCCCAGGCTAACACTCTGACTTTGAGAAACAGCTCCACTTCTGTTTTTTGGTGGTTAGTTCGAGATAAAAGTCTCACAGAAATTTCTGCCTGGGCTGGAATCACAATCCTCAGATCTCAGCCTCCTGAGAAGCTAGGATTACAAGTATGACCCATTACAAGTATGACCCACTTGTGCCCAGCTATGCACTATACATATTCAGTTATTAACAGCACTGTTTGTTGAAAAGATTCTCTTGTTCCACTGCATTACTTTGTTACCTTTGACAAAATCAATTGACTACTTACGTGTGAATCTGTTTCTGGGATTTCTTTTCTGCAGTTGATCTATATGTTAATGCTACATAAAACTGTATCAGTGTGAAACCTGTACATCTGTAGTAAATCTTGTAATTTAGCAATGTAAATTCCCTAGCTTCCTTTCTTTCTCAGGATCATTATATTGATTCTCCTTTCTCTGCATTTCAGAGGCAGCCCATGTTAATAAAGCCTAATTGAATTTTTGATTGTGATTACATTTATGGATCAGTCAGTTGGCATCTTATAGGCATTATCTTTCAAATCATAAATATGGTATAGTTCTTCATTTAGATTTTCTTTAATTTTTTTCAGAAGTATGGAGTAAGGTGGTGTGTGTGTGTCTCTGTCTCTGTCTGTCTGTCTGTCTGTCTGTCTGTCTGTCTGTCTCTCTCTTCATCTGTCCGTCTATTTGTCCTCGGACTTGAACTCAGAGCCTAGGTGTTGTCCCTGAGTTCTTTTGTTGTTGTTGTTGTTGTTGTTGGTTGTGGAGCTTGAACTCTGGGCACTGTCTCTGAGCTCTTCAGCTCAAGGCTACTGCTCTACCCTTGGAGCCACAGCGCCACTTCCATCCCTTCCGGTTTTCTAGTGGTTAATTGGAGATAAAAATCTCACAAACTTTAGTGCCCAGAGTGGCTTTGAACCCAGATCCTCAGATCTCAGCCTCCTGAGTAGCAGGATTACAGGCAAGAGTGGCTTTCCCCCCACCCCCACCTTGGGCTTGAACTCTGGGCCTAGGCATTGGCCTCAAGCTGTTGAGCTCAAGGCTACTGCCTACCCCTTGAACTACAGTGCCATTTCCGTGAGCCACTGTGCCTGGCTTGATATAGTAGTTTGTGTGGTACAAATCTTTTGTATATTTTGTTAAATTTATCCTTAAGGATTTTTTTGTATTAATGTATTTATTTGTCTGTTGTATTTGTTATATCTATTTGTCTTGGAGTTGACCTCAGGGCATAGGCACTGTTCCTGAGCTTTTTTGCTCAAAATTAGCACTCTGCCACTTTGAGCTACAGCTCAACTTCCAGTTTTGTAGAGGTTAATTAGAGAAAAGGGTCTCGTAGACTTTCCTGACTGGGTTGGCTTTGAACTGCCATCCTCAAATCTCATAGGCAGGAGCCACTGGTGCCTGGAAGATTTTGGTATTTAGATGGCATTTTAGAGTATTTCATTTTCTAGTTGTTTATTGCCAATATCAAGAAATACAGACTAACCAAAGAGAAAAAAAGAAAGAAAGAAAGAAAAGTTGGGTGAGGTGGTTTCCTGCCTGTTATCCTAGCTACTCAGGAGGCTGAGATCTGGGATCCTGGTTCATAGCCAGCCAGGGCACCAAAGTCTTTGTCTCTAATTAACCACCAGAAAACTGGAAGTGATGTTGTGGCTCAAGTGGTAGAGCGCTAGCCTTGAGCTGAAGTGCTCAGGGATAGCATCCAGGCCTAGAGTTCAGGCCCCATGACCGACAAAAAGCAGAAAGAAAGGAAGGGAGGGAGAGAAAGAAAAGAGCCGCCAGCACCTAGATTACACCTATAACCCTAGCTACTTAGGAAGCTGAGACCTGAGGATCACAGTTCCAAGCCGGCCAAGCAGAAAGGTCTGTGACACTCTTTCCTCCAATTAATGGCAAAAAGCTGGAAGTCAAGGTGTGGCTCAAGTGATGGAGTGCCAGCCTTGAGTGAAAAAGCCAAAGGAGAACATGAGGCCCCTGGGTTCAAATCCCAATAACTGCACAATTGGAAGGAAGGAAATAAACAAGTGCTGAATTTTGTTTAGTGTGTTTTCTGTATCTTCTGAGATCACTGCAGTTTTTCTTTTTTATTCCATTAATGTGACAAATTACATTGGTTTGGGGGTTTGAGTAAAACTTTCTGTATTAGGATAAATCCTGCTTGGTCATGACATGACCCATTTTATATAGTTCTAAGCTTGATTGATTTGTATTTCATTGAGGATTTTTGTGCCATTGTTCAAGAGTGATATAATTCTCGTTCTTTGACTTAGAAATTATTTTTAGCTGGGCACTGGTAGCCTTACATCTGTAATCCTAGCTGCTCAGGCACCTGAGATTTGAGGAGTCTGATTTAGAATCAGTCCAGGTAAAAAAGTTCCTGAGAGTCTTATCTCCAATTAACCAGCCAAAAAAGCTGGAAGTGAAGCTAATTACAGATAAGAGTTTCACAGACTGGGGCCGGGAGTTTGGCCTAGTGGTTAAAGTGCTTTCCTAGCATGCATGAAGACCCGGGCTCGATTCCTCGATACCACATACATAGAAAAAAGCCAGAAGTGGTGCTGAGGCTCAAGTAGTAGAGCTCTAGCCTTGAGAAAGTCCAAGGATAGTGCTCAGGACCTGAGCTCAAGCCCAGGACTGGCAAAAATAAAATAAATAAATAAATTAAAAAGTGACTGCAGTTTAAAAAAAAAAAAAAGAGTTTCACAGACTTTGCTGCCCAGGCTGGCTTTAAACTGAGAGACTCAGATTTTAGCCTTCTCTGAGTGGCTAGGATTACAGCAATATGCCACCAGTGCCCGGCTGGCTGCTATTGTTATTGTTGTTTTTGTTGTTGTTGGTCTGGGTCCTTGAACTCAGAGGTCTGGACATTGCCTCTGAGCTTTTTGGCCCAAGGCTAGTGCTCTACAACTCCCCTTCTAGCGTTTTAATGGTTAAGTGGAGATAGAGTCTCATAAACTTTCCTGCTTGAGTTGGCTTTGAACTGCAATTCTCATATCCAACCTCATGAGTAGCTAGTATTACTAGAGTGAGTCACTAGCACTCAGCTATTTATCTTTTCAACTTATATGTAATATTTATATGATGCCTCTCTTCATTCCAGATAATATATATATAATTTTTTTTTTTTGGTCTGTTCTGGGGCTGGAACTCTGGACCTAGGTGTTCTCCCTGAGCTCTTCAGCTCAAGTCTAGTGCTCTACCATCTTTAACCACAGCTCCACTCCAGCTTTTTCTATATATGTGGTACCAAGGAATCGAACCCAGGGCTTTGTACATGCTAGGCAACCATTCTACCAGTAGGCCAAACTCACAGCCCCTGAAAATATATTTTCCTCTTTTTTTTTCTCCCTTCCTTCCTTCCTTCCTTCCTTCCTTCCTTCCTTCCTTCCTTCCTTCCTTCCCTCCTTCCTCTTTGTTTGTTTGTTTGCCATTCCTGGGGCTTGAACTCAGGGCCTGAGCATTGTCCTTGAGCTTTTTCCTCAAGGCTAGCACTCTGCCACTTGAGCCACAGCACCACTTCTGGCTTTTCTATGTATGTGGTACCAAGGAATTGAACCTGGGTGCTAGACAAGCACTCTTATCACTAGACCAAACTCCCAGACCCCTGAAAATATATTTTCTTCAGCATATAAACTAAAGGATTTTTTCCAACAACAATATTTTGATACTTTTTTTTCCTACTTATCTATTTTCTGTTTAATTGATTTAGACTCTTATTTCCTTCCTTCTCTGTACTTGGGTTTAATTTATTCTTTTTCTAACTTCCTATGGTAGAAGTTTTTAGATCATTGACATTGGGTCTATTTTTCCATTGGAAGCATTTAAAGCTGTAAATTTCTCTTTAAGCATTATTCTTGAAATATCCAACAAACTTTTATGGCTAGGCCAGCCTGAAACCACCATCTGCAGATCTCTGCCTCCTAGGTAGCTAGGATTATAGGCTTAAGCTATTGCTTTTGTTTATAAAAGTCTTGAGTGCTCACAGGAAAAGACTTGTATTGTTAGCAACAAATATTCTTTGTTCTGTTTGAAAATACATTTTTTATGATTTGTCTAGGGATAATTTAGACTTTAAAAATGATTGGCACGGAATGGGCTCTTTGAACAATATTATCTATAGCTTATTACAAGTGCCATACTGTAAAAATGTGTTTTAATTGATTTGAATATATATCCTATAAGAATGCTTTTACTTTATCAGGCCATAATGCAACAGGGAGACACTTCTATCAAACCCATCCTCCAAGTCATTGTAAGTACCTACAATTGCTCTAACATTTTATAGGTTCATATACAAACACAAATTATGTTTGATGAAAGACATACAATTTTCCTTTGTTAAGAAATAAACCAGTCTACACTGTGATCCTGAAGGAAAGTAGAATGCTAGCCAAAGTTAGTTTAAAAATGAATGCCGGCTGAAGTTAGTTTGTAGTGTTAGATTTAAGGCTTTGCCTTGCTTAGGAGACTACAGTGTTATCCATCCTTACACCTGCTCTGTCCATCCATAAGACCTTCAGAGAGAGAAAAAAATGAGTTCAGTTAACCCTTCAGTCTCAAATGTGGTGGGATTTTCTTTCCTCTAAATTGTGTTTCCTGTGTGTGTGTGTGTGTGTGTGTGTGCGTGCGCGTGCGTGTGCATGTGTATGCGTGCATGTGTATGTGTATATATATTCATATATTTGTATGCCAGTAATGGCACTTGAACTGGTCTCATGCTCTTGTGCTTTTTTACTCATTGACTTGCCTGCCGAGGCTGGCTTTAAACCATGATACTCAGAGCTCAGCCTCCTGTGAGCCACTGGTACTTGAATATATTGTTTTTGGCTAGTCCTTTGGCACTGTCCTTGGGCTTTCAAGGCTAATTCTCTTCCATGTGAACCACCACTTCTGGCTTTTTTGGTGTATGTAGTACCGAGGACAAACTTAGAGCCTCATGCATGCTAGGCAAGCACTCTACCACTAGGCCATACGCCCCGCCTGAGTATATTATTTTTAGTAATGTTCGTGGGGAGAAGTTGGTGGGGGTAATCATCCAATTCAGTTGGCTTTTTTTTTTTTTTTGTATGTAGGTATCGGGAGAATGGGCCGAAACTCAAGGCAAAATTCTTTTTGTCTTGAACAAATGACAATCTACTTTGCCATCATTTAGGTTTACTTTTCTCTAGAGATTGGGCAGAAAACCTGGCTAATGAATCAAGTTTTCTATCCTAGAACATCCGTGCTATTACTACAGGGAATAGTCCACCTCGTTACCGGCTACTTATGAGTGATGGATTGAACACACTGTCCTGTGAGTATGGTGCATGAGTGCGGGAACTGTGAGTAGGGAAATGACAGAGGCCCACTGACACTGAGGGCAGTAATTTGGGGGCATTGTTGCAGTCCTCCACACTTTCTTACTGTGTACCTTATTGAGGCAGAATTGCAGTTGGCAGAGTTCATTCTAACAATAGACTGCATGGAGTGGAAAGCTGCCATTCAGCCTAATTACTTTTCTCCAACCGGTGTTCCATGTTTTCTTTGATTAATTTCCCTAAGGATGGTATTGGCATTTAGTGAATGTGATGGGTTAGCTGTCCTGTATTTGTCTTTTGAGGGGTTTTATTTTTGTGTTGGAAGCTTTAAAAGGAAGATGAAATTTATAGAATATTTGCTTGCTAGCTCTAGTCACAATGTAAAGGACTTAGAATGACTGGAGTATTTTTCATGAACCTGAAAGACAGAAAAATGATGAGGCCCTTTGAGAAATACAGCTGATTTATACCATATTTCCATTATGCACTCTTGATTAGTTATAACTTCAGTAAGCGTGCATGGAAGCCATTGGTTTTCCTTGGGATCACTTTTCTTTTTTTTAATATTATTTATATTTTTTTTTTCCAGTCCTGGGCTTGAACTCAGGGCCTGAGCACTGTCCTTGGACTTTCTCAAGGCTAGAGCTCTACCACTTGAGCCTCAGCACCACTTCCGGCTTTTTTTTTCTATATGTGGTACCGAGGAATCGAACCCGGGTCTTCATGCATGCTAGGCAAGCACTTTAACCACTAGGCCAAACTCCCGGCCCCTAATATTATTTATTGTAATTAATAAAAGGGTTACATGATATTTGCCAGATAGAAGGTGCATTAATTCACATACATTGATACTCTTTCACATGTCTTGGTCCCAATTACCCAACCCCCCACCCCCCCTCACTTCTCATATTCTTATGACTGAAATGTTCCAGAGGCTAAAATAATGTCTGTGCTTTTCAGCTTTCATGTTGGCAACCCAGTTGAACTCTCTTGTTGAGCAGGAACAATTGTCTAGCAACTGTATTTGCCAGATTAACCGATTTATCGTCAACACTCTGAAAGATGGAAGGTAGGTATTTTCTGCTCGTATTGGACAGTGAAATGCATTGCTTGTCAAAAATTCAATGAGGAATTTAAAAAAGGCAATGAGGATTTTTAACTAAGAAATCTGTAGCGGGGTGTGGGGGAGGGCAACAGGGACAAAATCATGAGATGGGGTAGCAATGTATAAGTAATGCACCCACTACCTGACGAATGTAACTTTAACTCCTCTATACATTACCTCGACAATGAAATTTTAAAAATAAAATAAATTTGTAGGGAAAGCCGGGCATAGTAGCTCATGCCTGTAATCCTAGCTACTCAGGAAGCTGAGATCTGAGGATTATGGTTCAAAGCCATCCAGGCACTAAAGTTTGTGAGAGACTTTTCAATTAACTACTAGAAAACCGGCTGCAGCTCAAGGGGTAGGGCGGTAGCCTTGAGCTGAAGAGCTCAGGGACAGAGTCCAGGCCTAGAGTCCAAGCCCCATGGCTGACACCCCCCCACCAAGGAAAAAAAAAAAAAAGAAAGTTGTAGCAAATCAGGTCTGAACTCAAAAAACTAAAACATGGCACCATGGAAAGAGACATATGCAAATAAATTGGATATTCCAAACAAAGATTAAAATAGAATGTGTAACTCTACTTCTTATTTCTTCAGCTCTATTTTTATTATCTGGTGATGAAGAGGTCACTTACACTACAGCATAAAAAGATATATTTAATTATATACTGCTGTTCTTTTTTTCACAGTCTTAAATTTTCAGTGTTCAGCCAATATAGAATATGTTTAGTACTTGCAAGATGTTATATGCTAGAAATATAACAGTGAACTGAACAGAAAAGTGATTTCTTAAAGTAGGGAAATGATATACTATTTTCCCCAAGATTTTACTTTGAATCACACAGTGTATTCAAAATGCAAGAAGCAAATAAGAGAAGCATCTCCATTTTGGTAAAGCTTCATCAATGTATGTTAGATTATCTGTACATTTACAAACTACTTTCAATTTATGTTATTGGATATATCTTCGTTTTCTTTTAAAATTTTACCTTTCTGAATTAATTTAGGGTGTCACTTTTTCTTTTTCTTTTTTTCTTTTTTTTGCCAGTCCTGGGCTTAAGCTCAGGGCCTGAGCACTGTCCTTGGATTTTTCTCAAGGCTAGAGCTCTATCACTTGAGCTTCAGCACCACTTCTGGCTTTTTCTAAGTATGTGGTACCAAGGAATCAAACCTGGGTCTTTGTGCATGCTAGGCAAGCACTCTACCACTAGGCCAAACTGCCGGCCCGGGTGTCACTTTTTCTATAGTTTTTTTTTTTTACTGTGCTGTTGGGATAACGTATAGAGGGATTACAGTTACATTTGTCAGGTAGTGAGTGCTTTATTTCTCAAACCTTGATACCCTTTCTCATGTTTTTGTCCCCCTTTCCCTCTCCCCCATCACCTCTCAATCATCTTGTTTTCCCCTTCCCTTCTCTATTTCAAATACGTTTATGTAAAATAAACGTATATATAATATACCAGGTAACAAAGTCAGAGTAACCACATGAGATTAACTATAAGGGGAAAAAAAGATTAAAAAAAATAACTTCAGGGGCCAGGAGTTTGGCCTAGTGGTAGAGTGCTTGCCTAGCATGCACGAATACCTGGGTTCGATTCCTTGGTACCACATACATAGAAAAAAGCTGGAAGTGGTGCTGAGGCTCCAGTGGTAGAGCTCTAGCCTTGAGAAAGTCCAAGGACAGTGCTCAGGCCCTGAGCCCAAGCCCGGCAAAAAAAAAAAAAAAATAACTTCACATAGTACATTAAGAAGAACAATCACAAAGATAAGCCTTTTGTTTCCATATCTTGGAATTCATTTCGTTTAGTCTCATCCTGTATGATCATATGTACATAGGTTTTGAGCTATTATGATCCTCTGCTAGGAGAATCCTAGGTGTGTATTATTACAAACGAGGGAAACCATGGAGCCTATGTTCCTTTGGGTCTGGCTTATTTCACTTAATATGATTTTTTCCAAGTCTTTCCATTTTGGGGCGTCATTTTTATAAGTAACATAGTTAAAAATTCAATTTGAGATTTAATATGACTTTATTCTGCTTAACTTATTACTAGTCCTTTTCACATTTTCTTAGTGTGTTTCTACAGTGTTCTTGTTTTTTCCTTGTCATATATCAATGGTTCCCTTTTTTTCCCTTCTGTTAGTTCAGAAGTTAACATGGTCTATTGTGTCTATGGCAATTTCTGATTTTTCTTAAATCTATAGAATTACATGTTGTAAAACAGATCAGTATTTTTTTTACTACCCTTCCAAATGAAGTGAATTATAAAAAGTCATCCGAGTCAGGCACTGGTGGTGCATGCCTGTAATCAATCCTAACTACTCAAGGGGCTGAAATTTGAGGATTACAATTTGAAGCCAACTCAGGTAGGAAAGCGTGAAGCACTTTCTTTTTCTTTTCTCTCTCTGTCTCACTCTCTCTTTCTGTCTCTCTCTGTCTCTTTCTTTCTTCCTTTGTCGTAGGACTTGAACTCTGAGCCTGGGCATTGTCCTTGAGCTCTTTAGCTCAAGGCTACTGCCTTACCCCTTGAGCCACTGCACAACTTCCAGTTTTCTGGTGTTTAATTGGAGATAAGAGTCTTACGGACTTTAGTGCCCAGGCTGGCTTTGAACCTCGATCCTCAGATCTCAGTCTCCTGAGTAGCTAGGATTACAGGTGTGAGCCACTGCACCTGGCCAAAACTCTTATCTCTAATTAGCCACTGAAAAGCTGGAAGTGATGTAGTGCTCAGTTAGTAGCCTTAAGGGAAAAGCTAAAGGACCGTGCATAGATCCTGAGTTCAGGCCCTAGGACTGGTACCAAAGAGAAAAGAGGAAAAAAAAAAGATCAAAGGTCTTCAAAATGACATTAGTACAAAACAAATTTGAATCTATTGGATAGAATAGGAATTTAAAAGTCCATCTGGAATAAATAAATACATGGGAAACCAGCTTTTTCTTAAAATAAGATGACATCTCACAAGTAAAAGCAATTATGTAATTAGAAAATCACCATTTGGCAACTGTCATGGTAATGATCGGATGACTGATGCAGAAAGCATTAGTAGGTGCTGTTTCCCAGGGCTGCTACTAACCATCACAAACTTTGAGGGTTTTTTAGAATAATAGAAAATTACTGGAGGGACAGAGACACAGAAACTTACTCTGTCTGGAGGCCAGAAGTTGAAGCCTGGCTGGACACTGGTGGCTTATGATTATGATCTGAAGATCACAGTTCAAAGCCAGCCTGGACAGGGAGATCCATGAAACTATCTCCAATTAACCACCAAAAGATTGAAAGTGGAGCTGTAGCTCAAGTGATAGATCACAGATCTTGAGCAAAAAAAGCTCCACGGTCAGCCTCCAGACCCTGACTTCAAGTCCCAAGACTGGCATATACACAGACACATCACACAAAGAAGCTGGTAAAATCTGTCTCTGGGCTAAAGCCATTTCTTTTTTTTTTTTTTTTTTGCCAGTCCTGGGCTTGAGCTCAGGGCCTGAGCACTGTCCTTGGACTTTCTCAAGGCTGGAGCTCTACCACTTGAGCCTCAGCACCACTTCCGGCTTTTTTCTATGTATGTGGTACCGAGGAATCGAACCCGGGTTTTCGTGCATGCTAGGCAAGCACTTTAACCACTAGGCCAAACTCCTGGCCCTAAAGCCATTTCTGTATACCAGTTTGTCTGGATGCCTCGTGGGAGGATGTATCCCTTTGTTTCTTCATCATCTAGTGGTTTCTGGCATTCATTCCTTGTTCTGACTGTATCATTCCAATGTGCTCTCTATGTATTATCTGTCTCTCTCTCCCTCCCTCCTTCCCTTTCTCCCTCCCCGTCACACACTTTCCTCTTAGAAGAATACATGTATTTGTATCTATCACATCTCCCCCCCCCCTAAAATTACCATTCACAGCTGCTAGGATTAGGATATGGATGTTTGACAGGAGTTTTTTGCTTGTTTTGTGACTTGTGCTCAGTTTGTGATCTACTCTGGCCTTGATGTCATGATGCCCACCTCTTGAATGCTGGAAATAGAGTCATGGACCACCATGGCTGGTTTTACAGTCTTAATCTAGCATACAGTTGATAGAAAGTAAGTAGGTGAAATTTGATAAGAAATAAGGTATTTATAGGGTTAAAGTATCTTCCCAGGAAATAGTTATTAATTGTAACAGGAAGAGAGGTAATTTTACAAGGGAGGACCCTGGGCCCTTTGATCATGGTGATAATGGATGTCAACATTACCTGTTGTGGCACAGGTAGAAATCATGTATCATTCACTTGACAAAATACACCCTCACTTCATTCCTGTGCTTGGTGTAGGTGTATACATGACAGCATCCAATCATGTCAAAGCCTAGTTACACTGTAACTGGCCTCTGATCTTTGAAAATCTCAAGTGTAGGCAGGCACTGGTAGCTCAGGCATGTAATCCTAGCTACTCAGGAAGCTGAAATCTGAGGACCATAGTTCAAAGCCAGCCCAGAAAGTCTGCGAGATTCCTATCTCCAATTACCACCGTGACTCAAAGTGGTAGAGCAGTAGCCTTGAGCAAAAAGAGCTCAGGGACAGTGCCCAGGTGCAGAGTTGAAGCCCCACAACCAGCAAAAAATATCTGAAGTGTGAAACTAGATGAAAATTTGAGAAGCTGTTAGAGATTGAAAGAATGTAGAGGCCTGTTTCTTAGTGTGACACAGGAGGGCCTGAACTGGATCCTTGTGCTGTCATTGAAGCAGTTGATGAATCTCCAGTGGCTTCTATGGGTTAGATGAAAGTATTTTGTCAGTATTAATTTCCCAACATGGGTGGTTGCATTGTGAGTAGTTAGGAAGTTCAACAGAAGAGATTTAACTTTTCATACTGTGGTTGGTTTTAACACAAATGGAAAGAACAACTGAATGTAATCAGATAAAATTCCTTCAGTGAAAGAACAATTTCAGTTGAGCTTTCACAAAGATTAAAATGAAACTGTAAAGAATATTAAAAGGATTAAAGTACTAGAATGACAACTTGGCTTGGTATCTGTTCTTTAGTTTCCATGGTTTTCCCTCAGAATTTTGTCTCCTGTCATTGAATGTTGATCTTCAAAAGTCTTAAGGCTAGCCTACTTTGATTTTCTTTACTGTTAGGAAGTTTTCCTTTATTTGTTTGGATTCCCAAATAATTCTTTGTTCTCCTTTCATGACAGGACCTCAACATGTAACTCAGACTGGTTTCAGACTCCAGCTTCTGCTCTAACTCCTAAGTGCTGAGATTTATAGGCAGATTTTAGTTTGCAGATTCAGGTTTTTGTTTTTGTTTTGGCGCCGTTCTTACATTTTAAAGAAGTTTTTTTGTGTGTTCCTTGCTGTTTTCTGTTTCATTTATCGAGTTGCTGGGTAACTGCCCTCAAACATCCTCAGTTGTCTTTAATCTTTTGTCTAATACATGTGTTGGATTATATCATTTCCAACATAATAGTTGGGGCCTTTAGCTCTCTTCTGCTTCTTGATGTTTATAGTTTTAAGCATTTGCTGTGCAACAGTGTTGTTTCTTCCACTCCTTCACTTTTTTGGGGGGGCGGGGTAGTCCTGGGGCTTAAACTCAGGGCCTGAGCACTATCCTTGGGCTTTCTCAAGGCTAGAGCTCTACCACGTGAGCCACAGCACCACTTCCAGCTTTTTGTATGTGTGTGGTACTGAGGAATCGAACCCTGTGTTTTTGTGCATGCTAGGAAAACACTGTACCACGCCGCCAAACTCCCAACCCTCTGCTTTACTTTTCAAACTTCCAATTCTTTTGTCTTGTTTAATGGTATCTTGGATTCCATGGTACTCCTAGCAGTAGTTTGGACATTGTTTTGGGGAAGTATCATTCCTTTCTTGGCATATGCTTTCTTCTAGGGCAGCTTCTCAGTCTTTTATCTGACCTTATTCCCTTTTATTTGGGTGGGGGGAGGGTCAGTTGTGGGGCTTGAACTCTGGGCCTTGCCACTGTCCCTGAGCTCTTCAGCTCAAGGCTACCACCCTACCTTTTGAGCCACAGAGCCACTTCCAGTTTTCTGGTGGTTAATTAGAGATAAGAGTCTCAGGTCTTTTTGTTCCCATGCTGGCTTTGAACCTCCATCCTCAGATCTTAGCCTCTTGAGTAGCCAGGATTACAGGCCTGAGCCACTGCACCGAGCTTTGACCTTATTCCTTTCATTGTCTCATGTCATTTCTTTTTATCTGGTTCATGCTTAATGTGGACAATTCTGTTCAGGCTTTGTGTTTGTTCCGGCTTCGTCTAGGCCAGGTGCCTCATCTTGCCAAGCCTCCCGCCCGGGATCTGTTATCTTGTACTCCAAGCTACCTTCAAGTGCTGTGGGTCCTGCTTTCTGTCTGTCCTCCAGGATGTGGTTGTGGTAGACAGTGGAGAGCGTGGCTGTAATTGAGGACGGTCCTTGCCTGCAATTCTTCAAAGTCTGTTCTTTCTAGTTAGAGATATAGTTCCGCTCTGTGAATAGCTCGGCTGTACTTCAGCTCAGCCTGCTGGGCAGCATGTCATGTATTCTTTCAGACCTCTACTCGAGGCCTGTGTCAAGAGTTTAGGAAGGGCTATGCTCATTGCAGTTTATTTATTCCTTAATCTCTGTAGTGGTCATTCAGGTTTATTTGTTGTATAGTCCAGGCTGGCCTTGACCTCATGAGCCTTCTGAGTGCCAGGATCATCAGGATGTGCCATCATGCCCTGCTTTCGGGGTTATTCTAAACAGCGTTACAGTAGGCATTTTGTTCAGCTGTTTCCTTTTACATGTTCCTGCTTTTATTTCTGAAGGATAGACTACTAGAATAGCATTATGGTGGCAGAGAACAAAGTATCCTAATATAAATGGGGCTTGATGCATGTCTATTTTGGGACAGGTGCATAGAAACAGCAGTGTGGTCCCAGGGTGGGGAGATATGGAGTGTCCACTAGTGGGCGCAAGACTTCTTTTAGGAATGATGAAAATGTTTCGAGGTTAACTATGATGGGGCTTGCACAACTCTGAATAAACTGAAATCTCCTAGTTGTACACATTGAAAAGTGAATCTTAGGCTACTTGAATAATAAAGTTATTACTTTTGTGCTGGTTCTAGGGCTTGATCTCAAGGCCTGGCTCAGAGGTAGAGCACTTATCTAGTAAGCACTAGGTCCTGAGTTCAAACCCTAACTACCAAACACCAAATGAACAAACAAAACAACAAAGATCAAAAAAAACCTTTCTCGTTGACATTGTCAATCCTGAGGATAGTTTTGAAGTCGAGTCCCTCTCTGTACATCCCAGGCTGTCTCTGTCATCCTGCCTCTACCTCCTAGGTTAATATTGCAGGCATGCAATTACCAGGCTTGCTTAAATTCTTTAATAATTATCAATCATTATTTTAATTTACATTTTCTATCAATGAGGTTAAGCATATTACACTTGTTGGCTATTTGTAACTTTTCTCTTTTCATTTATACCTTTGTCCTTCCCTCCTCCACCCCTTAAAAATGTTTACTTATAGGTACTTTTTGTTAACCAGAGATTAATTCTTCCATAAACCTGTTTATTTATGAGTATATGGTATTGTGCTTTGAACTTAAGGTATGGTGCTTGCAGGGCAGATATTCTAATATTTGAACTATGCCCTCAGCTCCTTTTTTGCTTTTAGTTATTTTTCAGGTAGGTCTCACATTTTTTTTTTTTTTTTGCCAGTACTGGGCTTCAGCTCAGGGCCTGAGCATTGTCCTTGGATCTTTCTCAAGGCTAGAGCTCTACCACTTGAGCCTCAGCACCACTTCTGGCTTTTTCTAAATATGTGGAACCAAGGAATCGAACCTGGGTCTTTGTGCATACTAGGCAAGCACTGTACCACTAGGCCAAACTCCAGGCCTAGGTCTCACATTTTTATCTAGAGCTAGTCTTGAAGATCTTCTTACCTATGGCCTCCTGAGTAACTGGTACCAGAGGTACATACTCCCATACCTGGCTTTTTGTTTTTTATTTTTATTAAGTTTTTCAATTATTAATAAACGTATGCCTGTTTTTATTGCTGTTTTTGTTGGTGATGGTCATAGAGCTTGAACTCAGGGTCTGGGCACTGTCCCTGAGCTTTTTCACTCAAGGATAGTACTCTACCACTTTAAGCCACCACTTCTGGTGGTTGGTTAGTTGGAGATAAGAGTCTTATGGACCCAGACTGGCTTTTACCCTCAATCCTCAAATCTTAGCCTTCTGAGTAGCTAGCATTACAGATGTGAGCCATTAGTATCCAGCAACACCTACCTTTTTTTTTTTTTTTTTTTTTTGCCAGTCCTGGGCTTGAGCTCAGGGCCTGAGCACTGTCCTTGGACTTTCTCAAGGCTAGAGCTCTACCACTTGAGCCTCAGCACCACTTCTGGCTTTTCTCTATGTATGTGGTACCGAGGAATCGAACCCGGGTCTTTGTGCATGCTGGGCAAGCACTTTTACCACTAGGCCAAACTCCCAGCCCAACACCTGCCTTTTTGATTTGAGAGATCTTGTTAACTTTTTAGCTGGGCTGGCCTTGAACTCAGCTGGAATCACAGGCATAAACCACTGCACCCAGCTGTTTCATGTATTTTATCTTACTCTTTTTCTGTTTATATATGGCATTTCATTATAGGGAATTAAAGACTTAAAAAAACTTATTTTTAGGGCCAGGAGTTTGGCCTAGTGGTTAAAATGCTTGCCTAGCATGCACGAAGACCCGGGTTCGACTCCTTGGTACCACATACATAGAAAAAAGCCGGAAGTGGTGCTGAGGCTCAAGTGATAGAGCTCTAGCCTTGAGAAAGTCCAAGGACAGTGCTCAGGCCCTGAGCTCAATCCCAGGACTGGCAAAAAAAAAAAAAAAAGAAAAAACTTATTTTTAAGCCAGGCATAGTCGCTCATGCCTGTAATCCTAGTTATTCAGGAAGCTGAGATCTGAGGATCAAGGTTCAAACCAAGTCTGGGCACTAAAGTCCATGAGACTCTTATGTCCACCAGAAAAGTGGAAGTGGCACTATGGCTCAAGGGATAGGGTAGCCTTCAGCTGAAGAGTTCAGGGACAGAGCCCCAGAATTCAAGCCCCACAACCGACAAAAAAAAAAACCTACTTTATTTTTCTTTGTCCTTTATGGCTTCTAGATTTTGCATCTTGCTTCTTAGGAAGCTTCTTGGCCAGCTGATGAAGCTATTTTTTTAGACCGGAGTAGTAGCTCAAGTAGTTGAGTACTATCAAGAACAAGACCTGAATTCAAACTCCATTGCTACCAAGAAAGAAAAAACAAATGAACAAACAAAAAAACCTGTAAATGTAAAAACTGGATTATCTGCTTTGAGAAAAACAACATACTACAATTTGTTTTAGTGCTCCAGATATTTCTACAGTTTGAGCAGACTTGGCTCATCTGAGATTTATTTTTATGTAGATATGAAAGAAGAATTCAGACTAATTCTTTTCTAGACGAGTAGCACATAGCATAGAAAGTCTATAGACAGCCACCTGCAGTGGCTCACGCCTATGAGCCAATAGCTACTCAGAAGGCTGAGATCTGAGGATCAAGGTTCAAAGCCAGCCCCACCACAAAAGGACCTGAGATTCTTATCTCCAGTTAACCTCTAGAAAATGGGAAGTGGCCGGGCCGGGAGTTTGGCCTAGTGGTTAAAGTGCTTGCCTAGGATGCATGAAAACCCGGGTTCGATTCCTCGGTACCACATATAGAAAAAAAAGCTGGAAGTGGTGCCGAGGCTCAAGTGGTAGAGCTCTAGCCTTGAGAAAAGTCCAAGGACAGTGCTCAGGCCCTGAGCTCAAGCCCAGGACTGGCAAAAAAAAAAAAAGAAAAGAAAATGGGAAGTGGGGCTTGGCTCAAGGGTAGAGTGGTACCCTTGAGCTAAAGAGCTCGGAGACAATGCCCAGGGGTAGGACAGTAGCTTTGGGCTGAAGAGCTTAAGGACAGAGCCCAGGCTGAGTTCAAGCCCTGTGACCAAAAAAAAAAAAAGTTTCTTGAACTTTAAGATACTGATGTTAGTCCAGGCTCTGGTGGCTTATGCCTATAATCCTTTGCACTCAGTAGGCTAGGATCTGAGGATCATGGTTCAAAGCCAGCCTGGGCAAGAAGTCTGTCATCCTTCCCTTTTTTTTTTTTTTTTCTTTTTTTTTGCCAGTTCTGTGCCTTGAAACTCAGGGCCTGAGCACTGTCCTTGGACTTTCTCAAGGCTAGAGCTCTACCACTTGAGCCTTAGCACCACTTCTGTTTTTTCTGTGTATGTGGTACCAAGGAATTGAACCCAAGTCTTTGCATGCTAGGCAAACTTTCTACCACTAGGCCAAACTTCCGACCCATGTGAGACTTTTATCTTCAAATAGCCAGCAGAAATCTAGAAGTAGTGCTGTGACTCAAGTGGTAGAACACCAGCCTTGAGTGGAAAAAGTAAGGGACAAAGCCCATGCTCTTGAGTTTAAGCCCCAGTACTAGCAAAAAGAAAAAAGTATAAATTACTTGATTGTTGTTGTTGTTGCTCATGAGGCTTGGACTAAGGCTCTTTCATTTGAGCTACAACATCATTTCTGAATTTTTTGGTTTGTTTGTTTTGGAGTAGTGGACAATTGGAGATAAGAATCTATTGGGGACTTTTCAGTCCAGCCTGGCTTCGAACCACAACCCTTAGATCTTAGCCTCCTTAGTAGCTTACATATTGGGCCTGAGCTACCGGCACCTGGCACTTGAAATACTTTTACAGAGTTATGCATTCATTGTAACCACAGTTAATTTTAGAACATTTTTATTGCTCTATAAAGAAACACTGCACCAATTTCTTCAGTCTGGGGCAATTACTAATATACATTCTGTCTCTATAGATTAGTCTACTCTGGCCACTTCCTTTGTGATCTTGGGAAATGTGGTCCTTTGTGATTATGTCTGTGACTTAGCATAGTGTTTTCAATATCCATGCAGGTTGTTACCAGTATCAGTACATCAATCATATTTGTGGCTGTAATATATAGATAGATAATGTCACATTTTGTTCATCATTCATTGGTTTATGGGCTTTTGAATTGTTTCATCTTTTTGCTATTATTAATCATGTGCTGAAGATTTGTGTCAGGGTTGTTTTTTTCCTTTGTGCAGTGTTGAGGTTTGAACTCTGTACTCTGTACTCTGCACTGCCAGGCTGGCGCTTTCTCACTTAAGCCAGGTACTCTGCCCTTTTGGTACAAGTTTCTATGTGGACATAAATCTCCACTTCTAAAACATAATTGAATTTATAGCTGTGGGTTTTGAACCCATGGATTCAACCAACAGCTGCTGAAAAATATTCAGGGGAGAAAACAACATCTGTACTGCACACACGTACAGATTTTTCCTGTTATTGCTTCTTAAACAATGCAGTATAATAGCTATTTGCATAGCATTTACATTGTATTAGATGTCATAAGTAACCTAGAGACAATTTAAAGTATGAAAGAGGACATATGTAGGACGTACGCAAATACTACTTTGAGCATGCACAGATTTTGGTGCCTGAGAGGTGTCCTGGAACATTGCAATCCCCTGAAGACTGGGGGAAGATTGTATCCAGCAGTAGCAGGATTGCAGCCTCAAAGGTAATTTTTTTTTTTTCCCCCAATCCTGAGATTTGAGCTCAGGGCCTGGGCACTGTCCTTGGGCTTTTTCCTCAAGGCTAGCACTCTACCACTTGACCCACAGCACCACTCTGGCTTTTCTGTGTATGTGGTACTGAGGAATCCAACCCAGGTCTTCATGCGTGCTAGGCAAGCACTTTACCACTAGGCCAAACTTCTGGCCAAAGGTAATTTTTTTGGGAGAGGGGTTGGTGATGGGGCTTGAACTCTGGGCCTGGGTGTTATCTCCGCCCTACCTCCTGGAGCCACAGTCCCATTTCCCATTTCTAGTGGTTAACTGGAGGTAAAAGTCTCACTCTGTTTAGTGCCTAACTATGAACCATGATCCTCAGATCTCAGCCTCCTGAGTTGCTAGGATTATAGGAATATAGGTTTAAGCCACTGTGCCCAGCTAAAGGTAGGTTTTTGTTTTTTGTTTTTTGTTTTTTGTACTAGAGTTTGAATTCAGGGCTTGCGCACTGCCCCATTCGTTTTTTTCAATCAAGGCCAGTGCTCTGTCACTTGAACCACAGCTCTACTTCCAAATTTGGTGGCTAATTAAGGATCAGAGTCTCATGGACTTTCCTGCTTGGATTGTCTTCATGCCTAGATCCTCAAATCTTAGCCTCCTGAGTATCTATGATTATAGGCATGAGCAGCCAGTGGTCACGTTATGGTTACTTTTTAGGATCTTTCAGGCTTTTTTCCAAACAGCTGCTCCAGCATGTTGCAAAGTTTCAGCTAAAATATCATCTGGAGAAGATTCTTGGCAGTGTCTTTGACTTGTTCTCTTCCCCCCGCCCCCAGATTTTCTTGGCAGTTCTTCTGTTTATTCCATATAAATTTTAGAGTCATATTATCGAGTTTGGAAAACAAGTAAAAGTCTTGTTGGAATGCAAATGTATATACAATATTTGCTATAAGATTGATTTTTTTTTTAAATCAAAGAATATGGCACGTGTCCATTTAAAGTCTTGAGGATTTTCCAGATGCAATTCTATTATCTCCTTATTGTAATATTTCTATCAGAGCCCGGGGGCTGTCCTTCAGCTTTTTTTGCTCAAGGTTGGAACTCTCCCACTTAAGTCTCAGCTCCATTAGAGTTTATTGGAGACAGGAGTCTCACTAAGCTTTGAACCTGGATCCTCAGATTTCAGCCTCCTGAGTAGCTAGGATTACAAGCATGAGCCACCTGCTCCCAGCTCTATCATTGGTTTTTTTGTTTTTGCCAGTCCTGGGCCTGAACTCAGGGCATGAGCACTGTCCTTAGGCTTTCTCAAGGCTAGAGTTCCACCACTTGAGTCACAGCACCACCAGGTTTTTTCTATGTATCTGGTACAGAATAGAACTTGAGTCAGTACATGCTAGGCAGCTGGCCAGCCGGGTTTGTTTTTAATGGCAGTATGTTAGCTAGTCAGATCCAAAGTGTTGCAATGGAGGTGTCAATTGACACCCTCTTTGTTTTGCTCTAGTTTTCAATATAACAAAGAGCTTGTGTATAACTACAAGCCCCTCTGATGTGTGCAGGATTTTTTTTTTTTTTTTTAGGTCCTATTATTCTGGGTTGTATAGAAATGGCTCTTGATTTTTTTTTTTAAAGCTTTGATTTCATCTTGATATATTGTTTTTAATCACTTAACATGAGTTATTTTCTAATAAATTATTTCATTCTTGTAAGATAAATGCCACCTCAAGAAATAATCCTCTTAGCTTCCTTTTTCTCTCCTTTTTAAAAAAGTCTTGTTTTTTCATTCTGGATTATTTTAAACATTTGTGAAAGTGATCAGAATACACAACGGAACTGTGAATATCATATAGCCCAGCATTCTGCTTCAAGTTACCAACTGATATATAATCTTGCATGTCAGCATCCTTTCCCACATGCTTGCCTTTATAATTTTGAAGTAAATGTCAGGTATATTATTTTATCCAAAATATTTAATTTAAATTTTATTGTAAAGGATGTACAGAGGGGTTATTGTTTCTAAGCTTCCTGATGTTAATCACTATCTGGATCTCACTGTCTGGATCTTACTGATTATATCTGTATAAACATCTGTAAGGTGTCCTGGTTATATGTGTTTCTACATCAGATGATATTAGTGGTGTTTGTTTTGGTAACACTGGGGTTTGAATTCTCACTCTAGCACTTGAGCTTCTGGCTTTTTGGTAGTTTTATTGGCCATAAGAGTCACAAGGACTTTTCTTCTCAGGCTGGCTTTGAACTGAGATCCTCAAGTCTCAGCCTCCTGAGTAGCTAATATTTCAGGTGTGAGCTACCAGCCAAAGATTTTCACTGATTTATTTTGTGGTGCTGGGGGCTATAAACTAAGGGCTTTTCATGGGCTAGGCAAATGCTCTACCACTGAGCTAAATCCACAGCTCCAATATCAAAGCTTGTTTGGGGTCCAAGGTCTTTGGAAAATAGTGAAAGCTTTTCATTAAAGATGAGTTAGAGGCCTGAAAATTCTTAAAAATTTAAAAATACCAGACCTGGGACTTTGGCCTAGTGGCTAGAGTGCTTGCCTAGCATGCACAAAGACCTGGGTTCAATTCCTCAGTACCACATACATAGAAAAAAGGCCGGAAGCGGTGCTGAGGCTCAAGTGGTAGAGCTCTAGCCTTGAGAAAGCCCAAGGACAGTGCTCAGGCCCTGAGCTCAAGCCCAGGACTGACAAAAAAAAAAAAAAAAAAAAAAAATTTAAAAATACCAACTATCATACTTGGTTTTCATTGTGGAAGAGTAATTAATTCTTAAAGTGTGTGTTTCTGAACACTGCCTTTTTGCACTGTACAGTCTTGTTTTCAATCTAAATTCTTTTTTAAAAATATTTTTATTTCTTTACTTTTTTGCCAGTCCTTGAACTCAGGGCCTGAGCACTGTCTTTGGGCTTTCTCAAGGCTAGTGCTCTACCACTTGAGCCACCACACCACTTCCAGCTTTTTCTGTGTATGGGGTACTAGGGAATCAAACCCGGGGCTTCATGCCTGCTGGGCAAGCAGTCTACCACTAGGTCATGCTCCTGGCCCTTAATCTAATTTCTTAACATGCCAGTGACTCCTTGAAGAGATGTACATGGCAGGAGTGCCTCATTTTAATTAAGGGTCTAGACTGGAAATGAATATCCTATTATTATAAAAAGCTTTGATAATGATGTAGTGGAAAGTAAAGGGAGATACTTACGTAGGAATTGATGTCATATATTAAAGTTATTCAGTAATGGAAAAGCATTGACAAAGGGAAATCGTTTTATCACAGTGATGATTGAGAGAAAGCTTTTTAAATAGCGCGTCTTCTGAAAGTGTTCAGTTTATTTATTCTGACTTGTTACTATTTGTTTGCCTTTGTAGGAGAGTGATTATTTTGATGGATTTAGAAGTTTTGAAGTCTGCGGAAGCAGTTGGATTAAAGATCGGCAATCCAGTGCCCTATAATGAAGGTAAAACCCTCTTTATAGATTGTAGCTCTTGATTGTAATGCTTCTTTGGAGATTAGAATCCTGTCTTTTGGGTTCCATTTGTGTTATTAATCTTAATGAAACAGCCATGAGTTGTGACTCAAGGAACCAGGTGGTTCTATTAGGGATTTTTTTTTTTTCCAAGCCAGTTCAAGCCAGTCACGGGGCTTGAACACAGGGCCCGAGCACTGTCCTTGGACTTTTTCTCAAGGCTAATAATGCTCTACCACTTGAACCACAGAACCATTTCCAGCTTTTTTCTATGTTTGTTGTACCGAGGAATTGAACCCGGGCCTTGGTGCAAGCTAGGCAAGCACTCTACCACTAGGCCAAACTCCCGGCCCTCTGTCAGGGATTAAAAAAATTTTTTTTAATTGTAATTAATAGAAGGATTACATTATTTTCGCCAGATCGAAGGTGCATTCTGTCTGGGATTTTTTTTGATATTGGAGAAATAGTGTATGAATGAGGAGAAGAGATATAAAAAAGAACATGTCATGGTCATTCTTTGCAAGATCCACATAGACACTGTACTCATAACTGATAATGTTGTATGACTATTTGATGATATAGACATAGATATAGATATTGCTGGTTCTGGGGCTTGAACTCAGGGCCTGAGCATTGTCCTTGAGCTTTCTTACTGCTTGAGCTACAGCACCACTTCCAGCCTTTGCTGCTTATGTGGTACTGAGGAATTGAACCAGGACTTCATGTATGCTAAGCAAGCACGCTATCACTAAGCTACATTCCCAGCCCCTTAAAGATAATTTTTTAATCAAAAAATATTAATAAAAATGTTAAAATCCATATAGATGAAAAGGCTGGGAATGGAGCTCTGACTCAAGTGATAGAGTGCTAGCCTTGGGCACAAAAATCTCAGGGACAATGCCAGGCCTTGAGTTCAAAACTGGCCCATGCACATGCAGAAATTTTTTTTTTTCCTTTTGTGTGGACATGTGGCTTGAAATCTGGGCCTGGGCACTGTTCTTGAGCTCTTCAGCTCAAGGCTACCACCCTACCCTTGAGCCACAGCCCCACTTCCCATTTTTGAATGATTAATTCAAGATAAGAGTCTCTTGGCTTTGTAGTGCCTGGGCTGGCTTTGAACCTTGATCCTCAGATCTCAGCCTCCTGAGTAACTAGGATTACAGATGTGAGCCACCATATCCAGCACACCAATTTTTTTGATTAAGAAAAGATCACATAGATGTAAAAGTAACATACTTTATAATATAGAATATTATAGCATATCTTTAGTATTAATAAAGTATACTGTAGTAGCACTCACTATACCAATAATTTGTAGAATCTGTGTTTCTAAGCTATGACCAGAGATTCGATTTGTTCTTTTCTGTATTGCATCTAGTGCCTTGCTATAAACTTTGCCCCATAACTGTTGCTTAAATTGCATATGTACTATTATTTAAAAGTGATTTTATATGTGTGTGTGTGTGGCATAGTCTCAATGCATATCTCAGGCTGGCCTGAACTCATGTAATCAGGCTCCTGTGTGCTTAGACTGCAGACATACAGTACCTTGTAATGATTTTTCTTTTCTTTCTTTTTTTTTTTTTTTTTAATAAAACTGAGTTTTGTTTTGTTTTGTTTGCCAGTCCTCAGGCTTGAATTCAAGGCCTGGGTACTGTCCTTGAGCTCCTTTTGCTCAAGGTTAGCACCCTACCATTTGAGCCATAGCACCACTTGCAGCTTTTTTTTTTTTCTGTTTATATGGTATTGCATCACAGTAATAAGCTCTATTAAGTCATCACATCAGTTAGCCTGTATAATTTCTGCTTTTAGAAGAAATATCAGACCAACCAATGGCATAGAATCTCTGAAATCCTTGAGTTTCACAGGAATAGGCCATTGTGGATAGGTTTAGCCACTTTGGCCGGGTTTCTTGTATTTTTTTATGTTTTATTTAATTGAATGAGTATATTATATGTTTTGTGTTTCAAGGGCAGAAAAGTTTGTGATAAAGATTGAAATGAGGGCTGCGAGTTTGGCCTAGGGGTAGGAGTGCTTGCCAAGCAGACACAAAGACCTGGGCTCAGTTCCTCGGTATCACATATGTAGAAAAAGCGGGAAGTGGTGTTGTGGCTCACGTGGTAGAGCTCTAGCCTTGAGAAAGGGCAGTACTCAGGCCTTGAGTTTAAGCCCTGGGATGGGCCACAAAAAAAAAAGATGGTGATGAGCTGGATGCCAATGCCTCTTGCCTTTAGTCCTAGCTTCTCAGGAGGCTGAGATCTGGAGGAAAGGGAGTCACAGTTTAAGGCCAGCTCTGGCAGAAAAGTTCACTAGATTCTCTCTGTTAAATAGCAAGCAAAAGCAGGAGTGGAAGCATGGCTCAAGTGTTAGAGAGCCATCCAGGCAAATGGAAGACAAAGAAAAGAGCAAAAGGTTGGGATGAAACAGTTAAAAAGTAATTACTGCTTGCGGTGGGGAAAGCCTTTGGATCCATCTAGCTTCACTGCACTTTCCTTGTCCTCGGGGACTGCTAAGTGCAGAGGAATGGGGAAAGATTTTGCTCTTCAGAATTATTTATGATTGAATTTCATTTTTACCAGAGCAATAACATGGTGTTACTCAGGCCATCATGGAATTACCTTCCTTACAGTGACTGTTGCCATATGGTATATTTCACTGCAGTAGTTTCTGATTTTCTAATTTGTGGATTCTAATTTCTAATTTGTGACAGTAAGGGAACTTGTTAGTGGGCAGAAAAATAAAGCAAGATTTCTATCTTCTATCTTCCCAGTACCTGTGACCAGGTAAAATTAGTTGACTAAATCCAGCCCAGAAATAAGTAGCAATTCTAAACTGTGCATTAAACTGGGTTATAATATTAGTGTCACATTAAATAGAAATAACTGTAGACTTCTGAATATGTGAAAAATAAAACTTTTAATAAATTTCAGTTGAAGGCAGTGAGTGACTAATTCAATACTCAGCTTGGCAGAAAAAGAGAGAATCCAGCTCAATACAGTAGTTGAGCCTGGTAGCCTGAATTTGTGACCCCATAATCCCAACTGCCAGAGTCTTCCCTGAGCAAAAATGCAAGAGAACCTATCAAAAAACAACTGGAGCGTCTAGAAGTGTGGCTAAAAGTGCCTGTTGTTTTGTATATATGTATAAGTTCTACATACCTTGTTGCTATTATTTCACTCAGCCTCAACTTTAGCACAGATAATTAGTTTATTAGTGTAGCTCATTATGGTTATTAATTGAAATTCTTCTTAGCCTAGTGTTCATTTTCCATCAACAGGAAATTATCATTATATATTGACTCATATATACAACTCAGTTGAGTTTCTTCTTCTTATTAC
Organism: Megascapheus bottae; assembly: GCF_031878675.1. Taxonomy (NCBI): domain Eukaryota; kingdom Metazoa; phylum Chordata; class Mammalia; order Rodentia; family Geomyidae; genus Megascapheus; species Megascapheus bottae. The sequence continues at coordinate 27,278,721 of NC_143525.1, read as the reverse complement.
TGTGTACACTCAAAAGTCTATAAAGGAAGCGAATTTTTCAGTACCCACAGCTGACTTACCTTTATAACAGATAATAAAGGGATGAGTAATCGAGTGCCATTGGCTCATGCCTGTAATCCTAGCTACTCTGGAGGCTGAGATCTAAGGATTAAGGTTTAAAGCCAGTCTGAGCAGGAAATTCTGTGCCTTATTTTTTGCAAGTCATGGGGCTTGAACTCAGAGCCTGAGCACTGTCCTTGGGCTTTTCTCAAGGCTAGAACTCTATCACTTGAGCCACAGCACCACTTCCCACTTTTTCTGTGTATGTGGCACCGAGGAATCCAGCCCAGATCTTTATGTATGCTAGGCAAGCACTCTACCGTTAGGCCAAACTCCTGGCCCCTCTGCTGTGAGACTCTTATCTGTAATTGCCCACCAGAAGTGGAGTTGTGGCTTAGAGTGATAGAGTACTAGTATTGCAAAAAAGCTCAGTGACAGTACCCAGGTCCTGAGTTCTAACTCTGTAACTGACCAAAATAAGAGTGTGAGTACAAGTAACTTGAGGGGCTAGTGTTGACTTTTTTTTTTTAACCAGTCTTTTTCTTAGCTTCTGTTAGTTACATGTAGGGGGAGAAATGTCATGGTTCTAGTGACATGTAGGGGGAGAGGCATCATGGTTACATCTTTACACATGTTCATGTTATATTCCTATCATTTTCATCTCCCTCTCTCACTCCCCCCCAAGAACTCCCAAACAGCTTTCCTTGTTCTACTTTTATAGTTGCAAATATGTCAGCACACCCCCCTCCTGCTATTCCCCACTCATTGACAGAATTGATTTTTAAATCTCTTAAGTCAGAGCCAGTGATATGTGGGTTTGGTCTTGGTTTGGTTTGGTGTTTTGGGGAAGTTGCTCAGGACTGGAATTCTCAATAGGCTTTTTTTTCTCAGTGCTGACACACTTATCACTTTAGCCATCGCTCTACTTTTTACTGAATAATTAGAGATGAGAAGAGTCTTTGGGATTTTTCTGTCCAGGCTGACTTCAAAATTTAGTCTTCATGTTGGCATTATGGATTGGTTGGTAGAGTACTAAGCAGCCAGTGAGCGAACGCAGCAAGTACCAAGTTCCAGTCCTGGTATTAGACGTACTATGCTGAGGCTTGAACTCTAGACCTAACTACTGTCCCGTAGCTTTTTCCTTCAAGCCTGAAGCTCTACCACTTGAATCACAGCTTTACTTCTGGCATTTGCTAGTTAATTGGAGGTAAGAGCCTCAGATATTTCTGTCCAGATGGTCTTGGAACCATGATCTTCCTGCGTTAGAGACTTGAGCCTGTGGTATTGGGTTTATATGTGTATTCCTAATGGTTTCGTTTTTGAGTTTTTAAATCTTATTTTTTCTTTTGAATATATTTTATGAAACAGGTAAAGACAGGATTTTTTTTTCCCAACCACTTAGCTTCAATACTATTTACTGAATAACTCATCTTTTCCCTACTGTTTTTCTTTTTTTTTTTTTTTAAAGGTTCACTTGAATTGAAAACCATTCTTCACAAGACACATTGTCGGGGAGACACTCCTCACATGTGATTTCTTATGATGCTTTGTGAATTCAGAGATAATGGAAAGCTGGAAAGTAAACACAAAAATTTCATTGTTTATAATCTAGGCCCTTTTTCTATGTAAATAAGGTATCTTTTCAGTTTTTCACTCTGTAGGAAGAAGTAAAGAATAAATGATTCCATTTAATCTTTTTAATTTTATGCTAAATTAATTTTACTCTAATGGCACTGTTGTCTCATGTAGCAGTGTCACTTAAGAGTAATATTGGCAGAAGTAAATTAAATCAATCCATATCATGCCCAGGTGAGTTAGAATCATAGGAAGCTCAGCAGTTGGGGAAGGGAAAGACAGGGTGCGGGACTTTCCCAGCTATGCTTGCCATTTTTAATGTTTAGGACTCAGGAGTGTGTGTGTGTGTGTGTGTGTGTGTGTGTGTGTGTGTGTGTGTGTGTTTGCTTGCACATGCATGCTTTGAACTCAGGACCTCACTTTGGACTTTTTCCACTCAAGGCTAGCACATCACATCTCCACTTCCAGCATTGGCAGGTTAATTGAAAAGTCTTGAGGATTTGTATGGCCAGGCTGACTTTGAACTGTGATCCTCAGATCTCAGCCTCCTGAGTAGCTCAAATTACTGACACGAGCTACCAATGCTCAGCTCAGTGTGCGTGCGTGTGTGTGTGTGTGTGTGTGCAAGCATTTTCAGTGAATAGCACAGATAGAGTTGACTTGCGAGCCAATCACAAAGATTAAATCAAGTTCCCTAAGTTTATTATTTTAAAGCATGAGGTATCTTTTATGATTTTAACATTCTTGGGCTTCATAAATGTTCATATAAAGGGTGAGAAGCAAATAGTCTATGGTATGGCATTTCTTTATTTTCTGCTTGAGAGATGTGTTCATTTCCCCTCCTCTCCCTTTAATCTTCCCGTTTCCTTGACACGGCTGCCTCTGAACTCCATTCTCATCTCTCCCTGCTGTGACAGTTCACTGGCACTTCACGCTACCTACGACTCTTTCAACTCTCATTTCTACCAGCTGTCAGCTGCAAAATAAGGTTGCTTTGTTTGGGAGGGAAAGGGTAGAATCCTTTCTGAACGGCTCCTTTTTCTTTGAAGCTGGAGCACTTCAGAGACAATTGAACTGCTTTTAGGTTTCCTTACCACCCAGCTTTTTCTTCTGATAGAGCCTGCCATAAACGCACGATACTGTTGATGACATCGATTTGTTGCTGTGGAAATCGTGGTCGTGTCACAGATTTCAGCTCAGTGACTATTGTGGTTTCTTACAGGAGAAATGGGCAAGGCTTTAGGGGAGAACCTCATTAAAACCAAAAAGCATATCAGTTATAAGTAGGTTGAGAGGTAAAAAAGGGCCCAACCTTTTCTATATGAAAACAAAAATGAGTCTTTGGCAAATTCACTCTATGTAGTTGGATGCCCCAGCCTGATTCTGACCCATGAGACATTTAAAAATGAACACTTCTTCAAAGTTTTTCTTCAATTTAAGTTTCAATCTCTGAACTCAGTTCACACTAAAATGGCCTTTGCTTTTGATCTTCAGGACATGGACAACAGCAAGTAATGCCTTCTGCAGTCTCAGCAACCAGCCCAGCCGTCAACAAGCCCCAGCAACAGAATGGGAGCTCAGGAATGGGTAAGGTGCCACCAGGTTACGTGTGTTAGGGGCTGATGGCATATCAAAATGGCACTCATGATGGAACTGCAAAGAATTCCACCTTTAGCACTCTACCACTTGAGCCACAGTTCCACTTGGTGACATTTTTGGTAGTTAATTGGAGGTAAGAGTCCTGTGGACTTTCCTTCCTGCCCTAGCTGGCTTCAGACCTCAATCCTTAGATCTCAGCTTACTGAAAGCCACCTGAGACCGGCAAATAATTCCAATTCTTATGTGACTGAAAAAAATGGAGAGCGCTGATTACATATATCTGTGATTTTAGCTACTTGAGAGGCTGAAATGAGGCCTTCCTCAAATGGAAGGTACTTTTCAACAAATAGGTAGGCAAGAGCCTAGGCAAAACAACAACAACAACCGAAACAAGAAACAACGCCAAGGCAACATGAAAAGGAGTAGAAGAGTGACTCAGTGGTAGAGTATCTGCTTAGCAGGGGTGAGACCCTGACTTTGAACTCAGTACTGCCATCCCCATTAGAGGTACTTAATACTTCCTTTATCACAATATATGTTTCTAGTATTTCTCACATCTGTAGGTTTTACATGCTCTGTGAATTTACATACTTTTTCATTCTCCTCTTTTAACTGACGAGAATCTTCTTACTAATTCTGCTTGTCTTTCTCTCAGTTTCCCATTTGGGCTTTTGGGGGTGTTTATCGTTTGCTTACAGTCATTCCTATTGTCCATCAATCCTTGGATGAGAAATCATTTCTTTTAACTTTTTCTGCAAGCTGGTTCACGGAACTCCTGACAGACTCATTTTGTTTACTTTCTGGCCTTTGTTTTAGGAACCTCTTGACCTGGAAATCACCAATGAAAATTATGATTTGTAAGATGTGGTTGGATTTATTTATTTATTTATTTGCCAGTCCTGGGCTTGAGCTCAGGGCCTGAGCACTGTCCTTGGACTTTCTCAAGGCTAGAGCTCTACCACTTGAGCCTCAGTACCACTTCCAACTTTTTTGTATGTATGTGGTACCAAGGAATCGAACCCAGGTCTTCACACATGCTAGGCAAGCACTTTAACCACTAGGCCAAACTCGTGGCCCTGATTGGATTTATTTTTAGAGCCTTGTTTTTCTATCACAACATCACTTATGCCTCCTCTATCCTTTCAACTATTCGTTTCTATTTTTCAATGCAGGGTTCTGAGAAAAGCAAGGTTGAGACGTCACTAATTGTTTTTTGTGAAATTTTGAGGTCATATAACTCTTCTCCCACTTGCATTATGGCTGTGTATCTATCATCTGTAATAAGAGTCAGTCTACTTATGCACCTTTCAAGCTATATACCGCTTAGATTATCTAAAATGCTAAAGAAAAAAAAAGTAAAGGGCTGGGAGTTTGGCCTAGTGGTAGAGTGCTTGTGTAGCATGCACGAAGACCCAGATTCATTTCCATGGTACTACATACATAGGAAAAAGCCAGAAGCGATGCTGGGGCTCAAGTGGTAGAGCTCTAGCCTTGAGAAAGCCTAAGGACAGTCCTCCGGCCCTGGGTTCAAGGCTCAGGACAGGCAAAAAAAAAAAAGTAAAATGTTTAAGAATTTCAAAGCCACTTCTTTAAGCTGAAATATAAATAGCACATTATTCCTCCTTTTCCTTCCACAGATTTACATTTTTGTTTATCCTTGTATTATATTGAGGTAAAGATCAGTCAAAAAAAGCCAGATGGCATCTCTAATCGTAGCTACTCAGGAGACTGAGGTCTGAGGATCAAGGTTCAAAGCTAGCTCAGGCACAAAAGGACCTGAGACTCTTATCTCCAATTAACCTCTAGAAAATGGGAAGTGGGGCTTGGCTCAAGGGTAGGGTGGTAGTCTTGAGTTGAAGAGCTCAGGGACAATGCCTAGGTGGAGTTCAAGTCCCATGACCAAAAAAAAGCCAGGCACTAGTGGTTTATGCCTGTAATCCTAGCTACTGAAAAGGCTGAGATCTAAGGTTTGAAGCCAGCCTTCATAGGAAAATCTGTGAGATTCTTATCTACCAGAAAACCAGAAGTAGCACTTAGGCAGTAGAGCACTAGCCTTGAGCAAAAAAATGCTCAGGGACAATACCCTGGGTTCAAGCCCCATAACTGAAAAAATTTGAATGAATGGGGCTGGGCATGTGTAGCTTATTAACAGTGCTTATTTAGCATTCTGGAGGGCCTGGGTTTAGTCCGTGTGTGTGTGTGTGTGTCTGTCTGTCTGTCTGTCTGTCTGTCTGTCTGTCTGTCTGTCTGATATAGTCAATAGATAAATGGATGGTTGTATGAGTTTAATAGAACTGTATATTGTATTCCATACATATACACACTGCAGAGTACATGTGTGTTCTTGGATCATCCCTCCTGTGTGTGAATTTATCTCTCCCAAGTTCTGTGTGGAACCAAAAGCTTCAGGGTCTGAGGCACCCCACTTCTGCATGTGTCTCTTTTCTTTTTTTGGGGGGAACGGGAGAGGGAGTGGCTGGGCGCTGTTGTTGAGCTCTTCAGCTCAAGACTACCGCCCTACCTTTTGAGCCACACCCCACTTCCCGTTTTCTAGTGGCTAGTTGGAGATAAGATTTTCATTGTCTTTAGTGCGGGCTGGCTTTGAACTGTGATCCTCAGATCTCAGCCTCCTGAGTAGCCAGGATTACAGGTGTGAGCCATCTCGCCCGGGTTCCTGCATGTATTTCTAACCAAATGCTACACACATATGTAGTAATTCGATACATGCTATGGGAACTTCTTACATACAATGTGAACTTAGGTTTTTAACCACTTTCTAATATGAAAGGTAAGAGATTGCTGAACTAAATTTGTTTTTCAGAATTAGTGGCTGAGTCTTCACAGCTATAAAGCTTGTGAACACGTGAACTCATTTGCATTGAACACTGCTCTTTCTACATGAAGGGCCCCTGTAGAGCTTAGAGACAACAGATCACAGTGGCCTCCTACCTATAGACTAAATACCATTCTACAGCTCTCCTGTATTCCTCCATCCCATGACAGTGTTTCCAGATGATATAATGATAATAGATATCGTTTCCCACCAATATCCATCTTCCAAGTCCATTATTGCCACACTTTTGCTTTTCCTTTTCTAGGTGGGAAATCCAGCACAGGGGCTCACATGTGCCAGGCAGGCACTCTACGACTCCCTTCTTTTCTTCTTAGGAACCTATAGACTTGCTATCAGTCTTCCTAGTCAAGAAAGTTAATCTTCTTTCTCTGCCCCATTATTGTGCCCACTGGTGCAAGAGAAAAGTTTCACAGGGTAGACCTGAGAAAGAGCAGTATAGATTCATTATCATCCCTGTTTTGACCCTCAGGGCTTAAGTCAACCCGATGTAATCATGGAGTCCTCTGCACCCCACCCTCCTCCTAGATTGCTTTCTTGGCCTCCTGCTTCCTTCTATCTCTGGATACTGAAAGTGGACATGTTTATCTCCCAGGCATATCAGTAATGAGAATAATTGTAAATTTTACCCCAAACGTTAGAGTACTGCCTGTCCTTTCTCGTGTGTTTTTATTTGTGAAGGTTCCACTGCATCTAAGACGTATGGTGCCTCAAAGACATTTGGAAAGCCTGCTGGGACTGGCCTCTCATTGCCGTCGGGGGGAGCGCAGTCCAAAGTGGTGCCCATCGCCAGCCTCACTCCTTACCAGTCCAAGTGAGTTCTTACATAGGCTAACTGCACAGTTCCCATGGGTTCTTGTGTAAACTTCAGGGTCACTCGCCTTGAATGGGTTCCTTACTTTTTCCTTTAACTTCTACTTTTAAGAAAAAGAATGTAAAAGCCTGATGCTGGTAACTCATGCTTAAAATCCTAGCCACTCACCAGACTGAGATCTGAGGATCAGCCAGCCCAAGCAGACAAATCTGAGACTCTTACCTCCAGTTAGTAGCAAAAAGCTGGAAGTAGAGGAATGGTTTATTGTAGAACACCAGCCTACAGTGGGGAGAAAAAACAAGAAGAGTGTGAGGCTCTTGAGTTCAAACCCCAGCACTGACACAATTTTTTTGTCATAAAGAAAAGGAAAAAATAGCAATGTGGTATAGCCAGTAGGATTTAATTATTTTTTGAAGGGTTTAAAATAAAAATATTTACTACTTAGTAAATCAGTTGTTAGGCTCATGAATAAAAATGAATATTTGTTAATTCAGAAGGCATTTCATCTCATCTACATAAATGACTCAAAGTCTAAAAGTTGTAACTGTGATTTACTCCGACTAAGATCATCTGTGCCATTTGTATAAATCATATTAGTTATACCTGTATTTCTTTTATATCAGGGATTTGGGGTTTTTCATTAAATCTTAGACTGTTAGAAAATAGTAAATTAGGAGAGTGGATAGAGATTCTGTGTTTGGAACTCAGGGCCTGCGTACTGTCTCTGAGCTTTTATGTCACTCTACCACTTGAGACACAGCTCTATTTCTGGCCTTTTGGTGGTTAGTTGGGAGAGTCTTAAGGATTTTCCTGCCCAGATTGGCTTCAAACCATGATCCTCAACTCTCAGCCACCTCAGTCACTAGGATGACAGACATGTGTCACTGATACCCAACTAAGAAATTTTTTCAAGCATATTTTTATTCATTCTTCCAGTGTTTGGCATTGCAGGGATGATCATTTCTGGGTGAAACTGAAGTAAGGTAACCAGCACACGTGTCCAGCTCCTACCCTCAGGATGGGCGTAGACCTAGACCTTGGTTCTTGGATTTCCTTTTTCAGTGGCCTCTGGGGTCAAACAGCATCCCTGTATTTTTCTTTAATGGCCCATAGGTGCCATGATCAGCACATGGCCTTAGATTCATACTCATTTGAAATTTTCTGAGACAGAAGTTTTGACACTAGTTATATCATTTCCCATCATTGAAAATAGTGGCAGAATATAATTGCTGGTATAACTAGTTGTTGGGTTTTTTTTCTTTTTTTAGCTTAGAACCTTTCATTAAGGGGATATTGTTGCCTTGGTGATGGTTTTTAGAGAAGGAAGAGGGTTTATAAATTTACTTATTTGACAGGAGAATGAGTTAGTGTTAAATTACCTTGTACATTTCACTGTTTGCTTATTCTGTAAACTGTCAAACCTGAATGTCATCTCAGGCTTTTAATTAGCTGGATTAAAATACAGGTAACTGACAAATGGAATATATGTAAGATAAGAAAGACCATGAGAAAATACTTTCTTACCTGATCTGTAGTCAAGGAAGAACCCCAAACATTTACATCCCCTGTATGTTTTTCTTAGGTGGACTATTTGTGCTCGTGTTACCAACAAAAGTCAGATCCGCACCTGGAGCAATTCCCGGGGGGAAGGGAAGCTTTTCTCTCTAGAACTGGTGGATGAAAGTGTGAGTATGTGCCAGGTGGGGAGGTCACAAAGCAGGGCTCCAAGAAACAGCCTAGCTTGCCAGGCTTCTGTGGCCAAAAAGATGAACTCCTTGCATGCCCTCTGGAGGTAGAGAGTTAGCCATCATAAATAAAATCCTCAGTCCTAAAGGAAAGCCCTTGAAGTGATAGAGAATGGTCATAGAAGGTGGGGAGAATATGGAGATGTCTTCCCTGATGGAGGATTAGTTGCAACCCTGAGATAAGCTACCTACTGATGACAGAGTAGGCTTTGGCCCCAACAGAAGAAGGTAGCAGCCATTTGCATAGAGGTTGGTCTTAGGGAAATGATTTACAGAGTCTCAGAGTCTCTATCTGCTTGCTTGCTTTATTTATTTGTTTATTTATTTGTGCCAATGTTGGGCTTGACCTTGAAACCTGGGCTGTATCTTAGCTTTTTTGGAGTGGGGGGGCAGCCCTGGGGCTTGAACTCAGGGCCTGAGCACTGTCCTTGGGCTTTCTCAAAGCTAGCCCTCTACCACTTCACCCACAGCAACATTTCCGGCTTTTTCTGTGTACATGGTACCAAGGAATTGAACTCAGGGCTTTGTGCATGCTAGGCAAGCATTCTACCACTTGTGACACAGCTCCACTTCTGGGTTTCTGGTGCTTAATTGGAGATGAGACTCTCTTGAACTTCTCTGCCCAGGCTGGATTTCAACCATGATCTTCAGATCTCAGTCTTCTGAGCAGCTAGGGTTGTTGAGAGCCACTAATTTGATGCACCAGCCACTAAGCTGATGTCCAGCTTATCTGCCCTTTTTATTTATTTATTTTTGGGGTGGGTCACGGGGCTTGAATTCAGCCTGGGCACTGTCCCTGAGCTCTTCAGCTTAAGACTACTGCCCTACCCCTGGGCCTCGGTGCTGTTCCTGAGCTCTTCAGCTCAAAGCCACCACTCTACGCTTGAGCCAAACCCCACTTCCCATTTTCTGGAGGTTGATTGGAGATGAGTCTCAATTCCTTTTGTACCCAGGCTTGATCCTCAGATCTCAGCCACCTGAGTAGCTAGGATTACAGGTATGAGCCACCACCGCTTACCTGCTTACTTTAAACCAGATAGAACCCTTTTGTGGACACAAAATATTTCCAAACTGTTATTGTTATCTTCTTCATCTTCCTCCTCCTGTTCTTTTTTCTTCACCTCTTCCTGTTTTTGGAAGTTGGCACATCATCTCAAATGTTTAATTGTGATGGCAGAATCAGTTACCAGAAACTCATTTTCTACAAACTGTCCATCTAATCTGTAGTAGGCTAAATGTTTCAGCCCTTTATTTAAGTTTCCCATCTATCTGTAACATATTGCCTGACAGAAAAGTAAAAGTGAAAATCAAATCAGAAGCAACATGAAAGCATGAGTTGTTATAACATTTTTGGCAGCAGCCCCAGTGTGTGAAATCATCCGTCACTCAGGTGGCAAACAGGAGGGAGTCTGCTGGAGTCACTCGGGTTTCGTACAGCCCTGTGGGCTTTAGTCGTGTCACTCAGAATCTGGCACTCAAGGCTTTATCATCACAATATCAAACCTGTCCTTTGTTTTGTTTTCTTTGCAACTTGAGGTTAATTAAACATGATTACCAGCCTGGTGATTTGACCCTTTCTTGTTTTATGGGAGCTAAAAGTGTGACTGTAAGATGGGAGTTTCTGGGATATCTGCAGCCCTCTCACCTGTCCCCTTTCTGCTTGTACCACTGCCCCAGAGATGTCATCTTGCTGTTAACACGGCCTGCTTTTCACCTCTCAAACTTGAATACCACATTTCTAACCTGCTCTTACTTGCTTCTGCAGGGTGAAATCAGAGCTACTGCTTTCAATGAGCAAGTGGACAAGTTTTTCCCCCTTATTGATGTGAATAAGGTATGGTTAGGTTGGTGGAAAGCTGACACAGCTGTATGGAATAATGAGAACGGGTGGGGGGGGAGTGGCGGGGGCGGGAATCTTATCCATTAAGTGTTGTATGCCAATAAAGGGATTCCCCCACTCCCCTGCCGATACTGGGATTTGAACTCAGGACTGCGTGCTTGGTAAGCAGATGTTCTAGCACTTGAGCCCCACTCGCAACCTGCCTAAGAAGTTTTTGTGTCTGGGGCCAGGAGTTTGGCCTAGTGGTAGAGTGCTTGCCTAGCATGTACGAAGACCTGGGTTAGATTCCTCGGTACCATATACGTAGCAAAAAGCCAGAAGTGGTGCTGTGGCTCAAGTGGTAAAGCCCTAGCTTGAGAAAATCCAGGGACAGTGCTCAAGCCTGGAGCCCAAGCCCAGGACTGGAAAAAAAAAAAAAAGAAGTTTTTGTGTCTGATATGGCGGAATATTCGCACATCCCATGGTTTGGCCTCTTTTGCAGGTGTATTATTTCTCAAAAGGCACCCTGAAGATCGCTAACAAACAGTTCTCAGCCGTTAAAAACGACTATGAGATGACCTTCAATAATGAAACTTCGGTTGTGCCCTGCGAAGATGATCGTCACTTGCCCACCGTTCAGTTTAATTTCACAGGGATTGGTGAACTAGAGAACAAGTCTAAGGATGCACTTGTGGGTAAGTCCAGGCTTGAGGCCAGAAGAGGAGTGGCAATCAGATTATTTGCAGTGTGTGGGGAGGCACAAGACTCGCTGTGCTTGTCATGTTATAAGAAGAACCTTGGTCACTCCTGCTAAAGCACTGTGCCTGTGTTTTAGACATAATTGGGATCTGCAAGAACTATGAAGATGCTACTAAGGTCACCATCAGGTCTAACAACAGGGAAGTTGCTAAGAGGAACATCCATCTGATGGACACATCTGGGAAAGTGGTGACCGCTACGCTGTGGGGGGAAGATGTAAGTACTGGTACTGAGCGGGACTCCAGGTGCCCTGTCCTGAGCAGGCCACATGAGAGTGAAGGGTTGGGTTGCCTGGCAATTACTTGACAACCTTTCTGTGAAATGTGCTGTGATTTCAGCTTTCTGTAGTAAAACGCTCTTCCTTTTTACTCTAGGAAACCAGTGATAGATTAGTTGTCATGTTCTCTAAGCTGGTTCTTGGGTGAGGTCTATCTTGTATAGATTCCATATGCACGGAATAATACACCTTGTACTATTGACTTTTTCTTGTTTTTGCCAATGACACTTAGATGTGTTTGGTGTTCATTTGGCAGGCAGACAAGTTTGATGGTTCTAGACAGCCTGTAATGGCCATCAAAGGGGCCAGAGTCTCTGATTTTGGTGGACGGAGCCTCTCCGTTCTGTCTTCAAGCACTATCATTATGAATCCTGACATCCCAGAGGCCTATAAACTGCGTGGATGGTAAGTTTTGTGGGGCTAAACCAAAGGGTTACTTGAGCCTGGGCTTTGAGAAGAGCTGGATGCCATCAGTGTAGGAACTCTGAACCAGGCATAAGGCTTCTTAACAGAACAGAACAATTCCTCTTTTCTTGGAGGCTTTATTTATGCCTTCTGAGAAGAGGGCTATAAAGCCCTTAAAGTGACAAGCTAGTAATCCCACAACAAACCTGGAAAGTCAGAGGAGGTGATTAGAATGTAAGTGCTGTGTGCTGACCTCGATCCTACCAAAGCAGGGTACGGAGGGGCTTTAGCAGCAGGGACTTATGCCGAGGGCATCTTTGAACTGTGGGGGAAGAATGTGCTTTCTTTCTCTGTTGAGCCTCTGGCGCAGGTCACATCTTCTAGTGTGTGTTCACCGGACTCTGATCAATCGGGGTGAGAACAATGGGCTTTTGTTGCTCAGGGGATGAGGAGAGCCTGTTGAAAATCTCCTCACCATATCTAGGTTTTTAAGGCATTAAAACTGTGCCTTAAAAAAAAGCACTTGAAACATGGTGTATAAGAATTGATGTGGTCAGGGAAACACTTTGAACAAGCCAGCCCAACTTAAATAATTTGTATAGTTCTATCACTTGAGGACATTGTCCAAGTTTCCAAGCTGGGTCTTAGGGTTTAAGTGACTCAAGACCGAGCTCTTATTTCATACTCACCATTTTTGTTTTGAGTCTGATGTCAACCAAGAGCACTTAGTGTTTTAACAGTTTCTGAATGAAGTGTTCACGTCACTTATGCCATCCTTCTATTTAACTATTCTGGAAGCTGGCATCACATTATCTGGCGGGCCTGTTATAGTTTGACCAGAAATAACCAGGACTTTTGTTTGGTTTTGCTTGGTTTTCTTCCAGCCTTTGTCCAGAACACAACCCCCAGGTAATTGTGTGCCCACATTAAGTTGTTGATATTTCATTGTCAGTAACTGGATGCCAGGCAACATAAAAAGACATGCCCGTCCCTTGAACAAAATAACTTGTCATTGATCAAAAGAAAGTTTGGTGCACACACCCCACACAGGCAAGGGTTACTGATGTTTAGATCTTGGCTCACAAAGTAGAATTTTTATTGTGAGAAGGGCTGCCTCTCTCCTTGCTCTGCTGACTCCTGATGAGCTGTCTTTGGTGGCAAATGTCTCCTTGGAGTTTTGGAAACCGTAAACTTATGTAGCTAGTAGTGGTGAAACAGATTTATGGACCTTGCTATGCCTCTGACGGATTCAGCCGCTTACCTGACAGAATAGGAAGGTAATTTTGTCTGCGGCTCAGGGCAGCATCCATTCTGCTGGATGCTCTGTTTTTAGGAAGCTTGTTCTGTGTGTGGTTAGCTTTTAGATTCCCACCATTGCAACGATATTAGGCACGTTTTTAATCTCAGGCAAACTATTCTGTCACAGTATGTCCTTAATCCCCCCTCTCCCTGGCCTTCTTTCCTTCATGTCAACTGATAGGTGGCCAGGAAGTATAATCAATGTTAGTAATGACTTAATACAGATTAATTTGAATTTAATATTGACATAAGCAAAAATCTTTATAAGCAGGCAAATCTACAAGAAAATATAGATAATGCCTCTCATAGATTGCTTTGGATTATATAATCAATTCTATTCCATATTGGGCTTCAAAGGTTTTCCACCATGGAAACGCTTTTGACTAACCTTTTACAATACATTTACTGGGACTCTACCACTTGAACCACCCAAGTCTGGGAGCCTCTTCTTCCTGCCCCCTCCCCCATCTCCAATTATAAACAAAATCATTGGACTAGGGGCGTGGCTCATGTGGTAGAACACCAACCATGGTGTATAAGTAGGTGTACACAATGCACCTGCAAGCTGAGATGAGTGTTAGTAGTGCCAAGGACTACACCAGAGCTACATTGTAGCTTACTGTTGGTGACTTCCACAGTTGTTATTTTTAGGTCTCAATCCTGGCTATTCTTCCTGTGCAGAGTTAGTCTAGGGAAGGGCCTGTGGTACTTTGGCACTGATTGTCTTGACCACTGGGGGGCATCAAAGCAAATGAGATCAAAGAAAAGAACACTGTTTCTTCCTTAGACTAAGGTAAAAACACATGGTAGTAACTTGAGCTCACATGACAGGATGGATATCCAAGCAGGTGGGGGTGGATGCCCTTATCCAGTATGTAGAAACAAGCAAACAAGCATGTTTAGAGACGTGTGTGTGTGTGTGTGTGTAGACCCTGTGGTCCTTATTATTTGTTTTTTCAGGTTTGACTCAGAAGGACAAGCCTTAGATGGTGTTTCCATCTCGGATCAAAGGGGTGGAGGAATCGGAGGGAGTACTACCAACTGGAAAACATTGAACGAGGTTAAATTGGAGAACCTGGGCCAAGGTGACAAGGTATTTTTCCATTCTTCACCTTCTTCACAAAAGCATGCAAGGTGTACAGAGAGCTGGATTTTGAGCTCTGCTTTGTGTTCCCAGCTGTCAGGTGTTCATTCTTACCTGGGAGCATTCTTACTGGTCTAGCAGACCAGTGCTGGCTAACTGGTATGTGTTACTAGCCCTACCAAGTATTGAGACAGAAAAATGTGAAGGCTCAAGGATCTCGAGAAAGTGGTAATGCCTGGGCCGTGTATTATAACTACATTGTAAACTGACTTCAGGTTCATATTACTTTTCTAATTGTTCCTACAAATCAAAATACTCACCTGTCACAAAGACTTCATTTGTTTATTTTTGTGGTACTGAGGTTTGAGCTCAGGGTTTCATGCTTCCTAGGCATGCATTCTACCACCTGAGCCCCAACTCTATCCCCAAAAGGCTTTTTTTTTTTAACCAGTCCTGGGGCTTGAACTCAGGGCCTGAGCACTGTCCTTGAGCTTTCTCAGCCCTCGTGCCCTACTGCTTGAGCCCACAGCACCACTTCCGGCTATGTGGTACCAAAGAATTGAACCCAGGTCTTCTACCACTAGGCCAAACTCCCAGCCCGCTATTTTTTTTTTTTGAGTGGAGAATCATTCAGGCTCAGTGTTTGGCATCAGACCATTCCCTGTTGTGTTCTGCAGCCCCTCACCACAGGCTGAGGTCTGCTAGCGGGCCCCACTGGGAACTGGCTGATACTTGGTTCTCATTACTGCTTCCCTATCAGTCTGTGCAGGATCTCCCTCTGAACTGTCTTGACCTAATGTATGTTCTGTCAGCAAGTTAGGTCATTTAAATATTTAAATACATGGTTTACATATTTAAATCATTTATTTCTTTTATGTACCCTGATCCCTTGCTGTCAGCATATACAGTGCAGGTATTATTCCTTACTGTCTATTTCACAGTACATCCCTATCCATCACTGTCATCAACAGCAACTCAGTGCTTTTATAGCGCATTGTGAGAATTAGACATGGGATGAATCTGTGTTCTCCTGTCATGGGAGCAGCCAGTCTTCTCATTGTCTTACCACCCAGTTTCTCTCTTGATCTAAAGATAGTATGTGATAAGAAATAGGGCATGCCAAGTACCTAGACTTTCTGCCCGTGTGCACCCAGACTTTCAAGTCATGCCTTGAGTCTGTACCTAACCTGGAAATACAGGAAAACTGAGCATTCACCTAAGATACTTTCTCTAGAGCTTCCTCCCACCTCCCTCCCCTGTGCTGGTGCTTCAACCTCAGGGCCTAGGCGCTGTCCGTGAGCTTCTTTTGTTCAGGGCTAACACTTTCATCACTTGAACTACAACTCCACTTCCAGCTTTTTCTGAGTTACAGATTTTTCTGCCCTGGCTTCCTTTGAACCATAGTCCTTGCATCTCATAATCTTGAGTAGCTAGGATTACAGGTGTGAGCTACCAGTGCCTGGCTTTTTCCACAACTTTCCCTTTTCTTTTTGCTTTGTTTGGTGGTACTGAGGGTTAAACCCAGGGCTTTGTAGGTGCTATAAGAGCACGCTACCACTGAGCTACATTCCTAGTCCCAGAACCTTCTAAACTGGGAAGTAGCCCAGGTTCTTTTACACATTCACCTTGTTTTGTCTCTGAAATCGCTGCACGGAGATATCAAACACAAATTAAAACAAATCTGGGAGACAAGGACATTTGTTTTCTCTTGTATGTAGAAGCTAGAAATAATTTATAAATGTATTAACTGAAATATGGTATTTGCAGAGGTGAATTTAAATTTAATTCCTTAGGAAAACTAACCACAGTACAACAAAATGAATACCAGGAAATAGGTATTTGAAAGGTGTGGAGGAAAGTCAAGGGGAGGGGAGTAGAGGAATGAAGGGAGAAAGGGGGGAGAATGCAGTCCTAATATTCAGTATGTTATCCTACAAAATTAAGAACATTAAATGGAGGGGGTGGGTGACATTGATCAAGATTACTATGTCCAGGAGTTTGGCCTAGTGGTAGAGTGCTTGCCTAGCATGCACAAAGACCTGGGTTCGATTCCTCAGTACCACATACATAGAAAGAAGCCAGAAGTGGTGCTGAGGCTCAGGTGGTAGAGTTCTAGCCTTGAAAAAGTCCAACAACAGTGTTCAACCTGAGCTCAAGCCCAGGACTGGCCCCCCCCCCAAAAAAAAAGATTATTCATAAACTGATTTGTTGACTGATGGTAACTCCTTTGTTCAGCTACTTGAAGATATAAAAAAAGTAGTAAAAAATAAAATAAAATTTAAAAGCTCTAGGGACTCCAAAGAGGGTTGAAAGTCAAAACAAATTTTTTTTTTTTTAAAAAAAAAGCCCAAAATACAATAGTGCTTTCTAGATTTGCTTATCAATGATTTCTCTACTTAGAAGGGACAGATCCTCATTCACGGGCATTTTTATATTCTGATGAATTTGATGGCTCCCACCATAGATTGGCAAGCAAGACCAACTGCTTGTTGTCAGTTAAGTTTATTGGAACAAAGTCATCTGCTTCTATCTGCATATTGTCTCATACCCCACAATAGGGGTATTTGAGAAGTTGCAGAATAGACTGATTAAATGGCTTATCAGACCTGAGGCTGCATAATAAATTTCTAGATGACTGCCCTAGAAATCATTGACCTTAGTTTTTTGTGTGGAAGTGCCTAGGTGCTGTCCCTTAGTTTTCTGCTTAAGGCTGGCATTCTACCACTTGAGTCAGAGCTTCACCTCTGGCTTTTTGTTGGTTAATTGCAGATAAGAATCTCATGGGGCCTCTAGTTTGGCCTAGTGGTTAAAGTGCTTGCCTAGAATGCATGAAGACCCGGGTTCGATTCCTTGGTACCACATACATAGAAAAAAGCCGGAAGTGGTGCTGAGGCTCAAGTGGTAGAGCTCTAGCCTTGAGAAAGTCCAAGGACAGTGCTCAGGCCCTGAGCTCAAGCCCAGGAATGGACAAAAAAAAAAAGAATCTCATAAACTTCCCTGCTGGGGCTGACTTTGAATTGAAATCAGATCTCAACCTACTGAGTAGCTAGGATTACAGGCATGCACTACCTGGCGCTCTCTTAGCTTTTTCACTCATGCCTGACACTCCACCACTTGGAGCTAAACCTTCCCTTTTAGCTTATACCTTGCTAATTGAAGGTAAGAATCTCTCAGATTTGTCCGCTTGGACTGGCTTCAAACCATGATCCTCACATCTTTCGGAATATATAGGTTTTAGGCATGAGCCACCTGTACCTGGCTTGAATTAACTCTTACTAAGAAGGAATTTTGTACTTCAGAATTTGGTTTATCTCCTCCCTGGATTTGTACATAGTGCATGCTATATCTGAAACTGCAGAACAAATGGTTTCCTTAATCACTTTGTGAGCTTAGGACGAGAACACATGAAAGTACTTGGCACCTTGTATGGAAGGGCAGCTTTGAGCCCCATCTGGTTCCAGCCCTGACTGCAGGTGTGGTTCTCACATTCCCCCTTTCTTCTTCTTCCGAAGGCGGACTATTTTAGCTCTGTGGCCACAGTGGTGTATCTTCGCAAAGAAAACTGTATGTACCAAGCCTGCCCATCTCAGGACTGCAATAAGAAAGTAATTGACCAGCAGAATGGCCTGTACCGCTGCGAGAAGTGTGACCGGGAGTTTCCTAACTTCAAATACCGCATGATCTTGTCGGTACGAGAAGGAAATGAGAAGTTCTGGCATGTTGATTCACTCACCATCCTGTGCCAGGCTCTGGAGTTACATCAGTAGCACCAAAATATTTTGTGGTGGGGAGCTTATGGATGAGTGCATGAAGAAATAAGGGCCTTGCACCACCTCGATGACTGTGCTGCCATTAAGTGGTTTTTATTTTGTTTAGTTCTGGTCCTGAGGCTTGAAATTAGTGTGGGCATTGTTCCTGAGCTGTTTTTGCACATGGGTTATGCTCTAACGCTTGAGCCATAACCCTGCTTCCAGCCTTTTGGTGGTTAATTGGAGATAATGAGTCTCCTGGACTTTACTGCTCAAGCTAGCTGGCTTTGAACCATGATCCTAGATCTCACTCAGCCTCTTCATGAGTAGCTTGGATTGTAAGTGTGAGTCTTTTGACAGACACCCTGGCTGATTTCTGCTCATGCTCATGATGTATAATTACAACATCAGTGGCACTCACAGTTGAAATTCTGGAGAGCAATAATTGTACTTAGACAGCATTTGTATCTTTAAGTTATTTAAGATAGGCCTATATCTAGTTCTCTTTTTTATGGGCGCATTGTTAAGCTAACATTGGAATGTAAGGTAGGTAGTGTTGTGACTTTTTGTATTGTAAAGATTTTTTGTTGTGGTAGTTTCAGAAGCCTTCCAAATGCAAGATATACTTTTAGTGATAATAACAAAACAATAAAGAAAGGGCATTCTTCTGTTTTTCTCGAAGGTGATTTGGCAGTAATGTATCAGAAGGTTTAAAAGTATTTATATTTTTTGACACGGTAACCAGCTGGAGGAAATTTGTTCCAAAGAAATAACCAGAGATGTCACAGCTATGTAAAGCTGTCTGTCACACTGCTGTTTATTTTAGAAGGTTGGATACAAAACTTACATGTCCCCCCCCCGCCCCCCCCCCCGCTCGGCTAATTCCTTTGTTAAGCAACCATCAGCACTGTGAAGCCTTTGAATTTACCACTTACTATTTGACAGTATTTGAAAACGTTTCCTTATGAAGATCATTAAATGAATAAGTAAATGTGCAGGCTTTATTCATTGCAGATAGAAAATACTAAGGAGTCTGCTTTTGGTGGTCTTGAGGGATGTTCATAGATAGAACCAGACTGGGAGAAGGAATAACAGACCAGATTGTTGCCAGTGTTTATTTCTGGTTGATTTTTTTTTTCTTTAGTATGCTTTTCTATAGTTTCCATTTTTTTTCTCCTTGCAGTGAATATTCTCATAATTAGATGGTCTTTTTGTTGTCATTGTTCTTTTAGTACTGGGAATTGAACCCCAGGCCTCCAGCTTTAAGCAAATGTTCTTGCATTTGAGCCTCACCCCTGGCCCTTTTGATTTTGAGATAGGATCTCAAACTCAGGGTCCAACTGCCCTTGCCTCCCAATTTGCTGTGATAATAGGTATGCATCACCACTCTCTGCGCTTATGAAACATTTTTAGATAAAAGGGATTTGAGGACAATTGGAAAGTGAAGGAAGGAATGACATTGTACTCTTTGTGCCACCATTACTCCGTGAGTTTGTGAGTGCTTTTAATTTTTCTTGTCAACTTATTTCTATAACATTCTATATTCAAAGCTCCATGAACATGAAAACTAAAATTGTCAAAATGGTACCTCAACCATCACCCTCATTTCTATACTGCAACTGAATGAAAATCTGCTTTCTCTCTACCCTTCCCAATTTAATTTTATACCATATGTCTAGTTGGGGACATCTGAATGCCTGTTGCTAGGCAGATTCCATGACTGGCAAAGACCTTTAGCATTGATTTTAAAACTGTTTGGGTTGTTCACTGATGATTTAGGACCATCTCAAGGCGCTTCCTGTATGTGGCAGGAATATACACAATTTAAAATGCCAAAGGCCAGCACCAAATATGGTGACACATACCTGTAATCCTAACACCTGGGATACAGAATCAGGAATGTCACAAGTTCAAAGCTAGCCTGGGCTACTATAGTGAGACCCTCCCCCCTGCCCCCAAAAAGAAGTAAAAATGAAGATTAAATTCAGGGAACCTACCCTGGCAGGAGCTTATTCAAAATCTTTAGTACACAATCTGTTGTGTCTGGAGGGGTGCTAGATCTGACTTGCATGGATTCTGCCTCTGTCTCCACAGAGGTCTGAAGTCGCACATCCACCAGATTACATTTTAAACCTATTTCCATGATCTCTGCCACCATTTTTAGGAAGGATGTAGTGCACATGCCCTGTAACCCATTGTAAGTTGAAGATATAAGCGGAAAGTTTAACGCACAAAACCTGCGGAATGTCCTCAATTAGCCTCGCCTACATTAAGTGTGCTCAGAGCACCTGAATAGCCTACAGTTGGGCAAAATCCTCTGGCACAAAGCCTGTTTTATAGTAAAGTGTTGAATGTCTCATGGAAATACTAAAAGTAGAAACCAGACTGGTAGGAAGTCTGTACTTTTGCCTACTGAAGGAAAAATCCTGAGGTGGAGCCATCAGATGTCAGGAGCCTTATGTATAAAGGTAATATATTTTAATTACTATACCTTTGTTGTGATAACAGAGTTGTGTTTGTTTTTAGGCCAATATTGCCGATTTTCAAGAGAATCAGTGGGTGACTTGTTTCCAGGAGTCAGCTGAAGCCATCCTTGGACAGAATGCTGCTTATCTTGGGGAACTCAAAGAGAAGGTCAGCCACATACTTCACTAATTTTAGAGTTCTCTGCTTAAACTCTGAATTTATTGGATTGATTGTGCCAGGACTAGAACCTGAACTCAGGGCTTGGCACCATCCCTTACCTTTTCCTGTCCAAAGCTAGTGTTCTCCCACTTGATTTACAGTTTCACTTGGGACTTTTTGCTGGTTAATTGGAGATGAGAGTCTCACAGACTTCCCTGCCTGTGCTAGCTGCTGGCTTTAAACCACAATCCTCAGAATCTTAGTCTCCTCCTGAGTGGCTAGGATTATAGACATGAGCCCATCTTCACACTTGGACATCTTCACACTTGGACAGCCTAGGCTGTCCATGACCTAGTATCCTCTAGTCTTACCTCCCATGTAGTTAGGATGACAGCTTGTGAACCACAGCACCCAAGTCTTTTCTTTTGATGGGGGTGGGGGGGGGCTGGGGGGGTCCATGGGGCTTGAACTCTGGGCCTAGGCAATGGCCCTGAGCTCTTCAGTTCAAGGCTACCACCCTACCCCTTGAGCCACAGCCCCACTTGCCCATTTTCTAGTGATTAATTGGAGATAAGAGTCTCTGGGTCTTTAGTGCTCAGGATGGCCATTCTCAGATCTCAGCCTCCTGAATAGATAGGATTACAGGCATGAGCCAACTTCCCAGGCTGTCATTTTGTTTTTATCTACTAGATTGGTTTAATTGAGAGAGTAAAGATAAAACAGCTAAAAGCTGTATTTTCTAGGCCATGAAAATTGGGACCCATTTATATACAATGTTCTTTTCTACCCATTTCCTCCAAAGTGGTTGGGCCACAGAGAAACAAGAGTTGGCTGCTGATATTTTTTTAGACTCTGTTCTCAGTTCTGTCTGGTTGGTTCTGTTTGTAAGATCTCTGAAAATTGTCTCAACCAAGCCCTTTTGTAGAAATAACTGGAATTGACTTTATATTGTGATAGTATCTTTTATCTGTTTGGCCTGGTCCTCTATTTTCCTATCAGATTTTAAGGTTAAAGGCAGCCTTTCGGGATATTTTATGGGCTTATTATATTTGACTGTTCTTCTGGCTGGTGACTGAGGACATGTGGAAACTTCCCTCAGGAGCCGTCATGCTCCTGGAATGGGCATGCACACTTCCCTAATCTGTAAGAATAATGGCAGCTATTGAAAATCCATAGAATGACTTGTTTTTTTGTTTTGGGTTTTTTTTGGGGGGGGGGTAGGTCATGGAGCTTGAACTTGGCCTGGGCGCTGTCTCTGAGCTCTTCACCCTAAAGCTACCACCCTACCCTTGAGCCAAGCCCCACTTCCTGTTTTCTAGAGGTTAATTGAAGATAAAAGCCTCGGGTCCTTTTATTCTCCAGGCTGGCTTTGAACTTTGATCCTCAGATCTCAGCCTCCTGAGTAGCTAAGATTACAGGTGTGAGCCACTGTGCCCAGCTTGAACTTTATCATCATCATCATCATCATCATTATTATTATTATTATTATTATTATTTATTTGGCTAGTCCTGGGGCTTGAAGTCAGGGCCTGAGCACTGTCATTGGGCTTTCTCAAGGCTAGAGCTCTACCAATTGAGCC
The DNA here is from genome assembly GCF_031878675.1 of Megascapheus bottae. Lineage (NCBI taxonomy): Eukaryota > Metazoa > Chordata > Mammalia > Rodentia > Geomyidae > Megascapheus > Megascapheus bottae. The sequence continues at coordinate 27,256,501 of NC_143525.1, read as the reverse complement.
ATAGTACCACTTCCAGCTTTTTCTGTGTATATGGTACTGAGGAATCGATCTCAGGGCTTCATGCATGCTATAGATAAGCATTCTACCACTAGTCCATGATCCTGGCCTGAACTATTTATATGAATGTATTATCACTGTTAAGTTTTTGCATTTCACATAAAATGCATTCGCTGCTGCAGGCATAGCTCAGTGATAGCACACCAGCTTCGCAAGTGTGAATACTACAAAAAAAAATACATAAGAAAATAAAAATTATTCTCTAATTCCTCTTTACTGTCTTTTCATACCTGTAACCCTAACAACTCAGGAGGTTGAGATCTGAGGATCTCAGTTCAAAGCCAGCCTGAGCAAGAAAGTCCATGAGGCTCTTCTCTCAAATTAACTACCAGAAAACCAGAAGTGGCACTGTTGCTCAAAGTGGTAGAGCTCTAGCCTTGAATAAAAGAGCTTAGGGACAGCCCCCAGATCCAGAGTTAAGCCCCACGACCAACAAAAAATAAAAATTGCAGCTCCTCACCCACTCTTGCTCCCCTGCCAGCCCAGCAACCAACCACCAATCAGAAATTCAATCATCTATGGATCAGAAATATTTAGAGGGAAAATTATACCTGTACTGGCCATGTACTGATGTTTTTCCTGTAAATAGTACTGTGTAACAACTGCTTGGATGATATTTACATTGTATCAGGTATTTGAGTCCTTTGAGGATATAAAATCTACAAAAGTCTTATGTGGGTGCATTCTTAAACATTTTTGGATTTTGACATCTGCTTTGGAGTCATGAACCAGTGCCCTACAAAGGGAGAGCTATATTGGAGTATTTTATTTTACTTTTGCTGGTCCTGGGGCATGAACTCAGAGTTTGAGTTCTGTCCTTGAGAAAAGAAATTCAGGGATGGTGCCCAGTCCCTAAGTTCAAGTCTCAGGACTGACAAAAAAAAAAACCCAAACACCAAAACTGTAAATTAATCATTCTTAAGTAATTTCATCCCATAGAGATAAGACTTTCCAAAGTCTAACTGGTATTTTCAAGTTGTTCAATGGTTTCTATATTGTTGCAGAATGAGCAGGCATTTGAAGAAGTTTTCCAGAATGCCAACTTCCGAACTTTCACCTTCAGAATCAGGGTCAAACTGGAGACCTACAATGTAAGTCAGGCCGCTGAGGACAGGGGAGAGGGGTAGTATGAGAAGACACTTTTATCACTGTAGCAACACTCCAGTATTGGTGTCAATTGTGAATTGCCTACTTGCATGCCCAGTCATGTGTTAGCAAGTAGCTAAGCTCAGGCTCCTGCCCAGCCAGCCTGACTTATGCTTTAAACCATGCTGGTAATTCTCAGGTTCCATCCCCTTTCCTTTCTAAAGATACCCTGGAAACCGTGTGAGGAGAATGGATTCTGCCAGCACCCCTCAGCTGTGGGGATATCTCGTGCTAGTGATTTCAGACTTTGGTTCCTCTTGATAGGTGTGGTTGTTGACATGTTACAGAAGGTAGGGGTGAAATATCAGCATGATGCAGTATGAGGCTGAGGAGAGGTGATCTCTTCCCCCCTCCCCTCTCTCTCTTTCTCTTTCTTGCTGGTACTGGGGCTTGAATTCAGTACCTGGGCTGTCCCTCCGCTTTAAAAGTTCAAGGTTGGCACTCTACTGCTTGAGCCACAACTCCACTTCCAGATTTTTGGCAGTTAATTGAAAATAAGAGTTGCCTGACTCTCCTGCTTGGGCTGTCTTTAAGGCAAGGTCTCCACATGTCGGCCTCCTGAGTAACTAGGATTGCAAGTGTCAGCTTTTTGCTTAGTGGAAACTCAGCTTTCAGAGTTAGCTGTGTGGCTTTCTCAAGTTATTTACCCTTTGTGGCTCCTGTTTGTGTCTCTGTATAGAGAATTAAGAGATAGAGACACCCCCCCCCCACACACCACCACAGTCCATTCTTTAAGATCTTAAGTCTCTGGGTGTTGGATGCTGAGGACACAGGGAAAGAATCTACAATGTGGGGATCTGGCTGTTCCAGCGCCAGGAACTCTGGAACAGGCTCCCACTCAGGGTTTTCTGTGGGAATTACTAAACCCAGTGCAGCATGCGTTTCCTCTTCCTGGGCTGGTTGAAGCCACTGAAGCAAAGAAGGTTATCACCACAGCTCCATGTTGGGGACATCCTCATCCCTCACAACCAGCTCTTCTTTTTTCAAAGGATGAGTCTCGAATTAAGGCCACCGTGATGGACGTGAAGCCCGTGGACTACAGAGAATATGGCCGGAGGCTGGTCACACTCATCAGAAAGAATGCCCTGCTGTGAGGGAAGCCATGCTGATGGGACAGAAGTTTGAGGTGGAATCTACTTCCTGCCCCCTTGTGACCCCCCCCACACCCACACCCGCACCTGCTACACGGGATCCTCTTCATGGTAGACTGGCAGTTTCTCCTGTACACCCCTTGGGATGCATTAGTGGGCAAAGGATGTGCACAGAGGACAGTGGTGTGAACCATCAGACCAGGGGGTCATCCGGCAGGTGGTGTAGCCCCCAGCCCATCCCCCTGTCTTCAGTCAGATTTATTAAGAATTCAAGCAAGAATTATGTCACAAGAAATTGACCCTGTGTACAGACAGTGAAATAAATTATGTAACTCCAGTACTGACACCTTCACAACTTGGGTTCTTCCTGGAAGGAGGGAATGGGGAGCCGAGGTGTTGATTGAGTGTATCTTCCTGGAATTCAGAGGCTCACTCCTTCTAGAGTTGCCACGTGGTTGTTAATGCTTGGAATGGCAGTAGAGTAGAATTATTAATCAAAGGCCTATCTTTTATATCTGAAGACTACTCTTCCTTCAGGGTTTAATAGATTTAATAGACTGAGTCAAAAGGGTCTGATATTAATCAAAATTGTCTCTTCTGAGGACAGCTGATAAGCATTGACTTGCTGTCCCCTGAGGACATCCAGGCAACTACAAAGCACTGCTTGAGTTTTCACTTCAATTAATGTTACATTTTGGTTGGTGAATGCACACTTTTGTACCTGTACATACTCCTTGCGTTTGTGTGTTTATTTCTTGATTAAAGCTCGTTAAGTAGAAAGGATTGTAAGGGAGGGAAGCTCCTCTTGTTTCTCTTACTTTGTTTTAATAAACAGTATATTCTTCATTTGTGAATCCTACTTTCTTTGGATGCAAAGAGTTCTTGTAACTGGAAAGCAATTAATTAGCCTTCATAATAAATGTTCACTTGGGAGAGATGTTAACTCATTACAAACTGAGAGATGAGTCTGAGATTACTAACGTTTGTAACCCTGAAATACATCTTTAGAAGAATGAAACACCACCAAAAAAGGAAAAGCCACTGTGCCCAGCAATGCTGATGATCTAGCACTTGGGGATTTTATTGATGTTTACACAGCAGTCTAACACCGAGCAGGCTTTGAAATGTGTACAGACAGTGAGCGAGTAAGAAAACAGTAATTATGCTACTGGGCTTTTCAGTCAGCAAGAGCATGCTTGCCCTGTGTGTTTCTAATCATATTAATTATCTAGTGGGTTGCTGCAACCCACTGCTTGGCATTTGCTGCACATCTCTCCGAGCATCCCACTATGACAGGCAGTGTTGCAGTCCCCCTGCAGCTGCAGGCCTGCTTTCTAACTGGAGTGAGAAGGGCCCAGGGAGGCTCATGGCGGCCATCCTCCACAGTGTTTGGCCCTGTCCGGCTTGGTTTTTGTGCTGATACCGGGGCTTGAACTCAGGGCCTGGCTATTGTCTCTTAGCTTTTTCTGTTCAAGGCTGTTACTCTATTCTTTCTTGTTGGTGGTTAATTGAAGAGTCTCAAAGGTTTTCCTGCCCTGGCTGGCTTTGAGCCATGATCCTCAGATCCCAGCCTCCTGAGGAGCTAGGATTACAGGTAGGAGCCAAAGATGCCTAGATTGTTTTGTTTTGGAACAAGATCATTCTCTGTAACCTTGTCTCAGAGTTGGTGTGTAACTTAGGCTGACCTCAAACTCAGGATTCTCCTGCAGCCTCAGCTTCTCAAGTGCTGGGGTTTCAGATGTGCTGCATCTTGGCTCTTAATTTTCTTTAGGAAACAGCTAGTTAACCCTAAACAGTAGATGGCTCCCATTGCTGAAAATCAGACCAACTTTCATTCCACTGGCTGTGGCTATGGCTTCCTTACCCTTCCCTGGTCTCAGGAGATATCACTCACATTGTGCTTGATTCTCTGACTGAAGCTGCAACAATTTTTATAGAGGCTCTTTTCTCTCTGACCTTGCTTATAAGACGTTGACTAGAAAATTACAGTCTCCAGCTCTGTTCTGGATTGACAAATTGTGGGTTGGAGGTGGTAATCTAGCTTTTGGTCCAGTAACCAGTCTTTTATACCTCCTTTCTTCATCTCCAACACAGGACATGGGAGAGTTGACAAACCCATGATGTTCGGACAGATCTTGAAAATGACCGCTGGGTCCATTCCCATGCTTTCTTGCTGGATACTGAGAAAACCAGCACAGCTCTACGGGTGTGACTAGAATCTGGGGGATAAGAGGGAGGAGCTCCCCTCAAGGGAGGATGCTTCACAGATTTCCCTACTAAAACATCAGATCACCTGCAGAGCAGCCCCAGAAATTGCCTCCACAGTTACACGCTTTTAAGAGATTCAGATCCCAGAGGATTGTCTAAGTAGATTCTGGCGCACAGTTCTTAAAATTCTCTTGGAGATAGTTTACCTCAAAAGTCTGTTCCTGTTGTTCTATTTCTCATCTTTCATCGAGAGATCAATGTTTATCTTGCATACATGATGACATCAGCAGTAAGCAATTAAGAGGGGGAAAAAATCTAATCATTTCGCCTTTATTTTAAATGGTTCTCGAATTCCCTCTTGTCTCTTCATGGAAGGCAAAGCAAGAAAAGAAAATGGAAAAAAAAAACTAATAATCTGATTCCAGTCTATATCTTCAGTGTTTTATGTTTTCCATTAAAGCCTTGCTAATCTCTAATGTGCTATTCTGACATTTTGAACTACAGGGTCAAAAGTGTCCCTTCCCCCACTTTTTTTCCCCCTGAGTGGTCTGTCTTCGAAAAGTATAAATAATATTGATCGTGGTATTTAATACGCTAATGAAACCCATGCTTATTGACTACATAATTAATATACTGTCTAAAAGTGAAGTTTGGCAACCCAGTATATAAAGGTTTATATTGACTTGTGTTTCTTGGACGATAAGCCTGCCAAGGTTTTATTTATAGAAAAAGAAACTGGTTGCTCAGTCTCCTTTCTGCCTTGCACTTGTAGGAAAGCCACTGTCCCCTCATAAATGAATGTTTTCCTTGTCTCAGAAACAGTTTCTCTTCCTTTATCCTGCACCTTTTTATTTTGTTTTGGGGTGTGTATGTATGGGCATGTGCACGTGCACGCCTGACAATCCTGAGGCTTGCTTGATCTCAGCGCCTGGGTACTGCCCCTGTACTTTTGTGTTCAAGGCCAGTATTGTACCACTTGAGCCACAGCTTCACTATGGGCTTTTTAGTAGATAATTAGAGGTAAGAATCTCACAGATTTTGCTTCCCCAGCGGCATCAAACCTCAATCATCAGATCTTAGAGTGGCTGGGATTACAGTTAGAAGCTCCCAGCCCCTGCCAAATCCTCTACTTTTTTACATGGCTTGTAGTTCTTACTCTTCTTTTTTTTCTTTCTTTTTTTTGGTGGGTCATGGGGCTTGAACTCAGCCTGGGCACTGTCCCTGAGCTCTTCACCTCAAGGCTACCACCCTACCCTCGTTTTCTAGAGGTTAATTGGAGATGAGAGTCTCAGGTCCTTTTGTGCCCAGGCTGGCTTTGAACCTTGATCCTCAGATCTCAGCCTCCTGAGTAGCTGGGATTACAGGAGTAAGCCAGTGCCCGGCTACACCCTCATATTTTTATAAAAACTGAAGCAAAGAAGCTCAGGGGCAACGCCCAGGCCCAGGGGTAGGGTGGTAACCTTGAGCTGAAGAGCTCAGGGACAGCACCCAGGCTGAGTTCAAGCCGCATTACCCACCCAAAAAAAGGGGGTGTGTGGGCGTGGCTAGATGTACAGGAGGTGGACAATTTCAATGCAAGTAGGTATATGGCGGCTCATGCTTGTAATCGCAGCTGCTTGAGAGATGAGGATCAGAGGGAATGCAGTTCGAACCAGCTGGGCAAAAAGTCAGTAAAACCTCCATCTCAACGAACAGGCTGGATCTAGTGTGCAATCCCTGCTATGTGGAGGCCATAGGTAGGAGGATTAGTCCAGAGCTGGCTCAGGCAAAAACTCAAGGCCCTACCTGAAAAATAAAATGAGTTAGAGGCATGGTTCAAGTGGTAAAGCATTCTATCAAAGAAGTCAGAGGCTCTGAGTTCAAACCCCCAGAAAGAGAAAGAAAGATGTGTAGTGGTATGTGTATTGGTATGTTGCTACATGTGTTGGTCATAGGAATGTGTAAATTTATATATAGTTCAGTCACTTTGCCAGCTGTGGGGTGTGTGTGTGTGCGTGCGCGCATGTGTGTGTAAATAAGGACCCTCTATGTAGCCCAAATTAGTTTCGAATTCAATTCGTTATCTTCCTTTAGTCTCCCAGCTCCTGGGATTACAGGTGTATGCCTCCACTCTCAACAAACTTATCATCAACTCTGTTCTCGTGGGTGTGAACACTTCTGCTTTCCCCTCGAGTGACTTCATCTCTGGGCTTCTCGAGCTGTTAGTTCTGTTTGTCTGTTGCTGTGATCAGTGATAATTTGTCTAACGCTCATGTACCATCAAAAGCTGACAGATAATTTAAACAGATCCTTAGAAGCAGGTGGCTGGTATGAGAAAGGCCAGGGAAGGGAAGCTTGGAGCTCTCTAAATTTCATCCTCCTTACCCCTAGGACATCAGTTGTACCCAGAGTCAACACCTTGGTTTTCTGCCTCTGTGGTAGAAATGGCCTCTTGGGAACAAGTTTGCTTTGTAAAGTGCCTGATCTTTTCTCTAAAGCTATCAGTTAATGATCCTCTCATCTTTTGATTATATCTGTGATGGCGGTTTTGATGTCTTTGAGGAAAGCAAGTAGATAGTTGTTTTTCCTCACTACCTACCTGAGTTACCTCCTTCCAGGTATTTCTTTTTTACTCCTTTCTGATAGTACCAAGGATTTTGAACTCAGCTTCATGTGTCTGCAGAGCCATGCTTCCGGCCCTGTTTTTCACTTAAAAAAATTTATTTAGCTGTGCAAAGGGTTATAGTTGTGTAAGTCAGGGTCTGAATATAATGCGTCTCGATCCATACCACCCTTTCCATACCCCCTTTCAGCCCCGCTTCCTGAGCTACCCCAAAATACATAGTTCAGTTTTTACATCATATATAAATATAATGACTATATTTACTCTTTTTTTTTTTTTTGGCCCCCTTCTCTTTCTGGCCCCGCTCGCTCCGGCCACCACTCGGTTGGGCTCCGCTTGCTTGCTTTCGCTCTCTGTCGCTTGTTGCAGTCTCGTCTCTGCCACTTCCGGCTTGGTTGTGTATGTGGGATACCGAGGAATCGAACCCGGGTCCTTGTGCATGCTAGGCAAGCACTTTAACCGCTAGGCCAAACTCCCGGGCCACTATATTTACTCTTATTTCATCCTTTCCTGTGGCTCCCTTCCCTCCCCGCAACTCCAAACATACTTCACTGTTTTAAGTCATACATGAGCCTTGCTCCACCTGTTTCAACCTTCCAGTTCTTAACTGGAATCCCAGGCGTGTGCCATTGTGTCCAGCTTTCTTAATGTAGCTAGAATCTCTAGGAGTTTGTGCGTAGGCTTCTCCAGAGTCACAGTCTTCCCAACCTCAGCCTCCTAGGTAGCTGGTGTTACGGGGTGCACGCCACCAGCGCAACACCTACTCTGCCCCCCTCCCTGGTGCCAGCCTGGGCCTTGAACTGAGGTCCTAAACTGATTATCCCTCAAGGCTGACAATCTACCACTCAAGCCACAGCTCCGTTTATGGCTTTTTGGTAATAAATTAGAGCTAAGTGTCTCATTGAGTTTATTGCCCAAGCTGGCTTTGAACCGCAATCCTCAGATCTTAGTCCCCTCAGTAGTAAGGATTACAGACATGAGCCACTGGCATAGTCTCACTTGTTTTGTTTTATTTTAATTCTGCTGATTGAGCCCAGGGCCTCACCCATGCTAAATCCATGCTGTGCTGCTGAGCTATGGGTTTTAAACCTAAATAAGCTTGTCCCCAGGAATTGTGGTATATTTAAAGCAAGACTTGGGGCTAAGTAGTCATGGTACAGTAAAATTAAAATTCAGTAGATAGAAATATCACAGGAAGCTGTGTACCAGTGACTCACACCTGTAATCCTAGCTACTCAGGAGGCTGAGATCTGAGGATGGCTGCTTAAAGCTATGCAGGGCAGAAAGGTCCATGAGACTCTTACTTCCAATTCATCACCAAAAAGCTATAAGTGGAGCGGGGGCTTAAGTGGTAGAGTGCTAGTTTTGAGCACAAAAGCTCAGGGAGAGTGTCCAGGCCCTGAATTGAAGTCCCAGGACTGATTGAGATCTGAGGATCACAGTCTGAAGTCAGTCTGGACAGAAAAGTCCCTTTGAGACTTATTTCCAATAATCCACTCACTGTGGCTCAAGTGGTAGAGCACTAGCCTTGAGTTCAAACCCCACAACTAGCAAAGAAAAGAAAGTAGGAGCTGGGAGTGTGGCCTAGTGGTAGAATGCTTGCCTAGCATGAAGACCTGGGTTCGAAAAGCTGGAAGTGGTGCTGTGGCTCAAGTGGTAGAGCGCTAGCCTTGAGGAAGCCCATGGACAGTGCTCAGGCCCTGAGTTCAAGCCCTGGGACAGGCAGAGAGAGAGACAGAAAAAAGATCACTAGAGATTGGAGTCATCAGCAGAGGCCTTACAAAAAACTGTTTGACCTGAGACACAAACAGAAGACCTCATTTAGGTCAGGGGCTGTCCATTCACATGGGAAAATATGTCACACTTGCCTGTAGTTTCTCTTCATCCATCACTGATAGGAGATGTAGATGCCAGGAAGTTGGGTTAAAAGAAAAAAGCTCCAACGGGGTAGGAAGGAAGGGTGGGCTCAAGGGACGGAATTCCTGCCTTGTTAGCATGAGGCCCTCAATTCAAACCCCAGTACCACCAAAGAAAAGCAAAGGAAGGATGTCTGACCACAGGGAGCCCAAGGGGTCCTCATTTGTACTGACTGATGGCAGACCCTTAGCATTTTCACTGGGCCAGGGCATTTGTTCGATGATCCGAGACTTTGAAACAACCACCTGGCCATTCCCATAGCCTTTCCTTTGGCCAGGTACTTCACTATTCTCACCTGGTGCTTTTATTTCTCAGCTGGTAACATACCTCAAAATGTATAATTTTCAAAACAAAAAAAAAATCCAATACCTTTTTCCAGCCCCCTATAAACTGCTCAAAAAGAAGTTAATCCCATCCACCCCGTGTGAAATATTTATATCCGAGTCCAAAGTGATCATGTAAACTTTTAATAACGGGGAGCCATTCTTATAAAATCATCCCTGCTCCCTGGTGGATTATCCAGTTGGTAATTGGAAGTTTGTGCTGTCATTAAAAATGACAGCTTTCTCAGATAATGCTCTTGGTGCTTGTAAAATGCAGATAACCCAGCCTATATTTAACTTGGGTGAAGTACAGCTTCCTTTCCATGGTTAGGTAACTGAGGGACTGGTGCCTGCAGAAAGCAGGAGAGCGCACTGCAGGGAGCTCGAGGCTCTGTTCATGAATACCCTGTCCTGAATTGGAGCCCAGAACCCCCAGGACTTTTTAAAAATAAGTCTCCATTGCACTCTCATCTCCTTTCCTCATTGACACTGCTATTCATGTGGAAGTTTATTTATATCTTCAGTCAGCCATGGTACAGAGGTCATTTGTTTTGGCCTCAAATTTTAGAAGTGTATAGGTTTGCTCAATCTCACCATCACTTAGGCTTATAACGCAGAGCCTGCCTGCCATAGAAGCCTTTCTGCTTCCCCAGTACCACTGCCACCGCCGCCACCGGCCTCCTTCTCTGCCATTTATTTAAAATCTGAATTGCTTTATAAGGTGTGTTCCTACAAATGAACTCTCTTCTAATGGGCTCTCCAGGCAGCAAACCTTCCATAAAGGAGCCACTAATTAAGCAGAAATAGGGAAAAAAAAAAAAAAAGAGAGGAGGAGTAAAAATGGTTTGTCTGGCTTCAGGAATCTAGCAGTCAATTTAGAAGACAACAGCATCCTTCTTTATAAGCATGATGTTGATAATCTTGTGTTTCATGCCAGAGTCTTTGGCTACCTGTGTGTGTGTGTGTGTGTGTGTGTGTGTGTGTGTGTCCATCCATACCCTTCTCTAGGAGAAAGATTTGTTCCCATGGGCTTTTAGGTTGGTGAAAATCCTTATTTTTTTATATTTTATTTATTGTCAGGGTAATGATAGAGGGGTTACAGTTACATTCGCCAGGTAGTAGGTGCATTACTTCTCACACATTGATACCCCATTTTCCTCCCCCCCCCCGAAAATCCTTATTAAAGTTAGTCTTTAAGGATCAAACCCATGCCGAGCCTTCCTGGTTGAAAGTGTGCTGTGGGAAAGCAGGTCGATTTACAGTGGAGGCACGCACAGGCTTTCCGGGAAGATGCCTGTCAGTCAAATGGTCTCGTGGCATGAGGGCCTGAAAGATGCTCTCTCCTCTCCATCGGAGGGCGAATTGAAGGTGTTAGAGGCTTAACTGGACAGCATCACTCACGGGGCGATGTGCGCACACCAGAGCCCTCTACTGCACACGATCCTAATGGAACCCTTAGCTCCTAGAGTCAAGTCGCGCGCGCGCGTGTGGTGTGTGTGTGTGTGTGTGTGTGTGTGTGTGTGTGTGTGTGTGTGTGTTGTTATTAAAGCACTGTGCGGGTGTCTAGGAAAAGCAGAGGCCTCTTAATTAGCGAACGACATTCTTGTATAGTAGTGTTCTGTTCCTGGCATAATTGTCACAGCAAATTACCACTTACATTAAATATTGAGCTGGTAACTCCCCGCCCCTCCCCCAGCTTCAATTATTTGCTCCACCCCAGCCTCCCCACCCCCTCCTACCCTAACCATCACCTGCTCTCCTGCACTTCTCACTTGATCTTCTGCCAAGTGGTAGCTTTTAAGTGAGGCTTAGAGAGGATACACTTTACAGCAGGAGCAATAAATCTGGCTTTGGGCAAGTTATAAGATGGGATGCCAGCAACATCTCAAGGAGGGGTGACTGTCATTTTTGCTGTGTGGGGATGGGAATGCTGGGGTCAGGTCACGCCAACTCTAAATGACTACGGGGGTGGTTACACATCTAACCGGGGGGTCTCACATCTAACCGGGATGTCTCCAATGGGTAAAGACTATTGAAGATGCCCAAGAAATGCAAAGAAAATAGAAGGTTTATCCTAAGCCGCTGATGATGACTCAGGCCTGTGATCCCCTAGCTACTCAGAAGACTGAGATCTGAGATTCACAGTTCAAAACCAGCCTGGGCAGAAAATTCTATGAGCAAGAAGCTCTAGTCTAAAACAATGCCCGGCTAAGTCAAAGAGACTCAAATTAAAACACCAGAAAACTGAAAGTGGTGCTGTGGCTCAAGGGGTAGGGCAGTAGCCTTGAGCTGAAGAGCTCAGGGACAATGCCCAGGTCCATAGTTCAAGTCCCACCACTGACATACATACATACATACATGCATACATACATAAATAAATTTAAAAAAGCAAAATTCTAATTGGCAAAAGCCAGAACAGAACTATAGCTCAAGTGGTAGAGTGCTAGCCTTAAGCAGAAGAAGCTAAGAAACAGCGCCTAGGCCCTGAGCAACACAAACACAAACCACCACCACCCAAACACACACACACACACACACACACACACACACACACACACACACACACACATCACACACATCTTGTCCTTTCTCAAGTTTAATCCAAGACCACTTCTTATAAACAGAGTCATTCCTAACATGTATGTTGTATGGGAAGAGTCCGGTGGAGGAAGGAACAAGCTGTCAGAGACACTTGCAAGCTGTCATCTAAAGGTGCATTTAAAAAAAAAAAACAAAAAAAAACGCTTGGCAAGAGACAAAGCCCCATTTGAAGCCAAAGGCCCTGCACACTGCAAAGGAGAATGTAAACTAGGCACAGGTGATACCAAGGAAATTAGTTCCATTGGAGTGGCAGATCTTGGTAAGGAAATAATTGAGATGGCTGAACTTGAGGAGAATGGCCTGGATCTTGATTTCCTTGGAGCTTAATACTTAAGCCCCGTGGAATGTAGGTCTTCTGGAGGCTCCTTGCTTGTTAATTGACCTTTCAGCGGCTCATGGAGCCGGTGTTCCTGCAAGCCAGGTATGTGAGAACATTGCTCCCGTACAGCGCTCTGCTTAGCCAACGAATCCGCTGAGGAAATCCTGCAGGAGATGTTATTGGAGTGTTGTACACTCCATTCCTCACAAGCTTCATGCTGGGCTGCTCATTTCCTTTGGACAACGATAGACTGGCTCCCTCTCTTGTTGATGGAATGAAAATTCTCTCTTGCATTATGGCTCGTGTGATAACTTTGGTGGCGGTGGTGTGTGGGGATAATGAAGAGTCTCTTAATGGCTCTAGTTAAACCCATAATATCACTCTGTCAAACTTGAGCTGACTGTGGGAATCTAACCCAGTTTTAGATCCCCAAACATCTAAAAACCCGCCACTAGCATCTTGAAAGCTTTAATAAGGAGGCAGCCCTCATTCCTCTGCATTATAACCCCGGCTCATTTCTTGCTGCTGCTGCTGCCCCACCCCCACCCCCACCGGAGGTCACACTCCTCTCATAGACTTGGGAAGTCAAAGTGATTTCGGCCACATCACCCTGCTAGGTCGTTTTGCCATTGGCATGCTGGTTTAGTACCCCCAAAGGAAGAGAACTCATTTTATTCTGGGAGAAGGAAAAAAAAGGAGAAATGAATTTGCTTCAGGACCTGCCTAAGTCTAATTAGTCTAGTCTGTAAGTGGAGTGGGCTGTATGGGGTGGGGGTGTAACATGTCTGGCAGTGTGTCGGGAGCGGTGGAGGGGCCATAGAACAAAACCCAGGGGGGCGGCTGTGGGTTCAGAGTGGCCTGCTCGTGTCCTGGCTCTCAAGAGAGCTGGTAGAGTTGAGCATGTGTGGCTCACATCTGTGATCCTTACTACTCAGGAGACTGAGATCTAAGGATCAAGGTTCAAAGCCAGCCTGGACAGGAAAAGTCTTAAAGATTGTCATCTCCAATCAGCCACAAAAAAAAACCAAAACAACAACAACAAAAAAAAAACACCACAAGTGTAGATTACCAACCTTGAGTGAAAAAAGCCCAGCACGTAAGGTCAAGTTCCAGTAATGACATGTGCATTCATATGCACACACACACACACACACACACACACACACACACACACAGAAGGATGGTGGATGCGGCAACTATAGCACCCCAGGAATACCCTAGCTCTACTCCAAGATCGAGAAGAACCAGGTGAGATATGAATGTCAAGGGAATTTTCCATATGCCTGAGTGGACTGGGAAATAGGGGACCACGTACTGAGGAAGAGGAAATGGAGAGGAACCAGGAGAGGAAAAAAAAGTCAGTGGGGAGAGAGGTCATTTTCGCCTAAATTAAATAATGGAGATGACAATTATGAACAGCCATAAGAGCCATGATTTGGCAGCCAGAACTACACGACCGTGACAAATGACTCTCCAGGGAAACAAGGCGCTGCCTCCTCTTGGGGGAAGTCAGGGCAGGGGTCTCTTCACCAGGCAGGGGTGGGAGGCAGAGCCTGCCTGATTTAGCCTGGAAGTTAAAATCACTGAAGCGGTTTAGAGAAACACCAGAGTGAGTTGCATTGCACCGTCAGGAGGCTGGATCCAGAGATGATGGCATAAATGTTTCAAATGTGCTCAGGGTAATTAGTTTTGAATTACCATGTGCATATTTTAAACATTTAAATGATCATCCCAGGTTTTCGAAAACAGTTTCACTCGGCTTGATGCCGCTCCCCCTCCTGGCACAGCCTCACCGCGGGTGGGAGAGCAGCCCCGTGGCTGGCCGCACTGGGGCAGAGCCAGGTGATGCCTGGTTGTTCCGAAGTTCCAGCCAGGAGAAGAGAACAGTGGGAGCCATGCTCTAAACCCTTGGATAAAGAGGGATTAGGCCCAGCCCCGGGGCCTGGCACCCCAGATGCTCCTTCCTGCAAGCCAATGTCATCCGTGCCAGTTTTTCCAAAATGATTGGTTCAGCTTTACGTTTTCCATTGTGCATCAAAATCTCATTTTACTTGGGTTGCTTCTTCACCTCCATTTTTGATGTCTCAGACAGATGGGGTACTAGAAAAATGACTTAGCCAGGTAGGAACTGAATTTGGAGTTTTGTTGTTGCTGCTGTTTATTCACTTGTGACAGGATTGGGGACTGAGCTCAGGGCTTGGGTGCTGTCCTTTAGCTTTTGCACTCAGGGTTGGCACTCTAACCACATGATCTATACCTCCACTTGTGGCCTTTTAGTGGTTAATTGGAGATAAGAATTTCGGAGACTTTGCAACCTGGGCTGGCTTCCAACCACACTCCTTAGATCTCAACCTCTTGAGGAGCCAGGATTACAGGGGTTTGCCACCATATTTGGCAGCATTTGAGGTTTTAAACCAGTGATTTTGTCTACCCATCCATCACTCGAGGCACTCTGCCTTCCAAGAACTTCAGTCTTGGCTCAGAACACAGGCAGCAATTTTTAAAATCCTTAATTCAGGAAACAGTGGAAAGGACAGAAGATTTTATGCCACGACCTCCTTGAGCTGGCTCAAACTACTACAGGAGTTATTAAAGAGTGATGCTTTTTACTATCTTAGAGAGGTCCAAATTAGCCTTGGGAAGCTGTTTAAAGTCAGATGTCTAACTTTATGTACTACCTGAATTTAGAACAGTGGCTCTGAAATGGAGCCTTGAACCCTTTCTTTCTGTAATACACTGTTTGTCCAGCAGGTGGAGCTGGCAGATAAAAACTTTGAGCCTGTGCCCTGGACCTTTGAGTGGGAGCTATCTTTGCTGAGATCCTGATTGAATGAAAATCTTTCATTATGCAAACTGCCTGGTTCAGTACACAGAGGCAGCCCCCAGGCACAAACCCCAAGCACTTGCTTTTTCTCTCCTCAGATTAAAACATATAAACTGCTTTGATGTAATCTTATAACAAAACCTAATAGAAAATTTATTTCTTCTGAAGTTGCCTGTCATTTCTTGTGGCCCCCCCCTTCTTCTGTCCTATTAATACCCTTACAGTCAAGGATATGCAAAGCTGAGTTTAGACTGTATTTGGGGATGAGAACAGTGTGTTTGCCTCCGCAATGGTTTGAGTTATTTAAATACAGTTACACTGCTTGCAATATGTTTAATCTCTTGATGTTTTTTTTCCCCCTCCTTACTGCTATTTATCACTTTAATGGAATGCTACAGAATAGCACATTATACAATGTGTTTAAATTGATAAATTATATTAGAAAAATATTGGATAGGAGTTCTTAATGGGAAGTGGGTTTTTGTGGAAATATTTTCTCATTAGTAGATCAGCTTGCTCACAGGGTAGAAATTGTAAGGATTTGGGAATAAGCTATATTTATGACCTATTTGGCTAATTAAAATTAAAGCATAATTTTAGCATGAAGTTCCTGCAAGACTTTACAGAGACGGTAAAGAAAGAAACTTGCCCAAATCCAGTTACTTTTAAATGTCAGTTGCCATAACAACTTCACATGAGCCATATTTTTTACTTGAAAATTCCTTTTAGGATTCAGTTGCTATAATAATTTGCCTGGGCTCTTTTTAGGTGGCAGATTTTCCTATTTTCCTTTTGTGATCATTTCAAGGCTTTCATTACTATAACAAAAATGACCATGTAAACCTCAACTCTCCATTTTTCCATGTGTACGAGCAGAATGGTCCCCAAAATAGATATGTGGATTATAGGAAGCCCCAGAAGAAGCTCTCTGGAACCATGGAAGAAGAAGGCAGGCTCTGGGAATCCATTGCTGCAGAAGCCAGTGTCCTCTAGGCAGGAATTATTAAACCAGAGAATTTTTTGAAGCATGACTGTTAAACTTTCCTTTGTCCTTGAAGGACTTATTTATTTTCCAGTGTTGCTAGAGATTGAACCTGGCATGCTGGGCAAGCGCTGTATCACTGAGCTACATCCCTGTTTGTGGTCTGGGCATTTTGCATGAGCCAAATACAAAGGACCCTTTGGGTCCTGAAGGCCCATCAGTAGCCATGAGCATGTCATTCAACGGAGTTACTGGTATTTGATGACTGAGTGAAGAAATACCCCCAGGTATTTACTCAGAAGCCACGAGGTGGTAAAGTTCATTGCCCTTTCTTTCAGTGTGGCGGTTAGCCTTAATTCATTAGACAATATGACCTGTGTCTGGGATCTAGTCTGGCCACAGTCACACCAGTGGGGACAAGTTGCTGCCAACTCTGTCATTGCTGAGGGCAAGCTCATGCTCCCAAAAGAAAGGGAGCTTGCAAGTAGGAAAATCATTTCATTTCAAAGGGCTGGGGGCGGGGTGTGGCAGGGGCTGGCTCACACCTGGAATCCTCGCTACTCAGGAGGCTGAGATCTGAGGATCCTGGTTTGAGCAGGAATTATCTGCTTTATTTCCAATTGAATCACAGAAAAAAGCTGGAAGTGGCACCACAGCTCAAGTGGTAGGGTCTAACCTTGAGGAAAAGAAGCTCAGGACAGCATCCAGACCCAGAATTCAATCTATAAAACTGTCAAAAACTAACGGACTTCTAATTCTATCTGCTTGATCAAACCTGGATGTGTTTGCTGGTCTCTGTGTCCCAGGCCAAAGCCATAATCAAGTCTCCAGGTGTAGCGATGCCATGGCCTTTCCTGTTCCTGTCATGGCGCTCCCCCCCCCCCCCATCTTTCCTGCTTCCTTCTCAAGTCTTTGGCCAGCAAGTGTTGGTGGGAATTGGGTGAGGAGCATAGAGGGGTGCAAAGGACCCTGATTATTCCCCACCTTGGGAACCCACTTCATCAAGATCCTCACCAGCACAGTGGAGGTAAATGACAGCTCATAGGGAGGAAGTGAAGAGGAAAGGCAGTGATTGTGAGAGAAAGAAAGCCGAGAAGAGTCGACAGCCCTGCAAAAGATGCTAACCCCTTGCCTGCAGTTGCACCTTCTATCCCGCCAGTTACTTGTGCTCAACTGAAATCTGAAGATTACCAAGTTAAAAATGCCAGAAATGATTCACAAGTTTTCAACATCAACACTATTCTGAGGATAACCTGAAAACAACCCATACAGAGCTGGGGTGGCTGAGGTGGGGGCTGAGTGACTAGTGGATGGCATGGGTAACACACGCAGCGTGGATACACTGCACAAAGGGACGCTTCACTTTCTGGCACAGATGCTAGTGGGATGGGTGGGGTGAGATTTCATTGAGCTGCTCCAACAGCATCTCGGGGTTCAACAGAAGAGGCCAATGGCAGCCCAATTAACCACCAGAAAACTGAAAGTGGCGCTGTGGTTCAAGTGGTAGAGCACTAGCCTTGAGCAAAAGCTCTCAGGGACAGTGTCCAGGCCTGGAGTTCAAGCCCCATAACTGGCAAAGAAAAAGTCTCATAGACTTTGTTGTCTGGTCTGGCTCCTCAGATCTCAGCCTCCCATAGAGCTAGGATTATCCTATATAGCCACCAGTACCTCAATTTATTTTATTAGTTCAATTGTTACTCTCTTATCGTGCCTGTTTGTAAATTTGCATTTTGTCATAGGCGTGTATGCCTTGAAGAAAACCTAGTATATTTAGGGTCTGGTGCTAATCTGAATTTCTAGTCATCTCTTGAAATCTTGGACCCTATACCTCTGCTCCTGGCTTGGGAGAGGCTGGGATTCAAAGGAGAGAAATCAGCTGGGCCTGAAACCCATCTGCTCTTTTCAAACTTCAGTGATCGCCTTTAGAAGAGATTTTGGATGAAGCTTTGTATCTGTTCAGTGTTTTGATTGTTCTGTACACGTCCACCGAAATGTAGTACTTGACATTTCTCAAAAACTAGTCGTGTGTGTGTGTGTGTGTGTGTGTGTGTGTGTGTGTGTGTGTGTTTAAACCAAGTGTATGTTCAGAGTAATGGAAATAAAACATTATTGCTTGGCTTAGATAGAAAGCTGGTTTCTGCTTTCTCCATCCCCACTTCTCAGCTCCCCCTCTTTCCCTCCCCCATCCATACCCTGTGAAGAAGGAAGACTGCTTCTTGCAGACATCAGGGTGGTAAGAGTATGAAAACTCTGTGGTCAGATAGATCTGGGTTCAAATCTTACATCTTCCATATATCTGGTGTGAGAATTTCACACCTGTATATGTGGCAGGGGGGTGGTAGCCATGTCTGTCTCCTAGTCTATTGAAGATTAGAATAATACACACCAAATAAATATAGTGGAAGTAGATTGTTTGCATGTATGAAAACAGAACAATGAAACGTTGGAATTACATGAGAGGCCTGGTGTGGTGGCTCACACCTGTAATCCTAGCTACTCAGGAGGATTGCGGTTCAAAGAAGGCCCAAGCACTAAAGTCCACAAGACTCTTATCTCCAATTTACCACCAAAAAACCAGAAGTGGTTTTGTGGCTCAAGGAGTAGGGCAGTACTTTGAGCTGAAGAGCTCAGGGACAACTCCCAAGGCCAGAGTTCAACAACAACAACAAAAGAAAAGAGAGAGAAAGAGAGAGAGAGAGAGAGAGAGAGAGAGAGAGAGAGAGAGAGAGAGAGAGAGAGAGAGAGAGAGAGAGAAGAGAGAGAAATTATATGAGAAAGGGGGGGAGAGAAAAGGTGAGATTGGAATACTGGAAATAGGGGCTCACAGCCCATGCTGGTCCAGACAGAATTGTGGAAACTTATTTGAAAAATGAAAAATAAAAAAGCGCTGAGGGCATGGCTCAAGAAGTGGAATGTCTTCTTAGCAGGTGCAAAGTTCTGAGTTCAAATTCTAGTGCCACCAAAAAAATCCAAAGCACTGAGAGTTGTTGTCTGTGCTGTGTCTGTGTTGGGGCAGAAATCCCTGGGCAGGTGTGACCCTGCTTCCGGCAGCGCCCTGGCCTCTGGGAGGTATTTTCATACTCTCCATTGATTAGAAGCAGCCTCCATTCTTTCCTTTGTTATTTTTTGTCAGTTGTGGGCCTTGATCTCAGGGCCTGGACACTGTCCCTGAGCTCTTTTGCTCAAGGCTAATGCTCTACCACTTTGAGTCTCAGGGCCACCTCCAGTTTTTGAGTGATTTACTGTAGATAAGAGTCTCATGGGGACTTTGCTGTCCTGACTGGCTTCAAACTACTATCTTGCATCTCAGCCTCTGGAGTAGCTAAGCTGATAGGCTTGAACCACTGGTATCCGGCTGTCCCTCTGTTTCTAGGGCTCCAGAAAGCGAATCTGGGACAGTAGTAGATGATGACACCGCAGATAGGTCTAGGTTGGGGTTTTTGTTTGTTTTGTTTTGAGACAGGGTCTTGCTTTGGACTCCATGTTGGCCTCACACTCAATGTTGACTCAGTCCCTTGCATGCTGGGGCCACAGACGTGAGTCCCCACAGCTAGCTCAATAGGTCACCTCAGATCATAAAAAGTATCCATCAATTTTCTATTAAAAAAAAGGCTTGGACAAGATGAGGGGTGGGGAGGGGGGAAGGGAAATGGGACCAAGACATGTGAAAGGGTATCAATGTACGGGAATTAATGCACCATTTATCTGGCAAATATCATGTAACCCTTCTATTAATTACAATAAAAAATATATGAAAAAAAAAAAAGCTTGGAGGGCTGGGAGTTTGGCCTAGTGGTAGAGTGCTTGCCTAGCATGCATGAAGCCCCGGGTTCAATTCCTCAGTACCACATACATACAAAAGTGGTGCTGAGGCTCAAGTGGTAGAGCTCTAGCCTTGAGAAAGTCCAGGGACAGTGCTCAGGCCCTGAGCTCAAGCCCAGGACTGGCAAAAAATAAAAAGGCTTGGACTCAGGTGTGGCAGACTGTACATGGGCTTGGTCCTTGCACAGGTGGGTCTCAGGTGAGGAGACACAGTTCTGGTTTTAATGCTTGGCTTGGCACTTCCTGTTTGGTTCCCAGCCTCCCCCAGGTGCCTTGGGGGCATGAGGTTTGTGGTGACCTACCACTTTCAGAGAGAAGGAATTCAAGGATGAGTGACACGCTGAGACAGCAAAATAGTTTTAGAAGGTGTGGCTTAGCTTTGAAGAAAGTCTAGATATCCCTGCTGCTTTTGTAACAGATCTAAAAATCACAGGTGCTGCTGGGAAATTCCCACTGTCAGGCAGATGATCTGGTAAATAGCTGACTAGTCTCAGAGAGAAGTCGGGTCCTGAAAACAGATCTCCAGATGGCTTTAGGCAGTTAAATAGTGGCTCCTTAAAAGCTTTCTCTATCTACAACCTGTGACTGTAACTTTACACACACACACACACACACACACACACACACACACATACACACACCGAGTGTTTATTGGTATCATTGCATTAAGGGTCTTTAGAAGATTGTATTGAATGAAGATGTGCCATACATTCCATGGCATGTCTTTATCAAAGAACACTAGGAGACAGGAGACAGAAAGAAAGTAAGATAAAAAGAGGCAGGGACTGGAGTGAGTTGGAGAAAGTGAAAACGCCAAACAGGAGCCCAGTCCAAGTGCTGGTGCGTCCTCTCTCTCTCTCTCTCTCTCTCTCTCTCTCTCTCTCTCTCTCTCTCTCTCTCTCTCTCTCTCTCTCACACACACACACACACACACACACACACACACAAATACATACATACACATACATATATACATACATACATACATACATGAATACCATGAGCAAGAGGGTCATTTTCAAAACCACCCTTATTTCTTCTTTTTTGTGCTGATTCTGGGGGTTTGAACTCAGGATCTGGGTGCTGTCCCTTAGGGGTTTTTTTGCTCAAGGCTGGCACTCTACTACTTGAGTCACAGCTCCTTCTAGCTTTTTAGTGGTTAGTTGGAAATAAGAATCTCAGGAACTTTCTTGCCCTGGCTGACTTCAAACCTCAGTCCTCAAATTTCAGCCTCTTGAGTAGCTAGAATTACAGGCATGAGCCACCAGCACTCAACTGAAAAACCATCTTTTTTAAAAAAAAAAAAAAAAAAAGAGAAGGGCTGGGAGTTTGGCCTAGTGGTAGAGTACTTGCCTAGCATGCACGAAGACCTGGGTTCAATTCCTTGGTACCACATACATAGCAAAAGATGGAAGTGGTGCTGAGGCTCAAGTGGTAGAGCTCTAGCCTTGAGAAAAATCCAAGGACAATGCTCAGGCCCTGAGCTTAAGCCCAGGACTGGCAGAGAGAGAGAGAGAGAGAGAGAGAGAGAGAGAGAGAGAGAGAGAGAGAGAGAGAGAGAGAGGAGAGAGAGAGGAGAGAGAGAGGAGAGAGAGAGAGAGAGAGAGAGAGGAGAGAGAGAGAGAGAGAGAGAGAGAGAGAGAGAGAGAGAGAGAGAGAGAGAGAAGAGAGAGCACCATGCACATAGTCAACAGACCTCTTTTGGCCATATTCCGCCAGCCGTGAATTTACTCTGTTTTGGCCTGGACACAGCTGTTTTCTTCTTTCCTGGACATCTCATTCTGAACAGCAGTGGCCAAGTACCCATTGTCATTGGCAGTGAGTGTTCATGTTGAAAGACCCTTTCATGATAGGTGGCTCTCATTGGGCGCCTCTGTGGATATTGTTCCCAGAAACCAAGTTTTGAGTTAACGAGTTCGGGGGGTTTTGATCTCAAGAGCACTGGGAGATAAGCCCGCAGGGCTGATAGTGGAGTGACTTTGGAGATGGCAGGAACCAGTTCTGTTTTCCAGGAGCTGAAGAGCAACCCGCAAGGGGCTTGAAGGCAGGTAGTGAAGGAAGGGTAGAAATGTTGATCCCCCCATCCCACTCCCCGCCTGCACACAGCCCCCTGCTTTCTCCTGGAGGAAACAGCAACAGCCCTCTGTGTCGTGCTCTGAGCTCTGGTGGCCCCATTCTGCTTTCCAGACAGAAGCTTGCCTTCTTGTGCAGCCCCAGATTAGCATGGAAATAGAGACATCATTCTTTTGGGGACCTCTGTTGACATCTCCCTCACGCATCCGTATTGGGGAATCAGTCCCTGGGCTGTGCTCTGAGGACGGGTGATCATTTATCCTGTCTCCTGGCAGGTGGCACCCAAGGAACTCTTGCTCTGGTCCCTGTTGCTACAGAATCTCACACGCAGCCGTCCGTAGCAAATTCTCCTAGCCAGGCATGGATGCCTGAGGAGCCATTCCAAATCTTCAGAACTAATAAGAACCTTTCAAACCTTTTTATTTCATTCTTTTTTTCCCTCCTCTTCTTTTTATTTTTTTCCCTTTTAATATGATTTTTCTGTGTAAAAGCATCAAGTCCTGAATGCTGTTGAAAATGAAGGGGTTGTCAAACGCCAGAAAGAAAGGGGCAAAGAGCAATCTAATGCTTTAGTACCCAACAGCAATAACTGGAAGGTGTGTCCCTTCCCTCTCCTGGCTCGGCAGGTGAACCCTACCTATGCCAACCTTAATTGTCACCCATCTGAGGCCCTGTGGGGTAACAGGAACAGGAACACCGGGGCACTCTTTCAATGACTCAATATTTAAGCATTTCCTTACCCATGTAAGAAGCTTTGCTTCTTAATTACTAGCCATGGCACTGTCCCTGAGCTTTTGTGCTCAAGGCTAGTGCTCTACCACTTGAGCCATGGCCCCAGTATCTGGCTTTTTTGGTGGTTAATTAGAAATAAGAGTCTCAAGCTGGGTGCGGTGACTCACACCTGTAATCCTAGCTACTCAGGAGGCTGAGATCTGAGGATGGTGGTTCAAAGCCAGCCTGGGCACTAAAAAGTCTGTGAGACTCTTATCTCCAGTTAACCATCAGAAAACCGGAAGTGGTGTTGTGACTCAAGGGGTAGGGTGGTAGCCTTGAGCTGAAGATCTCAGGGACAGCTCCCAGGCCCAGACTTCAAGTCCAACAACCGGCAGGAGCGGGAGGGGAGGGGAGGAATGAAAAAAAAAAAAAAGAAGAAGAAGAAAGAAATAAGAGTCTTATGGACTTCCTGCTTTGAAGGATGATTCTCAGATCTCAGCTTCCTGAATAGCAAGGATTCCAGGCATGAGCCACCAGCACCTGGCTAGGAAACATCTTTTGCCTATGGAATTCATTTCTTCATCCTTCCCTGGGGGTGGGGGAGGGCTGCGGCCTCCCGGCGGATTGTGGGGAGGAAGGCTGGGATGTGTAAGGCCAGGGAGATGGTGGGAGAGGGTCCATCTCTTCCTGGGAAAGGCAGCCAGGATACTGAATGGAGTACTTACAAGGGGGAGGGAGGAGCGCTGTAGGGAAATGCAGGAAGCTGCTGCTGCTGTGTGAAGTGTAAATATGATGATTGTTGTCTCTTTCACGGGAGGCAAATAAATCAGCCCAGTGTAGATTCCAGAAGGTGGCTGGTGATGTTGTGTACTTACACGGCATCCCGGCATCCGAGCCTGGCCCCTTCAGAGTTCTTCAGTCATTGATTCATTATGCTTTCCACCTGCCTGGGGAGGGAGGGAGGGGGGAGAATTATTACCCCTGACTTGAGCGAGGGACTGAGAGAGGTTAAGAAGCAGTAAGTTGGGAGAAAGCGCAGCCCATCTAGAGCTCCCGCCACTAGATCATGCTCCACTTAGAAACAAGTAATTGTCAGGTAACCTATTTTTCTGGGTCTAATTTCAGCAGACGAGGGCTTTGTCTCCTCTGGATCTGAAAAATGTATGAGCTAGTGAAGCAGGAAAGAATGACTTTCATCATGTGCCATGCTTGTGTGGGGGCTAAAAGATCCAAGAGGGCAGGGATGTCTCACCCTCCCTTGCCTCCAGCCCCACATGGAAAGGAGGCTTTTAGGCACATAGGGGAACATGGTTACATATATGCAGATTCATCTGTGGCCTACCGCGTTCGGTTATATGAAAATGTGGATTTTAAACCGGGCGCAGTGGCTCACACCTGTAATCCTAGCTACTCAGGAAGCTGAGATCTGAATATGGCAGTTCAAAACCAGCCCCAGAGTCTCTTAGCTCCAGTTAACCACTAGCAAACCGAAGTGCTGTGGCTCAAGGGGGTAGGATGGGAGCCTTGAGTTGAAGAGCTCAGGGACAATGCCCAAGCCCAGGGTTCAAGCCCCATGACCCACAAAAAAAAAAAAAGAAAGAAAGAAAAGAAAAGAAGAAAAGAAAAACATGGACCTGCAATTATTTCATCCCAAAGAGCCCTTTGAGCAAATGTCTTGAAGAAGAAGGAAGGGCTCAGCTGGGAGACTTCATCTGTGGCTTCATCTGGGCAGCCAGTGAAGAGGCAGTGGGATCAGAGTCCCTGTCATTATGGAGCTGGCATTCACCGTCGGCGGTGAAATAGACAAGTTCAGCTGTTTTTGTTTTTGTTTTTGTTTTCCCACCAGGGGAACAGGCAGACTGGTAATGGCATGGTTTCCTGTAGTTTTGTAGCCTTGCATGAAACAGTCTGGGGCATCTGGGCACCAGTGGCTCACATCTATAATCCTAGCTACTCAAGAGGCCGAGATCTGAGAATCACATTCTAAGGCAGCCGAAAAACCTATCATGAAACTTTTATCTCCAATGAAACAGCCAGACTAAAGCTGGGAATAGAGGTGTGGCTCAAGTGGTAGAATGCTAGTCTTGAGTAGCACACGCTAAGGAATAGCACCCTAACCCTCTGAGTTCAAGCCCCAGTACTTACAACAGGAAAAGGTGAGACTTTTCCCAACCCTGCAATCAGCACAGAACAGAAGGTGAAAGCCAGGAAGTTGCTGGCAGAGCTGTGTCATGTGAGTTACCAAGGAGCGAGTGAGCAGAGGAACCTGCCTTCAGCATCCCCAAAGACTAATTTCCTCTAGCCCTGGCATGTGTGGAGAACCTCTACCAAATCCCAGTTCCCAGGGTGGTTGTGTGGCAGTCCACTGAAGGCATGACACACACATAGCATCTCTGGGCACCCAGGAGAGAATGGAGGTGCCTGATGGGCCCAGCTCCTCAAGAGTGGAAAGACACATCTGGGCATGCCTGCCCCTTGTGTGTGGAAAGGAGAGGAAGCTGGATAAAGCCCCTTTGCTGTTTACTTAGCCTGAAGCCAGAGGCCCAAACTAATCCCAGCTGTACTGGGCAGGCCCAGTGGGGCCAGTAGGGGTACATGGCTGGCACAGTTGCAGCTAACATGCCACCATCATCGCAATCTGACACTTGCTTGATTCTTGCCTATTTTTTGTCCCTCCCCCTTGTTTTCTCCCTTCTTTTCCTCCATCTCTCTCTCTCTATCTCTCTCTCTTTTTTTTCTCACTCAGCCTCTCTGCTGAATTCTGCACTGACATCAGCACTTCCAAAAACAACAACAAAGGAAAGTAGGTCACTGGCAGTGCCGGAACAGAACTGGCCCTGGCTGTCAGCTGAAGCCAGAGTAGGCCATCTCATGGAAGCCAGAAGGACACCTCTCCCCGAACTCTGTGCCCATTGTCTTGCAAGATACTTAGTTACCTGCTCACACCCCGCTCCCCATCCCCGTAGGAGTAGATATCTCATATTAGCTCACAGATAGGGCTGGGTTGGCATTTCTAGCCACAGGCAATATCCTCTCCATTCTCACCAGCATGGCATTGGAGATCAGGGGGTCCAGGGTGCATACCCCTAGTCCTGGAATGGTGCTAAGCCAGTTGCCATACAAAGACTTTCATTGTCACACATGTATACATAGGCCTAACTGCTTTCTCTGCCATGTTTCTCAGGGGCTTTGCACAGAATATTGCTTCTCTGCTCTCTCTGGTCACAGAACTCCCAGTTCTACTTGAAAGATTACCCAACACGCTAATTGGGACTCCTGCTATGATTAAAAAGAAATTTCAGATTAGAGCCACCATGCCATAGAGCTCAGGAAGAAAACAGCTCTTTAAAAACCCAGCAGGGGCAGACTTCAGTGTGTGTGTGTGTGTGTGTGTGTGTGTGTGTGTGTGTATGTGTGTTATAACTTCGAAAGAACTTGCTGTTGTTTTGCCCATGACCAATCAAATCCAGTCACCAGGTAAGGCCCAAAGCATAAGGAGAGGGGCACCTGCTAAGAGATAAAACTATGGCCTTTCCCTTCATTTTTTGTTTTTATTTTTTTGTTCATTCAAGGGCCCTATTAGAACCTTTAGCTTCTCCCTTCACCACCCCTGCTCCCCCCCTTTCCCCCTCCCCACCTTGGCAGAAGCAGTGTTGAGGTGCAGGTTCATGTGGGTTAGTTTTCACCCAGGATAAAGCTTTTTCTGAGCAGCCAAGGGTGAGGAGCACATTTCAATCTGGCTCCCTGAAGCGATTAGTTCTGGTCCCTGGAAGTGGCTGGGGGAGGGGAGCTGGAGCTGTGGTCAGTCAGAGGCTGGCACTTCGGAAGCATTTCCACTTTAGGGCTGAGCCCAGCGCCCAGCAGCAGCCTTGTATCCACACGTTTAGCTCTCATCAGCTTGAGAAGGGAGGCCCCACGCTGTACAGCTCCCCTGGGCATCTTACGTTTCTAAAACAGCTCCCAAATAAGTCCTTCCATCTTCTTTTCTATCCCACCGGAAGTCTCCCCTTGTTAGGATGTAAACATTGCACCCAAATCCTCTGAAAAGGGAGCCATTTGACTTTTATGTAAATAAAGCATCTCCTTAATATCGGCTTCATTAAAAGAGCCTAGAAAAGAACATCCGTGTTTGCTGATGGAAGAGTATAATTGTGTTTAAGGGTAATTGGCTAGTTATTGCAGATAATTGTCTGCAAATAATGGAGAGACAGGTAATAAAGAGGAAGGAGGTTGGGTGAAAGAGAATGGTGCAGGTAAGCTTGAGTAGGGTTGAGGGTGGGGTGGGGAACAGTAAACTGAGAGGTCAGTGTTACCAGATTCTCCCAGAACTACCATTTACAGAACTTAGGGATCCTACAGAGCCATGAAATTCCAGAAAGACTTTAGAGGGGCTGCTTTGATTGCCAATATTTTTTTGGCCAACTAGAGAGACCCTTTCTTTCCTAAAAGAAAGGTCTTTTCATAATGCCCTCTGCCTCCTCCAACCAAATAAAAAGATGCAATTTTGGAATAAAGGATTATCTTTAGATTGAATAAATTTGGCTTAATGAAAAGCCTACTACATTAGTGTTTCATTGCAAATCGGTAAAATTGCCAATCACAGGCTCCCCTTGTCTTCAAGCTAGCATTTGGAAAACACAGTTTCCAGGGAGCTTCGCTTCTACCAATTGCAAAACATTTAGGATGGAAAGGAAGCAGGGGGTCTGGGCTTAAATTCTACTACTGTCTTCCAGGAGACTTTAATCCTTCCCCCTCATCTCATTTCCCTCCTGTGAGACAGTGGGGAGGAGACAATTTGGTCAAAATCAAGTTGGAACTGGATATGCTAAAGCCAAGCCTACAATCCCAATACTTGGAAGAATGAAAAAGGAGAATCACAAGTTCAAGACCAGCCTGTGCTATAGAGCAAGATATTTGTCTTTAAATGCACAAATCAGTCAAGAACTACTTTTTTTTCCTGTCAGAACCTTTGAAACTTTTAATATCCAATTTGCCCTGGCAGACAAAGATAAGCTTCCCCTAGGGCAGAATGCCACCTATAGGTCAGGGAAGTAAGGTCAAGTTACCCTTCTCAGGCTTTGGAGGAGACTCTGATTAAGAACTCTTATTTGAACAGATATTTCTCATCTTTCATTTCTCAGTCCAATGATTTAGAAGAAAATACATGTGACATTACTCCTTTTTTTGCCCATATTAGATTTTTTTCTCCTTATCAATAGCCGTGTGTGTGTGTGTGTGTGTGTGTGTCTGTGTGTCTGTGTGTCTGTGTCTATGTGTGTGTGTGTGTATGCTAGTTCTAGGGCTGGAACTCAGGACCTGGGTGCTACCCCTGAACTTTTTTTGCTCAAGACTAGTACTCTACCACTTGAACCATAGTTCTACTTCTGGCCTTTTTGGTTGTTAA
This sequence comes from Megascapheus bottae, assembly GCF_031878675.1. NCBI lineage: Eukaryota > Metazoa > Chordata > Mammalia > Rodentia > Geomyidae > Megascapheus > Megascapheus bottae. Next base: position 27,228,418 of record NC_143525.1, on the reverse strand, counting down.
TGGCACTTCTGGCTTTTTTATTTGTTAATTAGAGATAAAAGTCTCACATTTTCATAGCTTGGGCTGGTTTTGAATCGTGATCCTCAGATTTCAACCCCCTGAGTAGCTAAGATTACAGGAAGGAGTCACTTGTGCACAGATCTACTAGATAAAATAAATACCATTACCTGAAAACAAAATTATTGTTATTATTCCAGCTCTGAGGCTTGAACTCGGGGCCTGTGCACTGTCTCTGAGCCTCTTTGTGCTTAAGGCTAGCAGTCAAACACTTGAGCCATAGCAACACTTCCAGTTTTTGAGTGGTTTATTGGGTATAAGAGTCTTACAGGAACTTTTCTGCCCGGGCTGGCTTGGAACTGCAATCCTCAGATCTCAGTTTCCTAAGCAGCTAGGATTATAGGCATAAGCCGCTAATGTCCAGCTGAAGACTTTTTAATTAGCATACAGTAGTTATACAGAGGGGATTTCATCGTGACATTTCCATGCATGTTTACAATGCATTCCAACCCAGTCGTCCCCTCTATCACTCAATATGAAGATTTTAAGTTAATTTTTCAAATGAACAAAAACAATGAAAAGACAGTACAAATTCCCAGAACAGTCATATTCACAAAATCTCTGAGAAAAGCCTCAAAATGAATTAGGCAAAATGCTTGAAGCAGAGTTATAAGAAAATGAGGTTGGGGGAAGAGGATGTGCCTCCATTTTAAATGGTTCTTGAAGAGCTCAGTGCCAACCTTTCCTTTTGTTTTGCAGGCTGAAGGTACAACCTAGGGGCTTGTACTTGGCAAGGCAAATACGCGATCTACCATGCACCCAACCCTCAACCTCTCTTTTTTCACTTTTCCGTGATGGAAACCTCATGTACCCAGCAGGAGAAATGGTGATGGTGCCAAGTTTCTTTTTCTGCCCATAGTTAGTGGCATCAATGAAGCCTTTTCGAAAACAGGCATCCAGCTGTAATTGTCAAGAAACTGAGAGATTCTGGGCACTGGTAGCTCACACCTATAATCCTAGGTATTCATAAGGCTGAGATCTGAGGATTGAGGTTCAAAGAGAGCCCAGGCAGACAAATCTGCAAGACCCTTATCTCCAGTTAACCAGCAAAGAGCCAGAGGGCTGGGAATGTGGCTCAGTGGTAGAGTGCTTGCCTAGCATGTAAGCCTGGGGTTCAATTCCTTAGTACCATGGAAAAGCCAGAAGTGGTGCTGTGGCCCAAGTGGTAGAGCACTATTCTTGAGCAAAAGAAGCTCAAGGACAGTGCCCAGGCCCTGAGCTCAAGCCCCAGGACTGGAAAGGAAGGAAGGAAGGAAGGAAGCAAGGAAGGGGGAAGGAGGGAGGGAGAAGGGAGGGAGGGAAAAAAGTGAGAAATAAAGATATGGCTCAAGTGGTAGACAGCCATCCTTGAGCCAAAAAGCCAAGAGAGAGAGAAGAGTGTGAGGCCCTGAGTTCAAGTCACAATACAGGCACCAAAAGAAAAACAAATAGTAACCACACACAGCCACAAAACCACAGAAGAACAAAACTTTATATGGTTGGGGCCCTGGTGTTATATCAACCCTGTTGCTGGTGGAATAGAAGGCAGACAAGAAAGGATTGGGGCTTTTGCTAGCTCCTTCAGTCATCTAGGTTGGCAATATTGGTTACATTGTTTGGGAAAGTTTGAGGGGACAGAACAACAGAGAACCTCTAAGAAAAGTTTATAAACCTAGCTACTTAAGAGGCAGAGACCTGAGGACTGTGGTTGAAAGCCAGCCCAGGCAGGAAAGTCAGTGAGACACTTACCTCCAATTAACCTCTCAAAAACTGGAAGTGGTGTTGTGACTCAAAGCGGTAGAGCGCTAGCCTTGTGCAGAAAAGCTCAGGGACAGCACCCAGGGCTGGAGCTCAAGCCTCAGAACCAACCAAGAAAGAAAAAGCAACCAAGGAAGGAAGGGAGGGAGGGAAAAGAAAAGCACAAAGATAGATCTGACTGTCTCCAAGGCTCTTCAGTGTTTGAACTTTCTGGTGTTCAGGGAAGAGCTGGATTCCCCCAGCATGGGCCTGTCTTGCCATGGGGCACCTGGGTTAGGTGCTACAGGTAGGACTTTTTTAAATGCTTGGATTCGGGCCGGGAGTTTGGCCTAGTGGTTAAAGTGCTTGCCTAGCATGCACGAAGACCCGGGTTCGATTCCTCGGTACCACATACATAGAAAAAAGCCGGAAGTGGTGCTGAGGCTCAAGTGGTAGAGTTCTAGCCTTGAGAAAGTCCAAGGACAGTGCTCAGGCCCTGAGCTCAAGCCCAGGACTGGCAAAAATAAATAAATAAATAAATAAATAAATAAATAAATAAATAAATGCTTGGATTCTTTCCACTTGGGGAAGGAATGACAAGAAGGTTCAGAAGCACAAGATAGCCAGTTTACACACACACACACACACACACACACACAGACAGACACTTATATATATTTGTAAAGTGAGAATTATAATTAAATCCCCCCAGAGAGGGCACTTGGATTGCTATAAGGTCATGTTTGTGAGGGGCTTTCACATCTTGAAATAACTGCTTTCTCTCTTTCACTTGCCACTGGCTGTTGGAGAGGTTATGGATGAGAAAAGGTCTTCAGGAAGACAGGGTCATGGCCTGGCTGCAGCCTGTCTGGAGGGCAGGGACTGAAGTGGGTCAGTAACTCAGAAATGCAACCTTTGCTGAAGGAGAAAGCCACAGGAGGAGGACACAGAGGCCACAGAGGCCAGCCTCCAGTGGCCCCTTGGGAGGCAGAGGCTGGTATTCTAGTCCGGGGTGAGGGTTAGAGGAGAAGGAGCAGCAGGTGGGATTTCAGGGAGGCTCTCCCTCACGGGCACTACCTGTGAGTCTGGGAGGGATGTTTGTCCCAGGGTGTTGTAGAGAGACTGAAGGCAACAGTAGCAGAAATTAGGGATGGAGGTGGGGCTCATAGGCTTGGAGTTCATAGAAGCTTGCAATCAGGAAGGAGTACAGTACCTTGTAGAATCTCCAGTCTCTATGCAGTGTTCGTTTTGTGCAGTATCTGTAGTAGGTCTGAGCCTTTCTTCTGAGGGGCTCGGGCGCAGCCAAAGACAACCAGCCTGGGGGTGGCTCCTGGAAATAAGCTGGTGTGGAAATTCAGAAGGATTTGTACCTTTGACTTGCAAAGTGCCAGACGCTTGGTGGCACTTGAAATGCCACAGATAAAACAGTGAGAGACTCTCCCAGTGGCAGGCAAGACCAGAGGTCAGGGACCTTGGGGCCTTTGAGGCTCATACACCTGGATAAAGAATAAAAACACCTTGGAGACCCCTGTGACCCCTTGTGCAGGGGCAGAATGTGAAAGCAGCCTGGCTGGCCAGGGGAGCTCAGAGCCTCTGGGCAAGCATCAGACAGCAGAGCATCAGTTAGATTAAGAGCTCTCAGCCTCTCTGGAGCCTCAGCCAACTGGGAGTCAGACAAAGCCCTTCAGGATCCCATTAGTGGGAGATACCTGGGATCTGGTCTGAGATCAGATCTGCCATCTTATCACACCCCTTGGCAATTACCAGCATGTGACCAATGGTGGTTCTCAGCAGGCGTTTTCCAAAGTGTCATCCGACTGGACCCGCAGACCCCTGGGCCCCTTCCTAACGACTGCCATTACAATCCAATGAAAGGAGATTCAGTGGTCTAGTTGCCTTCTCGGATGAAATGTACTCTGTACAAGGGGAGCCTGCTTTGTTCATGGAGGCATCCAGGGCCTGGTACATTGTCGGTCCTCAGATCTGTTATCTACATGAATGTTCCCCACTCGACTGCATGAGGGAGAATGATAACAGGCCATACCTGAAAGGGATGTGTGTGCGTGTGTATACACAGGCGTGTACAAAATGCTTCTCTCTATGTGGTGCCTTCCTCTGTCTCCATCATTCCCTGCCTCTCACTTATTCACACGACTGTCCCCATAGAACTGTGCTGTCCCTCTGCAATGTCACTATTCAGGACTTGCTCAGAGACTACCTTCCTGTGCCCATCCAGTGCCCATGGCTGTTTCCTTTATGGGTTTACCAGCTGGTCCCTCATCATGGAGAAAAGTCTTCTTTAGTGATAATCCCCGGGGTCTCTCTGGCTGTGGCAGCAAGCAGCTCCCTGGATGCCTTGGCACAGAGAACATGGTTGTTCTTGCCCGTGACTGACCTCTGAGCAGAGGGACAGGGGGAGGTGACACAGAGGCTCCGGGCTTTTGTCACCTCCCACATATTTAGGTCCTGAGCACTGGCCTTGCGTTTTTCTTCCGAGAGGGTCTCTTGGGGAATGGTACTTACGGAGATTGAAGAGTTTAATACGCGTCTCGCTGCCTCTCTTGTCGGAGGCCCTCAGAGGGAGCAGCAGATGCTGAGGCTGGCAGGGGCACCAAGCTGCTAGGGTAAAGGAGCAGGGGGTGGTGCGGAGCCTCAGCCAATTTGGAAAGCACTGTGACCCGAGCACATTTTGTAGCAGCAATGTCAAATTCTGCCATTCAGGCATGCCATTAGTGTGCACGCCACCACATAGAAACCAGTGACACAAAGGCACAGCCTGCCCCACCCTCTCAGTGCTTAGAGACTAACAGCTCTAATGAGAAATGAGAGCTGAAAGGAGAGACGTGGGGGGACATAGCAGTACAGGCTGGCTCTGTGTGTTGGAGAAGGCTGACCCACTTATTTTGGAGGTAAGGGACTCACTGAAATCCCGCTAAAACTAGCTGCCACTCCCTGCATCAGGCCTCCTTTGTCCCCAGCCCTCCTTGCTCCTGCAGGAAGTCCTGTTCACGTGTGCTCTTGCATCTCTTTCTCCCCCTCACTTCTTTCTATCCTGGGGCATCAATGATACTTACACCCACTGGCTTTTTTAGGGCCATAAACTACCCTGATTCTAGAGCTTTCTTAAGAAAGGCAAGGGGAACTCAATAGAGGGGGGTGGGGAAATTGGCTTTGCTGAGCCTCTTTCTTTTTCTTTCCTAGCTTTTTGATTGTGTTATGAGTTATTTAGCCAACAATGGATGTTTATGTATATTTTGTTAGCGCTCGTATTTATTAACAGCCTGTAAAGGGGGAGACTGGGAGATTTATACAGGAAGCATAGTGAGTTAAAAGGGACAATTAGAGGAGCAGAAAGAGATATGGAGCATGGAATTGTAAAGGATATTTTAACACACAGTCAAAGGCTCTTGAGATATTTTTCTGAGGAGACAGAGGCAAAAGAAAATTGGCCCATTACAAGCTGATAGTAGGGGACTGGTGACATAGGATGGAGTGACGGCTCCTTTAAACTCCTGCTTAAAGGAAGCTAGAGAGACAGGCTGGGGCTGTGGGGCCACAATGCAGCCATGAAGAAGTCAGGAAGCTTCTGGAGAGGTGGTGGATGGAACTGTCAGAATGTGCAAGCATCCTTCCTTCATCCAAGATTACACACAGACAACCCAGGCATGGTAGTGCACCCCTGTAATCTCAGCACTCAGGAAGAAGAGGCAGGAGGATCCATTTGAAGTCAGTCTGAGCTACATAGTGAGACCCTGTATCAGTGTACACAAATGAAAAATGACTCCTAGCTGGGCATCAGTGGCTCATACTAGCTCCTCAGGAAGCTGAGATATGAGGATGGCAGTTGAAAGCCAGCCTGGGCAGAAAAGTCTTATTTCCAATTAACCACAAAAAGCTGGAAGTGGCATGTGGCTCAAGTGGTAGAACACTAGTCCCAGGCAAAAAAGCTCAGGAACAGTACCCAGGCCCGGAGTTCAAGCCCCAGGACTGACAAAAAAGATAAAAAGCCTCCTTCCAGGTCAACATTTGGGAGGACCTTGAGGAACCGAGTGGGATAGGAGAGGACAGCCTGGGCATAAGGTACCACATTGACTACCACACGAAGAATTTGCTGAGGATTTCCAACTCCCTGCCCAGCACATGCATTCTCTGAGCCCAAGCCCTGCGGCCCATCCTCGTCCTTGGAGAAGTCTTCCTGCCCTCCCCTGCCCCCACCATCCTCAGAGCTGAGCTCAGGCTTCCAGGGGGCTCTTATGGGCTATGGAGTGCTGAGTGATTAGCTAGGTGAGGAGTAAACATTTGCTAAGTGGGATTCTGGTTCCCTGGTAATGATGGAACCTTGCAGGAGGGGGAGGAGGGAAGATGGAGTTCAGGGGAGTGGTTCTGCAGATTGCTGGTAGTCCTGAGGGGCAGGCATGTGTGGAAATGGCCAGGGGATGGGGGAGGCCAGACGTGCAGGCTGTGGAGACTAAATGATTATGGAATGCAGTCTGAGCTTGGAAGCAGCAGGTGTCTGGGAATGGGACTCTGGCCCAGGCAGATTTCCAGCAAGCGCTCCAGCTTGCTGGCAGAGGATTCGGCTGGGAACAGGAGGCAAGTGGCAATGATGAAACCCTCTGTTGAGGGATATTGGTTAAGGGTGCCACGATGGGGGATGGCGCATGTGCTTGTAGAGAGGCTGGGGTGGGGGTTGGGAAGAGCTCAAATGGCAGAACCACACATTCTTTCTACTTCCAAGGCACAGTCCAAGTCTCTGAGTGCGACTTGGGCTTTCTGGTTGCCAGGATGGTCTCCCCAAACTCCAGCAAACAGTGCTCTTAGTCTCAGCTGGCAGTTGCTTCTATACCCTGGGCTCTGCTAGTGAGAGCCTCCAGCTCTCTCCTGGAATCTTCTTTGCTCTTCTCTGCCCCGCTCCTCATCTTCAGAGACCAGAGAAATGTCGCCTCCTGGAAATCCTTTGACTTTCCCAATCCCAACAAGTTCCTCAGTTTGGAGAGATGGGAATGATAATACAAACATCAGTCCCCCACTGGCAACACAAGCACCTTTCAGGCATAGTGGTGCATGCCTATCATCTGAGCTAGGGAGAGGCAGAGATAAGAGATGGACAAGAGCTGGCCCTGGGCCTAGAGCAAGACCTTAATTGGAAAATAACTAAGGTTAAAAAAAAAAAAAAAGGTCATGGGTATGGTTCAAGCAGTATGAGTCCTTGAGTTCAAACCCTAGTACTGCCAAAGGGGGTGGGGATACTTGCTTCACATCTGGACTCTAGGAAACTTTTAGAGCCATGTCACACAGGAGCCTTTGACTGGATATTGTTGAGCTTGTGTGGAGTGATTGAGACCACTGGTGGCCAGCCAGCCCCTCCATTTGCATTACCTGCATCCCCATTCTCCTAGAGCAGAGGACGGCCTGGTCGGAGGGAAAGGAAAAGGATGTAGGAGGGGAGATCCTTCCTGGGACTCTCAAAAAGTGTTAAGTTGAGCTGGAGGACTGAACCAAATGATAGAGCACTTGTCTAACAGTCACAGGGACTTAAGTTCAAACCCCAGTCTTCCCTTCAAAGCAGACAATTAAAAAAAAAAGAGTTATAATTAGTCAAAAAGTGCTAGGCAAAGATGGCAGGGCCCAGGTCTCGGTAGAGCAGACAAGTGACTTGGAATCCCAGGAAGACAGGGAACACGTTGTTCTGACCTGAGTACCCTGCTCTTGGATGACTCAGGAGCAGCTGGAAGCTTCAGGTAGACCTCATTTGTGGACTTGCTTTTATGTTTGGGCAATGGGGTCACTGTACCTGTGTGGCCTAGGAGCTGCTGAGTGACAAGTCACATCATCTTCAACAGCGCTGCCTTCATTCCCCCTCCCTCCTAGAGAAGAAATCTGCTAAAAAAAATACACCCAGCATCCAGGGCCCTGCTGCAGGGCCTATAATGACAATAGACAGTTAGAGACTGTGCTGGACTGGACAGAAACAGAGGCTTTCTGAGACATTAACATTTTTCCTCCTGACATTTTACTTCTATGATATAGGATTTACTAAGTCTTTTAAAAAAATTTAATAAACTGCTTAGACTTTTGATTTTCCCACTGAGGGCTTTGCTGTCTGAGCTTGGAAATGAAATCCACAACCTAACAACTTCCTTGATTCTAAGAGATAGCTCTGCCCAGGCACTGGCCTGGGTCAGAACAGGAAGACTGCTGGAAGCCACAAGTCCAAAATGCTGTGTTCTGCTGTCATTAGATCCCCTCTGGTAAATGTCTTGGTAGCCCTCCACTTCTGACTGATTTTACTATCAGAGAGGCAGACACAGCCTCTAGGGTCTGTCTGTTACTGTCCCAGTCAGTCCCTGGCTTCCTGGAAAACCCTAGGCCCTAGGAACTGGCTGTTCCCTTCCAGCCTCCTGAGAATCAAGAGCTCAGCAGCTGCTGCTGAGGCTCATGGGAACAGACCAGGAAGGATCCAGGACCAGTCTGCTCTGGCAACAGACAGAGAAGGTGCCGACCCAGTACAGCCAGAATGTGGGAAGTGAATCATGTTCTGTTGCAGGCGAGAGAAAATGGATGGAAGAGAAAACAAGTTGTGTGTGTGTGTGTACACACGTGTGTACATGCACACGCATGCATATCTGTTCTTGTGGGTCCCTGGGAGTCACGGTGCCCCTGCTCCACTATGGTTCCTTCTGCCAACAAGTATGCTGTGTTCTTAGATCTGTGCCTGGCCAGGCTCGCCCATCCCACCAAAGCCCAGGATCTGCCACCCCGTCAGGAATGCAGGGTTAGAAAATGAAAAACAGGTTCTTGTCCAAGAAAAGAAAATTTTATTATTTTTCTCTCTTAATTGGATTCAGTGTTTTTCACTCCTCACACACATCCTCTCTGGTGGGGAACTCAGGTTTGTGCAAAGAGCAAAAAGAGACTGCTTGCCTAGGTCCCTGGCCAGCAGCCCCTCTCTGCTGACTGGGCTTATCTGTTGGGTTCCCTGCCTACCACCTCTCCCAGCTCCTGACCTCTGAGATTAGCCCTCTGACCTCTGCCTGTCCCCAGCCATCTCCAGAGAAGTCAGGAGCCAGAAGGCTTCCATAATGCAGGAGATGGTTCTTGAAAAGCCCTCACCATTTTCCTGCTGTTAAGACCACCCCATGGTGCCCTCCTGCCAAGCTACACAGGGCCCTTGCCAGGTCACCCACGCAAGAGCCTCGGGTTAAAACTCAGCAGCTGAGCCATGTTCCTGGCCTGTGCTTCCATTTAGTCTCTCTGGCCTGTCTTGACCATCACAAAATGCTAGATTGAAGACACTGTCCAACCCATTGGACTAACACTGTGGATGCTGCCCTGCCTGCTGGCTTACAAATCCCCAAGCCCCATCCCTCTCCTTCTGTCTAGATGGTTCCCAACACCTGGCTTCTTGACATCCACCAAGCGCATGTGTGCGCTGCTCCCCACACATCATCCTGACTCCCACAGCTTCTATAGTAGGGATGACAGGGGTGCTTCAGGGCGCTAGACAGGCTTGTGTTTGCATATAAAAACAAGGTGATGTTCTAAGAATGTCTAAGAATATTGGTCCCCTGAACTGATTCTCACTGCCTCCCTTTCTCCCTAACCCTTATCACTGTCATCTTGCCCTTAGCCCTGATAAGCCCTGATAAGCCCAGCTTACTTAGGGACTATTGTTGCCAGGTGGGATTCTAGGCAAAAATTCTATAACTTATTTCTTGCTAGAAATCACCAGTACAATCCTTATAGTTTATAAACATGATAAGACATACAGTTTGGTAACAGAGTGGCTGGGGGAGGGGCAGGGAGCCTGTGCATTTTGTATGTATATATAGATAGATAGATGTGGAGTGTGTGTGTGTGTGTGTATATATATATATATATTTATATATATAAGTGGACATAGGTATAAAACTGCACCTTCTGTGAGAATCTCATCGCATGTGATAAGGTTCTAAATTTCAGCCTCTGATGATCTTTCCTTTGGTTAGTAGTTCTTGGACCCCAGCAGTTGAATCTGGGTCTGCCAGGGTTGCCTGAGACATCAGGAATGAGAGGTGTTTCCCCCCTCCTCCCTGAGGGAGGGGTTAAAGGTGACATTGCACTGGATTCAGGGTAAGTTGAGTTAAGTGGCCTCAGGAAAGGATCAGGATGCCACCTGCTTGAGTGTTCCCAGACTACTGGTCGACCAGCTGGCTCTGGGTGAGCCTTGTTTGTTCTGAATCCTGCTTCCTCCAAGAATGGTAGGGCCCTTCCGATGATCTCTCAGATGATCAGGATTCCACAGAGCCCAGCTCTCAAGAGAGGAGCTTGTCCCATCACTGATAATGAAGAATTCACTTCATGTGCCATGTGGGAGCGGACACTGTCCATGGATGCTTGGCTGAGGCTGGCTGGGGCAGCTGGGTGAGATGCGCGCATTCCCTCCCGACTAGGGCTGTACACTGGGGGTTATAATCCACCGGGGAGGGTCCAGACAGCAGCTGAAGGCTCTATCAGCCTTCTCCTGAAACCCAGCAGATCCTCCACTTGTTGAAAAGAAAAAGAAAAGAAAATAAACTTTTGTTCCTTGCTGGACAGGTGGCAGTGCTGGGTGCTGGTACCCTGGGTCCTCAGCGAAGAGTAACCGCCAGCCCCAGTATCCAAGCCAGGAGTGAGGCCCTCAGGGAAATGCCCGAGGAAGCCTGCTGCACCCCACTGGGGGCACGGATGAGGGTCCTGCGGGCACATTTGCCCTTCCTTTTGGGCCGTGCTGTGGGCATGAGATCAAAGCCGAACTTGTGCTGGTAGTCAGGGGCATAGTCCTGCAGCTCGTGGGCCTGCTTGCCGACGCCCGTCTTGGAGATCTGGTTTCGGTTCCTGTGGCTGGTACAGTTCTTCCCTGGCTTCTTGTAGCCTGACCTGGAGCCGGGAAGATGGCCATGCGTATGGCCCCTGTCCCTGGTGGGGCCATGGGGTAGGTGGTGCTCTTTGCGAGCAGCTCTGTCAGTGGTGGTGAGTGTGTGAGACTTGATCTGGTGTGGAGATGCTGGCCCTGTGCAGTTCCGGAAGTCCTCAGCCCTCAGCAGCTTCAGGTCCTGGCCCTGCCGCAGCTCGGGGGTGACACAGGGGACGGCAGAGCTGGAGCCTCGGAATCTCCGCAGCCATTCCCACAGGGATCGAGCCCGGCAGCCACAGTCCCAGGCATTCCCGTTGAGGCGAAGGAACTCCAGGGCTTCCAGCGGGGCCAGGCATTCACCTTGCAGCTCTGAGAGGCTGTTGTTGAAGAGGAATAGGGTGGTCAGCCTGTGGAGATCGTGGAAAGCCTTGTGGTGGACCCACTGCAGCTGGTTCTCATGCAACAACAGCCGATCCAGGTTGACCAGGCCCCGGAAAGGGCCCTGGCCTAGGCTCCACAGCTTGTTGCCATGGAGAAACAAGTGGCTGAGGTTGACCAGGTCCACAAAGATGTCATCCTGGAGGTACTCAATGTGGTTTTCCTGCAAGTAGAGGTACTGCAGGCTGTGCAGGCCACCAAAGATGCCCGCAGGTAGGGCACTAAGCCCACACTTATAGAGGTAAAGGGCATGAAGTTTTACCAGGCCCTGGAAAGTCTCGGGTGCCAGCGTCCGCAGCTGCCGGTTATCACCGAGGTCCAGTTCCTCCAGGTGCACAAAGCCCTCAAAGGTGTTGGGGTCGATGTAGGTGATGTTGTTGGAGTAGATCCACAGGGTGACCATGGCGGGGCTGAAATGGCCTTGCTGCAGGAAGGTGATGCGATTGTTCTGTAGAAAGATCCGCTCACTCTCTTCGGGGATGCCCTCTGGGATCGCGGCGAAGTTGTGTGCCTGGCAACTGACAGTCATAGGCGCTGGGTAGCATACACAGTCCCGTGGGCAGCCGCCACCCAGAGGCAACTCCCCAGCCAGCAGCAGCAGCAGCAGTTCCACACAGCACCCTGGCAGGGAGACAGAGAGAGACAGCACAGCTAGTCAGGGGCTGCCTGGGGATGTGGGAGACAGACAGGTGAGGAGGCTGGGATGGGGACTGGCCCTCTTGGGGGTCTGTTCTTGGCTTTATTGGAGCACCTATCTCTTAGGCTGGAGGGTAAATTTGGGGTGCGGGCACCGATCACCCCAATATCTCTTTAGCTCTGCCTCTAAAGCTCTACCTCAAGCAGCTGAGCCTCGCTTCCTCACCTTTGTCAGCCCTGCTGCTGCGAGGGCCACATTTGTGGACTGGAATGGTCAACCTCTGGCTCTGCTTCCAGCTGTGCCACTTGCTTGCCATCACAGACGGTAGTTCTAACAAAGTAACTATCACATCTGGAGTCCCAAGGAATCCTTTTACCTAAATTCTTCTAAATAAAGCTGGGCACTGAAGCTAGCAATTCAGGAGGCTGAGATCTGGGGATTCAGGTTCAACGCCAGAGTAGGCAGGAAAGTTCCGGAGATTCTTATCTCCACTTAACCAGCAAAAAGCTGGAAGCAGAGTTGTGTCTCAAGTGGTAGAGTACCAGCCTTGAGTAAAAAAAAAAAAGGCAAGCAAGAGTGCAAACCCCTCAGTTAAAGTCCCAGTTCTAGCATACACACACACAGAATGTTCCCAGTAACAAAGTATGCATGATACCAAAGTGTACCTCAAAAGAAGTCTCATTTAGGGCTGGGAATGTGGCTTAGTGGCAGAGTGCTTGCCTTGCATTCATGAAACCCTGGGTTTGATTCCTCAGTTCCACGTAAACAGAAAAAGCCACAAGTGTTCATTTACATTGTCTTTTATATCTTCAAATAACACCCCTTCTGTGCCTCAGTTTCCTCATTTCTAAAATCCACACAGCAGTGACTCTTCCTCACTCAACTAAACAGTTGCATGGGGGAGGGCACAGGTCTGTGAGGTCATGATGTGGCACAGGACGGATATATGTACCTGCTCTAGGGTCCATGAAACTGTCTGGTAGAGCAGCCCCCGTCCCCAGCCACCTCTGGCCCCTTCACTTCCCATCTCACTTGAGCTCCCAGGCTGAAGCTGCAAAACCAGGCCTTGCCTCTTGATTGTCCAGAGCATTTCCTCTGTAGCTTCCCTCTAATTGGGCATTAATTAGGCATTCGTTAATGGACCCTTAAAATAATTTATTTTCGGATGTGTCCAGCCTGTGGTCGGGTAATAGCCCCATGCTCATTATTGGAGTAGCCTCATTACAGACCATCGTCATTACCTGCCTTTCTCCAGGGTCACAGCTGCCCCCAAGCAGCCCTGCAGGCGCGCCAGGGCGGAGAGGATAGGCTCCAGGCCCACTGACACCAACCCCGGAGAGCTAGGCAGACACCTCCCCCTGCCTGTGTTGGCCTCTTGCCCCTTATCTTCTGCCTTGTTCCACCAGGCCCCTTGGGATAGCTAAGGCGCCCCAGGCAGCTCAGCTGAGTCTTCTTCCTGCCAGCTGTGTTCAGAGTATTTAGGACAAGAGAAGCCACCCTCCTGCCCGTCTCCCACCCACCGCCTGGGCTCCCAGAACTGCCACTGCCCAGGATCTTGGCTGAGTGGATCTCACCACCACCACTGTGACCTCCTTGTTCCTAGCAGAAACAGCATCATAAATAAGTGACAGCTCCCAGCTGTTGGGAGTTATGGGCTCGCAGAGAGTGGCAGCTGCTTCCCGTCCCCCTGTAATCACCCAGCTTCTACCCAACGTTTCCAGCACATAAAAATCATCGCACAGAATTTCACTTTTGCATAATTGGATTCAGTTGTGATTTCAGAGCAATTCTGACCTCGCTGGTGGTGGTGGCAGCCTGGCACAGTACCCTTTCTGAGCCAGGCCATGGGGCTTCAGTCACCCTGTGGCTGCACGGCCTACCGGCCTGGCCAAAGCTTATGGCCATCTTCAGAACATTCCTGAGAGATGGCTCTCTGCCAGCCTCTCCTTTGGAGACCTATGTGTGGCCTCCAGTCCCCACTTCTCACCTCCATTTGTGCAGGGGTCCCAGCCCTGAAGGGAGAGGCAGTGACAGGATGATGTTGGAGCCTAAATTCCAAATCCCTGTCAGCCTAAAGGGAGCCTGTCCAGGCCTTTCAGCCTCCACCTTGAGGCTGGGAGGGCCCAAGCCCTCTGGCTGCCCCTTTCATAGGGCTAAGCCTCCAGTCTCAGCTTAACCCCTCATCTGCCCTCCTCTTTCTTTCAGGAAAATCTCACCTGCTAATACCTTCCCTAAGGTGTAACCCCCTCCTTGACACTCTGATAGCGCCCAGGCTCCTGGTTCAATTCATTCCCGGGACTCACCTTGCTTAAGGGGACATGGTAGGCCTTAAGCTGGGGGTCGTGAACACGCAAAGGCATTTCCTCCTCTCAGGCTGCAGCTGTGGAAAGGGGGCTGTGGCAGGCTTAGCACTAATCCCACTCGGCATTTGTACAGCTCACTGGGGTTGACAGAGGGCTCTGTCTGTGTTCTGGTCCTCACTCTGCCCTGTGTGGTGGGGGCAGGGAGCAGCCCTTTCTCACCTTTGGTGTTGCTCTGTCTCTGTAAGGCCCCAGGAGATGTTAGGGGCACATGGGAAGTTGTACCCCTCGGATAGAAAGCAGGTGCCTCGAAGGGATGTCAATATACAGGAAAAAACAGACCAGGAACTCAGTTTCATCAATAAAAACCAACCAATCAACCAACAAAAAGCTTGTGAAGATCCTATAGCATTTACAAGAGGCAGGGATCAGATGGCAGGACAGAGCGAAGCCCAAACCCAGGGCAGGCTCTCAGAAGGCTACAAGGGACTCCAGCCAAGTCTTGGTGCAAGGGCTAAACTCATGTTCCTTATTATCCCAAGAAAGAACATGGTGTTAGGGGAGGGTTTGGGGCAACAAGGCCACAGGGACCCTATGTCGAAATGGCTTCTGTCCAAAGGCCAGGGGACAGCGCAAGTCTCCTCCTGAAGTGGCTGGGGGCTGTTGGGATCCCAGTTCAAGACAGCTGCTCTCCATCCTCCATTACTGTCCAGATGCCAACGTCAGTGCCAGGAAGGCTGCTCTCCCAGATCTCCCTGCCCTTCCTAATTTCGGAGGTGGGGGGCTTTCAGCTGAGTGTTCCCTTGCCTTGGTAGCTGGGGTTTTCAAGACTCTGGATTCAATTTTCTAGCCACCCCCACCTCCTTCTGCCACCCCCACCTGAACCAATCAGCAGGCGCCAGGTCCTGGATTGTCACTGTGTTGGTATCTTCACTAGAAGGCTGGCACTGTATTGCCATAGCTCTCCCTATGCCCCCGCCATGCAGCTCTCGGGAACCCTGCCCTGCTGATTGCCTAATTAATGTACTAGAGATTTTGCTGTACACTTAAAGATTGCAAATGATCAGGGCCCCTTCTAAGTAGGGTAGAGGGGGCGGGGGGTCGCTGTGCCTAAGGGAACTGAAGAAAGCAAGCCAGACCTCCTCCTGCCTTCCTCCTCTGGGTGTTGATGTCCTTTTAGTGACTCCCAAACTCCCAGCATCCCACACGTCTCAGCTTCCCAGCCTCTCTGCAGCCTCATTCATTCCTTTCTCCATTCAATACTCACTCCCTCACCACACACACACACACACACACACACACACACACACACACACACACACACACACTTCACCCCACTTCTGGTGTCCCAGAGAGTCAAGAGGTGCCAGCATGGGGAGAGCCCAGTCATGGCCCAGGTGAGGCTTCACTGAGGATTCTCAGTACTAGGCAGGATGACCAGGTACTGGGACACAGGATAAGTACCTAGTGGGTGAGCATGGGGGAAGGTGAGGGAGGAAGCTCCCTTGCCACCCCTGTGCCATCTGCAAACGTTGATTGCCTTAACATCGTGACTTGGGCTTCAACCTCCTAGTGTGTGTAGTCTGGGAAATGGGGTGGGGAGGGGTCCCTGCCCATGGGGCTGCTTTAACATTCTGTGGGAGGAGTTTGCTCAGGACTGAGCCTGCCACTCAGCACAGAGGCAGCACAGGCAAGAGAGCTGGCACTGTTTTCCTGCCTCCTCCCATTGCTCACACACAGCCCTCTACTGCCAGGCTAGGGCTGCCATGTGGATCAGAGCTGGGTGACCTGAGCACAGGTAGTCACCATACCCAGTCCAGTCCAGCTGTGTTTATGTTCTAGGGGTGGGAAAGAAAAGACAAAGGGGGCCCGGGAGTTTGGCCTAGCGGTTAAAGTGCTTGCCTAGCAAGCACAAGGACCTGGGTTCGATTCCTCGGTATCCCACATGCACAACCAAGCCGGAAGTGGCAGAGACGAGACACAACCAAGCCGGAAGTGACTGAGACGAGACTGCAACAAGCGACAGAGAGCGGAGGCGAGCAAGCGGAGCCCAACCGAGTGGTGGCCGGAGCGAGCGGGGCCGAGCGAGCAGGGCCGGAGCGTGCGGGAGCGAGCCGAGCCAGAGCCAGAGCCAGCGAGGCCGGAGCGAGCGGGGCCAGAGCGAGAAGGGGCCGGAGCGAGCGGGGCCGGAGCGAGCAGGGCCGGAGAGTGCGGGAGCGAGCCGAGCCAGAGCCAGCGGGACCGGAGCCGGGACCGGAGCGAGCGGGCCGGAGCGAGCGGGGCCGGAGCGAGCGGGGCCAGAAAGAGAGAGAGAGAAGGGGGCCAAAAAAAAAAAAAAGAAAAGACAAAGGATTTACCATGTGCAAAGGCACTGAGGCAGGAAAGCAAGAAAGAGTCTCTCCTCCCCCACCCTCCTATCCTTCACCTGGCCCCTCTAACTAGGTGGAATTTCCCAGAAAGTTGTAACCTGAGCTCGGTTGGGCAGGGAAGCAACCCAGAGCTGGGGTGACCAGCACCAACAGACCCCTGCCCCAGGTCAAAGTCTGATGGCCACTGTGGCAGGGGCCCAGTTCTTCCCAGCCCCTGGAAGCAACAAAGAGAACTGACCCAGTTCAACTGAGCGCCATGGCCTATTGAGAGCAGCACCATTTCACAGAGGAGGAAATGAGGGTCCCAGAGGGGGAGCCCCTGACGAATGCAGGGCAGTGAGGTGGACAGACCAGGCCCCAGCCAGCAGACATTACAGACTCCAGTTCCCCAAGGCACGGAAGCAGCTGAGGGCTGGCCAGCCCTTTCAGGGCCCAAGGTCCCAGGCTGCTCACTACTGCCAGCTGGTGCCAGAGTGGTTGCTCTTTCCTTGTCCCGAAGCTGGCATCGCCATGGCCCTTAGGCAGGACTATGGGGGCTCTCTGAGGTTTGGAGACAGGTCAGCCAAGCGGTGGATCCCTCTGGCTCTATAGCCCTTCCTCCCCTCCTCCCAGCCTGGCCAGAAGCTCTTCTCCAAGTCAATCAATGCTAACCCAATGCTCTCAGCCGAGTGGATGGTGGCCCAGGGCCAGGTCGGCTACACTCAGGGGGCCACTGGCGCCTCAGGACACTTGGCACTTGTGCCACTTGTATCCTAAGCGTAAGTCTCTTCCTGTTGAGTTGCTCCCTCCCTTTATCCTACCCCTCAGACTGGAGACCCAGGACTGGAGACCAGGCTTCCTTGCTGGATATAGTTGTGAGGAGGGGGCGAGCAGGTGGCAGCATCTTCCAGTCCATGGCAGAGGGCAGTAGGAGCAGATCAGCTGTGGAGCTCAAGACACCTGGGTTCAAATCCTGAGTCTTCTGCTTCAAGAGCTGATCCCCTTACTTGCTTAAGTCTTACCTCCCTCACCCTGTAAAACGGGGACAATCACTTTAAGCTCCACTCTGGTTCTCTTGACTGCAGATGTTGGAATCCACCCACCTCACCCACATCTCCATCTGTCAAAAGCAATCACCCTCCAAGCCAGTCACTGGTGGCTCATGCTTGCAATCCTAACTACTCAAGAAGCTGAGATCTGAGGATCAAGGCTTGACACCAGCCCAGGCAAGAAAGGACTTTAACCACCAAAAAGCCAGAAGTAGAGGTGTGACTCAAATGGTAGAGCAACAGTCTCGAGAATTTTTTTTTTTGCCAGCTGGGGGCTTGAACTCAAGGCTAGAGCTCTCACTTGAGCCTCAGCACCACTTCCAGCTTTTCCTATGTATGTGATACTGAGGAATCAAACCCAGGTTTTTGTGCATGCTAGGCAAGCACTCTACCACTAGGCCTGAGGGGGGAAAAATTTACAAAGCTAAGGGATAAAACCCAGGCCTTGAGTTCAAACCCCAGTTCAAGTATACACACACACACACACACACACACACACACACACACACACTCACATACACTCTATCCAAACCAAACTGCTCATCCCTCTACTCTCTAGCCCTCTCCACTTAAATCTTAGGTGAGGCGGCTCCTTTATTTTGGGTGCTTAAGCCATACAGCTTAGCTAGAACTAGCTTCTCACCCCACACCCATCTCCCAGGAAATCCTGTGGGCTCAGCTTTAGAATTCACCCAGCATCCACCCACTCCATCATTCACCTGGACTGTTGCTATTCCTTCTTCCTGGAACCCTTCCCAGAGTGACTGCTGAGCCCTGCCCCAAGTACCTCCTTGGGGAGGCCTCCTCTGAGCAGCCTGTTTGAAAGGTGTCCCTTCCCTGTTTCACTTTACACCCTCTTCTCCTACGCTGTATGTGTGGATTCACTTGGTGTCCTACTGCTGAGTGCTGGCTCCAGGGGGAAGGATTACCCATACATGGCCAGAGCTCAGAAACAATGGTAGGGTGAGGCAGACAACTTTTTATTGTACTGGTCCTGAGGCCTGATCTCAGGGCCTAAGCTTCATTTCAAGCTTTTCACTGGTTATTTGAAGATAAGTTTTATGAACTTTCTTGCCCAAGCTGGCTTCAAACCTTGATCCTCAACTCTCAGCATCCTGAGTAGCTAAAATTACAGGTGTGAGCCACCAGCATCCGGTTCAGGCATCTTCTTGAGTGCAGGTGGGAGAGGGGGTGTGGGGGGGAGAGGGGCGTGGGGAAGGGGGGGTGGAGAGGATTCAAAGGCAATACTTAGAAAAACCCTAGGCCTAGGGCCTGGCTCAAAGTAGGTGCTTTCTCATTAATTCTTTTTGTGTGTGGAGGGGTCATGGGGCTTGAACTTGGCCTGGGCGCTGTCCTAGAGCTCTTCAGCTCAATGCTACCGCCCTACCCTTGCGCTAAGCCCCACATCTGTTTTCTATAGGTTAATTGGAGATAAAGAGTCTGAAGTCCTTTTGTTCCCCAGCTGGCTTTGATCCTTGATCCTCAGATCTCAACCTCCTGAGTAGCTAAGATTACAGGTATGAGCCACCAGGCCTGGCTCCCATTAATTCTGAGGAGACACAGAGTCTCAAGATGAGAGTAGAGACTTGAAACGAGCCTCTGGTGGGGAGGAGGACGCTGAGTTAACCAGGGGCAAGGGTCTCCTCAGGCAGGAATGCCTAGGATTGAGAGGTTTCCCAGATGAGAGACTTTCAGTGCTAAAAGTAGAGCATTCCCAAACCAACAAGAACAAGTCATATGAACTGGAGGCCGGGACTGTGACTCCCCTCAAAAAAACTAAACAAGCCAGGCGCAGTGGCTCACGCCTGTAATCCTAGCTACTCAGGAGGCAGAGATCTGAGGATCGAGGTTCAAAGCCAGCCTGGGTACCAAAGACTGTGAAACTCTGATCTCCAATTAATCTCTAGAAAAGGGGAAGTGGGGCTGTGGCTCCAGGGGGAGGGCGGTAGCCCTGAGCTGAAGAGCTCAGGGACAGTGCCCAAGTCCAGAGTTCAAGCCCCATGACCAACAACAAAATAATAATAATAATAGTAATAATAGGGCCGGGAGTTTGGCCTAGTGGTAGAGTGCTTGCCTAGCATGCACGAAGACCCGGGTTCAATTCCTCAGTACCACATACATAGAAAAAAGCCGGAAGTGGTGCTGAGGCTCAAGTGGTAGAGCTCTAGCCTTGAGAAAGTCCAAGGACAGTGCTCAGGCCCTGAGCTCAAGCCCAGGACTGGCAAAAACAAAACAAAACAAAACAAAACAAAATAATAGTAATAATAATAATAAAGTGTCCTGGGATACCAAATCTTGGCCCACTGTTAGCCAGACAGGCAGGCTTGAGCCCAGATAGAGCCTATGAGTAGATATGTGGATGTCTAGAATAGGTGTGGACATGTACACTCCTGTTTAAATGTGCTCCTGAGCATGCAGTGTGTTCTTGCCTATGCATGAATACATGCACATGTGTAAAACCCTGTGGATTTATCTATGTGTGTGTACAGGGCTGTGTGTATATACACAGCATGGTGATACATATGCCTGAGAAGAGGCAGGGCCAGAGGCACACACTGCAGGGGGAGGGAAACAAACCCCCTCTGGCTTTGCCTTCAGCTCTGCCTCTCCTCCTGACATGCTGAATTATGCACCCACTTGAGTTCCTCCGACACTAGGATCACTCTTAACTGAGAAGTGGGTGGCTCCTTGTTGGAATAACCTTTCCGCTTTCATCTGCCTTGGCTGGTCCCCTGGAACAGGCTGGCCATGAATGCTGCACTAATTGGGCTGCCAACTTTTCACAGGGCCTTGTGGGAGCAACTTGGGCCTCCCCACACCCTCTAATCGGGTCCACCGCCTCCTCATCACGAGGGCAGAGCTGGAGGCTGCATACAGACAACTGTACCTCCAGGCTCTGCCCAGGCTTGCTCTCAGTCACAGTGCAGGGGACATTTCACCTGGACAACATCTAGTGGGCCAGGAGACGTCTCGAGGCCTCAGGTTCTTCATCTGGAAAGTGGAGTGCACACTTGCCTTACTGAGTGAGCCTGGACACCCACTTTCCTCAGTACCCACTGTGTGGGAGGCCGGCCCTGCCAAGTGACATGGTGTCACTGTGTTGTTAGCAAAGGAGCTGCTTCATGACTGCTATAGGGCTGCCCCCACCCTCAAAGGGGCATTGGCTTTCAACCTACCCACCCTGGTATCCCAGAACCCCAGATCTCTGGTGGATGGAGCTCCCGGCTGGAGGCCTGAGCTGTGGATTCACCTTCACCTCCTGCCTCCTCTCCTCTCTTGCTCATAAAATTACCTTGTTAATTCAACGTGATCCTTGGTTTGGAAACCCTAGTATTTGGACTATGGCAACCCAGACTCACAAAATGAGGACGAGGGATTTTTTTTGAGCATCTATCCTCCCCTGATGGTTTTTGAAGTCTCTCTTCTCCTGCCTGGGTACTTTATGTAGACAACTGCCCTACGCCCCAACTGCAGCAAAACTGTGGTCCCACCTGCAGCCAGATGGATAAGTGATATACTATACCTCCTATGTGTGCAGAGCGGTAAATGTCTGTGGAGGTGTTTGCCTGCCTTGGGGCACACGGAGGGTGAGGGGGAAGAGCTGGGTGCAGTGTCTGTCCCACTGAAGATCCTGGTACTGGCCAGAGCACTCAGCCATGCGCAGCACGAGATGGAACCTTACCTCTTGAGAAGTAGGTACAAAATTCTCTGCCAAGAACTCTTATTCCTTCTACCCAAAGAGCAATCCTTTCCTGGCAGTCAGTGGGAGGCATTCAAGACTGGCAACCAGCGTCCAGAGCACAGCTCCAACCTGTCTATCATCCTGTTCTGCAGCTATCTGCCCCTCTGTACAGGCCGGACTCTGTAACAGTAGGAGCCATAACTCCACCACCACTCCCCTTCCCCTCCCTGTCCTCAGGAGACAATTGGGGGAACAAAAAAAAAAAAGGAACCTCAAAATGACAAATTTTAAGTCCTCAGAACTTGAAGAAGGTGTTAAGATTACTTTCTTGATGTGAGGAATGACATCTGAATACAAACCTAAAAGGTAAGGGGCCATCGAGGAAGAGACTTCCAGCCAGAGGGAAGGAGAGGCATCATAAAGGTTCTGTGGGCAGGACTGATCTTGGTGCAGATAAAGGAGGGACAGGAGATAAAAGCCAAAAGGTAGGAAGGTGGGTGGCTAGGATCTTAAAAGTCACAGTAAAGTCTTGATCCAATTCTGGATGGCTGGATAGGAGGAGCTGCTCTTAGAGGATGGGTGATAGCAGCAAGCAGGAGGCAGGGAGACATGTGGTCACTGTCGTGGAGAGAAGTTTGGGCCCTGAGGACCGGGAACTCTTTAGATGACAAGCAGATGAACCTTTGGGTGCTAGGACGGACCATAGGTCCTTTTCCCAAGACTTAGAGGAAGAGAGTGACACTGAATCTAAAGGAGCCTAGGAAAACAGACTTGGGGACAACCAAGAGCTCAGTTAAGGGCATCTAATTGGTGGCAGTTGAATGTATACAACTCAGGAGGCATTGGTACAGATCTGGAATGTGTTTATTGTCAGGATAATGTACAGGAGGGTTACAGTTATATTCATCAGGCAGTAAGTGTATTACTTCTTGCACATTGATATCCCTTCTCATGTTTTTGTCCTCCCCCTACCACCTTCCAATCTCTCTCTCTCCCTCTCTCTCTCTTTCTCTACCGCTAAGCTACATTCCCAGACTAGAGAAGGCATTTAATCTGAGGGAATGGATGAGATCACAGAGGTGAGGCAAGAGGGATTCAAGCCTCTATATGCCTATATGTGGCAGCACAACAGTTCTGGAGGAGGGCAAAGAAGGAGAAGCCAGTGGAGGAGGAGGAGCCATTGGTGAAGAAGGAGCCAGCAAAGGAGAAGTGGCCTGTGAGGCCACAGGCAAACTGGTAGGCCTAGGAAATTGCAGCAAATCAGAAAGTGGAGGGTTTCCAAAAGGAAGGAGAAATCGATATGGGAAGGCCATAGAGAGTCTCCGAGATGACAGCTACGTGCCTGATGAATTTGGCAGGGGTGAAGGTAATAGTTGGCTCTTGGCAGGAAAGGTGAAGGTAGAAAACATTGGAATGGATGAAGAATGACTGAAAGGCAAGAAAGGGAAGATGGCCTAGGATCAGCCAGGGCTGAGATAACATGTAGCTAGAAATCACAAGGGCTCACAACAGCAAAGGCTGGTGTCTCCTAAGATAATGGGAAGGCTGAAGTTATACAGGGAGTCAGGTCAGATAATCCCAAACACTACCAGGAAAAGTTTAGTTCTTTCCTGTGTTTCTATTAAGGGGAGCAAAGACTGGCACCATCTTGAATGCTCTAAGAGCTCCCCGCCCCATTGTGGAAGACCAACAATGGTGAAGCAGCCCAGCCATCTTTGCCCTCCTAGGGAGGGGCAACCTTATCCTCACCCCCATGAGGTGGGATATCCACTTGGTTTGGGAGGGGGGGACCTGCTTTGTGTGGAGATCAGCCAAATTCGCACGCCAATTCCAACTAAGGTGATAGGTTAATTCAATAGGTAACCCTATTGGCTACCTGCGTGTGGCTGAAGCTGGCTATATGGCCTCTCTGTGTATGTGACAATCCCATTGGCTGCCTGTGTGCGGCCAGGTTTAACCGCATGGGTTTTGCCCTTAAAAACCCAGTGTGAGAACTGCACAGGGTCACAGTGTCAGCTCCGGAGTCTGCACTGTGTCCCTGGCCAGTCAGTTCTCCATCTACTTTCCCAATAAATTCACCTTTTTATATGAGACTGTCTCTGTGTGGTAGACTCTGGTGGGGCGTGGAATCTCCACCTGGAGGGATGTGGAATCCCCTGCCCCTGACCCCATAATATTTTAAGCAACCAGAAATCATCCCTGCTCACATCTCATTGGTTAAAAGAAAGCATGTGGCCCTGTCTGTCAATAGTGGGCCAGGAAGAGTCTTCTTGGAGGACTCAGGGAGTATGGTGTGTTTGCAGGCATTCAGAATCCACTCATTCAGGAAGTGTTACCAAGAAAAGGGGCAGAGAAATGAGAAAGGCCCTACAAGGGCATGGGCTAAGGGCAGTTATCTTTCCTTCTTAAAAAAAAAAAACTTTAAAAAATTATAGTTTTTATCTTCAGTTGATACATAATAATTGTGTGTGTGTTTATGGAGTGCAGTGGGACATTTCAAAACATGTACACACTGTGTAATGATTAGATCAGAGCAATTAGTATATCCATCAAGTCCAACATTTATCATTTCTTTGTCTTGGGAACATTCAAAATTCTACTCCCTATTTTGAAATATACAATTAATTGCCAACCACAGCTTTCCTATTGTGCTATAGAATGTTTGAAGTTACCCCTCCTATCCAGCTGGACCCCGGTACCCGTTAACCATCTTCTCCCCATCCCCCCATCTCCTCTCTGTATGTTTTTTTCTTTTTTTTTTTAGAAATAGAATTGTATTACTTGCCAATGAGCATGATTCAGAAGGAGGGAGAGAGAGAGAGAAAGGGAGGAAGGGAGAGGCTGAAGCAGTAAGTGGGAGAAAGTAGAAGATGAGATCCAGGGCTGAGAAGGACACCTGTCCACTGTAACAGGGGACTACGTTATGTCTGGCAAAGGAATTAGTCTGGGATGGTTTCATTTCTCTCTGGAGAGATCCTTGGCTAAGCATGGAGGTAGATATGTGTGAGAGAGAGAGGAGAAAGAGTTCAAAAGAGAGTTTAGCCTAGTGGTAGAATGCTTGCCTAGCATGCACGAAGACCTGGGTTCAATTCTTTGATACCACATACATAGAAAAAAGCCAGAAATGGTGCTATGACTCAAGTGGTAAAGAGCTTACCGTGAGAAAGCCCAAAGACAGCACCCAGGCCCTGAGTTCAAGGCCCAAGACTGGCCAAAATGAGAGAGAGAGAGAGACAGAGAGAGAGAGACAGACACAGAGAGAGACACAGAGAGACAGAGACAGAGACAGAGAGACAGAATGAGGTAGGCATCTTACATCATAGTGAGCCAGCTCTCCTAGTCACCTGAGGGTCTTCTGTGGCTCTATCCTGCTGCCTAGCTTTGAGGCTTTTGCCAGTACGATTAGCTACTCAGGTGTGGCAAAGACACTAAGAAAGGCCACCCAAGGGTGGGGTCTCTAGGGAAGGCCAGAGAGTCAAAAAAGGACAAGTTGAAAGTGCAAGCAAGGCTTTCTAATCCCCATAGACTCAGCTTCTGCCCAAATTCTCATTTCCTGCTGGATTCCCAGAGCTACCTCTCATACCAGACTTCCCTGGTCTCACCACGCACACCTTTCTCCACACCTGTGGAGCCCAGCTGGGCCACTCAGGTCCTCGGTTTCCAGTTTCCCCCAATCTTTCCCACTGGCTGGAGCATGGCATATTTGCCAAGGACCTGCCTCTGCCAGTCTTCAAACCCCAGACCTGGGAGATTTCGCCCAGGTAGCACTTTACATGAGTTTCCCATGTGCTCCCTAGGCCGTGTGCTCACTTATCCCCTTATCCCTTTAAGTCATTCATCATTGTTTACTTTGATTTAAAAAATAATAGTTGCCGGTTGAGAGAAATGTGAAAAGTATAGAAGCAAAAGGAAGAAATACCACTAGATTCCCGTCACCCTTACGGCCACCGGCAGGGCCTCGGTATGCCTTCTTTTAAGGCTTCCTTCACTTATATAGGGCAATATAAAAATTAAATAAAAATTTTATTTCAAGAAATAAAGTTGAGTTCATGCTATACGTGCAGCTCTGTGTCCCACATTATCTGCTTTAACCATTCCGTTCATCAATAGTTCAGTGTTAAGAAACAGGAGCCCAACAGACAAGGAGCCCCACCTCCAAGGCAGTGCCATGTCATGGAGAGCGTGGCTGTCATCTGCCAGCCGTGACCATATAAATTTGTACCTACAGCAGGACGCCAGTGGCTCACATCTGTAATCCTAGCTACTCAAAGGGATGAGATCTGAGGATTGTGATTCAGTGCCATCCCAGGCAGAAACATCCATGAGACTCTTATCTTCAACTAGCTAGCAGAAAAGCTAGAAGTGGAGCTGTGGTTCCAGTGGTAAAGCACTAGTCTTGAGTCAAGAAGCTAAGGGACAGTGCCCCGGCCCCGACTCCAAGTTCAAGTCTCAGTACAGACACATGCGCACACACACACTCATCTAAAGAGGAGAGGAGAAAGAGGTCTGGGGACCGGTGAGAACAATGGGGTGTGTGGGAATGAGAGTCTGAAGATGGAAATTCCAGCCAGGGGAAACATCATAGGCACAGGTCTTGAGGCCAGAGGCAACTCTGCAAGAAAAATATGTGGTAACAGGCAAGATTTTGAGAGACTATAGAGAATCCCACTGGACGGATAAAAGCTATAATTTATTTATCTGTGAAACATTTAGATTGCCTCTCATTTTTCACTGTTATAAATTAACATGACAAAAATCAGTAATACTAGTAGCCTTCTGGGAGGGCTGCTGGGAAGTTGAGGGGAATGTCACTGTATACCTGTCAGGGACTTTCGATTTATTACCATATGGCTATGATAACACATCCTAAGTGTTTCTGGGCCAATGTGTCTATTACGTATTTGGAGAATCAGTAAAATGAAAAGTAAACAACACGGAGACGAACATCTTTGTGCACAGACACAGCTTTGTTCAGGTTTCCAATCCTTTTCTTAGATCAGATTATTAAATTCAAGTCCTCTCTTTTTTTTTTTTGGTTAGTCGTGGGGCCAAGTCCTTTTAATGAGCTGACAAGTCACCTTCCAGAATCGTTAGCTCACAAAAGCCCTTATACTACACAGAGATCACCAGTCTTAGGGGTTTTTAGACATTCAGATTGGGAGCTACCCAAAGAACGACTTCTGTCTCACATGGAGATAGCAGGGAGCCATGGGGCTTCATATGTGTTAAAACCCACTGGGTGCTGTTCACATAGACTCTGAACATTCCCTCCCTAAAATTATTATGAAGATATTCATATCCCATTTTGCCATTGAGAAAAAAAAAAACAAAAACTAGTGATTCACTCAAGATGGTGGAGCCAGGATTCAAGTAAGACAGATCTGGCATCTGGTGATGTGAAGAGAGATGGCTCTGCTTTGAAGCTACTGCTCACTCAGAAATTCTCCCAGCAGCCCCCTCACCTCCCACAGGGTACGTCCTTGCCCCCTTGAGGATTATTTTGCCTCTACCCCGTCTCTCTTATTTATTCCTCTGCTTAAGCTTCACACTCAGGAGGCCTAGGAAATGGATAAGGCAGAGGGGGAAGGAAGTGGAAATTCTGTGTAATACCCTCATCTGTATCACAAAACTTGTCTTAAGTGCCAGCCCCAGGGATTTGCTAGAGTTGGTGTGACAGAGGTGGGGCTGAAGGTCAGAATAAATTGGACTAGTAACCCCCCAGAGGGATACTTGAAAGAGGTTGCTAAAGAAAGAGTTTCCGGCAGGGATGCAAGTTGACAGAGACAGGCAGCAGGCAGAACACAGGCTGGCCAGCTAGGCCAACTGTGTTTGGCAGGCCTTGGTGGTGACAGGTCTGGGTTCACAGGAAACCTGAAATCCCCCCCCCCCCCAGTAATGAGTTGGTATAAAAATGGATCTTGAATAAAATTGTTTGCAGTTTTCAAATTTCAAACTGAATTAGTCAAAATATATCAAATTTCCATGTACTGGCTTACCATCTGCTCAAAATCGGATCCCTTTTCAGTTGGAATGTATTGAAATATGAATCACCCCCGGAGAGGCACAGGGAACAAACGCAGAGGGTTAGGTCCTCTCTGGATGTGCAATGGGTAAGCTGGAATTCTGGGCCCCTTTGGGTTCTCCCCACCCTTCACCCCACAAATGGCTTCTTGAATTTCATAGGTTGCCAACCTCCTCAGCCACTTCCAATATTACAATCCCATAACTCAAACGCCCACACTCTGGGATATTTATTTATGCCACATAGGGCTGAACAGAATCATTTCATGTCTTCCAGCCATTCATGAGCACCTACTATGCACTGGGTGTCCAGACTTGTCCAAGTGGCAGATCTGTAATCCTATGGCTATGTCAAATGGTGATGTTTTGTTCTCACTTGCTTACCTTCCTGAGCACTGCACACACTGCTCCATCCCGATGTTTCCACGTGGCTGTGTCACATGCAATTCACACCCACCATGACCTGAGCTATTTTTCCATCCCAGAAGGGGACACTGTCATTTGGAAATAGGTACTAGTTTCCATGATTCTTTTTGTTGTTGTTGTTTTTTTCCCCCAGTCCTGGGCTTGAGCTCAGGCCCTGAGCACTGTCCTTGGGCTTTCTCAAGGCTAGAACTCTACCATTTGTGCCTCAGCACCATTTCTGGCTTTTTTCTATGTATGTGGTACTGAGGAATTGAACCCGGGTCTTCGTGCATGCTAGGCAAGCACTCTACCACTAGGCCAAACTCCCAGCCCCTCCATGATTCTTTTCCTTCATTTTCTTTTCCTTTGATCTCCATTTTCAAAATATATCCCTAATTACATCACTTCATCTCTACCTTTCCCACCTTATCTCAAGCCACTGTCACCTCTCCCCTGAACCCTGCATGGCTTCCTTAACAGGTGATTGATCACCTATGTCTGTTTCTTCCCCATCACCACCCACATCTGGAGGATATATATACTACTGCTGGAAGAGCTTCAAACCCAGTTAAGTGCCAAGTGCTGGTAGCTCACATCTGTAACCCTAGCTATGCAGCACACTGACATCTGAGGATCATGGTTCAAAGCCAGCCCAGGCAGGAAAGTTCTTGGGACTCTTACCTTCATTTATCCACAAGAAAACCAGGAAGTGGTGCTATGGCTCAAAGTGGTAGAGCACTAGCTTTGAGCAAAAGAGCTCAGGGACAGTGCCCAGGCCCTGAGATTAAGCCCCAGGACCAATAAAACTAAAACAACAAACCTGTTAAGTACAGGGTTGGAGGTGCAGCTCAGTGG
The DNA here is from genome assembly GCF_031878675.1 of Megascapheus bottae. Classification (NCBI taxonomy): domain Eukaryota; kingdom Metazoa; phylum Chordata; class Mammalia; order Rodentia; family Geomyidae; genus Megascapheus; species Megascapheus bottae. Next base: position 27,200,035 of record NC_143525.1, on the reverse strand, counting down.
TACAGTGTTTACCCAGCATGTGTAAAAGCCTTAGGTTTGATCTTCAGTACCATGAAAACAAAACAAAACAGTAAGTAAATTCCTGTTGCTTTTCTGCTTGAAATCTTCCAGCGGCTTCTCATAGCCTATAGCTCCAGCACAAAATAGAATCTGTTATCAGTCCACAGAGCCTCATGATCTGTCAACCACGACTCCAGCACTGTCCTGTGCCACCCTCCTCTTTGCAACCATGCTGACCCTCTCTCTCTCTGCTTCTAGGCCACAGCAAGTCCGTTCTTGCCTTGGAGGTTTTGTTTTATGGTAAAGCCTACAAATGCTTACTATAGATAAACACCATGAAATCTGCCACTTCAAAGCATACAATTCAGTGGCATGTAGTACACTCCCAATCTTGCACAACTATCAACGCTGTCAGGTCCCAGAACATTCCCGTCACCCCAAAGGGAGACACCATTTCTATTAGTAGTCCCTCTTCATCTTTCCTCCCTCAGCCTCTGGCATCTGCTGTCTCTGTGGATTTGCCTGTTCTGGGTAGTTGCTACAACTAGAATCACACAATGCTTGACTCAGAGTGTTAGCACTGGCTGTTCCTACATTGTCACTTGGCCAGGCAGGTCCTTTACAGGACCATGCCCTCCCTTCTTCAGTCAGGTGTCAGATCCAGACATCACCTACCTGTCTACAAACACCCTCTCCCTGCCCCGCTACTCATTCCATTTATTTCCCTTTCCGTACTCCACATGCTCTAAAAATACTTCCTTTATTTGCTTATGGGTTTATTGTCTTTCTCCATGTTTCCTTGTTCCCTATATCTCCAGCCTCCAGGACCATGCTTGGCACCTGGGAGGCCCTCACTATTATTCATTGTGAAGATAAACCCCAGCTGACATTGGAGTGATGGATGGAGTTCCAAGTGAAAGGAAGTGGAGGAGTCAAAGCTCAGAGGCATGAGGGAGCATGTACCCTTAGGAATCACAGGGCATCCCTCCTCTAGTTTACAGTTTATCCCAATGGTTTCATTTGCTTCCCACAGGAAGATAGAATGGTGTCTCACTTGACTTTTTGAGGCTGTCGGTTCTACCACTTGAGCCTCTACTTCTGGTTTTTGCTGGTTAACTGGAGATGAGTGTTTCATGGGCTTTTCTGCCTAAGCTGGCTTAGAACCCTGATCCTCCTTTCTCAGCTTCTTGGATTGCAGAAATGAGCCACCAATAGCTGACTGGAGTCTCTTTTGTTTGCTTGTTTTTTCTTCTCTATTGCCCTCCGGTTCCAGGTTCTAGCACATATAAATACCTTACAGACATGAAGAAAAAATGACTAGTTCCAATTGCTCTGATTTTGAATCATTCTACAAGCCCTTCTGAGATAGGGGAAGGGGTGTGACATTACAGACAACTGTCAACTGTATTTTAAGGTGCAGGGGAGGTCCTTACCCTTTGAACTCCTGGGAAAGAAGCTGAACCAGAATAGACTGATGCCATCCCAACTCCCAATTCCTATTCACTCTCCCTCATCTTTCTCAGCTGAGCCTATGGGCCCCTGGGCGCTGGGCTGTGAGCCCTGTCCTTCATTTCTCATGATTGAATCAGGTCTCTGGCTGGGCCAGGCCCCTGTGGCTCTGAAAGTCCACCAGAGCTCCCTGGGGAAGAGGCCTTACCCCAAAGCCAGGAGTCTCAGAAGGGCAAATTCAATTGTGTGTAAAGTGGGAACCATTAACCTGTCTGTGGACTGTAGAGCCCCCACATTGCTCCCTTCTGCCCGCTGTATTCTGGATCCCAGCCCTATCACTTCTCAGGTTCCTGCTGCCTCTTTGTTGTTTGTCCTTTCTCCCCTGTTCCTCTTCTACCCATGGTCCCATCACCCTGGCCTCTAAAGTCAGAATGGAATTTAAGCTAAGAAAGAAAGCAAACCCATAGAGAATTGGCCCATCCTCAGTGACAAGACAAGCTCCTGGCCCTTCCAGCAAGCTTTGGTGCAATCCCACGGAGGTGAGGACTTTTGAGTGGGAAATTCTGGGGTCTTAAGTACCCAACACATCTAGAGCTATGCTGTCCAGGACAGTTGAGATGTGGTTATTTCAAAGGGCATATAAAAAAGAATGCAAAATAAGGGCTGGGAGTGTGGCCTCTTGGTAAAGTGCTTGCCTAGCATGCAAGAAGCCCTGGTTTAAATTCCTCATTACCACATACATAGAAAAAGCCAGAAGTGGTGTTGTAGCTCAAGTGGCAGAGAGCTAGCCTTGAGCAAAAATGCTCAAGGACAGTTCCTAGGCCCTGAGTTCAAGCTCCAGGACTGGGGGGAAAAAAGCGAACTATCTCGCAAACAGCTTTTATATCAATTACATAACGAGATGTTTTGAGTGTATTGATGTATTTTACAATTAATTTCACTTGTTGCATTTTACTTCTCAAATATAGCTATTTCAAAAGTTTAAAGTTCATGTAGTTTATCTTCCTATTGGACAGAATTAGTCCTGAGTGAGAAGCACTCTCCAGGGCTGGTCTCTTTGGACCCATGGGTTTGTCTTTGGTGTGGGGAATAGCAGGAAGAGACCATTTCTAAAGGGGTGTTGCTTGGAGGAAATTAGATCTGAAAAGTCTTTAAGGGCCTACATAAGTGCTGGAAGATCCATGAGTCTCCATAGGCGGATTGATGGATGATCTCGGGAGATGGGAAGAAGCTTTCTGACATTCCTCCAGCACAGGTGGGTGGGGCATAGGCACAGTGGACTATTGTGGGCAGGACAGACCCCCTGGCACTGTAGTGGCTGATGCTGGCATGTGGACAACAGATACAAGACAGGAACATATCCAGGAGTTTGAGTGCACAGGAGGTGGCTCTGAGTAGAGAGCAAACAGATACCCAGAATGTCAGTCACAGAGCTGAGAAGGGAAAGAGGAAGGGGAGAAAGATGAAGAAACAGGAAAGCTGGGTGCTGGTGGCTCATGCCTATAATCCTAGTGTTTCAGGAAGCTGAAATCTGAGGATTATAGCTCAAAACCAGACCAGGGAGCAAAGTCCACAAGGCCCTTATCTCCAATTAAGCACCAAAAGAAAAAAAGGCTGGAAGTAGAACTGTGGCTCAGGTGATAGAGTGCTAGCCTTGAACCAAAAAGCTCAGGGACAGGGTCCAGGACCAGAAAAAAAGGAAGGAAGGGGAAGGAAGGAAGGAAGGAAAGGAGGGAGGGAGGGAGGGAGGGAAGAAGCAAGCTGATGGTGCAGCTTGGTGAAAGCTCAGTTCCCTGGGTCTGATTCCCTGACAGAAGAGAGGAGAGAGGGAAACAAAGACCTGTGGGGGGTGGCCTTTGCTGCCAAGACTTGATGAGGTACCTCTAGAAGGAGGAAAAAGAATACTCAACTGGAAAGGAGGAAATGGACTAGAAGTTCCTGGGCTGCCCAAGGTAAAAATGTCCTGGTTCTACTGGAGAGCTCTGAGTAGTGCCTTGTGAGACAAGCTGGTGGCCCATAGAGGAGGAGCTGTCCTGGGACTGCTGAGCAGGCCAGGACCAAACTTTGTTGTCTCTCCTCTGATATTCCCAGGAAGCTTCAGTTGGGCAGGTGGGAGGTGCTGAGTGGGGTCTGCCCTCGTGGGGTCTACCCTCATGGGGTCTGCCCTCAAGGGGTTCATTGACTCAGAAGGCTTCTCCCACCTCTGGCTCCAGTTCTCCTAGTGAACACCCTGACCACTCTATTACTTCCCCATTAGCCCCTGTGCCCCCTTCTCTATGCAGCCCCCTACTCAGGTAAGTCTGCTGTTGGGTACCTGGGCTGGGTTTAGGCAAGAGGCCACCTGCCTAGATGGATGACTGTGGCTTCCTCTTGTCCCCAGCCCTGAAAAGGTTCACTTGCTTGATTTCCCTACTTCAAAGCCTGGGGCAGCCTTTCAAGCTCTTCACTACAGCTCCCACCTCCCGTTCAAGAAAGGGGTGGCTCATTTCCACAGCGAGATGAAGAACAGATCAGGGCGACTCTGGAGCTAATGAATGATCCCAGCTTGGACTCAGGTCAGCAACCCCCGCCAACCTCCTCCATCCCCTCTTGATGGCTCATTATTCCAGCATTCCCAGGAGACAGATGGAATTTTTTTCCCCTTACCATCACCTAATTACATTCCAACTCAGTGTGAGCCAGTGACATGTGTCCAAGCCACACAGGAAACCTGGCAAGAGAGGATGTGAATGGAGACATTTTCATCGTGAAGTGTGTGTTGAGCTGGGAAGGCCCTGGATTGAGACCCCTCTTCTGTGCCCATGGGTGGGAACCGACAGAAGAAAGCATGAGGCAGCGGTGAGACAGACAGAAGATGTTTAAGAGGGGAGCTTTTCCTCAGGGCCTATCACAGGGAGGGGAGGGGAGTGTGCTCAGAATCCAAGGGGCACACCCCTTCCTCATGTTACGTGAAGCAGTTCAATGTGTTCCCAGCCTGGGTTGTCTTTTGGTCCTATCTGTGTGGCCCTGATTCTTGGGGACTGCTGCCTACCTGCTAATAGAGCCAAAGGACACGGATGCTGGGTGGGGTGGATCCTGCAAAATCCCTTGTCCTTTCTCCTCTCTTCTAGCCCCTGTGATGTGAACTAGAGCCACTTCAGGCCCTAGTTCACACCATTTTAGCTGGTCTTCTAGCATTGCCAGTATGCTATTTACAGCTTCCTCTCTCATTCTCCTCAGTCTTCCCCTCACTCTTTCCATAAGGGGGTCTCACCTCCTCAACATCTTTGTGTACCCCCTGTCTGAGCTTCAGTCTATTGGCTCTCATCCCTCCTCACCTGAGGGTTTTAGCTCTGCAGGAAACAGCACAGGATGAGGTGAGCAGAGAAGATTGTGTGGGTGGCAACCTAGAAGCCAGGCCCCTCAAGGGCTCTGGGCTTCAACTTCAGCTGTTCTGAAGGAAGGTGGGGGAGGAAGGAGGAATTGGGTTATCAGGTCTTTGGATTTTGCCACTGGCTGGAATGCCACGTTTTTTGTTTTGGTTTTTGGTTTTGTTTTTTAAATGTATGTAGTTAGTTGGCATCAAATTCAACAAATAAAAAAAATAAAAACAAAACACTGTGTGGGCCCACACCACTATACTTGCAGCCTTGGACTCTGCCCGAAGCTGTTGTTGCCCTGGACAGCTGCCTTCCTTGTCTACTGGGCCCCTCGCTTAGCATCTTTCAGTCTTCCACCCCTGCAATCCACTGCTCTCTAGTGCTCCAGACTCCCTCATTGAACAACAAAACCCAGCTTCACTGAAATCTCCCTGTAGCTACAATCTCTCCCGCCCTTTCATAGGCAAAGTTCTTAAAAGACATTATTCTGAAGAGTCAGCCTACTTCCTCTCCTGGCTCTCTTTCTCTCTCTCTTCAAACCCCACACCTGAGACCCATCCCCTTCTTACACAGGAATCCCAACCATTTCCAGGCCCAGCTTGCCTCCATTGCCCCTGGGGACAAAGTCCTCTTGAATTCTGGCCTCCCCCTCATTTCCTTAACACAATTCCTGGGTTTGTGTAGGAAAAGCAGAATGGATGAATGCCTTTCCTTTACAGGCAAGCTCTTGCTGTCTCAAGAACTGGATTAGTTTCTACAAAGTGGGTGTTAGAACACTGCCCAATTTGTCTGCTTGCCCTTCCACTTCCCACCATGAACTGAAGCAACCAAGGCCCCTGATCAATAGCCAACACGAAGCAAGTCTGTTGGACTTCATAGCCTCCAGAACCATGAGCCCAAATAAACCTATTTTCTTTATAAATTAAACAGCTTCAAAGTATCCTGCGATAGCCACAGAAAAGGGGCTGCAAGGGGGATTAACACAAAACCATTTCATGATCTTATGACTGTGAGTCAAATAGACTCCTTAGAAGCTAGGCACTGGTGGCTCACGCCTGTAATTCTAGCTACTCAGAAGCCTGAGATCTGAAGATCGTGGTTCAAAGCCAGCCCAGACAGGAAACTCTGTAAGACTCTTCTCTCCACTAACCTACTCAGAAAAGACCAGAGGGGGCATTCTGGATCAAGTAGTAGAGAACTAGCCTTGAGCAAAAGCAGCTCAGAGAGGGCCATACCACAGCCTAGTGGTAGAGTGCTCACCTAGCATGCATGAAGCCCTGGGTTTGATTCCTCAGCACCACATACACAGAAAAAGCAGGAAGTGGCACTGTGGCTCAAGTGGCACAGCACTAGCCTTAAGCAAAAGGTGTCCAAGGACAGTGCCCAGGCCCTGAGTTCAACTTCCAGGACAAAAATTAAAAAAAAAAAAAAAGGTTCACCAGGTTAGTTCATCAGGTCTGTTCCCATAGTGGGAGGGGAGGGGCGGCTGTAAGCCGAGGCTGGACCCATCTGAACTCAGATGCTGGACATCTGACCCTGTTTCCCTCTCCTGTGGTCCCTGCGCATGCTCTCTAATAAGATAGCTAGCCAATTTATGGGGGCTCTTTGTTCCCCCCACTATGCAAATGAGGCTGTCAGCTTTCTTAATCTCTAGTGGAAGAGCTGTCACCACCTGCATTCTCCTAGTTAAATCAAGCTGCCGATGCAGCCCTGACTCCACATGGGAAGAACCCTCCCGGGGACAGGAACAACAAGAGGGTTGGGGCCATCTCTGGAGATTGGCCACCGCCCATCTCTCTTCCCCATTGTCAGTATGTTCTTGACTCTGTGCCCTTTCTACCTGGCAGGGGGCCTGGCTGAGTTGATACTCAGCAGTGCTTGATAACCAAGGAAATGGATGAAAGAATGGTGGAGCCAACAGATGGACAGAAGGGCTCCATGCAGGCTTCCCTGCCCGCAGGCCCCGCTGCCACGTTTAGTTCACATAAACACTACTCTCTGATGCTTAACACTCCGCTATTTTTAAACCTCTCAAGCAGCGAGTGGTGCTTGAGAGACCCCTTAAGGAATCATGTCAGCTAGGAGACCCCATCCTTGCAGAAGTGCACGCCACACACACTTATAGCTCTGTAGTTATCAAGCCCTCACATTGTGTATGTCACCCGGCTGTTACCCTGGACAGCCTGTGAGGTCCATATAACCACGTTAGTTCCATTTTGGAGACCAGAAAGCCTAGGCTCAAAGAGGTTAAGGAATTAACTAGAAAGTACAAAGCCCAACCACTCTGGAAGTTCAGGGGTGCCCTGAGGTCCACTTGTGAGTTCTAGGTTAACAATTCCTTCATTATTCAAGATGCTGGTGGTTCATGCTGTAATCTTCCTACTTAAGAGACTGAGATCTGAGGATTAGCGTTCAAAGCCAACTGGGGCAAGAAAGTCTATAAGACTCTTATCTCCAATTAACTGGGAGAAATCTGGAAGTGGAAAGGTGGCTCAAGTAGTACAGCACCAGAAAAGTCAAGTCATAGCCCAAAATTTAAAAAAGAGGGGCCGAGAATGTGGCTTAGTGATAGAGAACATGCCTATCATGAATGAAGCCCCATGTTCCATTCCTCAGCACCGCATAAACAGAAAAGGACACGGCGCTGTGGCTCAAGCGAGAAGAGCGCTAGCTTTGAGCAAAAGAAGCTCCAGGACAGTGCTGAGGCCCTGTGTGCAAGCCCCAGGACTGGCAAAAAAAAAAAAAAAAAGAAAGGGGCTGGGAGTTTGGCCTAGTGGTAGAGTGCTTGCCTAGCATGCACAAATACCGGGGTTCAACTCCTCAGTACCACATACATAGAAAAAAGCCGGAAGTGGTTCTGTGGCTCAAGTGGTAGAGCTCTAGCCTTGAGAAAGCCCAAGGACAGTGCTCAGGCCCTGAGCTCAAGCCAGGACTGGAAAAAAAAAAGAAGGAAAAAGAAACGAAATGAGGCCAGGAACTTGGCCTAGTGGTTAAAGTGCTTGCCTAGCATGCACGAAGACCCGGGTTCGATTCCTTGGTACCACATATATAGAAAAAGCTGGAAGTGGTGCTGAGGCTCAAGTGGTAGAGCTCTAGCCTTGAGAAAGTCCAAGGACAGTGCTCAGGCCCTGAGCTCAAGCCCAGGACTGGCAAAAAAAAAAAAAAAAGAAACGAAATGAATTTCTTCACTAGCCTGGTGTGGTAAAGGCAGAGGTGAGGTAGGATTATCAAGAGTTTGAGGTCAGCCTGGACAAAGTTGGTGAGATCCTATCTCAAAAACAAAAATATAAAACACATATCTGGGAGCATGGCTCAAAAGGTAGAGCAATGATCTCAATAAAGAGCTCCTTCTGTCTGCACTCCCTCAGTCCTACTTCCTAGTCTAAATATCCACCTGATTTCAAGGTCCTAAATACTCCATGCTTGTGGAGCTCTAGTTGCTCTCAAACACATCACCTCCCTTGAGCCTGGCCAAAGGAAGATGGAATATAAGGCTTCATGCATGCTAAGCATTTTTGTTTTGTGGCTCCTCATCCGGAATAACCCCCCTCTTTTTTTCCCTCTCCCCTCTCCCAGATTAGGCTTCCTTTTCCCTGGAGCTTTCCCCAGCCACAGTTTATTTCACACTGGCTCCTGCTTGTCCCTCTCCTGCTTGGAGCTCTCCTCTCTGAGAAGTGTTAACTACTATAAGTTACTGCTGTGCTTAGGTCCCTTGAGAACCAGACCCAACCTACATCCTACTCACCTTCCCAGACGAGGGCTGGCATTCATGCTAACAGTATAGAACTCCTTCCCAAGCTGGTTTGCTGTACTATCTTTCCAGCCCCTGGATCCTCAGATCCAAGACTGAATGTGTCTGCAGAGCAGACATGTCACAAATTGCCTAATGAGACCAGATATGTTCCCCTTCTGCAGGAGAGCTCTGGCGAAAACACAGGGGTCCCTCCTCCACCTCCGCTCAGTAGGGTATCTCTGTCACCTCTGACTCAGGTTTCTTGCCTTTGGCTGGCCCTCCACCCCCTGAGACACACTTCTAGCCTAGAATTTTTACTGGTTAATTGGGGATGAGGGAGTCTTGCAAACTTTACTGCTCAAGTGAACTTCATATTGCAATCTTTTAAGTCTCAGTCTCCCGAGCAGCTAAAATTACAGGTCTGAGCCACCAATACCTTGCTATCCTTTAAAAATTTGTTGTAGTTGGGATTTGAACTCAGGGTCTTGTGTATGCTACAGATGTGCTCTACCACTAAAATTTTTTTTGTTTTTTTGCCAGTCCTGGCGCTTGAACTCAGGGCCTGAGCACTGACCTTGAACTTTCTCAAGGCTAGCACTCTACCACTTGAGCCACAGCACCACTTCTGGCCATTTCTATGTATGTGGTACTAAGGAATCGAACCTGGGTCTTCATGCATGTTAGGCAAGCACTCTACCACCAGGCCAAACTCCCAACCCTCTTTTTTTTTTTTTTTGATAGGATTTCACTTTTTAGGCCAGGTTGGTCTTGACCTCTCAATCCTCCTTCCAAGTGCTAAGACTACATGCTAACACCACCACACCTGTTTCTTTTACTTTCACCAGAGGCACCATGGTACGCAGAATCTGTGGCTGCTTTGATTTTCAGTCATCATAAAGACTAAAAATGTGTGATTCCTGGTAGGGAGGACAACATCTATGTGCTATTTCCTCTAAGAAACGCCAGCTTCTTGTGTCCCACCGGATTCTGTGCCCTGGTGTCCTCTTCCCAAATCAGGCCACAAGTCCATAGCTCTCAGTTCTGTACAAAAATCAGAGAGCAGCCGGGTGCAGTGACTCATGCCTGTAATCCTAGCTCATCAGGAGGCTGAGATCTGAGGATCAAAGCCAGCTCAGGCACTAAAGTCTGGGAGACGCTTATCTCCAATTAATCACCAGAAAACTGGAAGCAGTTCTGTGGCTCAGTGGGTAGGGTGGTAGCCTTGAGCTGAAGAGCTCAGGGACAGGCCCAGGCCCAGAATTCAAGTTTCACAACCAACAAAAAACAAAAAACAGCAGAGAGCTAAGGGACACAGAGCTAGACCATTTCTGTCTCTCTCTCTCTCTCTCTCTCTCTCTCTCTCTCTCTCTCTCTCTCTCTCTCTCTCCTCTCTCTCTCTCTCTCTCTCTCTCTCTCTCTCTCTCTCTCTCTCTCTCTCTCTCTCTCTCTCTCTCTCTCTCTCTCTCTCTCTCCTCCCCCTCCCCATGGCCTCTAGCTTGATGGTCAAAGTTACTATCTTCTAGGCTTGAGTTGGCACTTTGTTTACAATGTTATAATTAGTTCTTACTACAAGATACTAAGCAAACTAATTTTGTTTTTGTGGGCCTGAGGCTCAAACCCCAGGGCCTTGCATGCTTCCTTGGCTCTCTTTCTTTCTTTTTCTTTCCTTTTTTAAATCAAGACCAGAACTCTACCACTAGAAGCATACCTCTAGGGCTGGGAGTTTGGCCTAGTGGTTAAAGTGCTTACCTACCATGCATGAAGACCCGGGTTCGATTCCTCGGTACCACATACATAGATAAAAGCTGGAAGTGGTGCTGAGGCTCAAGTGGTAGAGCTCTAGCCTTGAGAAAGCCCAGGGACAGTGCTCAGGCCCTGAGCTCAAGCCCAAGACTGGCAAAAAAAAAAAAAAAAAAAAAAAATAGAAGCATACCTCTATACCTTGGTTAATTAGAAATAATAGTCTCCCTCATTTCACTGCTCAGGTTGGCTTTGAACCTTGAGCCTCAGATCTCAGCCTCCTGAGTAGCTAGGATCATAGGTGTGAACTACTTTAATAGGTATGAACCTTGTTTCTTTAATAATAAGACTCCCTCTTACACATGAAGAACCAAAGCTCAGAGAAATAAATGGCTTGTCCAGAATCACTAAGTCAGCCAGGTGTCAATTTTTATGTCTGTGTGTCAGTTCTGGGACTTGAATTCTGGGCATTCTCCCTGAGCTTTTTTGCTCAAGGCTAGCATACTACCACTTGAGTTACAGCTTTTTTTAAGAAAAGCGACTCACAGACTTTCCTGTCCAGGCTGCCTTTGAATCCCAATCCGTAGATCTTAGCCTCCTGAGTAGCTAGGATTACAAACTTGAGACATAGACACATTGATTTGAAAAGGGCTAATAAAGGGACAGTTGACAAAAGGTGTTGGCAAGTAAGCTGTGGATGTAGTTTAGAGTTACAGAACATGTTTGGCATATATGAGGCCCTGTATTCAATTTGTAGCGTGTGCGCACACACACACACACACACACACACACACACACACACACACCACTCAAAAACAAAAACAAAGATAATGTAGGCAGACTTAGGGAATCCATCTGGATAGTAAACAAGGCAAAAAAAAAAAAAATCCACTGGTGTGGCAACTGTTAGGCTTGAAGAGCCCAGGAAAAACACCAGCAATCAGAGTCTAGAACAGAGAAGACCTGTGGAGAAGGCCCTGACCGTGGAGATCTTTGGAGCCAGCATATATTCCCCTCTCTGCCTCTCCTCAGTCGCCAAGACCTCCTATTAGCTCAGTCTGAAACCCAAGGACAGGAACTAATAGGTATCAGCAGCAGTTCATTTTCCCAGACCTGGTACTAAGCAGAGGAGACAAATGGACTCTCCTCTTCCCTTCAGCACCTGGAGAGACATAGAGCCTACCTTGAACCTCAGGCTTACTGCTTCCAGAAACTAAGCCCTGTCAAGTATTTCTAGGAACCAGACGGGAGTTGTGCACAAACTTGGGGTTCTCCTACCACCCAACCAACCCCAAGCACCTCGATGTAACTCCTACCCTACTCCTCACAGAATTCTGACCCCCAAATGGACTCTGTAATTCTTGGAGAAGAGGTGGTGTGGGATGGAGGGAGTCCCCAGCAGTAGGGAGCTGTAGTTGTACAATTAACCTAAAAGCCTCTTATTAGCATGTTGGCCTAAAAGGCCCCAAACACCCACACAGAAATGAGTCTCCTCCACCCCAACTAGCTTCCAGCTAAGGGTGGAGAAAGGATTCCAGCAAAGATGTGGGTTGATGCTCTGTCGGCAGTTCAGAGCATGAGCAGAGAGGAGAGCGTAGCCTCTGTGGGCGAGAAGGGGATTAGGCCCCACCCCGGTGACAGGGGGCTCAAAGCCAGCTAATGCCACATCATCTCAGCGAACCCTGTGCCATTTGCAGATTTATTAAATCGAGAGCCAATTCTGACACAGTTTCTTTCAAGCAGCTCTACCTTGCAGGTGTGCGAAATTTATTTGAGATAAAGAAAACCATTACAGGGAGAGCACAATCTTCAAAGCCCACCTCTGAGACCAGAAAGAAATAAAAACAGTAGCCCGTACAAATGTGCAATTAAGTTTCCAAATACTTGGGAGCCATGAGAAACACCATCCCCGCAGAGAACAGGTCTTTAAGGCAATTTTCCTGAACTCTATTCAGTACTCACTCAAAATACCTTTTAAAAATAACATATGATTTTCCTCCCCTTGTTCTTTCTCTTCCAGGTAAGAAAGAGCCAGCTCTGCAGTGAGAAATACAGTCACTCATGTTGATAGGAGATGATGGACTGTATATTCAGAAGGGCAGATAATACAAGCAAACAGCCCTGCCTGCCTGCTAGTACAGGAGTCTCGCTGAGGTGTGGGGAGGCCCAGGGGTCTTCACCATGGTTCCAGAAACAGGGATTGGCTCTAAGGAAAGGTGTCTGCCCACAGCCTGGGCTGGGTTCAACAAATGCCTCCTCTCCCCAGGTGTTAATCTGGTTCCCTGTGAGAAGGCTCTGCTCTGCTTGGCTATAAGATTTGCTAAGAATAAAAGGTTCTTGTCTCTGCATGAGGTCGAATGAGCCACAAAGAGGTGTAAGAGTGTTAGCACTGCAGAGAGAGACAGGACCCACAGCCCAGCCCAGCCACACAGCAGCAAACAGTGTGACTCTGGGTGGGTGGCGTGGCCTCACTGAATCTCAGTTCCTAGCTATGAAGTGAGCTAGCTATCTCCCAAGGCTGGTGCAAAGCTGTGCAGTGGGTTATATCCTCTGAGGCCAAGTATAAACCACTGCAGCTGGATAGGGCTCAAGTCATTGTCTCAGTCTTCTGACTGGCTCTCTCCCCGTACTCAGGGCAGCAAGCCAGGGGTGACAACTCCTGCTGGGAGAGACAACCCAGAGCTTGGTCAAAAGCTGACATTGGGGCTGAGGGTTAGGCCTAGAGGTACAGAGCCTGCCTAGCATGCATGAAGACCCGGCTGCGATTCCTCAGTACCACATACATAGAGAAAGCCAGAAATGGTGCTGTGGCTCAAGTGGTAGAGTGCTGGCTTTAAGCTCAAGGACAATGCTCAGGCCCTGAGTTCAAGCCCCACGACTGGCAAAAAAAAAAAAGTAGCTGACATTGGGCTAGGATACTGGTAGCTGGCACCTGTAATCTCAGCTGCTTAAGAGGCTGAGATTTGAGATTGGGGGGGGGGGCAGTGAGAGGGTGAAGCCATTCCTAGCAGACATATCCAAGAGATTCATATCCAATTAACCAACAAAAAGCTGAAAGCGAAGGTATGGTTTCAGTGGCAGAGTGCCAGCCTCCAGTGAAAAAGCTGAGCGAGAGCATGAATTCAAGCCCCGTGCCAGCATGTGAAGAAAAGCTGATACTATATTATTTCTCTTCTTTTTTTTGTCCTTATGGTTAATCTCATGTTGTTACTGTTTCTGACTTTGTTACCTGGTATATTGGATATATGTTTATTTATTTGAAATAGGAAAGGGCAGGGGGGAAAACAAGATGATTGGGAGGGGGTGGGGGGAGGGAAATGGGGACAAAAACATGAGGAGTATCAATGTGTGAGAAGGAATGCGCCTACTACCTGACAAATGTAACTGTAACCCCTCTTTACATTATCTTAATAAAAAAAAAAGCTGATACTGGATGCAGCTTTGAGTGTTAACTCATCAGCCTGTGTGCCCTTGGCCTAAGCCCTTGGAATGTCTAAACGCCAAGAGTCCTCTATCTGTGAAATGGGAATACAAATAATATGGATCCAATGAGCTAATCCCTGTAAAGTGCTTAGCTAGTGCCTGGCATGGAAAAAATACTTAATAAGCAATTATTTCATGATCATGACAGCCCTCTTAGCTCAGCCTCCATGTGCTAAAATTTAATAAGGTTTTCTCTCTTTGTATTTATTTTTGCAGTTACTTTCTATTTATGGCAAGTGATATTGAGTCTCCATTTACAGAAGTGTTATCAAGTTTCTTCTTTAAATACATTTATTTAAGCTAAAGTGGGTCAATCTACAGAAGAAAAAGGAAATGGAAAAATAGTGCAGGTGGTACACAGATGGGTGAGACACTGGGGAGGTGTGAGGCAGACTCAACTTTGAGGAACACCCAGATAATAACCTGTGTGGAAAGCCAGAAGACAGACCCAGGATGTGCTGTACCCCCATCCCAAGGCCATCTCAAGGTTGTTCTGAAGTTAGCCAGCAACTGCAATGGTGACCCAGATGACCTTGGGATCAGCATTTCCCCACCTCTGAAGGGTGTGGGGGGGTCTTACTGGATCCCCCAGTTTGGAAGTCCCTTCAGATTCGTTTCTCTCAATAAGGGAGCTGTGAGAAGCTCTCCAAGCCCCTCACTTGTCAGAGACCCCTGTGAGTCCCGACACTGTGGCTCCATAGGCAGGTCTGGTCCGAGATGCTGGGGACTGGCGTCTGGAGATGGGTGGGGCAGGGTCAAGTGCTATCTTCGCACAACTTCTAAGGAGAGACTCAGAGCAGCAAGTCAAAACACACACACACACACACACACACACACACACACACACACACACAAAACACCACCATCCTGGCTCTCGCCAAGGTGTTACAACTCAGTCCCAGTTGCCTGGCAACCGTGCAGGTGCGCGAGAGGACGAGTAGCACTCCCAGGAAGCCAACCAGCGGCCCCTGCAGGGTCGGCCCAGGTGGGAGCTGGCGCGGAGGGGAGCCCCAACCCCGCACCCGCATCCACAACCCCTCCTCCGGTCCCCTCCAGAGGGAGGAACCGCCATTGCCACTGGGCGCCAGGGGAGGGGGGGGAGCGCGCTCAAGCCCTGCATCCAATTCCACCTTCCTGGCTTTCCAATCAGTGCTGAGAGCCCCCAGGCAGGCAAGCTGCACCCCCAGACTGCAACCCACTCCCACCCAGACCCGGCAACTTGGACTACACCTCGAGAATGGGGGCAGGTGGCATCTCCCTCTCTAGGTCCTGGTGGCTCCTTTGGCACAGAAATACACTCTTCCGTCCCCAGAGACGGTGCTAATGGAGCAGAGCCTTTAGAGGAGAGGCCTGGGGCCGCCCGCAGTGGCCGTCCAGGCGGAAACGTCCAGGTGGGCTCTGCAAGGACTCTCAGCAGCAGCAGCAGCAGCAGCAGCAGCAGCAGCAGCCAGGAAGAGCCGCCCAGCTCTCAGCTCTCTGGTTTGGAAGGAACCCGGCCTTAGGAATCCAGCTGGTGGCCGGCTGTATTGTAGAATCTCGAGCTGGTCTCTTAACCTCTCAGTTTGCTCATCCATAAAATGGGGAGCAAAACACAGGACCCACTTAGCGGGCTGCTGTGCAGGTTAAGTGTGGTGATGCACACAGGATTTTAGCACAAAGCCAAGACTTAAGCCTGGATTCGTGGAGAAAAATAAAAGGGTTCTACTGGGGTGTGGAAGCTGTTGCCAATAGGCACATGTCACCAAGTTGCTGGGGTGACTCTCAATCAGAACCCCAGGGTGCCCAGTCCCCTCCACCCTGGCATGCTATTTCTAATCATCTGTGCAGACAGCTTCCCACACGGGAGCCCAAATGTAGGCCCGGGGGGGGGGGGGGGGGGGGGGGGGGCTGGGTGGCTCCCCTAGATGGGATCTGTGACTGGCCAGGAAATGTGGCTCCTGCACTTCCAGACACCAGTGGCTTATGCCTGCAATCCTAGCCACTCAGGAGGGTGAGATGTGAGCATCATGGTTCAAGGCCAACCACGCAGAAAAATCCAATAGATTTTTTTTTCATGTTTTTGTTTTTCCTGGATATATCTCCCTTTATTTAGGTTTTTCCTCTTTTCTTTTTACATTTTATTTCATTGTCAGGGTGATGTATAGAGGGGTTACAGTGACATTTGTAAGGTAGTGAGTATATTACTTCTTGAGCATTGTTATCCCTTCCAATCAGATTCTTATTTCCAGTTAATCATAAAGAAAAAAAACAAGGAGCCGGGAGTTTGGCCTAGTGGTTAAAGTGCTTGCCTAGCATGCATGAAGACCCGGGTTCGATTCCTCGGTACCACATACATAGAAAAAAGCCGGAAATGGTGCTGAGGCTCAAGTGGTAGAGTTCTAGCCTTGAGAAAGTCCAAGGACAGTGCTCAGGCCCTGAGCTCAAGCCCAGGACTGGCAAATAAATAAATAAATAAATAAATAAATAAATAAAAATAATATATATAAAAAAAAAGAAAAAAAACAAAACACAGCTGAAAGTGGAGCTGTGGCTCAAGTATAGGGTGTCAGCCTTAAAAAGCTAAAGGATAGCCCAGTGCTAGTGGCTTACAACTGTAAACCTAGCTACTCAGGAGGTTGAGATCTGAGGATCATGATTCAAAATTAACCCAGGCAAAAAAGTCCCCATGAGATACTTATCTCAAAGTGGTAGAGATAGCCTTGAGCAAAAGTGCTCAGGGCAGGGACAGCACCCAGGCCCTGAGTCCAAGCTCCACAACCAAAAAAAAAAAAAGTAAGTAAGGATATAGGGTGAGGCATATGGCTTAGTGGTAGAGTGCTTGCCTAGCATGCATGAAGCCCTGGATTCAATTCCTCAGTACCACATAAACAGAAAAAGCTTTCTGAGTTCCAGCCCCAGTACTAACACACATACACAAAAAAACAACAACAGTGGGTGAACAGGGGTAGCACATCAATAATTCTTCCTAGCCGGGTGAGATAGTGAACACTGATGGTCACAGCTATGTGGGAGAGGAAAGCAGGAAGATCTCATCAGGAGGCCCGACCTGGATCAAGTTAGCACCAGATCCTATGCGGAAAAACTAAAAGCAAAAAGACTGGAGGCATGACTCAAGTGGTAAAGTGCCTATTAAGAGGCCCTGAGGTCAAGACCCAGTACCACCCCTCTCCAAAATCTTCCCATTCTACCCTCTCTTTGAGACCCTCGGTGCTCCCTCCAAGAAACTGTTTATTCTCTCTGGGGTCCTCATCAGTTCCCATTAACATATCCATCTTCCATGGGTAGTTTTTGTTCACTTGCAATCAGTATGGCCAGGCACAACTCTCCTCCTCTCAGGACAGCAAAGGGAGAATGGACCATCAAGTCCAGTTCTGCCCATGGGGCAAGCACTTCTCTTTGGGGAACACCTCTCCAACCCTCTGCTTACCCTCCACCCTAGACTTCTACTTTACCAACATGTGAGCAGAGCAAGTGGAGGACAAAAATCTCATAGGAGGAGACCCCATTCAACCTTGAAGGAAGCTACTGGAAGCCTGAACCCTGGGGCTGAAATTCCAGATGCCTTGTCCCATCTACCCTGAGATGTGCTGTGGGGAGCTGAGATATCTCAAAGTTCTACACTTCAACATGTGCTGTTGGCTCATACCTGCAATCTTGGATACTCAGGAGGATGAGAGCCAGAGGATCTTGGTTTGAAGTCAGACTGGGCAGAAAAGTCTGAGTAACTTTATCTCCAAAATAACCAGTAAAAAGTAGGGCTAGAGGCATGGCTCAAACGGCAGTGTACCAGTCAAGCAAGTCATTCCCCCAGATTATCTGTCCATGCTTTGCTTGTTTTTCAGTAAATTCTAGAACCTGCCAGAAAAGGAAACTTTTCAGGATGCTAGAGGGCCAAGGATGTAAATTCCAACAGGCAGGATGGCTCTTCTAAAATAATAACAGAATATACAAGTGCTTAACACCACATATAAACCTCCAGACCTCCAAAGTCCAGCAATTCAGGTATTACTACTTTTTTTTTTTCTCCTCAATGACAAACTTGAAACCTCAAGGCTGCTTGCAAGCCCCTACAGTAAGTAGTGGCAGAACCAGATACAGACCCAGGTCCTTTGTTTCAGCTTTATGCTCTTGCTCATGATGGGGTCTTTCCCACCATTCTATCCCCAGGTCAGTGCCAGGCAGCCACAAATACCAGACAAGTGAGAAAGGGAAGGGCAAAAGTCCATAGCTCCTCCATCTGCTAAGGACTTGTCCAAAATCTGGGCATAGAGGCATGCTCTGTTCATCTCTGCAGAAACTAGTGGAGCAGACAGCACAGCCCACCCTGGAGGCCCTCTCCCCCTCCTTCACAGAGGCAGATCCAGCCCACTGGAAGTGGCTTTAGAGGGACACAGCCACTGGCTGAGCTGAGGAAGGAAAAGGGGACAGCCCAGCAGGAGGCAGAGGGCAGATACATTATTGTTCTCCTGTGTACTGACACTCTCCTTTGCTGTGAGCTTCTTGAAGGCAGAATGGTTCCTTACACGAGTCTATCTCAAGCACCTGATAGTCATCAACCAGAAAACCAGGCATAAACGAGGACTACAGGCCCTGGGAAGCCATTTGGTGGGAGAGCTCTGCTAAGACTTCACATTCCCCTGAAGATATGTGTCCAGTAACCTCACCACACAGGCTGGTTTACAGTGACACGGACAAAAGCATCTATTGCTTTTCCTGGGGCTGTGCACCCAACTCTATTCATGCCTTGCAATTCTTGCTTATAAAGGTCTTCCTTCCTTCCTTCCTTCCTTCCTCCCTTCCTTCCTTCTTTCCTTCTTGATTTTGTGGTTAAATGGGCATGGATGGGATGTTGCTCATTCTTTTTCACTTGAATTTGGTGAACTCGATGTCTTGGTGTATGATATGGGATTTCTTTGGCCTCAGGGTCCCTGGCCAGTCCTTATTCTAGCCCAGAACCTGGGAAATCAGTTCACAGGTTCCTGCCAGGGGCAGAGTATGCCCCCCCTCTTTTTTAATTGGTATAGACATTTCTAGATTTTTTTTTTCTATGTATGTGGTACCAAGGAATGGAACCCGGGTCTTCATGCATGTTAGGCAAGCACTCTACCACTAGGCAAAACTCTTGGCCCATGGAAGGAAAATCTTAATCAGCATAGCACTGGTGGCTCATGTCTGTAACCCTAGCTACTCAGGAGGCTCAGATCTGAGGATCGTGGTTCTAAGCCAGCCTAGGTAGGAAAGTCCACGAGACTCTTATCCCTCTCTGATTAAACACCAGAAAACCAGAAGTGGGGCAGTGGTTCAAAGTGGTAGAGCACTATCCTTGAGCGCAAAAGCTCAGGAACATGCTCAGGCCCTGAGTTCAAGCCCCATGACCAAAAAGCCAAAAAGCCCCCAAACTAAAAAACACTCAATCTTTTTGAATGGAGGGTTCTCTTCAGAACTCCCCATACTATCCTGAATATGCTCAATCTTGTTTGATATTGGAAGCTAAGCAAGGTGGTTAAGGCCCCAAAGCCCTCTTCCTCATAATGCACCTGTGCTGGGGGCAACCCAGGCATGCTCATGGACCCAGAAGTTCAGGCCAACGCCTTACATAGCAGCGGCATGTGGGGATGGAAGGTGATCAGAGACGGGGCTGCCCTCTCCTCAAGGTCACCTCATTTCCCTAACCTCTTCTAAGGTCTGCATTAAGTGATCTCTAAATTCCCTCCAACTCTAGAATTTTGATGATTTCTGTGACTTTCATGTTCTGCAGGGCTGAGCATTTCCCCCAGGCCGTTGGGAGAAAGGGAACTCGCTTATGCTGAACTCCATTACGTGCAACAGGCATTTATCAGACTTTGGGATTCGAGTCTCCCAGTGGCCCTATGGAGCTTCCTCTGACAGATCAAAAACTTCCCCTTCAATGACGGTGCATGGTAAGAGGTAGCACTTGGATCTGAACCAAGCCCAGACACTTACCATCAAGGTATCTATTTCTCAGCATCCCACAATGCTTTGGTGCCCTCCTTCTCACATCCACTATCAACTCAGCCTTAAAAATATGTGTCTTGGGGGCTGGGAGTTTGGCCTAGTGGTAGAGTGCTTGCCTAGCATGCACAAAGACCCGGGTTCAATTCCTCGGTACCACATACATAGGAAAAAGCCGGAAGTGGTGCTGAGGCTCAAGTGGTAGAGCTCTAGTCTTGAGAAAGTCCAAGGGCAGTGCTCAGGCCCTGAACTCAAGCCCAGAACTGGCAAAAAAAAAAAAAAAATATGTGTCTTGGGGCTGGGAGTTTGGCCTACTGGTAGAGTGCTAGCCTTGAGAGAAAAAAAAAAAAAAACCCAAGGACAGTGCTCATGGGCCTGAGCTCAAGCCCAGGACTGGCCAAAAAAAAAAAAAAACACCAAACAAAAAACCCATATATGGGTCTCAGGCCGGGAATTTGGCTTAGCGGTGGAGTGCTTGCTTAGCATGCATAAAGACCTGGGTTCAATTCCTCAGTACCACATCCATAGAAAAGTCAGAAGTGGCTCATGTGGTAGAGTGCTAGCCTTGAGGAAAGCTCAAGGACAATGCCCAGGCCTCAGGACTGGCAAAAAAAAAAATTATGTTTTAAAAATATGGGTCTCTCCCTCACCTCTATATCTCTTGCCCTTAAGCCACCTGCCTCTCACTCTGTCTCCAGGGCTTGCTGGCCACCTGGAAGATAGAAAATGATTATATGTACCTCCCTTCTATTCATCTGAATCAAATCTTACTGAACCCAGCCCCTTCTAGGATCACTGCTTTATCCGTGGACAATTAATGACTGTGGTTGATTGCTGGACACTTATACCCAGAACAACATAAGCCAGGTTTTGTGTTCCCAGCTTAAAAGCCCAGATTAATCGCCCTGGGCTGGTTCTGTCACACACAGGGATATATTTTCTTCTTGGAATTTACAAGTAGTTCCATCTGAGAAATAAACAACCAGAGATAAAAATTACATTGTCACAGTGCAGGTGTGATAGATGGAGGAAGGAGCTGTCGTGGTGGCTGAGGAAGCACTCTGCCGACAGAATCCACCAAATGAGATGAGGAGGAGCCCCAGGTAAGGGGAATGAGCAGTTGATGGGATCCCAACCACACGGGAAGCCTGAATCTCACCAATTTACATTTCATCACTGTAAATCATAGGGTTCCCAGGCTGACCTGCCAGAACCAGGGTGAGAGAGTGATTGACAAGACACCTCTCTGCTGCTAACTCTGGCCTGCCTGAGGCAACCATCTCAATGGCTCTATCTCCCCTAATACTAATACCCCCTAATCAAAGCTGGACCTACCTGTGGAAGAAAACCACGTTGGAGACAGGGGTGTGTGTGTGTGTGTGTGTGTGTGTGTGTGTGTGTGTGTGTGTGTGTGTGTGTGTGACTGTACTGGGGCTTGTCTTCTTTTACTCAAAGCACTCCACTACTTGAGCCATACTTCTGTTTCCAGTTTGTTGCTGGTTAATTGGAACTAAGAGTCTCATAGACTTTTCTGCCAGAGGTGGTTTTGAACTTTGATCCTCATCTCTCAACCACCTGAGTAGTCAAGATTCCAGGAGTGAGCATCAGCATCTGGCTCTGGATAAATCAGTTTACAGATGACTAAAAGTTTGAAGAAAGCAGATGACTTGTTCAGGTCCCTGGTCTGAATTTAATGGTGGTGTCTTCATATCCAAGTGCCTGGAACCTGTGTGATCCTATTTAGAGAAAAGGTCTTTACTGATATATTTAATTATCAGTTTGTTTTGGTAATATTGAGGGTTGAACTCATGGCCTGTACTTACTAGGCAGGTGGTCTATCACCTCTGGCTCATTTTGCTGCAGTTATTTTTTTTTTTAAATAACTTTGGACCCTTCTCTTTACATAAGCTTTGGAGTGGCTGGGATTACAAATGTGAATTACCACCTCCAACTTATTTTCCTGGGTTGACCAGATAACAAGCTAAGATTACTCAGAAAGTTAAAAATCTTGAGACAGGCTCATCCTGGATTATCCAGATAAATTCTAAATTTAATGACAAATGTCATTATAAAAGACAAAAGAGCCTAATGCCGGTGGTTCATACCTGTAATCCTAGCCAATCAGGAGGCTGCATTCTGAGTGTCCCCTGTTCAAAGCTAGCCTCAGCAGGAAAATCCAAGACTCATCTCCAATTAACTCCCAGAAAACCTGTAGTGGAGCTATGGCACAAAAGGATAGAGTGTTAGCCTTGAGCAGAAAAAGCTCAGGGACAGTTCTCAGATCCTATGTTCAAGCCGCATGACAATAACAACAATTAAAAAAACAAAACAAAACAAGACAAAGAGACTGAGAGTGTGGATCCAGAGGTAGAGGCCTTGAATTCACATTCCAGCACTGCCAAAAGGAAAAAGATAAAAGAGAAGACAAAGAAAAAGCAAATCCACATGAAGACAGAGGCAGAGATTGGAACAATACAACCACAAGGAATATGGGTTTATTTTACTTTTTTGTTTTGGTTGGGGAGGGGTTGAACTCTGGGCCTGCTTGCTATTTCTAAGTTCTTCAGATCAAGGCTAGTACTCTACCACTTGACCCACAGTGCCACTCCCAGTTTTCTGGTAGTTAATTGAAGATAAGAGTCTCAAGGACTATCTTGCCCCAGCTGGCTTTGAACTATATGATTCCCAGATCTCAGCCTCCTAAGTAGCTAGGATTACAGGTATGAGCTGCCTGCGTTCAGCTTTTGTTGTTGTTGCTGATACTGGGACTTAAACTCAGAGCTGTGCACTTCCTAGGTAGGCACTTTACCACTTTAGCTACACCTCAAGATCAGCCACAAGGAACAGCCACTAGAATCTGGAAAAGATAGGAACAGATTGACAATCAGGGGCACAACCCCGCAGACACCTTGATTTCAGATTTATAGCCTCCAGACCTGTGTGAGAATAAATTTCCATGGTTTTCAGCTCCTGAGATTGTGGTAACTTACAGCAACCCCAGAAAATGACTGCAATCTCACACCCTACAAGTAGAAGATCCAGGATCAGATCTACCAGGCTGGCCCCAGACTCAGGGTCCATCCACCATGTGATACTGTCAGATCAGAGACCTCAGTTCTAGTTCCAATCTACTGTGACTTTGTGACGGGACCTTGAGGAAGTCACTCTGCCTCTGCTTCCTGATCTGCAAAAGGAGGAGTTTGGGCAAAGTAAGCAGTGTACCCCAGGGCTGCCATACCAGATAAGAAGGACAAATGGGGTGTGGGTGATGTGGGATGAAAAAGAAAAAGTGCCAGATGTTTTGATAGAGTTGGTTCTTGCCCTACCGTTAGGGGTGGGCTGGTACCCACTCAGCACAAGCTCCCAGCCTCCCTAAGCCTCAAGAACTGTTTCACGGCCAAGTTAGTGGAAATCAATAATTTCAGATCACAACTTTGGTTTAAACTGTTGAAGGAAGCAAAGCTCTCCTTTCTATCTTGGCAGAGAGAGAGATGGCAGCCTTGAGCTGCTAGTTTCCTGAGAACTCAGGGGAAGCCAAGCCAAGCCAAGAAAGGAAACAGGTTCTGTCCAATGTGTTGGTGCATACCTGTAATCCTAGTACTGGAGAGGCTAAGACAGGAGGAGCAAAAGTTTGAGGCCACTTTGGGCTACATATAAATATATGTCTCAAACATAAATAAATACACAAACAAATAAACAAACAAACAAATAAACCAGGTCCTAGTGACAATGTGACCAAGTTGTATCTGATGAAAGTTTTAGTTTCAAAGAGCCTGCCTGTGAGCTTTTTTTAAAAATTTATTTCAGTAGTTTGGATTTTTGTCATTTGTAACTAGAACTTCCCAAAATGTAGGCAGGGCTTTCTTTTGTTTGTTTATTGTCTTCCTATATAGCCCAGGCTGGCCTCTGACATGTGGCAGTCCTCTTGCCTCAAGTGTGTGTGCTAGTACTAGGGCTTGAATTCAGGGCCAGGCACTGCCCCTCAGCTTTTATACCCAATGCTGAAGCTCTACCATTTAAGCCACAGCTCCCCTTCCAACTTTTTTTGGGGAGGTGGTAGGTGATGGCAGTTAATTGGAAATGAGAGTCTCACAGAGGGCCAGGATTGTGACCAAGTAGCAGAGTGCTTGCCTAGCACCCAAGAAGCCCTGGATTTGATTCCTCAGTACCATGTACCCAGAAAAAAACCAGAAGTGATCCTGTGGGTAAAACGCTAGAACTTTAACAAAACAAGCTCAAGGACAGTGCCCAGGCCTTGAGTTCAAGCCCCAGAGTCTCTGGGGCTTTAAAAGTCTCTGACTAAAGGCCTAGAGTTTGGCCTAGTGGTAGAGTACTTGCCTAGCATGCATGAAGACCTGGGTTCAATTCCTCAGTACCACATACATAGTTAAAAAAAAAAAAAAAGAAAGAAAGAAAAGCTGGAAGTGGTGCTGTGGCCCAAGTGGTAGAGTCCAGCCTTGTGAAAGCCCAAGGACAGTGCTCAGGCCCTGAGCACTGGCAAAAAGGCCCAGGACTGGCAAAAAAATAAAGTCTCTGAGTAAAGCTAGGTGTGGTGGCTTACACCTGTAATCCTAGCTACTCAGGAAGTTGAGATCTGAGGATCGATGTTCAAAGATGTTCAAAGCCAACCCAGGCACTAAAGAACCTAAAGAACGTGAGACTCTTATCTCCAATTAACCACTATAAAAAGGGGAAGTGGGGCTGCATCTCTAGGAGCAGGACATTAGCCTTGAGCTAAAGAGCTCTGGAACAACCCTAGGCCCAGGGGTAGGGTGGTAGCCTTGAGCTGAAGAGCTCAGGGATAATACCCAGGCACAGAGTTCAAGCCCCATGAATCACACACACACACACACACACACACACACACACACACACACACACACACACAAACTCTGACTAAAGATAATAAAGTCTTCCTCAATGTTTGGCTACTTTCCTCAAGGCAGCTAACTTCGTTTACCAAAATCCTCAGCACCAAGAAGTGTGCATGACCAGTTGCTGGTGTTGTTCAATGTTTGAGGAATGAATGAACAAATGAATGATTTCTGACCAAGCCTGGAGGATTCAGGAAGTACCACATGAGGGAGGTGTTGTCTGGGTAGGTGGACAGAGCGTTATAGGCAACATAGTCTTCATCTAGGGATGCTGGATATGCACGGAGACCCCCATGAGAACAGAAAGAAAAGGAGTCACAAGGTGGCAAGGTGGTATGATATGGGTCAGACGGATAGGCCAAGGCCTGACCACAAAAGATCTTGAAAGTCTTCTTTGTTGTCAAACATGGTAGCACATCCCTGTAAGCTCAGCATTCAAGAGGCTGGGGATAAGAGGAGGCCAGGAGTTTGAGGCCAGCCTGTGCTACATAAGGAAACCTTGACTCAAAAACAAAAAGAAGAGCCAGGCGCTGGTGGCTCACACCTGTATTCCTAGCTACTCAGGAGGCTGTGATTTGAAGATCGAGATTCAAAGCCAGTCCAGGCAGGAAAGGCCATGAGACTCATCTCCAATAAACTACTCAGAAAAAAGCCAGAAGTAGTGCTGTGGCTCAAAGTGGTAGAATGCTAGCTTTGTACAGAAGCAGCTCAGGGATAATGCCCAGACCCTGAGTTCAAGCCCCAGAATACACACACACACACACACACACACACACACACACACGGCTTATATTTCAAGAGCTGTGAGAAGCCACTGCAGAACTGTAAGCCCCCAAATATCCTGTTCCCTCACACCCCTGACTGCAGTGAGGAGACTTGGAAGCAAGAAAGAATCTTAAACACCAATTAAGAGGCTACAGCCTTGTTCCAAACAGGAGATGCAGGGCCCTGATTTGAGCAGGAAGTGGCAGAAATGAGAGAAGGGGACAGATTCAGGCAATGTGCAGGGAATGGACGCCATTGGTAGATGATGACGAAGGACAGGATGAGTCAGTAGATGCTCAGCATAGAGAGAACCAGATTCTTCACCGTCCTAGATTTGGACACTTCTATTAATGTGGTCAAAAATTATAGATGCTTTTTCTTTTTTTTTTTTTTTGGAAGGCACATCAAACTTTCTGACTCACTGTGCTTGCAGGCAAATGCTTCCTCATCATAATAACCCTTACTGGGACAAGAAACCTCTAGTGTGAGCAGGCTGGAGTCCTAATGCTGGTGCCGAGCAACTGGATTACAGCCTGGAGAAAGGCGCTGGCCAGGGCATGGCACACAGGCCCGGGCCATTGAACCACAGAGGGAATTCATGTCAAGGAGAAGAAGGTGGTCATGGGCAAGGGACATCATCTTCTTCCTCCAAGCTGGTGAATTTTCCAGACAGAAAAAGAAAAAGTGAAGGGCTAGGGTTGTAGCTCCGTGGAAGAGCACATGCCTAGCATGTATGAACCCTGTATTCCATGGGGGTTGGAGGAGACCTACTACAAAACAAAGTTTGCTTTTCACATACAACAGGCAAGACACAGCCTCACTTAGCAGAGAAACTTCTTGTAATAAAGTCAAAGCAGTTAATACAAAGAAAGAAGGTAGAGAGGGCCAGGCACAAGTGGCTCATGCCTGTAATCCTGAGATCTGAGGCTCTCATTTCCAGCCAGGACAGGAAAGTCCAGGAGGCCCTTATCTCCAATTAACCAGCAGAAATCTAGACCTACTTCCAGCTGTAGCTCAAGTGCAGCGCATGAATAGTGTGTGGAAGAGCCAAGCCATAATGCAAAGCTCTGAGTTCAAGCCCCAGTAGAGGCATCCAAAGAGAAAAAAGAAAATGGAGGGAGGAAGAAGAGAGAGTGGAGAGGAAGAAGGGAAGTTTGGAGCTCACTCAGATGCTATTCTGGTTTTGGTTTGGTTTGTTTTTGGTCAGGGGCGGGGCTTAAACTCATCCTGGGCACTGTCCCTAAGCTCTTTCTCTCAAGGCTAGCACTCTACCACTTTGAGCCACAGCACCACCTCTAGTTTTCTGGGGGTTGATTGGAAATACAAATCACACAGGGGTCTGGAGAGTTGCCTAGTGATAGAGTGCTTGCCTAACATGCATGAGGCCCTGGGTTTCATTCCTGGTTACCACATACACAGAAAAACCAGAACTGGTGCTATGGCTCAAGTGGTAAGAGTGCTAGCCTTAAGGAAGCTCAAGGACAGTACCTAGGCCCTGAGTTCAAGTCCTAGGACCTTCGAATACACACACACACACACACACACATAACTCACTCACAGACTTTTCTGCCTGAGCTGGCTTTGAACTCAGATCCTCAGATCTTAGCCTCCTGAGTAGCTAGGATTATAGGCATGAGCCACCAAGGCCCAGCTTCAGATGCCCTACTTTGGAAAGTCAGTCTCCCAATGCTAGGCTTCTCTGTTTGTCCTACTGTTATTTCCTGCTTATTACAGTTCCTCTGAGCTGTGTCCTCAGGAGAGAACATGGTGCCCTCAGCCCTCACCTCCCTTCACTCCTTGTGCCGTAGATCCATGTTGGAGCATGGATTGGGACTACATGCAAGGAAAGAGTCCCTGTCTAGGTTCAGACACAAAGAGTCAATTTGCCCAGGATTTGGCTGCCTGACCCTGGCCAATTAGTACCTTGCTTGGTGTAACCAACCGAGTCACAGATTCAATTCGATTCAGCAAACATTTATCGAGCATCTCAGTGCCAGCCGATTTCTGTCTGTTCTGGAAGTGCAGTGAAGCCCAG
Organism: Megascapheus bottae; assembly: GCF_031878675.1. Taxonomy (NCBI): domain Eukaryota; kingdom Metazoa; phylum Chordata; class Mammalia; order Rodentia; family Geomyidae; genus Megascapheus; species Megascapheus bottae. Next base: position 27,172,624 of record NC_143525.1, on the reverse strand, counting down.
CCTTCTCTGCAGATTAGAGTTATTTGTATTTCAAGGCAAAAAGGTAGGTTTTAAGTACCTGTAAGAGGCGGTAATGGATGCCTTGGGGAGAGGTAGGCATGGGCAGGAGCAGACAGAGAGAAGCTGAAAAATGGCCTGTGAGTCAAGGTAGCAGGACTTAACATTGGAGGCAGGGAAGAAAAAGTAGACTGAGGCCAAATAAAGACTAGGGACTTGTTTCTTTTTTTAACACCCCACCACCATTACCCTTTTAATAGAAATGATAATGCATGCATAGTAATATATATATATACCTCCAAAGAATACAAAAGGGTATACAATAAAAAGTAAGTCTCCTTTCCTCACTCAGACCTCCAGTCCCTGGTACCTTTCTTCAGAGACCTCCTACTGTTAATGGTTTCTTTTGTGTCTTTCCAGAAAATTTCTAACACATACAAGTAAGTTTCTCCTTTTTCAAACCCAAATGTATTAGCACTGCTTCGTCACTTGGCCTCTGTCCTGCAACAGTTCAAGCCACCTATCTATCATTCTTCCTTGAAGAGTCCCTTGGCATTGGGTGGGGGATGGGCAGGGGGACTCGTATTCAACTCTGCTGATCCTCTACTGAGGGACACTCAGGCTTCTTGCAGTTACTGCTATTATACGCAACGATGCCACACACGCTCCCAATGAGCATTTCTGCCCACAGAGACCAGGGTGTCCATAAGACGAGTTCCTGGAAGTGAAATAGCTAAATTTAGAGAATAGGGACTGTGGTTGTGGTTGATTAGTCCAGTTGGAGATGTGTCTCCAAGACAGTGCGTATGTGCTGTACCTCGGGCCCAGTTCACTCGAGACAAGTGACACCTCAGAGCAAAACTCTGGACTGCATGCTGGGAAAGAGGCCTTTTCTGGATTCACAGAGAGTGATGGTGCATGATAATAATCCCAGAAATTGGGAGGTGGAGGCAGGAAGATCCTGAATTCAAGGCCAATTTGAGGTATACATTGGGATCCTGCTGAAAGAAAGAAAGAAAGAAAGAAAGAAAGAAAGAAAGAAAGAAAGAAAGAAGGAGCCAGACTGTATGGTTAGGGATCTGGTTGGTGCTAAGAGCATACAAACACCAGCAAGTATCCAAGAAGGAGGCTAGGAGCATGCAGATGCATGCTCAAGGATGCAATGAAGACTGGCATAGAATGAACCTCCATCAGCATGGCTGCTGCTCGTGTTGCCTTCAAGATCTACAGAACGCTCCCAGGACCCATGTGTGCCAGAGTCCAGTTGATTCAAAGGCACCAAACTGAGAGCCTGCTCAGCTCTTGGAGCTGAGTGAGCGCTGAGATAGGCAGTTCCCAACTTATCATTGCTTGGCATCTGGAACTCCCAGGCCTTTGCCAGTACCTAATAAACACCATACTTCCTGCTTTGCCATTGTCACCCACGAATTCCCTGACGCCTGCTGCTGACGGCTCCGCTGCACACAGTCAGCACTTCACTCTGACACAACTTCTTTATGACCTGCTTTTAGCTTGAGCCAACACAGCCAGAATGATGTCATCATGACATAAGAAAACTGAAGGTTGTGTGTTCCTGGAGGTAGAGAGAATTAGGGACAATCAGATAAGGGGTTCAAATCTTGGCCCTGACCTCCAAGAAAGGAAGCTTCTATAGAGTGTCTGTGTCTCATTATATAGCCAAGGCTAACCTTGAACCTGTGCCTCAGCCTCCCAGAATACTGGAGTTATAAGTATGAACCACACTGCCAGTAGTTTAAACAAATCAACTAAAATGCTATCATCTTGGGAAGCCATTTATCTTCCTTGGACTTTTTTCAACTGTGCTGGGGAAAGGTGACCTGTGCATGGTTCAAAGCCAGCCTAACAAGTAAGTCCATAAGACTCCATCTCCAATTAGCCAATTAGCTGGCAAAAAAAAAAAAAAGCAGAACTAGAGGCTTGACTCAAAGTGGTAGACTATCATGCAAGCAAGCAAGCCAAGTCAGCTTAAAGACTTAAATTCAAATCCCTGGTACTGGCAAAAAAACACCCCAGAGCATAAATATATATCTATATATAACATATATACATAAATACATCTGCATATATAATCCTTGGTACTGGCAAAAAAACACTCCAGAGCATAAATACATATATATGTCATTTTATGTTATTTGTGAAATGGGCTAAGAACTTGTCTAATAGGATTACTATGAGAAGGAAGCAAGATAATAGATTAACTTTTTTTTGGCCAGTCCTGGGGCTTCAACTCAGGGCCTGGGCACTGTCCCTGAACTTCTTTGGCTCAAGGGTACCATTCTACCACTTGAGCTATTACAACACTTTCGGCCTTTTCTGTTTATGTAGTGCTGAGGAATTGAACTCAGGGCTTCATGCATGCTAGGCAAGCACTCTACTACTAATCTGCATTCCCAACCCAATTTATCATATTTAGAAAAAAATAAATGGGCCTTTCTCCAAAGATGACTTCAGCCAGTGCAATAATGTATGTAAAGTGCTTGACCCTTAGTAACAGCTCAATAAAGCATCAATTTCCTTCTCTTGCCCTTCTTTCAGCATGGTCATGTTCAGACCTGAGCCTCCATTGCAAAGCAACATCATAACTTACAACATTTCTGAAATTTCCTTGTAAGAAAATGAATTTAATTCTTTAGAGTCCTATGTTGCTTCAAATAAAAAAAAATTCTTTAAATCTCAACAAAAACAAATTGCATACTGCAAATGTTCATCTTTTTATTCCCAACACACAACTTCAAATGACTTTTGGCCTTTTCCAAAAAATCAAACCCACCCTCAAAGGTCAAGGATTCACCACTGAAAGACTATTAAGAGGAAAATGCTGAGAGATCAGATGCAATTTAGGAAGAACGGGTCAACTCTCTTGACTTGAGCAAGGATGACAGAACTAGAAGAAAAGCATCTCTCTTCTCCTTCCCCCCAACCACTGTCAGCCAGACTTCTTTGAGCTGCCCCTTCTTTAGGACACTTACATTCTACCCTCTTTGCAGGGAAACCCATCTGGCTGCTCCCAGCTCCCACTCAGGGTTCAGAATGGCCTCTGCTGGCTTTGAGAGGTATGCTCTCTGGGGGTTTGTAGGTTTGAGGAGAAGGCCATCAGGAGCAAGTGATAGAGTTGGCCAGCTTATGAGCTTGTCTGTTTCAATGTGAAAAAAAAAGCCTCTGCCTCTACCTTACCTCACAGAAGGCTGAGAGCAGACAGGACAAGTGAAAACATCCCAGATCCACAGTTAAGCTAGGCTGGGCCCAAATCCCTGCTCAGCTGAAAGGCCTCAGACCACAGAGGCCCACCTGCTGCCTCCCACCTCTTTGTGAGATCTTTTTGGGCTGGAGGACACCTGGTCTGAACACGTGGGGGGGAGAGGGGAGGGGGGAGAGATGGGAGGAGAGGAGAGGGAGAGAGAGAGAGAGAGAGAGAGAGAGAGAGAGAGAGAGAGAGAGAGAGAGAGAGAGAGAGAGAGAGAGAGAGAGAAAGGGAGGGAGAGAGAGAGGGAGAGAGTGCAGTCTAAGCCAGCCTTAAACTGGTGATTCTCACTGAGCACTGGTAACTCATCTCAGACACTGAGATCTGAGAATCAGGGTTCAAAGTCAACCCAGACAGAAAAGTCCATGAGACTCTTTTTATTTTTTTTGTGGGGGGGGGGTTGGTCCTGGGGCTTGAACTCTGGGCCTGGGCACTGTTAATGAGCTCTTCAGCTCAAGGCTACTGCCCTACCCCTTGAGCCATACCCCTTGAATTGCGGCCACTTCTCATTATCTAGAGGTTAATTGGAGATAAAAGTCTCAGCCTCCAGTGTAGCTAGGATTACAGGTGTGAGCCACCACCCTGGGCTTAGAGCACCAGCTTTAAGTGAAAAAGCTAAGGAACAGTTCCCTAGCCTTGAGTTCAAGTCCTAGTATGAGCATTGCATGAAAATGCACAAAAAAAAAAAAAGAAAAGAAAGAAAGAAAAAAGAACTTGGTAGTTCTCCTGCCTCCAAAGTACGGGTATTACAGGTATGCACCACCATAACTAGAAGCTTATACGCATTACATTAGGCATTATAGGTCTTCTAAGGGCGGCCCCTCCTAGTCTCTTGGGGACAGGAGAAATGTGTGGAACATGTGTCTCCCTACTCTTTTTTTTTTTTTTTTTTGCCAGTCCTGGGCTTGAGCTCAGGGCCTGAGCAATGTCCTTGGATTTTCTCAAGGCTAGAGCTCTACCACTTGAGCCTCAGCACCACTTCCGGCTTTTTTCTATGTATGTGGTACCAAGGAATGGAACCCGGGTCTTCATGCATGCTAGGCAAGCACTTTAACCACTAGGCCAAACTCCCGGCCCCGTCTCCCTACTCTTGAAGGAAACCTGGGACAGGCTCTGATCCCATGAGGACAGGATGGAGAGAGCCATGGAGGCCCCTGGGCAGCGGAACTCTCCCTGGGGAGGGGAACATCTGTAAGCAGGACAGCCTAGACCTGGCTCTGTGGAGTCCAGGGCTCTGGCCTGTCCTCACATTCCTTCTAACAGCCTTATCTCATAGAAAAAGGGGCTCAGATGTCCCAAAGTCCCCTGGGGGCAGTAAAGCACCCTGGCGTAGTTAGCACCCAGTGCTAAAGAAATGCCTCTGGCTCTTATCACCCTATTAGGATGGCTTGTTGTAAGATCTACCAGCAGTTAAAGATAAACAAGTCTTTATCCTCCTGCTAATTGGTTCAAATCGATTGACCTTACAAGTATGTCTACTATATCTCTGGTAGGGGAGGGACTGTATATGCCAAGTGACTTACTTAACTAGCTGTCACTCAAATAACAGTACCAGACACATTAACCCAAATTTCTCAGAACACTTTCTTACAGGCTGCAGAATAACATTTCCCTTACTGGGCTATAACATTTGCTGGGTCAAGAGGCCTGCGTTAAGGCCCCTCATCCTACTAGGTGGGTGAAGATAGTACTGTAGATTTCTTGGGAAGGCAGAGGGAGCCCTGAGTGGGTAACAAGAGTCGCTGTGCCCTGCCTGCCCTGTGCCAGAGGCCAAGTCCCCCAGCTTTGGCAGGGGGCAGCAGGAAGGCCATTTCTTAGTGCTCTCACAATCTGGCTTCCATTTGACTGGGTCACCACTTGCTCCAAGTGGGAACTGGGGGGCCTGGAAATTGGTTACAAACAAACAAAACACAGCAAACACCAGGAGAGGGCTGAGAGATCTTAGCCAGAATCCAGGAGAACAGTGGCTCCCGGTGGCTCTCCCCAGTGTCCCCCAGGGGAGAGCTGGCAGCTGGCCAGGAATGCTTCTCAGCCCCCAGAGGTGCAGCTAGTCACCCCTAGCTTTTCTGGGCTCTATTAATAAACCTTAGCTGAGATCCTTCGGAGCCCCCTTCTCAGGGTCTGAGTCTCACTGCTTTACCTTATCAGCCTTGCTTTTCACAGGCACTTAAATTCATGAGAAAAGGGAAAAAGTGAAATCAGATAGAAATGCAGGTCTGTTTGCTGTTTTCTCCAATGAAATAGTTCTGGGTAAACAGCAGACGCCTTTGATGAAATCCCAGCAGGCTTAAACAATAAAGCTGGTTACAAACTCAATCTGGCGGAGATATCAGATCTGAAATTGTTTCAAAAAAAACCCCCAAAAACATGTCAACATTTTTTAATGCTCCTAAAAGAATAGAAAGGGAAACTTCCTGAACTCCCCACCATGGAGAGGCTGGGTAGGGGAGACAGGTCAAGGGTAACTCTAGGTCTTGGCTCTGTTCAGATTCCCCTGGGACTTTGTGAACCAAGAGCTGCTGAGCAGACTCTGCCAGCTGCAGGGGCACAAAGGACCACTTCGAAGTCCTTGCCAGAGCCAGGCAGGGCACCAGCATCCCTCATGTACACCACTGTACCAGCCCTTCCCCCTCCACCTGGCTTCTCTGCTTCTACTCTTAACTCCCTGTCTTTCTTCCTCCACACTGCAGCCAGCGAAAGCTTTTAAAAATGTAAATCAGATCCTCTCATTCCTTTGCTTAAAACCTCTAGTGCTATCGTACAGCACTCAGAATAAAATCCAAACTCCTCCACAGCCTGCAAGACCCTAAGGCAGCTGCCATTGCATTCACTACACTCAACCTTCCTGACCCTTCTTCCCAATCCTAGAGCATGCCATTTTCTTTCCTGCCGTTGGGCCTTTGCACATGTTGTAAAATTTGCCAGGCATGATTTTTGTTTTATATCCTGATCTGTCATCTGTCAGCTCCCTCACTACTCAAGCTCATGTTGTTCTTTGTCCCAGACAGTATCACATTACACTTTTCTTCTCTATGCTAAATTTACCCATTACCTGAAATCATCTTTTGTGTTTACTTATTAACTGTTTGCAGGCAGTTCTGTCTGCAGTCAGGACTTCTGTGTCTCCAGGATGGAAGCTACATCTGGTACCTGATATGTACTCAGTGATGGTTGCATGAATGAAATCAGCAAGCGAGGATGTCACTAGATTCTCTATTAGTTGGGGAGACTTAGATCACCCAGGCCCCATTCAAAGCCCCTACAGGGGTTAAGCCATTGACCTTGGAAGTCAGGGCTGGCCTAGGGCATCAGCTGGAGCTGGGGTGTCTCAAACCCCCTCCCCTTTACTGACCCCCTTTAGAACTTGTCACCTGCTGGTCTGTGGCGTCTTAACCCGGAGATGGGCAGAGCAGACTGGTGGAGAACAGGCTAGGAAAAGCAAGGGCGCAGGTGCCCTAGGGTGGGCTCCTGGGGCTGGATGCCACCCCAGGGCGCAGGACAGCCCCCTCCCACCACCGGCCCCAGGCCTAGATCGATCCCTGCTGCTCCCGGCCTCATTATCGCCGAGAGCAGCCGGGGCTGGCAGAGGAGCCAGACGGCTGCGAAGGGGGCGGGGAAGCCTCCCTGGCTCCCGGGCCCGGATTAAATATTTACTATGTTTTGTTTGGCCTTTTGGGGGCGGGGGGAGCGGGGAGTGCGGTGGCATCGAGCGGGAGCAGCCGGGCGAGGCCGGGCCGGCCCTGGGCCGAGGGCGGTGCCCAGGCTCCGTGGCCCTCCGCGCCCCTCCCGGGCCCGGCACCCCTCGGCCTGGGGCCCCCTCCCCGGCCCGGCCCCCTCCCGGCCTGGGGCCTCCTCCCCGGCCCGGCCCCCTCCCCGGCCTGGGGCCTCCTCCCCGGCCCGGCCCCCTCCCGGCCCGGCCCCCTCCCGGCCTGGGGCCTCCTCCCCGGCCCGGCCCCCTCCCCGGCCCGGCCCCCTCCCGGCCCGGCCCCCTCCCCGGCCTGGCCCCCTCCCCGGCCCCCTCCCGGGCCTGGCCCACAGATGTGGGTGGCGGCGCTGCCTGGGCGCTGGGACCCCGGCCCGGCTGCACACCGGTCCCTGGCCCCTCCGTCCCTCCGGGGGCCAAGCCACGGCCCAGCCCGGTCGCAGGAACCCCCCCCCCCGAGGGTTTACTCTCCCCATTCTGCAGATGTGAAACCGGAGGCAGAGACAATGTGAGGCCAGATGTGAGCACCCAGGCCGCTCCCTAAAGCCCAGAACCTCCTCCCGGGGCTCACCGGGGACCTGGTCTCCTAGGCGGCGCTGCTGCGGGAGAGCCGGGCGCGCTAGGCCGCACCAGGCCCGGGCTTAGCAGCAGAGAAAGGGAAAAGCCAGTGGTTTCCTCCCCAGCGCGCCCGCGGGCTCGGGGCGCAGCCAGCGAGGCTCCCCAGGCCCCCTGCCCCTCACCGGACACCCGGAAGGGATGGAGGCAAGCTTGCGGCCATAGCCTCACACAGTGCACAGCTGGACGTGCACAGAGCCTCCATCACCTTCCAGTCCCCAACACGTACACATCATGCCACACACTCTCCCACACCAGCCCGACCGCTCTCAGCACCCTTAGGTAGGTGGATGTACATTCACGTTTTCCACATCTCAAACACACACTTGTCCTGCCTGGTCCACCTCTATTCACACACACACACACCCCTGCATGCTCGTGATGGCCCACTCCCCCCCACACACCCACCAGTATAAACTCACACATGTTGGGCATGATAGTGAGCACCTGTAATACCAACAGTGAGGAGGGGGAGGCAGCACAATCTCTAATTCAAGGCCAGACTCAGCTACATAATGAGACTTTGTCCTAAAACCAAAAGCAAAGCCAACCAACCCACCAAAACCCACCACATACTCAGAATCGCCCTGCAGGTCCCTGTACTTGTGAGATACCAGTTCAGTCACCGCTTACTTCTGAACATGTCGGTATACTGGTGTGTGCACACGCACGCACGCACGCACACACACACATGCATACACACAGGCGTGCACACGCACAGAATTCCCATCCTCCTTCTTGTCTCCCTGACACACATGTACAGGCCTGAACGGAAGTGCTCACCCCCTACTCCATCCCTACACATGTGTCTCTCTACACACCACACACACGCCCTGGAGCACGCACGCCTGCGCACTGGCTGCAGGCTGCTGGGGAAGTGCGGCAGCCTCCAGCCCTGCTCCTATTTAAAGAGAAGCATTGCTGGAAAAGGAACAAAAGCAATGCCAGCTATAAATAGCCACCTCCCTCCAGCTTTCCCTGCCCTCCGGCACGGCCCTGCCGCTCTGTTCCTGCCTTGGGCCCAGAGCAGCCACGGTGTGCCTGGGGGGTGGGCAGTGTGGCCCTAGAGGCCACCTGGCCAAGCACCAAACACTGGAGCAGGCCTGGGGCTCCTGAGCCGGGGTGGGTGCAGGGACCCAGAACTGACCACCTGCAGCCAGCCCTGTGCATGTGCCCAGCACAGAGGGAGGGAGGCTGCCTGGGCGGGGGCTGCTGCTTCAGCAGAATGGCAAGGCTGGCAGCTGTGGGTGGGAGGAAGGCGGGTCTGCCAAGCAGCAGCCACTGGTGTCCAGAGCCACTTTCCTGGTCAGGCAGGTTAGGCCTTTCCTAGTAGGATTTCTGGGTAGCTGTTGGAGCCAAGAGACAAAGATGCTGGGCTTGTTGTTCAGAAGCAACATGGAGTATGGCTATCAGGCCAGGAAAGCTGAGGGATACAAGTCCTGTTCTGGGTTCTAATTCTACCAGCCTTGGGTCTCAGTCCCAACCACCTGTCAACCTTGGTTTCAACCCCTCCTTCTTCAAGGAGTTGGGGATGAAGCATGAAAAAGCAGGGCAGAGCAGACACTTGGCAGGTCAGTGGAGGGGAGAGGTGACAGGCTACACAATGTCCCAGAATTCCATAAAAACAACAATGGTGGCTATTTCATTTGTTCTGTACTTAACTATGTGTCAGATATGGACACCTCTTCACCTTATTTAATCCTCTGTAGTTTCTATTTGCCCATTTTACAAACAAAGAAACAGAGACTTGCCAGGGGCCAGTAGCTTGTGCCTGTAATTCTAGCTACTTGGGGGGCTGAGATCTGAGGACTGCAGTTCAAACCAACCTGGGAGGAAAGTCTCCAATTAACCACCAAAAATGCTGGAAGTGGAACCGTGGCTCAAGTGGTAGCACTCTAGCTTTGAGCAAAAGAGTTCAGGGACGGCACCCAGACCCCAAGAACAGCACACACAGACAAAAACATGAAAAAGAAAAGAAATTGAGACTCAAGTGCTTACTCCAAAATACACAAGGCCAAGTGTGCAAAGTGGAGCTGGAGCTGAGACCCAGAGCCTTTTCCCCTCCTCCTATTTGCTAGGGATTGGGGGACTAGTCCTCAGATTAGCCCTCCTTGCTGGCCAGTGATACCTGAGCTAAGGGAGGCTGCCCCTTCCCTAGGCTAGTCCAGGATTGTGTGGGCTCTGAGGCTGAGAGTGGGGGAGAGAGATTGCTTTATCAGCCCCCCAACCCCCACCCATCCTTGACTCTCCAGGGGCCTCTCCACTCCAGCCCTGGGGAAGAGTGGAGGAGGGGAGAGCTCAGGCAGACCTACTTTCCTGGCTTTAATCCTTTTTGCTTAAAGGATTTTTTTTTTTTTTTTGCTTGGGGAAGACTTGGTCTGATCAGAGGAGAGACGCAGGGAGCTGACAAGCTTCGGAGGATGGGGGGTGGTAAGGAGAAAGAAATACATATTTATTACCCTCAATTATTAAAAAATAAATACTACTAGATCTTAGGTCCTAGCTGACACTGCAGCAGCTTTTGCTCAAGGACTTTTCTTTTCCTTCTTTCTTTCTCCTCTCTCTCTCTCTCTCTCTCTCTCTCTCTCTCTTTCCCTCCCCCGCCCCAGCCCTTGTTAATTCTGTTGAAACTATACTGTAGTCAGTGTATTATAAAAATACAAAAATCCAAATACTAAAATATAAAAAAACACAAAAAACAAAAACTAAAAGTACTAGGATCAATATATTAGATATATCTATATAGAGATATCTATATCTATATCTATATATCAGAATCAGCTACTGGCTAGGCAAACAGAGCCTCTACACACCATGTACCATGAGGGAACCCATCCCAGCTCAGCAGAGAGGTTAGGTGTACCCCTAGATCTGTACCCCTATTTTGGGCTCCCCTGCTGTCTCTCTATCCCTGCTGCCCTCTCAAGTTATCCTTTCACCTCCATCAAGGGGCCTTTCCCCTCTTCTCTTCAAAGGAGTGGGCAAAGAAAGCTCAACCCCAGCTTCCTCAGTGCAGGAGGTGAGAGAGAACTCTTTCCCCTGGGCTTAAGAGGGCACTGCCAGCTCCCAGAACACTCTTTGCTCCTCCCCCACAAAAAATCTGCATGTGGAAAGGAGGCAGGCCATGACTGTGCATGTTGCATAGATGACAAGGTAGCCTGGCAAGGGTCTAGCAGCTGGCTAATGCCAGATCCTGGAAGGCTGGCAAACTGGCCTTTTTTGTGTGTACATATAAAGCAGAGCATAACTGAGCCTGAAACAAAGAAGAGGGAGGGGAAAGGACCAGGGAAGACAGCTACCAAAGAAAAGTGAATCCAGGATTTGATTTCTGCCTCTGTCTGGCTCCTCAACCCTTACTCCTCTCTGCCTATCTGTGGAGGCCTCAGGAAAACTCAGGTAGAAGAGTAGTAAGTTCCAGAACACCCTGGATGTTCCACAGTCAGAAACCTTGGCATGGGGTAGTACCCTGGGCTTGCCATTCTGCCATTCTGATCAGGGAGTCTATTTCAGAGAGGAAGGAGAGGCAGCGGAGAAGTTAGAGTGACAGGCTGGGTGCCAGGGGCTCATGCCTGCAATCCTACCCACTCAGGAGGCCGATATCCAAGGATCATAGTTGGAAGCCAGCCTGGGGAAGTAAAGTCCATGAGACTCTCATCTCCAATCAACAGTAACAGCTCCCAAGCCCTGAGTTCAAACCCCATGACTGTCAAACACACACACACAAAATTAGGGTTACAGGCCACAGTTGGTGGACAATGGATCAGTTTTTCAGAGAGGTCTTCAACTTCATGTCACTTTTCCAAGCCAATAAAACCACTCAAAAATGATTTTTACTATGTCCTATATACTGCCATCTGGGGCTTTACCTTGTCCTTTGCCAAGAAGGCAGAGAATTCAGGAAGGAGGAGGTCCTTCCCAAACAGGTGCGCCCCTCCCTGCCCCCCTCCACACCACCCTGTGTGACTTGTCCCTGAGGTCCTGAGATTCCTGCCCTGGACCAGAGCTAGCACGCATCCATCTTGACCATTCTGGATGACAGGAAACAAAACTTCAAAGGGCTGTTAAGTAGACATTTAGCATGGCTTCTGTTAATATTGAACAATGATGTTCATGAGCTTCTATTCTGGGTCATGTCACAGGAAGGTGGCAAGAGCTGTGTACTCTCCAGCTTGATTACTCTTTACAACTTCACAAACGGGTGCTGCTTCTTATTTTCAGGCAGTGTCCTATGTCTTCTAGGCTGGTCTTAAATTTGCCATTTTCCTGCTTCTGCTTCCCCAAGTGCTGAGATTCTAAGCATGCACCTCTATATCTGGTCGGTTTCCATTTCAGTTGCAGTACTAGCAATTGAACTCAGAGCCTGTGCATACTAACTAACCAAGCACTCTACCACGGAGCCACCACCCCAGCCTGAGATAGGCATGCTTATAAATTCTATTTTATAGGTAAAGGAATTCAAGTCCAAGAAAAGATGTAACTCCCAGGATTTGAGCTGGGATCTAATCATATCCTAAGTGCTTCAGAGGTGGAGGGCGTGGCCATTGACATTTAGAATAAGCTTGTCCTATGAATCTTTCCTACCTGTGGAAGCCTTCACTAAGGTAGAAAGATGACCACTGGTACAACCTGGAAGGACACCAAATGTGGAGTCCACCAGAGTAGATGTATAGGAAGAGATTGAGAGATGTGTTTCTAGCCAGCTTGTTTGTCAGGCATTCTATAGACCCGATTGGCTGGATATTTCCTCCTCCTCCTCCTCCTCCTCCTCCTCCTCCTCCTCCTCTCCTTTTTTTTTTTTTTTTTTTTGGTGCCACTCTTGGGCTTGAACTCAGGGCCTGCACATTGGCCCTGAGCTTTTTCTGCCCAAGTCTACAAGTCTTACCACTTAAGCCACTTTTTCGTGGCTAATTCTCATTAAGAGTCTCACAGACTTTGCTGCCTGGGCTGGTTTTAAACTGCAGTCCTCAGATCTCACCCTCCTGAGTAAATAGGATTACAGATGTGAGCCATTAGTGCTGGGTTGGCTGGATATTTCAAATGATACAATGCTGGGAAAGTCACCAAAGCTTTCGGAGCTTTGCTTTTCTCAGCCGAGTTCCAGATCTCTTCTAGCAGCAAATATGAAAGGATAGACAAATCTGTCAACCTTCCTTGAAATTTAAAAGTAAAGGCTGTGTTCCTCCTCATACCTGTCCTCAATAGTTTTCTACTATCACAAGCTACCTAGTCCCAGAGAAAACTAATACTTCTATAATCTTTCCCCTGCCATGTCCGCAACAGCCTGCTTCACTGGAGATGTAGACTATGTTCACACATTCACACACACACACACACACACACACACACTCGTGCGTACACACACATGCCCACACGAGCACACACACAGCCCTCTTTCTCCCTAATTCTTCTCTGGCTGCTGGTGGGGTAGTGTCAGGGGAGTCACTAACCTCTCACCACAGCCCCTATCCACTTGCCTCACCTGCCCGTGTCATAGAGGCCACCAAGCACATGAGCCACAGTCACCAGATGCTGGTGATGGTGTGCTCTCACCAGCCTGATACCTTGTCACTTGACAAGTCACATTAAAGAGCATTTTGCAGCCATTAACACTAAGATAGATGCTGGTGGCTCATGTCTGTAATCCTAGCTACTTCGGATAGAAGCTGGATGCAGTGGTGTGCCTGCTATTACCCTGTCATAGCTGCTGCCTTGGTCCCTAAATCCCTAGCCAAATGATCAACAGATTTGGGTCTGGTACCCAGCACTTGTGTTCTCCAAAAGTCCAGGGTACCGAACTCATAATCACCCGCTCTCTTGACAACCACAGGGGCAGCCAGGTATCAGGAACCCTCCTGCCTCAGGGCCTTTGCACTTGCTGTCATTCCTTCTCTCTGGAGAGTTCTTCCTAAGCAGAGGCAGCTCTGATCATCTGCAGCTTCTTCCCTTACTTCACTTTGGCCTCTGTTCAAATGTCACTTTGTCAGAAAGGCTTCCCAGCTCATCTCTCTAAAACAACAGCTCTCATTACTTTCTATTCTTATTTATTTTTGTAGAGGCAATGAATGCACTGGGGGAAGGGGCAGGGAAAAGCTGTCTTTGAAGGGCAAGGCTTGGGGTAGGGGAACATACTTTAAGCATCTTGAAAGTTGAAGAAACAACAGAGGTGAAATTGGACTGGCTAGGAGAGAGGGAGGAAGAGAGAGAGAGGGAGGGGGGGAGGCAGAGGTTAAGAGGGGACCACAGAGAGGCTGCACTTCCTAGAGCTTCCACCTTGCACAGGCTTTGGAGTTCAAGTCACCTGTCCCCTCCACTTCCTACTGAATCCCTCCACATTTGTCAGATCTGTCTTCAGAGACAAAAACACGGGCCTACTGGGGCAGTGACCAATTAGAGAGAGGCCAAAACCACTGTCACCTCCAGGATACCCTGGACCTGTTGCCACCCCACAATTGGGAGCCCTCCCTGCCAGAAATGTAGGGGAGAGGGAAGGGGAGGGGAAGAGAGGGAAGAGAAAATGAATGGGAGGATACACACAAAAAGCCAAGTCTTTTTATTATTATTATTATTATTTATTTTTGCATGTTATAGAGCTTGAACTTGAGGCCTAGGTGCCAGTCCTGGGCTTGAGCTCAGGACATGAACCCTGTCCTTGGACATTCTCAAGGCTAGAGCTCTACCACTTAGCCTCAGCACCACTTCTGGCTTTTTTCTATGTATGTGGTACCGAGGAATTGAACCCTGGTCTTTGTGCATGCTAGGCAAGCACTTTAACCACTAGACCAAACTCCCGGCCCCTAAGCGCTCCCACTTTGAATCACAGCCTGCGTCCAGATTTCTGATAGTTAACTGGAGATACCAGCCTCATGGACTTTCCTACCCAGGCAGACCGCAGATCTCAGCCGTCGAGTAGCTAAGATTACAGGCTGGATTACAGGTGTGAGCCATCAGCCAAAGAGGTAGTCTTCTCACCTTGGAAACCACCTGAGCTCTGCTTTGGCTGCCAAATTTACCTCCTCATGTGGAGTCTAGCCTCATTTACACAGCTCAGTCCTCTAACACCCAGAGCGTCTGAGAGGTTTAGGCAAATCTGGTTCCAAAAAATCTATCAAGGCTGGGTGCTGGTGGTTCATACCTGTAATCCTAGGTACTCAGGAAACAGATCTGAGGAGCTTGGTTCAAAGCCAGACCGGAGCACAAAAGTCTCTAAAGTCCCCAAGAGACTCTTAGCTCCAATTCAGTATTTTAAAACTGGAAGTGGCACTGTGGCTTAAAATGGTAGAACGCTAGTCTTGAGGGGGTGGGGCAGGAGTTTGGCCTAGTAGCAGAGTGCTTCCCAGGTTCGATTCCTTGGTACCACATACATAGAAAAGCCTGGCTCAAGTGGCAGAGCAACAGCCTTGAGGAGAAAGACCAAGGACAGTGCTCAAGCCTTGAGTTCAAGCCCCATAATAAATAAATAAAATTTGCCAAGTCTAAACTTTTTTTTTTTTTTTTTTGCCAGTCCTGGGCTTGAGCTCAGGGCCTGAGCACTGTCCTTGGACTTTCTCAAGGCTAGAGCTCTACCACTTGAGCCTCAGCACCACTTCCGGCTTTTTTCTATGTATGTGGTACCGAGGAATCGAACCCGGGTCTTCATGCATTCTAGGCAAGCACTTTAACCACTAGGCCAAACTCCCGGTCCCTAAACTTATTTTCAAAGTGAGAGCTCTGTGGTCTTTGCTCACGCAGTGCCCAGTGGAGGTTCACAGGGCCAGACTTTCTACACAGGGCACACCCCTCGCACCGGGGTGAGGCCGTGGCTGTGGCTGCTGCAATAATGACAGCTGCGCTCAGAGCTGTTCGTCCCTCTGAGCTTCAGAATCCTCATCTGTAACATGGAGCAAATCAGACCTGGCTTTGCTGCTTTTACGAAGCATTGCACAGGGAAAAACTGCTTGGTTCCCCTTCATTCTACATCTCAAAAAAAAAAAAAAAAAATCTTGTTCCTCCTGTTTCTTGGTACTTTCTTTTTCTTTCGATCTGAAAAACATTGTTTAGCCAAGTGTTTAGGTACTGGAGAAGCTGAGGCAGGAGGATTCTTGAACTCTAGATTTCAGGACCGACTGTGTTCTAGATTACAGAATGGGCAATGTAAGGAGACGACCCCCCCCAGCCCCCAAACAACAAAAACAATCCCTAGGTATTCATGATTTAAATGTATCAAGAAAGCAATTTTATTTTTTTTTTCAGGCTCCGTTGGAGAAGGTAGGCACTTGAGGTGGGGAAGACTAATGGAGAGGATGAATGAAATAGCTTGTTTGCATGTGTGAAAATGGAACAGTGAAACCTAATGACATTGTTTTAAGAAGGGGAACTGGAACAGGAGAGAGTAATAGAAGGGGAGAAGATGAGGATGAGGATATGTGCTTACATATGTGGAAATGTCATCACCAAACCTCCTTTGTAGAGCTACTGTATGCTAATAAAAGAAATTAAGGTTTTGACTAAATTTCTTGTGTTTGAATCTATGTGTACAACCATTTAATATTCATTAGCCCATCATCTCATAGAGATATGTATTAGCTTATGGATTCAGCATGTTTTTTTTTTAACTGAATGTCAGTCCATGCTACATTTAATTTGATGTGTGAGGCTGGTTTTAGTCAGGTCCTGATAAGAACCTGAGCATTCTGGAATTGAGTAGTTTGATGAATATATAAAGTGGGGTGCAGAGCTAGCGGTGTGGCTCCAATGATAGAGTATCAGGTGTGAGTACACAAGAGTTCCAGAGCCAGACAGATAAACGGAAGCAGAAAGAATAAAGATGGCAGGATGAGGGTAGGAGAAGGTGGAAAAGCGAGGGAAAGGGAAGAGAGAGGAAAAGAAGGGAGGGAAAGGGAGAAGAGGAGAGATAAGAAAAGTCCCTAGAGATAATGTGACACATATGCCCATGCACACGGGCACTCATGCACACATACAACATGCACGGGGGCTGAGGGAGAAGAGGAAGCTCTTACCAAAGTTAGACAAAGAAAGAGTAGCAGACAGCAGCATTGGCAGGAGCGGGGCAGCGGCAGCAGCAGCCAGGCCTGCCCACAGCCTGAGCTTGTACCATTTCAGTACACAGCTTGCCTTCCACCCCCCTTCTTTGCCTGAGGCTTTCTTTAGCAGTAGAGCTGGCTTTGCTCACCCTTAGAGCAGGCCAAAAGTGCCAGGGAATTAGTACTTCCACAGAAGCAACACAGCTCCCCAGCTCCTTCCACCTTGGAATGGTGAGAGGAAGATGCTCTACACTGTATTCCAAAGTCTCTTTACCCAGAGGGATTGACAGGCGCCTTAAACTGGTTCCTTGCTTCCTCTTTCTCACCTCCTCATTCATTCCTTGGTCTTTCCAAAGATCATTTGCCCAAATAAACGACTTACTTGAAGCTAGTCTCAGGCTGCGCTTCTACAAAAATCTGTGGTGCCCATTGTTGAACTTGGACTGACCAACCATGAGCCACAGAGAGCAGGGTGGAAAGCAGGCTTGGCAGGGTAGGGGAGAGGGTAGTGACCAGCTGTTCCAGGGAACTGACCTTTTGCAGGCAAGGCAATTAGAAACTGACTACAATAAAGTGGGTTGAGTGTAGTTGGATCCTGGTGGCTCATCTATAATCCTAGCTACTCAAGAGGCTGAGGATCTCAATTAAAGCCAGCCAGGGAAGGAAAGTCCATGAAACTTATCTCCAATTAACCACCAAAAAGCCAAAGTGGAGGCTTGGCTCAAGTGACAGAGTACTATTCTTGAGCAAAATAAGGCCCTGAGCTCAAGATCCAGTACTAGCACAGAAAGGGAAGGAAGGAAGGAAGGAAGGAAGGAAGGAAAATGATAATGTGCTAGCTGAGACCTGAAGGATAGGAGTAAATGCAGAGTCAACAAGGAATGTTCTAGGCAGATTTGCTCACACAAATCCTTCAGATTTAACACGATTTGGTTGAATGGAAGTGGAGCAGGCCTAGAGCCGAGTTCAAAGTAGGGAGCAGAGAACAGAGAGCGATGCACAGGTGGGAGTAGGTAGGAGGGCTTGACAGCTTGGCTGTGAAGACTGGGCCATCCCCTGAAGGAAAAGGGAACTGCTGAGGGTTTTTAAGCAAGAGAGTGACAGAATATCACACAGTACCCCATAAATATGTACAATGTGTCAATGGAAAAAAAAAGAAAGAAAGCTAAACTAAAGGTGTAGGGAGGAAGAAGAAAAGACACAGGGCTAGGAATGTGGCTTAGTGGTAGAGTGCTTGCCTAGCACTCATGAAGCCCTGAGTTCCATGCCTCAACAGCACATAAACAGAAAGAGCTTGAAGTGGGGCTGTGACTCAGAATGCTAGCCTTAAGCAAAAGAAGCTCAGGGACAGTGCTCAGGCCCAGAGTTCAAGACCCACCTCTGACCAAAAAATAAGAAAGAAAAAAGACATAGCACTATAGAATCTGGCTACAGTGGAAAGCCTGCATCAGGCAACAGCAAATGAGGAGGTAGGGAGGCCACTGGGATGGTGGGAAGAGGACATGGCCTGGGCTTAGGTAGAGGCTTGACAGGCAGCAGAGGGGGTGTGAAAGGAGCTGAGGGGGAACAGGCAGGACTCCACCAGGATGAGCTGCAGGGAGGGGTGGGGTGAGAAGGGAGCCTCTGAGGACTTCCAGTTCTTCGGCTGGTATGGATGGCAGAATAATGGTGCTAGATACCCAGATGGGGGGAAACAGGGAAGGTGCCATTTGCTGTGAGCCAAGGGTAGGAAGCAGTGATACAGTTCCAGACTCATTGGGTTTGAGGGAGGCCAGGGAAAGAACCAAATGGATACTTCAGATCTCAGAAGCAACATCATGGTTAGGAAAGAGATTGTGGGGGCGGGGGGGGGGGGAGATTGGCATTCAGCAAATGGCCACTGCAAGTAGGGGAGTGCAGATGCCCCCAGAACAGAGTGCAGAAGGAAGATCCAGGCTCTGTCCAGGAAGGATGAGGGATGGCGGCCCCAGGTGAGGTTGCATCAGCAGGGTGGAAGAACCAAGGAAATCATAAGGCCAACAGAGTGTAGGCCCCAGAGGCCAGGGAGAGACACAAAGTGTTGGTTAGCCTAAAGTTGAAGCAGCAACATTGGAGTGAGGGGGGAGAAACTAGCCTGAGGAGAGAGGGGTAGGTGGGGGCAAGGAGGCCAACAAGCCACCAGGAGGAGATAGACAAATGGTCACAGGATGGAAATTAAGAGGAAGAAAATGCAGAACTCAAACTCTACACCCCTGGGGACAGTCACTGTGTCAGTCGGTGTGCTATTGGCCTTCCAGTGTGACTATCTTGCTAGGAGGGCGCACTGGGGATTTAGGAAGCTAAGGGAGAACAGGAGGATTTCACCCCATGATGCACTGCAGGTGTAGGGGTGGGGTGTGGGGGAAGTGACAGGAATCATGGGAACATCTGGTTCTTGGGCTGAGGAGGAGTCTCCAACCTGGAGAAGCAGCCAGGGAGGCTGTAAGGCCAAAAAGGGACCCCTACCACGCATGCTTGTGTTGTTCTATTCTGAGCTCTGACACTGAGGACCATTTGAGGCAACTCTTGTGCTGGTGAAGAGCATTTCAAAGATCATCAACCTAGTCATATTACAGGTGAGTAAACGGAGGCTCAGAGAGATGTATCCACAGTCCTAATGAGTCCGTCAAAACCCAGCCCCAGAATCCCAATTGTGGTCAGGGGTTGGAGGATCTTCTTTCCACAGAGAGGGCCAAAGCCAGGATTGCCACAGGGCTGTGGTCCGAGGCAGAGCCCGGCAGCCCACGGAGAGAAAGATAGACAGGAAAGTAAACACGCAGCGTGGCGCATGCAGCACCAGCCAACGAGAGGCAGCAGGCAAGCAGACCGCCTGCGGCGTAAGAGCAGAGCTGCTTTACTCCAGCCTCCAGCCTGTCCAGGCTGCCCAGCGCTGGCCACTGGGTGACCTCCCTGCTTCTCCTCAGGCCAGCCAGCCCTCAGTCCCTGGCCAATCTCACCACACGCTCCTTCCTTCTCCCAGCCTGCCCAGAGAAGCCCATGAATAGAACATTAAAGGCAAAACCTTCTAAAAGAAAAAAGCAGCTCCCTGGTAGGAGTCGCCCCACTAAATGTCAAATGCAGAGCAAGGCTTCCTGCCTTGTGTGCTTCTTGCTAATGGAGGCATCTTGGCCTCCAAATCCCATCATCCAATCGCCCTATAAATAAATCATTGTAAAAAGAATGTCAATGCTCCCTCCCCCCCCAGAGCCTCGTGACTCTCTCTACATAAGCATATGTAAAGGCCTTCACTACCAGTTGGCTCCAGAGCCGGAGGAAAGGGTAGAGGGGAGGTGTTGGGGGAGGGGGCTTGCCTCTGACAATTTGGGAAGTAAACTTTCACATCACTTCAACAGGCTGCTCGGGGAGTTCAGCTTTTCTCCTGATTCAGGAAAGACTTTTGCTTGATTTCCTACAGATTAATGCAATTGTCACCGCAATGCTACTTACTACCCTCTGGAATCAAGCCAGCAAGCTGCCAAGAAGCCCCATCTCTGGGGGCTACAGTGGTCTGTCCCCTGGCAGATGTGTGATGAGTCGTGCCCACCCACCCTCGATGAGGGCGAGCCACACACCCACTCCACAAGCTTTGTACCCAACATGTGATGCACACAGCGCTGGCCCGCCCACTCCTAGAGCCCCTAACAGAGTGGCTCACCAGCTCGTGTGGCACTAAGCCATGCTAGTGGACCTAGAGTGTGTGGGTGCCACGTCCGCTCCAGTGTGCTAGTGGTGTGCTGCTTTACAAAAGCAGACCCCAGACATGCATGCTCTGAGCGCCTGTTGCATGCTCACCAGGTGTGTTTCTGCACACACACACACACACACACACAGTGTATTGTGCCAATCTTCTTGCTGTGCCAGCACAGAGGCCCCCAGAGTGATTCTCGTGAATCAGATAGCAGGGGCTGTTTGCAGTTTTGTCTCCAAACTTCACTGACTGATGCAACAGTAATCACAGGCTCAGAAGCGCTTGCCGGATCTGTTGGATCAGGTCCCCACCTCACCACAGTGGAAGTGGCTTCCACTACCTGAAATGGGATTCTACTTTTCCCAGCCCCCAAGGTCAACCCAACTCTGCCAGTCTTCATCTGGAACTCAGAAGATGTTGGAACAGGATAGGAGAAGCTCTAAAGCAGGCTTGGTGTGGGCCATGGAAGGAAGCAGCTCAGGTGTAAGCGCCTCACCAAGCCCACCAGCTGTTCTACATTCTTGAACCTTTGCTCCCCAGACAATTATCAATCCTGTCTGTCTGCCCAATCATAAAGGGGGACCAAGTAGAAGAGGGCACATGAAACAGTGTCTCAGGGCCCCAATCCTGGCCAGAGAAACTCCCAGAGGAACACAGGAAAGGAGTACAGGGGAACTACCAGGACACAAATGATTCAGCGCCACCCAGAAACCCACAAAACAAATGTCACAGAAATTAAGACAGATGGGTACGTGAGATAGGGAAACTTAGGGGCTGAGCAGACAAGCCTAAGACTAATGCCTGATTCAGCAGTGTGCTAGCTGGGAGACCCAGGCTAAGGGACTGCACCTGCCTCTGTTTCTTCATCTTTGATATGGGAGCAAGCATGGACAGATCTTACAGGATGATTTGGGAGATGGCATGAGATCAGGCACTTAGCCCATAGTAGGAAGTACTTAGAAAACATAAACAGCTTTTGTCAGCCCATGCACAGGGATTAGCAGAAGTGGAATGAAGGCAGTGGAAAACAAGGTCTAGCCCCTGCTGGTATCCATCTCTCCTCCCAGCAACCCAACCCCCTCGAAGAGTCTTCAGAGACCCAGGGCAGCTTCACTTTCTGTAGTGATGGGCATTGAGCCAGCCATACTTCCTAACCCCAATCTATCATCCCTGCACCCAGGACCCTTGCCCTGAAGCCAATAGCTCTCAGAGGGCTGAGAGGTAGCTCAGTGGCAAAGCACTTGCCTAGCAATTGCAATATTCACTGTCCTATGCCTCCTTCTCTCTCTTTTTTTTTTTAAATTAAAAAAGAATTATTTTGGCTGGGTGCTGGTGGCTCAGGCCTTACCTACCCAGTGGCTCAGGCCTTACCTACCCAAAGGCTGAGATGTGGGGATGGTGGTTTGAAGCCAGCCTGGACAGGAAAATTCCATGAGGCTCTTATCTCCAGTTAACCAAAAGGCCAGAAAGGGAATTGTGTGGTTCAGTGGTGACACACCAACCTTGATTAAAAAAGCTCAGGGACAGTACCCAGGCTCTGAGTTCAAGCCCCAGGATCGGCACTAAAACAAAAACAAAATTTAGTTTGCTAGGAATAGAATCTAGATCTTTGAACATGCCAAGCAAGTGCTCATACTGAGCAATAGCTCCTCAGTAGCCCTTGGATTTTTGAGACAGAGTCTCACTCTGTGTAGCCCATGATGGATTTGGATTTGCTATCTGGCCCAAGCTGGTTTGGAACTTGTGGTCCTCCTGCCTTCCTAGTGCTAAGGTCATAGGGATGTTCTACCATAGCCAGCTCTCTGACTCACATCTACCACCGTGGCCTGGCCATTGCACCCCAAGGAAAGGGCTGCTTCCGGCATTCAATACTGAGGTCCTGCCTTCTGCCCATCCCTGGAGGCTCTGTTCCCATTTTGCCAAGCTATTTTGCTCCCTCGGCCATCTGTTCCTTCCCTGTCATCTCCTCTCTGCTTTAACCTTACCCACTACTTCACTGCAGATGGTACTCAACAGACCCGATTTTGACATCCTTCAAGATGCCTGCCCCCCTCCCCTTGCTCTGTCCTTCCGCAGGCCCAGTCTAAAAGATGGCTAGAGCTTGGGGTTGGGTTCACCTCCTAAGCCTCCCCACTCCTTGGGCCCATCTGCTGTCAGCTCTGCCCCAGGTCAAAGGAGCAAATGCCTACCTCTTCTCTAACTTTGCCTTTTCCTAATGAGATTTCTTCTTGTCAAACTTGGCTAAAAATCTCTCCAGCCTCCAAGTGCATATTTGCTCTGGTTCTCTACCTAATCTCCATACACAGCGCTATTTAACCCTCAAGAGGGCCGAAAGCTGATGGCTGGGACAGACACAGAAAGCTCTGGAGCTCATTCCTACAAAAGAGAATCCAGAAGTGCCTATCTTAGGAAGGTTGATCCTGGACAGTTTCCCTATTGAAAATGGATCTGAAGCCGGGAGTTTGGCCTAGAGGTAGAGTACCTGCCTAACATGTACAAAGACCCAGGTTTGATTCTTTGGTACCACATACATAGAAGCTGGAAATGGTGCTGTAGCTCAATTGGTGGAGTGCTAATCTTGAGGAAAGCCCAAGGACAGTGTTCAGGACCTGAGTTCAAGCCCTAGGACTGGCAAAAAAAAAAAAAAAAAAAAAAAAGAGAGAGAGAGAAAGAGAAAGAAAGAGAAAAGGAAAATGGATCTGAAACTGGGTTCAATTATGCACACTTGTAATCCTAGTACTTAGACTGACATATTAAGTTCAAGGCCAGCCTGGACTCTATAATGAGATTCTGTACCTCCTCTCCCCCCAAAAAGGAAAATACAAAGAATATGGAACTGCAGGGAAGAATTAGCTCTGTGTTGTCATAATAGAAATGGAACCAAAACACATTGTTAACATAGTCTGAGCTCACAGAGGGAAGTGATGCTTTTGTCATGTCCTTTATTCTGGCTGCAGATGTGAATATGAATGCAAAGCCTTTTCTTAGCATTTTGTCCTATGCCTCTTCTCTGCTGGGGTATCCTACTGTTTCCCTAAAATCTTTCCATGGTTTTTATTTGTTTGCTTGTTTTCCTAGGGTAAAGTCCAGAAGTTTTGAGGAGAAAGGCAACCAATCAGAAGCTGGTGATGGCCAGCCAGGCACTGGTGGCTCACATCTATAATCCTAGCTACTCAGGAGGCTGAGATCTGAGGATTGTGGTTTGAAGGCAGCCTGGACAGATAAATCTGAGACTCTCTCTTGGGGCCAGGAGCATGGCCTAGTAGTAGAGTACTTGCCTAGCATGCACAAAGCCCTGGATTTGATTCCTCGGCACCACATACACAGAAAAAAACAGAAGTGGCGCTAGCCTTAAGCAAAAAGTGACCAAGACTCTTGTTATTTCCAATTATTCACCAAACCAAAAAGCTAGAAGTGGGGGAGTAGCTATGCTAGTCTTGAGTGTGAGAGTCCTAGTGCTCACACATACGAAAGATGATGATGAAGCATTTTGGCGGCTTTGGTTCTACTGGTCTACTTTTCATCTGGATAGCAATGGTCTGTTGAGACTGAAATTTTACTTTTGTGCTTGGACTTAGGCTTAAAGGCCTCATGTCTTAATCCTCTTGGATAAAGGCTCTTGCATTTCCCTTCATGCTTCTCCTACAGCAACAATCAGTATCTTGGTTGTCCATAAACACTTTTCTCTCTATTGGAGCTAAAAAAGGGCCATATTATCCATAGACCTGAATCCTGTTTGGCTTCAAAGAGATACAGAGATGCTGCCTGCTAGTACCTGTCCACAGGGAGACTCATCACCTAGGGAACCTGTAGATTCAAATCTACTGAACACCTGATAATATCATGGCCCCTCCGTCTACTTTCCCTTCTTTTTCCCACAAGGGACAAGTCCAATTCAGTCATTAGGTAAGCCCATCTGGTTATCGGAAACTAAGAAAACAAAATGCATCATACTGGGTTCCAGGCCTTAATCTAGCTCTTGCTGAATTATTCAGGAATGGTATTAACTTATAAATGAGTATGTTTGACTGATTTTGTGGTTGATATACAGATAAAGTCTAATGAAAGACAGCTACAAGATTTTAAATTATTAATTAGACTGCCACTTAACAAAGCCTATTTGGCACTCTATTTCCTTGCTTAACAAGACAAAAACTTTAAGGAAAGGTTCTGTATTAGCCCAGAGGCTCTTGATTTGCATTCTGTTTTTATAGCTCTAAAAATGAAAACCATAGATCCTGACCTTAAGCAGGTTGCTCTAGCAAAGCAAAGCCCCCAGCAGGCTGCCCTTCCTCCCTGAATGTTGCTAGATGGCTCCAGGCCTTGCTTGCCCTGCCTGCCTCTCATCTCTCTTAACTAGAGGCTTGCTTTTTATATCCCTGATTCTGCCAGGGCATGCCAGGAGATGGAAGAGCAAGTAGAGCAGCTGCTGAAGCCTTCAGCTACCAGCGCTGTCAGCAGTTAGATCCCACTGGGCTCTTCCGGTCACAGAGTTGTGGCTGTGGCCAGTAAAGTCCATTCATTAAGAGTTGCAAAGACAGTACCCCCAACTACCCCTGAATCAGCCTGCCAGGGGACAGGTTTCATGGGATAATCAGAAAGAGCTAGGCACTGGTTGCTCCTGTCTATAATCTTAGCTACTAATGAAATGGGTTAATGGCTAACAGAATCCAATTTCAAAAGAAGACAGTAATTGGAAAAAGTTATCTAAAGTCTTACAGACAAACAGGAAGTTTATCTCCCAGGCAAGGGCCTGGAGTTTGGCCTAGAGGTAGAGTGCTTACCTAGCATACACAAAGACTCGGGTTGGATTCCTAAGTACTCCCATAGAAAAGCCGGAAGTGGTGTCGTGGCTCAAGTGGTAGAGCACCACCCTTGAGGAAAGCCCAAGGACAGGCTCTGAGTTCAGTCCATGGGACAGGAAGAAAGGAAGGAAGGAAGGAAGGAAGGAAGGAAGGAAGGAAGGAAGGAAGGAAGGAAGAAAGAAAGAAAGAAAGAAAGAAAGAAAGAAAGAAAGAAAGGGAGGGAGAAGGGAAAAAGGAGAGGGAGAGGTAGAGGGAAGGAGGGAGAAGTAGAGGGAGAGAGAGGGAGAGGGAGGGAGAGAGAGAGGTAGAGGGAGGGAGGGAAAGATAGGGAGAGGGAGGGAGAGGAAGAAAGGGAGAGAGAGGGGAGGGGGGAAGACTGAGAGGGACAGCGGGGGGGGGGGGGGGGGGTGGGGGGCCCGGGGGAGAGGCAAACAGAATCAGGAACTGTGAAGCAAAGTTAGAGCCATGTAGTTCAAATTTTGCAGCAATTAAGGTATAGCTCTACTTCTGTAATCTGCTTGCTTGCTAAGCCATTTTTTAACCTTTAAAATGATAGTTTATTTGTATGGTTGCAGTATAGCCATTGGCTGCCTGACACCAGGATAATTGTGTGATGTAACATTATCGGCCACCTATATGTGGCTATATGTAGCTACATGTGGTTTTTGCCTTTATAAATCCTCTACTTTGAGTCCAGGGCTGCTCACTCCTGAGTTGAGTTAGCCCTGGCCGGCCAGCACAAGTAAAGGTCAGCACAATAAACTCCAGACTTTTACCATCAGTCAGAATCTGATTTTGTCTAGGAGGGTTGGACCATTTCACTAAGCAGGTTGAGATCCAAAGATGGACATTTGAAGCCAGCTGGGGCAGGAAAGCCTGTGAGTCTTTTATCTCCAATTAAACACCCAAAAGCCTAAAGTGAAGCAGTGTGTGGGCTCTAGTGGTAGAGAGATAGCTTTCACCATCCAAGGCCTACTCTTCGTCCTACTCTCAGGATCTAGGGAGGGATATGTGTTCTTTGTCCTTCAAACCCTTTTTCATATCAAACTATTCACTAAAGTCATGGACCCCTTGTAAGGCTTTGCATCTGGAAGGCAAGAACTATATCAACCTATGTTCTGTAACAGTGTATTTTGGAGCCTTTGGAAACAATTCTAGAAACAAACTTCAATGTCCAGCTCTCTTTGGCATTAGCCTAAGGCATCCTTTTTGCTTTGGGCACACACCTAAGAATCCCCACAGATAATCTGAGCACACTCTCCATGTGTGCTGAAAGGATCAGATCAGAGACTGAGAGAGGAAATTGCCCAGAAAAGAACCAAAACAAAAGTCATTTGCTCACACAAGATCCCAGCAGCAAGCTCTAGGCCACCCAAGGCCAATGCTAGATCAAGTCGGGGACTCTGTTTCCCCCAGGCCAATCGTCTTTGCAGGTGGAAGCTCTCCCACCAACCAGGCTGGGCAAGGAAGGGAAAAACAGCAAACATATATGACTGCCAGGCCTCCAGGGGCTACAGCTTGAGCAGGACGAGCCTCCCTGCCCCAGGGAGCAGCCCCCAGAATGCACTGGGCTCATCTTGAGCTGGGCCTCTGGCTTCAGAGGGTAGCCAAGAAGGCTCCTGGAGGTTGCTTGAGCCTCTCTGGGCACCTAAGCCATATGAATAAAGTGTGTGGGCTGCCTCGTGGCTCATTTTTAACTGTACACTGCCAAAAGACAAAAGACCAAGAGGGAACTAAGATGTCAGTTCTTCCTATTATCTCTATCACAGCCCCGCAGCCCAGACATGGCGGCCTTTTAAAACTGTCTGGAAAGCCTTTCCCACTTGGGTAAGTTTGCATGCCCCAGGCCCAAGCTTCTCAGGCCTGTTCTCATGCGTAAAAGGCACTATTTCAGTGCAGACGATCTGGCCAGGTTGCTGAAAGGATTTTCTGCGCCTTTCTGCAGGGAAAGGAACTGGGGTGTAACAGTGAAAAGGTTTCTTTTCTCCAAGTAGCCTCAGAGACTTTTTCCACACCACAGTGAAATGCAGCCAGTCGTCCCCCACCCCCCTCGTTCTGCACCAACCCACGTGGGGGGCACAAGTCACACACAAGTTTGTGACTATCCCTGCACAATTAGGCAACCAACTGGTTGGCCCAAG
Organism: Megascapheus bottae; assembly: GCF_031878675.1. Taxonomy (NCBI): domain Eukaryota; kingdom Metazoa; phylum Chordata; class Mammalia; order Rodentia; family Geomyidae; genus Megascapheus; species Megascapheus bottae. The sequence goes on along the minus strand of NC_143525.1, from coordinate 27,145,375 downwards.
GCGGGGCCCACCACTCAGTCTTTTCTGCTCCCCAAAAAGGCGTGTTTTTTTTTTTTCCTACCCACCTGTCTGACCTGCTTATGTCAGCGTCCTCCATCACCCCATATCTGCTTCTCTCCGCCCATCGCGGGGCTTCGCTTCTCCCCACCTCCCCCTGCCCGTTTTCTCCTTCCCCATCCTGCTGTGAGGTCAGAATCCGGTGCTTACGACACCTCGGCCTGTTGCCATGGAAACAGGGGCGGATTAAGGCTGGAGCACCGAGCGCTGGGATCAGGCCCCGGCGCTACCTGAGCTCCCGCCCCTACGAGCTCCCGCAGGGCCCGAGCCGCCAGCCGCAGACGCCGCGCCTCGGGCCCCCGCCCCGCCCCGGCCCGGCCCCGGATCGCGGGGGTCCCAGCTAGGCGCCACCGCCCGCCGGGACGTGGCCAGGGGGAGACGCCAACGTAGAGGCTAGAGCTCCGGGTAGCGAGTCCTCGGGCTCCCGGCGTGGCCACCGGCCCTCCCGAGGCCCGGGGGACCGCACCCCGCGCGGCAACCACGTGGGGGCGCGGCAGGACTTCCTGGCTCCGGCGGTAACTTTGCCGCGCGCGGTCTCAGGCGGGGCTGCCCGGGAGTCCAGGCAGAGGTGGTCGCGGAACCAGCGCTTCTCAACTTGAGCCTGGCACCGGCCGCGCACCCTGCCGGCGCGGCACGGCTTTTGCCTCCGCGTCCCTGCGGTCCAAGCATTCGGAAAGTTTGAGGAACCGGACCGGAGGAGCTCGCCACACCCCGCCCTCAGTGGACGCCCCGAGCTCGTCCTCGGGGATCCACCCCGGCTGCCGGGCAGGTGCCCGCTTCCCGGCCGCGCGCGGTGAGCGCCGGGCTGCGCGGTGGCTGACCGCCGGCTGCGCCGGAGCGCGGGCTGGACCTGGCCCCGCCAAGTGGCAGAGCTGGGGCGGATGCCCGCGCAGGGCATGGAGCCTGCAAGTGCAAAACTTTATGATGGCCAAGCGCAGGTCCCAGGAGGCCAGCTCCCCGATCGCTCACTCTGGTCTCAGACTGACCCTTCCAGCTCGACCCCCAGGCCTGGCTCTCCGTTCCCGGAGCAAACCCCCGCGTCTGGCCAGACACCGACGGGAAAAGAGCTCCAGCGGCCGCGGCGGCAGCCCCTCGGCGGGCGCCACAGACAAAGCCAGCCGGCTCGTCGGGGGCTGCTCGTCGGGGGCTGCTCCCCAGACCCGATCCTCGGGGCTGGACAGCTCTCCTGCTCGTGGCTCTGCCCCGTGCGCCTCCAACTCCAACTTGCCCCTGCCGTTCCACCTCACCTTTGCGAAGCATGTTGGCCGCGGGGCCGCCGCTCCGAGGTCGGCCTAGGTGCGCTCCCTCCCGGGGTCCAGATTCAAATCCCCGGGCGCCAGCTGCAGCTAATCCGAGTGCTCCGAGGCGGGGGCAAGCCGGGGATCCGCTTCTGCCCGGCAGCCCGGCCCCGCTGGCGCATGGTGAGCCTCAGCCCCTCGCGCCGAGGGCACCGGCGCCCGCCAGCAACCGCGGCTCTTGCCAACCAACCCCGTGCGCTCTCCCAGCCCCGGGGCGAGCGGCTGGCTCCGGGGAGCCGGCGGCCTTCTTCTACCGCCCCGAGCACTTTGCAGGCGGTTTTTTTTGGGGGGGGGAAGCCGCCCCCCTTCCCTCCCCGGCCGGCCGGCCACGGCCCCCTCCTCGCCGCCCCCTCGGGCAGCCGCCGCCGCGGCTGCTGCAAAAGGGCGCTCGAACGCACAGCCGAGCTCCGGGGAAAGCGCCCGGCGCGCGTTTGCAGGACCGAGCGATCGGCGGAGCGGGGCGCCTCCCTTCCTCCCCCCCGGCTTCCCCCACCTCTTCTCCTCCCTCCCCCCCCGCCCCGCTCGCTCGCTAGCTCCCTCCCTCCTGCTCCGCTCCCCGCCCCCGCTCACGGAGCGCCTCCCATACAAAATTTATGAAAGTGCTCTCAGCTCGCGGTGCCGAGCGCCGTCCTATTCCCAGGGCAGCGGCGCTCAGCCGCGCGGCGCCGCCTCCCAAGGTGTGTTCGCCGCGCCCGCCCCCGGGGACCACCCTCGGTCCGCGCCCGTCCAAGCACCTGTCCCAGACCCTAGGCGGCTCGTCGGGCCACCCCCAAAGTCCTCCCGGGCCCCGCAGTCTTCTCGGAGCCCGCAGCCCAGCCCCCGCCCGCTCGCTCGCGCCCTTCGTAGCTGGAGGTCATCGGGAAAGGCGGCTGGAAGCGTGCGCCCCGGAGTCCGCTACCCAGGGTCGGGATCCCGAGTCCTCACCCCCCCCCCCCCCGCTCTTCTCCTTCCCGGCCAGCGCCCCTTCCTCTTCCGAGGCTCGACGGCTCTTTCCCGAACAGCGCGGGCGAGCCAGCCGTCCCCCATCCCGCGTCCCAGGACATTGTTCTTGACGGGTGGTGGGGGTGGTGGGGGTGCGCAGAGGAGCAAGCATTTGGGGAAGTCCAGTTGCAAATCCCGTAGGAAGGACCCCGTACGAGGATCGGTGGGCGATCTCTACCGGGGAGGGGGGGAGGCTCTCGTCGCCCTCTGTCCTCACAGACCCCGCCCGCCCCGGGGATGCTCAGAAAATGGAGAGACATCTCTCAGCAAGCGGGGCCGAAGGGGCCCCACTGGGTAAGATGTGAGAGAAGACTCGAGCCATGCGAGATCCTGGGTGGAGGCTAGCACCCCCTACCGGCCTGGTGTAGGAGAATTTTTGAGCTAGGAAAAGAGTGGATCAACTCATTGGTTCGACACACATTTTATTGAAGGCTTATCATGTGTGAGGCACTACTGTTTGTGGGAATTTAGCCAGTGAGAAAGAGACCTTGGTCTCTGTCTTCGTGGAGTTTATACTCTAATGGAGTAATCCCGGCTACTCAGGAGGCTGAGATCTGAGAATGGAGGTTCGAAGCCAGCCTGGGCAAGAAAGTTTACAAGACACTTATCTCCAAAAAACTAACAAAGCCAGAAGTAGTCTGTGGGTCAAAGTGGCAGAGCTCTACCTTTGAGCACAAATGCTCATGGGCAATGCTCAGGCCATGTGTTCAAGCCCCATACATACATACATGCATGCATACCAAGCAGAGCATTGCTGGGGAACTGACATGAGATTTCCAGAAGATGGTATAGTGATGAGAAAAGAGCCATATGCCATTTTAGAACGGGACCAACCATTACAGGTGTAGGAAGGTTCTGCTAACTGTCTAAGGGGGTGTAGGATAATTAGGAAATACAGAAGATGTGCCCTAAGGACTGCGTTCTTGGTGGACAGGATATTCCAGAGAGGAGCAAATATGCAAATATCAAGAGGAGAGAAGTAAGCTTGTTTAGAAAATTAAGCTAGGTCCCTCTTGGAGGGACAACAGGCCACCAGACACAAACCTGCATTGACACCACACCTGTGCCTGAGCCTGGTTGGACAGATACCAGAGATAAATTTACTCTAGGGCACTGAGAGCTACCGAGGATCTCTGTAGCTAAGGCCTAGAATGGTTAAACGGCTTATTTTCTCAATGTCAGAAACAAACCAGTGTTAAAGGATGAACTTGAATCAGAGTATACAGTCCTCTTTTAGCACCCTCTCAAACTGCCTCCTTGTGACCCTCTGCCCCACAAACTCCAGCATCTCAGGCTAAGTTGGGTAGAGTGAGTGCGCCAAATGGTTATTTCAAGCTTTGGAAAGGCTGGATGCTGACTTGAAGTCCAGCCAAGAGGTGGAGGTGGCTGTAGGCGGGTGTTGTGGTGTAGCATGGGGGGGTGGTATACTGAACCCGCCTTCTTGTCAAACAGTAATTACTCAGACTTCTGAATAACTCAGGAGTGGAGACCCCACGGACAGATGGAGGTATCCTCAGCTCCTACTGTCCGGCGTTGCATTGTTGTGGGGTGCACTATAATACCTGTTCTTCCAGGCATCACTTGGTTTCCTAGTAGGAGGCCAAGGTGGTTCATTCAGGACAAAGGCCATAAGTGAATCATCTCTTCTGACAATAGACGCTAAGGGATGAAGCATCTGCTAGGAAGACACCACTGCTCTGTTTACAACAATCTTTCTGACTTGGAATTCTAAAACCAGGCACCTTAGCTCATGCCTATAATCCTAGCTACTCAGGAGGCTGAGCTCTGCCAACTGCAGTTTGGAGCCAACCCAGCCAGGAAAGTCCATGTGATTCTTCCAGTTAACCACACACACACACACACACACACACACACACACACACAAAGCTGGAAGTGGAACTGTGGCTCAAGTGGTTAGCTCATTAGTCTTGAGCAAGAAAAGCTCAGAGAAGGGGGGCTGGGAGCATGGCCTAGTGGTAGAGTGCTTGCTTTGCATACATGAAGCCCTGGGTTCAATTCCTCAGTACCACATACACAGAAAAAGCCAGAAGTGGCACTGTGGTTCAAGTGGCAGAGCATTAGCCTTGAGTAAAATGTGTCCAAGGACAGTGCCCAGGCCCTGAGTTCAAGCCCCATGACTGGCAAAAAAACACAGAGACGCCAGGCACTGGTGGCTCATGCCTGTAATACTAGCTATTCTGAAGGCTGATAGCAGAGGATCATGGTTCAAAGCTACCTTGGGTAAGAAAGTCTGTAAGGCTCTTATCCCTAATTAACCACCAGAAAATCAGAAGTAGAAGAGTAGTTCAAAGTGCTAGAGCACTAGCCTTGAACAAGAATAGCAAAAAGCTCAGGAACAATGCCTAGGTCTTGAGTTCAAAGCCCCACAACCTACCACAAAAACAACTGAAATTTTCCATGGGGTTGGCCTTAGTGTGCTGAGGAGGCAGGGTTGTGCTCTGAAATTCAGACCCTGTACCTTACTGAGTCCAGAGAAGCTAGGAGAAATGGGGAAATTCAGGTTCGGGGCTATTTTCCTGTGTGTGTGTGTGTGTGTGTGTGTGTGTGTGTGTGTGTGTGTGTGTATTGGTGCTGTGGTTTAGATGATGGCCTCAAACTTTCACTGCCTTTTTTTTCCTGCTAATGGCTGGTGTTCTACCACTTGAGCCACATACAGTTCTGCATCCAGGTTTTGTCATTAATTGGAGATAAGGGTGTCACAGTCCTTCCTGCCTGGACTGTCTTCAAACCATGGTTCTGAATAACTAGGATTACAGATAGGAGCCACTGGCACCTGGCTTTTTTTTTTTTTTTTTTTTTTTTTTTTGTAGGTCATGGGGCTTGAACTCTGGGCCTGGGCACTGTCCCTGAGTTCTTCAGCTCAAGGCTACCACCCTATCCCTTGAGCCTCAGCCCCACTTCTGGTTTTCTAGTGGTTAATTGGAGATGAGTGTTACTCATTTTCTAGTGCCGGGCTTCCTGAGTAGCTAGGATTACAGGCGTGAGCCACTGCACTGGCTTGGCTTTTTCTTTTTTTGAGACAGGATCTTGCTATATAATCCTGCCATATAGATGTGTGCCATCACCACACTTAGCCAGGATAGACTTATTGAAATTAAAAGGGTGTTTCCTGGGGCCTACGCTGCCCATATTCTGTGACTAGAATTTGCCAGGGTCTGAGGGTAGAGAACTGATCCCCTCCTTCTGCCCTCTCTGGCTGCTAGCTTCCATCATGCTTAGCCATGCCTCCATCAGGACAGCCTCCCAGCTAAGCCCTGTCTCTGGCTGCTTGTTTTCATTCCTCCCAGTGCTGTAATTAGGGGTTTCCAAGCAGGGAGGGCCTCAGGGGGAGCCTGAGGCCTCAGAGCTACCTTAAAGAGCCAGCAGTGCTCACAACAGTTTGGCAAGAAAGGAGGATGTGGGCTGGTTGAGCTAAACAGCCCCGGAGACCACACTGCTCCTTGAGATAGACTTTTTTTTTTTTTTTTTTTTTTTGCTATTCCTGGGACTGGGCCTGAGCACTGGCTTTCCTCAAGGCTAACGCTCTACCACTTGAGCTACAGCACCACTTCTGGTTTTTCTATGAATGTGGTGGTATGGAATCGAACCCAGGCCTTTGTGCATGCTAGGCAAGCACTCTACCACTCCCAGCCAAGACAGACTTTCTTGAGGGTCAGTCATGCAGGCATTTTGCTCTTCTAAAGGTTAAGGCTGATTGCCCTGCCTTCTCTGTGTAGTCCCAAAAGCTCTGACCACTGATCAGAGCAGGTTTCTAGCCCTGAGGGGTGGTCTAGGCAAGGCACAGCGCAAGGCATGGTGGCTAAGATCTAGAAGGTTAAGGGAAAGGAGTGTAATGGCTGCCTCATTCTCTTGGGAAATCACCTCCCCATTCCCACCTAGCCGGGTTCAGATCTTTCCCAATGCAGCAGTTTCTTGTTTGAGCCTTCCACAAGGTGGGCTCTAAAGGTGGTAAAGGCAGCATGGGCTCCAGAAATCCACACCAAGACTCCCAAATTGGAGCTGAGCTGGGGTGTAGTGGCAGGAGAGCGCTGAATTCTGTCTTATTGAGGGCAGTGGGGTCTTCCGAAGTAGGGGATGCGGCCACTCAGCATCCACGTGTTAACAGGCTACTGGCTGCCAGGTAGGAGCGAGGGTGTGGAACAACAGCAGAGGTTGCTGGGTGTTTCCCCTTGGCAAGACTTGGCACAGGCTTATACAGAAGCACGAGTCTGAGAGTGTCAGGCCTAAGAAGGAAATGTAGGACAAAGTAGCCGGCACAGGAGTGCCACTGCCTTGGTCAAATTGCCCTTAGCCGGAGTTCTAACCGTCCCGGCTTTCCAGACGGAGGTGGAGTCTGAGATAGCCCCGCCCTCGCCTCCTCCTCTCCGGGCTCCGCCCAGCCAGAATCTCCGCCTCTCTCGCCGGCTGCTCGGCGATCGATCGCGAGGTCTGCGCTCTCGGGGTTCTCCCAGTGCTGTCTTTGCGCCCCTCCCACCCACGTGGACTGGCGAGCGATGGCGGCCCCGGTGGTGTCCGTGGGCGCGGAGCCAGGCGGCCGGCGCGGCGGCAGAGGTGGGTGCTGCCGCGGTCAGGCCTCCAGACCTCACAGCTCGGGGTCGTGAGCCGCACGGCTGCCTTCATGCCTAGTGCCCACCGAACCACAGGCCTGCGCGCGGTGCCAGGGGGACGGAGCGGGGACCGGGAACTGAGGTAGACCGCCGAGGACGGCCTAGCACACACCCTGAGGCCGGGCCTGTCACAAGTTCCGCGAGGAGCCCGGAGAAGGCGTTGGAAAGAAACCACGTCCTAGAGTGGCCGGGCGCGGGTGGCTTAGGCCCCAATCCTGGGCGTTCCGAGGCTGAGGTCGGAGGATGGTGGTTCAAAGCCCACACGGGCAGGAAAGGCCTGGAGACTATCTCCAACCAACTACGGGAAGCACACCGCGAGTGGTGCTGTGGCTCGAGCGAGTGCGAGCCTTGAGCGAGAGCAGCTCAGGCCATGAGTTTAAGTCCCAGGGTCCACACACACACACTCAGGGTCAACACACACACACACACACACAGCTCAGGCCATGAGTTTAAGTCCCAGGGTCCACACACACACACACACACACTCAGGGTCAACACACACACACACAGCTCAGGCCATGAGTTTAAGTCCCAGGGTACACACAAACACACACACACACACACACACACACACACACACACAGAGCTCAGGCCATGAGTTTAAGTCCCAGGGTCCACATACACACACACAGAGCTCAGGCCATGAGTTTAAGTCCCAAGGTGCTCAGGCCATGAGTTTAAGTCCCAGGGTACACACACACACACACACACACACACACACACACACACACTCAGGGTCAACACACACACACACAGCTCAGGCCATGAATTTAAGTCACACACACACACACACAGAGCTCAGGCCATGAGTTTAAGTCCCAGGGTCCACATACACACACACACACACACACACACACACACACACAGAGCTCAGGCCATGAGTTTAAGTCCCAGGGTCCACATACACACACACACACACACACAGAGCTCAGGCCATGAGTTTAAGTCCCAGGGTACACACACACACACACACACACACTCAGGGTCAACACACACACACACAGCTCAGGCCATGAATTTAAGTCACACACACACACACACACAGAGCTCAGGCCATGAGTTTAAGTCCCAGGGTCCACATACACACACACACACACACACACACACACACACAGAGCTCAGGCCATGAGTTTAAGTCCCAGGGTCCACATACACACACACACACACACACAAACACACACACAGAGCTCAGGCCATGAGTTTAAGTCCCAGGGTACACACACACACACACACACACACACACACACACAGAGCTCAGGCCATGAGTTTAAGTCCCAGGGTACACACACACACACACACAGAGCTCAGGCCATGAGTTTTAAGTCCCAGGGTACACACACACACACCACACACACACACACACACAGAGCTCAGGCCATGAGTTTAAGTCCCAGGGTACACACACACACCACACACACACACACACAGAGCTCAGGCCATGAGTTTAAGTCCCAGGGTACACACACACACACCACACACACACACACACACACACACACACAGAGCTCAGGCCATGAGTTTAAGTCCCAGGGTACACACACACACACACACACACACACACAGCTCAGGCCATGAGTTTAAGTCCCAGGGTATACACACACACACACACACAGCTCAGGCCATGAGTTTAAGTCCCAGGGTCCACACATACACACACACAGCTCAGGCCATGAGTTTAAGTCCCAGGGTCCACACACACACACACACACACACACACACACACAGCTCAGGCCATGAGTTTAAGTCCCAGGGTCAACACACACACACACACACTCCTAACAGTAATTTCAACAACAACAAAATCCAATTCTGGTCTCAGAGCCCTACCTTCCAGGTTAGTTCAACCAGTGTACCCTTTTGTCCCCTGTATGTACGGGGGTAAAGGCATGGATCTAGGAGGAGGACTCCTATCCCAGGGACCTTCTGATCTACAGTAGAACTCAATAATCATCAATTCAATAAACGAACTTCTTTATCTTAGTCCTGAATTGGCTCCTAAAGGGTTACACAGGGCTCGAGCTAACCTATGTTGTGAAGCACAGGATGGATGTGTCCAGTTTCAGGACCACAGCCTTACTGAAGAACTACAGTAGAACCAGGCATGGTGGCACAGGTCTGTAATCCAAGCATTTAGGAGATTTAAGTAGGAGGATTGTGAGTTTGAAACCAGGCTGGACTTTATGGTGAGAACCTGTCTCAAAACAAACAAGAGTTAGCTCTTTTTTTTTGGGCTTGAGCTCAGGGTCTGAGCGCTGTCCTTGGACTTTCTCAAGGCTAGAGCTCTACCACTCAGCACCACTTTCGGCTTTTTTTCTATGTTTCTGGTACTGAGGAATCGAACCCAGGTCTTTGTGCATGCTAGGCAAGCACTCTACCACTAGGCCAAACTCCCCACCCAGAGTTATATCTCCTTTATTCAAGAGGTGCTAGTCCCTAAAGGCAGGATTGTTTTTCTGTCCTTACCTATATTTTATGTCCATAATCTTTACTGAGTATTCTTTCTGTCCTTCCTGAGGCAGGGATAAAAATAAACTATGGGACTGGCAACTTGTTAAATCAAATATATGGTGCTTATATCCCTTTTAAATGGAAGTAGAAAGAGTGCAAGAGTTAGGCAATGTGGACCTACTCAGTAGGACTTGTATGTGCTCTATACAACATGCTCTGCTTTACCCTTCAGTGCCCTGGTTGCATTTCCTTTGTGGTAAGAGATGAGCCATTTATGGAGTATGACAAGTCTTTGAGTCCCAGTAATCTCCCCTCATAAAAATTACTTCATGCAGATTTCTTCCTTATTTAGTGTATTCTTTTTTTTTTTGCCAGTCCTGGGGCTTGAACTCGGGGCCCAAACACTGTCTTTGGACACATTTTGCTCAAGGCTAATGCTCTGCCACTTGAGCCACAGCACCACTTCCAGCCTTTCCTGTGAGTGTGGTACTAGGAATCAAACTCAGGGCTTCATGCATGTCAAGCATGTATTTTACCACTAGGCTACACTCCTGGCCCAGTGTATTCTTTTTCTGTCTTCAAGATGAATACAGGGCAAGGGGTGGGAGGTAGGGGGCAAGAAGTTGAGACAACTTCCTTAGTGTCTGGAGTCTGGGCCTTATACTTGGAATTAACAGCTTAACTGGATCTGGTTGTAGCCAAGGTCAGAAAGTGGACTCTCCTTGTATTTGTTCTAGGTCGGGCTTCTCCGGGTCGACTGGCCAATCAGATCCCCCCTGAGATCCTGAACAACACTCAACTGCAAGCAGCCATCCAGGCCCTACCTTCTAACTACAACTTTGAGATTCCCAAGACCATCTGGAGAATCCAACAAGCCCAGGCCAAGAAGGGTAAGTCCTGAGTATTTCATAGATAAAGTGAAGAGATTGCCTGGACTAGTCTCTTGTAGCCCCCAAGTCTGCCTCTGTCTAATGTCCTCTGCTTCTCCTATCTCCATGTTGTCTTGCAGTGGCCTTGCAAATGCCTGAAGGGCTTCTCCTGTTTGCCTGCACCATTGTGGATATTTTGGAAAGGTGAGGTTTGGGGTACTAGAGAGGACTCTGTGCCAAGGGGACCAACTCAATAAAAACAAACAACAACAACAAAAAAAACCCTGCTAGCTTGCTTAAAAGAAGCCTGCTTGCCCATGTCTCCATCCTTATAAAATTAGGGCAGGATGGGCTGGGAGTTTGGCCTAGTGGTAGAGTGCTTACCTAGCATGCACGAAGACCCAGGTTTGATTCCTCGGTACCACATACATAAAAAAGCCAAAAGTGGTGCTGTGGCTCAAGTGGTAGAGTGCTAGCCCTGAGAAAGCCCAAGGACAGTGCTCAGGCCCTGAGCTCAAGCCCTAGGACTAGCAAAAACATCATCATCATCATCATCAAAATAAAATTAGGGCAGGAAGAAAGTTAAATGTCTAGGTCCACAGCAAGTGGTAGGAACCTAAGAATAAATTCACAAAGCTGGCCTTGAAATGGGCTGAGGAGGGTCTAGCGGAGTGGGTGGGGGCACTTTCTTTGGCATTTAGGGGAGCTGAATCAGGCTGGTACTGGAGAAAGGGCTTCTGGGAAGATATTCAGTTCCCCCGCCCCCTCTCCTAAGTTTCTTCAGTACAATGAGCCATGGGGGTGGGGGGGGAAATGCTCAGCCATCTGGAACAAGCATGGGGGGGCAATGAAGAGAGGGGAGGTCATCTCTGCTGAGAACCTCCTACCTCCCTGCTGCTGCCCTACCCCCACTCTACTCCCCCTTCCTGCTGCCACAGACCCACTTCCCTGCTCCCACCCTCTTACCCCTTGGGGATGCTCTCTGGGGCTCAGGCCAATTTGCATACATTTTAATCTATAAAAAATTAAGTGCTCTGGCTGACTCAGAGCCTGGGCTGCATTCTAAGGAGCTGAATAATCTGCTTCTGCACACAGCATGATTTGGGGAAGGGGTGGAGGAGGGGACTGACTGGCAGCAGCTCAGCTTCCCCCACCACATCTCAGGAGAAGAATTGGGTACCGTTACTGAGCCAGATTGTGTCCCCAAGTGAGTCTCTTCCAGGGAAGAGCTTGACCTCCTGCTCTGCTCCTGTGGCAGGTCCAGAGGGTCCAGAGTCTTCCCTACTACCCAGTGATTCAAGCCTGGCAGCAACTTGTATGACAATGTGCTGGCCAGAGCCCATTCTTCCTGGCACATGAGGCACGTGGGCAGTGCCATGTGTGGTGGGGGAGTTGTATGTGAGTCCCCTCCCATCCTGGGCTCCAGGGTCTTCACTACCGGTATGGAGGTCCAGGCAAGAGGGAGGCTGGGCACATGTAGGCGTGGGGACCTTTGCATGTGTCTGAATGGTCAGGCCTGGGTGGGCTGAGTCGGGGGGAGGGATCTATTGGTACTTAGGCCTGACTAGCCAAGAGCTGGGGTCCCCCTTGTACCTGATAAAGGAGTCAGGGTATTGCAGAGACATGCTCATACAGCAACTGTTTCTGGAGCTGCTGGCAGAGCAGAGGGAAGTGGCAGCTGTGCCCCTCCTACTCTTGGTTGGCAGCTGCCAACCCAAGGAATTGGAAGAGGTGGAGAGAGAGGAGTTGAATCCTGACATATCTTCACAGTTGGGACCATCTTCCACCTCATTCCTGGTAACACCCTCCCACTGTCTCCCCCTCAGGTTCACAGAGGCTGAAGTGCTGGTGATGGGCGATGTGACCTATGGGGCTTGCTGTGTGGATGACTTTACTGCAAGGGCCTTGGGGGCTGACTTCTTGGTGCACTACGGTCACAGCTGTCTGGGTATGGTGGGCCTGGACACCGAGACTCAGGCAGGAAGGCAGCCCGCACACTGATCTCCAAAGCAAGGCCTTCTTGTGTCAGGTGCAGGCACAGGGTTCTCTTGATATTGGCATTGGCCTTCCTGCTTTGCAGGCAGATCTTTTCTTTGGATGTAGTCATTTTAGAAACTGTGCTACTATCCCAGATGCAGGTGTTTGAAAGAGCAGGCTGGGTACCCAGTGAGTGCTTGAGGAGTTTCAGCACACCTTGGACTCTCTACTTCCCTACCACCTCATTTCTGTCCCTGAGCCTAAGCCACTGGTCCTTTTGCTCAAAGATGAGGCCTGGGCCATTCCTTTGCATTGTAGTGCCTCCCAAAATGGTTTTCTGAACCCTTCTGTCCCCACAGTTCCTATGGATATCTCAGTCCAAGACTTCCGGGTGCTGTATGTTTTTGTGGACATCCGGATAGACACAGCCCACCTCTTGGACTCCATCCGCCTTACTTTTCCAGCAGCCAGCGCTCTTGCTCTGGTCAGCACCATTCAGTTTGTGTCAACCTTGCAGGTAAGTGTGTCTGTGAGGCAGACAGAGGCCACTTTCCAGGATGTTCCTGGGTTTCTGTATTTGATGCCCCTGCCTGTTCCTCTGGTTCTGGTTTCCTTTCCCAACCACTTTCTTCCATTCCTTATAACCACAGGCAGCTGCCCAGGAGCTGAAAGCTGAGTATCGTGTGAGTGTCCCACAATGTAAGCCCCTGTCTCCTGGAGAGATTCTAGGCTGCACGTCCCCTCGACTCCCCAAGGAGGTGGAGGCCATTGTGTAAGTTAAAAATGGTGGCTACTTCAGCCACATACTGATGGCTCATGCCTGTAATCCAGAAAACCCGAAGTGGAGCTATGGCTCAAAGTACTAGAGCATTAGCCTTGAGCTAATGAGTTCAAGCCCCATGACCGACAGAAGAAAACAACAAAAAAAGGAAAGACAGAGGAAATGTTATGTTATTGATTATATAGGATAGAAAAGAGCCTAAAGCTCCTGAGCTGTAAGTTCAAGATCATGGGACCTTGAAATAAGGACTTGATTTCAGGTTTACTTTCTTTCCAGTGTTCTGACCACCGTCCATCTGGAAGGCTGTATCTAGGGTGGGGACAAGAGTCAGGGTGGGGAGGAGGGGATGAGGATGGCTAGAAATGGTGGGAATATAATTGGAGAAGATAGATGGGCACACCCAGGCTGAAGCCCCATTAATTTAGCATCTGGACAGCTAACAAGCAGGAGCAGTGTGTCTCCTGCCGCCTAATTATTTTAGGTAATGGAAATGCTTAATGTTGTGTGAATGCAGCCAGCCTCAGAGCCGGCAGCTCCCCTGGCTGGCTGGGATTGGGAGGGAGCCTAGTCTCAGCTAATGGCAGGGAAGGAGGATGGGACTTCTTTTGACTCAGCTCCACTCCGGGACCTTTGGGTGCTGGTCATGTCCCATAGGTTTTGCTGCACCTGCTACAAGACAGAGCCATATATACACATCTTCCCTAGTTCACACCTGCTCCCAGAAGGGCATTTCCTGTGCACCTGTGCCTGAATAATCTTGAACTGATAGGGAGCTTGAAGGAGGGACACCCTGAGTGTTGGACATTCATTTTCAAAAGGGACAGAAGCAGCTGCCATGGCTTTGAGGTCTCCTAGGAAGATACTATTAGGGATAGTGTCTAAGGCATGTATAGTATACATGATATATTGCTTAACTGCTTCGCAGTTCTGTAGCTTTAAGCAAATGTCTTAGCATCTCTGAATCTCAGTTGTATCTTTAAAATAGGAATACTATGGCTGTCTTGGAGGATTATTTAATACAACTGAATTCATATAGGTACTTAGTCCAGGATTGGAGTTTGGAACAATATTTATTTATGCATATATGCATGCAGTCCTGGGACTTGAGCTTCTTTTGCTCTAGGCTGGCACTTTACCACTTGAGCCACAGCACCACTTCTGGCTTTTTCTGTTTGTATGGCACTCTACTACTAAGCCACATTCCCAGCCCATGGAACAGGTTTTTGAAAAAGGAGCTGTTTAGGCAAGTAATAGTGACTGTACCCTGGAACCCACATCTGTATTGAGTTTGGTTTGGAAGAACCAAGAGCCAAGTTAGGTTCTCTAGAGCCCTAGGTGGCCCCCATGACATTTGCTGCTGCTTTTTTTTTTTTTTTTTTTTTTTTGCCAGTCCTGGGCTTGAGCTCAGGGCTTGAGCACTGTCCTTGGACTTTCTCAAGGCTAGAGCTCTACCCCTTGAGTTTCAGCACCACTTCCAGCTTTTTTCTATGTATGTGGTACCGAGGAATCGAACCCGGGTCTTCATGCATGCTAGGCAAGCACTTTAACCACTAGGCCAAACTCCCGGCCCCTTGCTGCTGCTTTTACTCTTCCCTCAGAAGGTCAGGTCGAGAGTTCTTTTTTTTTGCCAGTCCTGGGCTTGGGCTCAGGGCCTGAGCACTGTCCTTGGACTTTCTCAAGGCTAGAGCTCTACCACTTGAGCCTCAGCACCACTTCCGGCTTTTTTCTATGTATGTGGTACCAAGGAATCGAACCTGGGTCTTCATGCATGCTAGGCAAGCACTTTAACCACTAGGCCAAACTCCCGGCCCTGGGTCGAGAGTTCTTACTCAGAACTACATTATATAAATAGAAGGGTTTCCCAAGTGTTCAAGGCTCGTGTGAGAAAATCAAGGAAGCAAAAGGCAGCTGAACTCAAGTCCTCTGGGCCTCTTCTGCTGCCCCACACCACACTTACAGCCTTTTTCCACCGTTGCAGGTATCTTGGAGATGGCCGTTTCCATCTGGAGTCTGTCATGATTGCCAACCCCAGTGTTCCTGCTTACCGGTATGTGATGGTGACCAGCTGTGGAGGGATCAGAATCTTCTCCTCTGAAGCCTTCAATAGGCTGAAAGGTCCTCATTCCCTAGCCACCAAACAGCCCCTGGCATTAAGGATCTGCATCACTTGGGTCCTACGTCTGGACATTAGATTCAGGGCTTCTGGATTCACACTGAGATCCTGAAACAGTTCTGGTTGCCTGCTCTCACTGTGGGACTGTTCTCCCCATTGACAATCCCTGTTCTTGTCTAATGCCCTAATTACCTGTGGGATACCAGGGTCAGGGAACTCTGTATACAGCAGGAACCTGGAAAATGTCTGTTACTGACCTTGGCAACTTATTTTCCAGGTACGACCCATACAGCAAAGTCCTGTCCAGAGAGCATTATGACCACCAGCGCATGCAGGCCACTCGCCAGGAAGCCATAGCCACTGCTCGATCTGCTAAGTCCTGGGGCCTTATCCTGGGCACTTTGGGCCGCCAAGGCAATCCCAAGATCCTGGAGGTCCGAAGGTTTAGGATAGCCCCTGGAGGAAAGTGGACTGCCTAAAAAGCAATTGGTAGACCAAAGGATTAAGCTTTTGGCTGTCTCCCTCTCCCAACAGCACCTAGAATCTCGACTCCAAGCTTTAGAACTTCCCTTTGTGAGGCTACTGCTGTCTGAGATCTTCCCCAGCAAGCTCAGCCTACTTCCTGAGGTGGATGTGTGAGTTTCCTCACTTTACCTATCTAGCCTGACTTAAGAAGTTTCAAGTTGGGTCCTGCTCAGCACCGGCAGAATGAAGATTGCAGTTTGTAAGAGTCACAGACATGGTCATGAGCATGGTTGGATGAGCAGTTGCCCCAAGTAGGGGCTACCTTGATAGTGGGTCACCTGCTTTGTCCCCTTTGTCCGATCTTGGGGTCAACATCACAGTAGTTCTGGTGAGATGAATGTAAGGTCACATATGTGGTTCTGGAGATAGGGTTCTGCATGGCTTCAGAAAATTCATAGAGGAAACAAGACAAAGCAAGCAATAGGTGTAAACAGCAACAGGTGGCAGTTTTTACTTTAAGATTGGGCTGTTCTGGGGAAGAGCTGTCCACACCTCATGTCTTACCTTGGTTCTCTTCTCAGGTGGGTACAGGTGGCATGCCCACGACTCTCCATTGACTGGGGTACAGCCTTCCCCAAGCCACTGCTTACACCTTACGAGGTAACACCGAGCTTTGAAAGTTGGTGGGGGAGTGGGCTTTGTACCTCTGAGATATAGTGGGGTAGTGGGCAGTCTTGAATCAGTCATTCAGTCATGGTCTTGAACTCCTCAGCTGAGCCTCTTCTTTGCTTCCAGTTTCTTCACTCTGTGCCTTACGTTTGTTTCCTGTAGTATGAGAATAATGTATGTTCACAGGCCGTTGTTAGGGTTGAATTCAATAATCTAGGCACAGAAAATGTTGGCGTGTTATTGTCCAGTTTTCCTCCCCTAGGCGGCTGTGGTCCTGAGGGACATTGCCTGGCAACAACCCTATCCTATGGACTTCTACGCCAGCAGCTCCTTGGGGCCGTGGACAGCGAACCACGGGCGGGATCGAGCCCCCCAGGGCCCCCGCCGGCCTGCTGTGGGGAAGGTAGGTGGGGACTTGGAGGGGACGAGCTCGGCGCTGGTCCAGGCCTTGGCCGCCGCCCTGCGGCCGCGAGGGGCAATGCACGGGAGTGGAGGTGGTCGCCAAAGCCAGACCCTGAGTCTGCAGCTTCGGGCGCAGGAGATGACCACACACCCGACTCCGGTTCCGGCATGCCAGAGTTGCAGCTGCGGAGAGGAAAAGGTGGCGCCGCTGGAGACCTGACCGCCTCCGAGCCCAGGTATCCCCGGCTCCGGCTCCGCCCTCCCCTCCCTACGGTGGAGGGACGGTTCTCCCGCTTCCGGCCCGCCTCCGGGGTGGGGCCGGAGCTCTGCCCCGCCCCTCGCGCACCCACTTCCGCTCGGGGACGGGCGGCTTCCGGTGCCGGTGTGGCGCGCTACCTCCGCATGGCCCCGTCGCGGCCCCTGCGAGTTTTGTGCCTGGCGGGTTTCCGGCAGAGCGAGCGGGGCTTCCGCGAGAAGACCGGAGCGCTGAGGAAGGCGCTGCGGGGCCGCGCCGAGCTCGTGTGCCTCGGCGGCCCACACCCCGTCCTCGACGCGGCGGGCCCCGGGCCGGACCCCGGTGAGGCGAGCTCTCTTCCCTCAGCACCCCTCCAAGGTGCCCGGGGCCCTGCGTCCTCAGGGTCCCCCCTCCGCCTCCAGTCCGAGCCTCCCCCAGCCGCCCACCTCCGTCCTCCCCAGCCCTGCCTCTGTCGCCTCTGCGCGTTCCCTCTTGCCTTGATGCCGTCCTCTCCTTCCGTAGGGCCCTGCTCTCCGGAGGAGCAGCCTCGAGGCTGGTGGTTTTCCGAGCCGAAGGCAGACGTGTTCTCGGCCCTGGACGAGCCCGCAGCGTGCAGGGGCCTGGAGGAAGCCCTGACAACGGTGGCCCGCGCGCTGAGCGAGCTGGGGCCGTTCGACGGACTTCTTGGCTTCAGCCAGGGGGCTGCATTGGTAGCCCATGTGTGCGCCCTGGGCCAGGCAGGCGACCCCCGCTTCCCCTTGCCGCGGTTTATTATTCTTGTTTCCGGTTTCTGTCCCCGTGGGCTCAAGGAACCCAGCCCGCAGAGTCCCTTGTCACTGCCTTCACTTCATGTTTTTGGGGACAGTGATCGTGTCATTCCTTCTCAAGAAAGTGTGCAGCTGGCTAGCCGATTCCCTGAAGCCATCACCCTCACCCACTCTGGTGGCCACTTCATTCCAGCGGCTGCACCCCAGCGCCAGGCCTACCTTAAGTTCTTGGACCAGTTTATAGACAGATGAATGTCTCTGCAGCCTTGGGGCTAGCCTCTGTGCTAGAAAAAAGGAGAGCAGGAAGCCCAAGGAGACTTTGTTTTACCCAAATATGATGGCTTTAAGAGCTGACATCACTGTGGCTACTATACAATAAAGTGGTATAGATTTTGAACATTTTTGTTCTTGTTATCCCATTCTACGTTTCCTCCTTTTCTCTGTTTTTTTTTCCCTCAAGTTCCTGAAGGTTTTTTTTGGCCAGTCCTGGGTACTGAACTCAGGGGCTGAGCACTGTCTTGAGTTTTCCTCAAGGCTAGCACTCTACTGCTTGAACCACAGCACCACTTCCAGCTTTTTCTATGTATGTGGTACTGAGAAATCAAACTGCGGTCTTTGGGCATGCTAGGCAAGCACTCTACCACTAGGCCAAACTCCTAGCCCCTACATAATGATTTTGAAGGGTGATGTGTGGTACTAGAACTTGGGTAGAAGCCAAGACTACAGAGACCCTCTTGCTAACTTGACCACATCTGCAGTGTCTCTGAGATAATTGATAACCAAAGACCAAGTCCAAATATTTGCCCTTGGGACAGCACCCCCCCCCCAAAAAAGTGTTGAACAAGGTGGGAATTTGCTTTGCCTTGTCTTTTTTTGGATGGGTTAGTCCTGGAGCTTCAACTCATTGCCTAAGCACAGTGGTGGGTGACTGGAAGGAAGTCTCATAGACTTGGCTGCCTCAGCTGGCTTTGAACTGCTATTCTTCAGCTCTCAGACTTGTGAGTAGCGAGGATTACAAGTGTGAATCGCTGGTGCCTAGTTGCCTTTATTTTTTAAAGGAGTCACTCCATTGACTGAAGGAAGAGACAGATTGAATTGTTCCTGTTGGATTTGGCCCATTAGGATGCTTGGCTTCTTTGTAAATAACATATCTTCCTGGTAGTTATACTTTAGCTCGGTACTGGGAGACAAAAATGATGGCATACCAGCATCTACTATTTAGGATTATTGTGAAAATTAAAAGAAGGTTCCTTGAGGAATGGGTCTTTAGCTAGGGCTAAGAGTAAGGGGCCAGGAGTAAGAGTAAGGAAGGAGTGGCTAGGGCAAAGCAGAATTAGGTACAATAGCAGTGCCCAAGCTTGGAGTGAGAATTCCTCCTGAGAATCATACAATGTCCAGGTCCATATCACTTCACATAATGTTCTCCAAGAAAGAAATTAAGGAGACTGTACCACTTCCCTCTATAATCACCACCACATATAAAGCATATATTAAAACTGCATAATGGGCCAAATCTAGACCTGTCAGAATTAGTGGGGCAAACTGTCCTGCTTCTTCATTGAAGTATTTGAGAACCACTGCCTTAGAGGACAGAATACATGGCTCTAATAAAAGTCCCTAATGTAATTCTCATGCAATCCTTGGGGGAATGATAGAAACTCCCCTGAAGAAACATTGACCTAACTGGGCACCAATGGTTCATGCCTGTAATCCTAGCAATTCAAGAGGCTGACTCGAGATTATGGTTCAAAGCCAGCCCAGGCAGGACTCCTCTCCAATTAATCAACCAAAAAATCCAGAAGTGGAGCTGTGGCTCATAGTAATAGAGCACTGGTCTTAAGTGAGAAAGCTCAAGGACAGCACTTAGGCTTTGAGTTCAAGCCCTATGATCAGCAAAATTTTATTTTGCCAGTCCTGGGGACTGTCCTTGAGCTTTCTCAAGGTTAGCACCCTACCCTTGAGCCACTACACAACTTCTGGCTTTTTCTGGGCTTATACTAGGCAAGCACTGTCACTAGGCCACACTCCCAGCCCTCAAGTAATTTTTGAGGGGGGGAAAAAAAAACCAATTCAAGCCCCAGGACTGACATACGTAACAGAAAAATGAAGAATCCAATTTTGTTTTGTTTTGTTTTGTTTTTTTTTTTTTTGCCAGTGTTGGGCTTGAGCTCAGGGCCTGAGCACTGTCCTTGGGTTTTCTCAAGGCTAGAGCTCTACCACTTGAGCTTCAGGACCACTTCCAGCTTTTTCTATGTATGTGGTACTGAGGAATTAAACCTGGGTCTTCGTGCATGCTAGGCAAGCACTCTACCACTAGGCCAAACTCCCGGCCAAGAATCCGATTTTTTTTTCCAGTCTTGGGGCTTGAACTCAGGGGCTGAGCACTGTCCTGAACACTTTTACTCAAGGCTAATGCTCTGCCACTTGAGCCACAGCACCCCTTCTGGCTTTTTCTATGTATGTGGTACCAAGGAACCTAACCCAAGGCTTCAGGCATTCTACCACTAGGCTATGCTCCCAGTCCCAGAACCCAATTTCTAAGTTGCAAAAAAGCCTAACATTTACTCAGACCTCTAGTTCTTCCCCTCTGACTACATTCCTCAAACTGATCAAACTACAACGAACTGGCCTTTTTGGAATCCTTACCATCTCCCCTCTGTAACTAAAGTTCTGTGTGAAGGGTTTCTCAGGAAATAACCTCATAACAGAGCCCTAGCCTCAGCTCTGTCAAAGTGTCTACAATCACTCCTAACATGCAGTAGCCTAATAGAACATGTGGAGCAAGGAATGTGGCTTAGTGGTAGAGAGCTTGCCTACCATACATGAAGCCCTGGGTTCAGTTCCTCAGTATCACATACACAGCAAAAGCTGGAAATGGTGCTGTGGCTCAAGTGATAGAGTGTTACCCTTGAGCAAAAGAAGCTCAGTGATAGTGCCTAGGTCCTAAGGAGTTCAAGCCCCAGGACCAGGGGGGAAAAGGTAAGATTTGAAAGGCTCCCTACTGCCTACAAAGTTTTGCACTTGCCCTTTACCTCACAGTATATCTGCCAAGGAGAATTATGTCATGGAAGGGTCAGAGACATGACAGCTGGTCATGGTGATGCAGACCTGTAATCCTACCTACTCAGGAGGTGAATACTGGATTATTAATTTGAGACTAAATAGCAGTTATTGAGACCCTGTCAAAAAAAGGGAACTGGGGTTGTGGCTCAAGTGCTAGAATGCTTGTTTAACAAAATCATGGCCCTAGGTTCAAATCCCAGTAGAGTGTGGGAGGTGATGTGTGTGTGATTCCTTTAAGCTCTGCACCTGATACTTTCAGCCTGTCATGATGAAGTGGTGCTGGCAGTAATAGGTTATGTAATGTTTTTAAAGAGATGATTGCTCACACCTTGCTGTCAACAGCACTTTATCCTTGTGGTATTCATCCCTCAGGGTCAAACTTAACGCTCCAGTCAGATTTCAACGTCTAGAGACAGAGGGAAGAATGCTAGTATATTCAGACACTCCAGGGACTGGGTAACTAGTTCTTGAAGGTTAGGGGCCCTTGTTATAAACCTCTCAGGCTCACCAGAAAGTTGGAGAAGGGACTGGGGGGATGCTATGACTTACCAGGAAATTGATCTGGAGGCGTGTTCCTCGCCTCCACCTGTTCACTTAGGAGGTTCTGGGAATGAAGATCTAGCAGATTTGAGAATTTCCCCTCTGCTGCCCTCTTAAGCCCTAGGGAGGTAAACCCCCTTCCATACCTCTTGGTCCAGCAGGGTCTCTCCCATCGACAAGATAAAAATCCCTATCCTTGGAACCACGCATTTCTCTTGCCATCCCTGGGCAGCAGCGCCCGGCGGAGGTGGGCAGGGGTGGGCGGGAGGGGGACGGCACAACCTGAAGCGGACCTCGGGGTTCCTTCCGTGCCTGGGCGAAGGCGCTGCAGTCCAGCCTCCGCCTGCCCGCGCACACCTGTCACCCCCGCCGACTCCTCGCCGCCCCCTCCTCCTCCCGCGCTGTATCTCCCCAGCCCCGGGCTGGCGGGGCGCGACGCGGCACGGGGCGTGGGCGTGCTGCGGGGCGACCATGGCTGTAGACTGTTACCTCCGGTTCCCACAGTAACAATCGAAAGCCACGGTTGCCCTGGAGACGCGGGGGCGGGGCGCGCGCCGCTGACGGCACCGCGGCGGCGGCGGCTCGGGCGGCTGACGTCAGCACCGCGGGGCCGTGGGGGGTGGGCGCGGGCTGGGGGCGGCGGAGCAGGCGCGGGGACTGCGCGGAGCGAGCGTGGGAGCACGCGGCCCCTCGCGGTCCACGGGGACCTAACACGCCACCGCCCCTGGGTGGCGCCCGCGCTGGGTCAGCACCGCGGACAGCGACGGCTCAGGCAGCGAGCGAGGGGCGGTGGGACCCCCCCGGGGGACAGAGGGGTCGGGGCACGGCGGGCAGCCAGGTCCGCGGTCCTGGGGCGGGGCCAGGCGTCGGTGGCCGTGACTGGAGACTGTTACTGAGGGCGGCCCGGGCAGTAAGCAGTCTAGAGCCAAGGTGCCGGCGCGCTGCCCGGACGGGGTGGGGGTGCCCTGGTCGCCCGCGGCTGGGGGAGTCTTTCCTTCCTCCTCCCGCCCTTCTCGGCCCCGGAGCTCGCGGAGAGGCACGCGACCCCTGACGTCAAAGTTCTGTGACGTCAAAGATGTCCCAGCTGGAAGGCACTTCCGGAGGCTGGGGGCGGGCGGGCCGGCGGGCGGGGGCCGGAGCCCCGCCCCGCCTGGTCCTGAGAGGACAGCTCCGCTCGCAGGGGCGGGCCGGGCTGGGCGTAGCGGGACAGCCCGACGGCTAGGGGAGGGGGCGCCCGGGCCGCTCGCGGGGCAGGGGTCGCGGACGGGGCCGTAGCCGCGGCGGCGGCGGCGGGGTGGACCTCAGTCTCTCTCTGCCGCCCCCGCTCACTCGGTCGGGGGCAGCCAGGCTGAGTCACCGCGCTGCGGGGAGATGGAGGAGAAGGGGGCGCGTCTCCTGGGTGGCCGGCATCTTCTCCCCACTTTCTTGGGAGGATGGCGCAGGAGCCCCGGCCGAGAGAGCCTGGGGGACTCGGGTCTGTCCTCTGCTTGGTGCTCCTCCGAAGTGGCTGCGTCTCCATCTGGGCAGGTGCGGCGCGGGCTGTGTCAGCCTCTGGATCCTGTGCCAGCAGCTGCAGGGACCCCCCCCCAGTCCTGTCCCCGTCCCCGCCCCGAGGGCCCCTCCAGCCCACCGCCCGTCCTCCGAGCCCGCGCACCGGCCCCTCCGCGGCCCCTCGGCCGTCCGCCCCGCTTACCTGGCGGGCCGCGCGGCGCCAGCGCCCGCTCGCCTCCCGCAGCCCGGCGGGCACCGAGGCTTTTATAGGCGAGCGTAGTACTCGTGTGGCGGCTCATTCATGCGGCCGCGGCTCCTACACACTGACGCGCTGCCGACGTCAGCGGGGAATTTAGGAAACGGGAAAAAGGGCTATTTATAGTGGCGAGACGGAGGGGGGCGGGGGCCCAAGCGGCGAGGAGTTGGGGGGGAGGAGAGCGCGCGGAAGCAGGAGCGGAGGGGGAGCGCGCCCCCCTCCGGACCCACAAGGGGTTAACTTTCCGGAACTGCGGGCGCGGCGGGGCGGGCAGGCGGGGAGGAGTGCGGGGAGCCGTGCGGGGAGGGCGCGGCGGCCCCGGAACGCGTTTATTCACCCTTCTCTTCCGGAACTCTGGGACTTGGTGGGGTGGCTCAGTCCTTCGCCCCGCCTGGTCCACGAGGGTCCTCATCTGGTGCCCCTCACCCCACTCCTCCTCGGCTCCCTGGACCCGACGGCTGTGACATCACAGAAGGGCTCTCGTCGTCACGCCCCGGGTGGCCACTTCGATGTCATCCCTTCCTCTTGGGGAGGGTAGGCAAGGAAGCTGTCCACACCTAGGGGTGCAGCGCTGGCCCTGGAGCCTCGGGGCTGGGGGAGGAAGAAGGGTAGACGCCCAGGCTAGACCAGGGAGGGAAGTGCCCGCCCCCTTCCCGGGGCAGTGCGGGCACCAGCCCGGAGCTGGAGAGGTGAGGGAGGGCTTCAAGAGCTGGTCAAGGGGTCCGGATGAGATGAGGGAGCACAGAGCAAAAGAAAGGGTAGCTTAGAAGCTCGGGGACAGGTTGGCAGTGCCCAGCTATGGCATCAAGGAGCTACTTCAGCACTGATTTTTGGAATGGGCACTGGCAGAGCTCATATGATGGTGATGGAGCCCAAGGGTTCAGCAGATTGGCAGAGGGAGACTTTCACAGGGTGCTGGGGGGGGGGGCGTCCGTTTTTGGAGGCCTTGGGGTTATTGAGGGTCAACACTGACTTCGGCCCATGCTTACACAGTACCGGAGAAATGGACGGCTCTGGACCACCCCGTGTTCTAAACAGGGGCGAGAGACAGGCGCTAGGCAAGGTGGGCAGAAAGCAGTGCCGAGGCAGGTGTGAGGCCTTCCCAGAGCGGGCAGCAGAGCTTTGACGGCGGGCTCGTGTGTAATTCCGGAGCAAGTGCTGAAAGGAAAGGAACCACAGTGGCACAGCGGACATGGGAGTGGGCCGTGGGCAGACTCATGCGGAATGCACACGAGGGACTCTTAGCTTAGATAATCTGACCAGGTCAAGAGGGAAAAAAATAGAGATTAAAGTCAGAGATGGGGAGATGAGGTCAGGTCAGAGACGCCCTGCTTGTCCACTGAGATTTGACCTCCCACAGGCCCCCTCGTTTGGCCAAAACCTTGGTCTCAATAGTTTTATTCGCCCGAAAGGTGTTTCTCTACGGAGAACTCGTGTTTATCCGTCAAAACCCAGCTCCAAGAGCACTTCTTTCCATGAGTCTCCTCACAGCTCCCTCCTCAGGTACACTCTTCCACCTTAGCCCGCGAGCCCCCGCTCTGCGGAAATGTCCAGCTCCACTCCCCTCGAGAGGAACCCGGAGCGCATGGTTTTCATCGTCGGGACCGTACCGTTTGTCCAGTGAAGAGGCTGTAGATAAAGCAGATCCGGAACACGCTGGGAAAACGGGCTGTGTGTGTGTTGGGGGGCGGGGAGGCGCTCAAGCCGCATCGGGAGTCCGGCTAGTTTGGACCAGAAAGCGGGGCCAGGCTAGGAGGCTGCGGAGGGAGGGAGGCCTCTGGGGGGCGCCCGAGATCTTGGCGTCCAGTTAGTGACCGCGGCGGCCGCCCCAGGCCGAGTGACTCAGTCCCTACCTCTAGCGGGGGCGCGGGGGGCCCGAGAGCCGCGCGGGGAGCGGCGAGTTGCGGCCGCCTCCCGCCCAGCGGCCCCGCGCTGTTGCTAAGCTCTCCCAGGCCGCGGAGAGAAGCGATCTGGGCGAACCTCATCGGTTACCATGGTAACGCGGCGCCCCAGCCCTTCGCGCCCGGTGGCGGAGGGAGGCGTAGCCAATGAGAAGCAGCGGGCGGTTTCGGGGACCCCCCCCTCGCTCCCTTGGCGTGTGGGCGGGGGTCAGGAGGTGCGGGGGTGAGAGGCAGAGCGTAGGCCACCGAGACGCGGTGATCGCGCCGGTCCCAGTGCCCGCGCGGGGCTTTGCGGGGGACACTTCCGGAGCCTGTACAGGGTCCCCCCCTTTCCGGAAGAAACATCACTCTTACGAGCCGATCCTTCCAGGGGGGTGCAGAACCTTCTCCGGGCCTTAAGCCAACGGACCTTCAAGACATGTTTTGGTTGGGGAAAAACTCATCCAGGACTAGTGGAAATGGCTCGCGTGGGGGATCTGGGTCACTCCTGCTCAGCAGAAGTCCCCAGAAGCTCCGGACAGCCATTGGCAACGGAATGTTCTGGGGACCAGAGATGTCCGACCATCCAGCGAGTGTCGCTGCCTGGATATGGTCTGGGGGGCGCCAGTGGGTTTCACGAGTACCTGAGTGTCGGCGGGCGTGGGGGTGGGGCGGGGCCAAGTGGGCAGTGGCGTCCAGGAATGTCCACGGAGTGTCCCTGAGAACTTGTCTACCTTGGCCTCAGGATTTCCCCTCTCCCTGCTGTCATCAGAGTTCCCCTCCTTGTGGACAGGACTTTTCCGAACTTTGGGTAACATTCATAGAGAACACACATGGGAACAGTCAGTTCAAAACCACAGGGTTCATGACACGCGTCGGTGCTGTACTTGAGTCTCCAGGTGGGCACATCTGGACGAGCAAACCTACGGCTCTCCAGCTGGGCTGGGCATCTGCGATGCTCCGTCCGTCCAGGTGCGCGCGAGCGAGATCGGGGCGGGGGGGGGGGGGGGGGGCGCTCCCGTCCGCGGCCGCGAGGTGGCGCCATAGCTGCGGCTGCGCCTGCCGGCCGGGCAGCCCCAGATAAGAGTGTGCGGAAAGCGCGGCGGGTCTGAGACGCGACCAGAACGCGGGGAGGACGGACCAGCAGGACAGACCGACTGGGGGCCCGGCGGGCGGAGGGCAGCGCAGCCACGTCCCCCCTGGATCCGCCGTCAGCCGGGCCCGGGGCTTCCGACATGCCCCCCAGGTGGGTCCTGGAGTTGGGGACCGGGAGGGACGAGGGACCCGGGACGGTCCGGTACCCGCGCTCCGGCCGCGTCTAGCGCATCCTTTGGCGCGGGCGCCCCATCGCGTTTGGCGTCCGTGGCTCGGGCTGCCTTCCCCGGGGGACTCGGACGGCAGGGCCGCCGCTCCTTGCCGGGTTCACGGCGGGGTCAGCGGCCCGGGGCCGGCTCTGCCCGCACATGGGCTGGAGAGGCGAGGGGAAGAGCAGGGGAGCTGGCGGGCGGGGCTGGCAGGGGCGCTGCCCTGGCACAGCTCGGCGCCTGGCAGCGGGGCGGGTGGGGCGCGGGCTAGGAGCTGCCACTGCCGCGGGGAGGGGAGCCCGGCCGGGGTGCGGCCTCAGGTAACGGGCCGCGCGGTCGTGCGGGCCAGGCGGGGAATGGGGCCCGGCGGTCGAGCAGGAGGGCAGGGGAGCTGTGGAGTCGGCTCGGTCCAGGGGGCCGCGAGGAAAAGCTGAGAGCCGAGGGACTGAGGGGGGGGAGGTGGCGCGCTCCTCCCGCCCTGCCTGAAGTTGGGAAACTTTTCCCTAAGTTTGGGGCGGCCGGGTTCCGGGGGAGAGGGGGTCCGGAGGGAGCTGGGGCGGGAAGCCGCGAGGTCCGCGAGTGCAGAGCCGAGGCCAGGGCTGGGGCATGAAGGCGGGTGGGGCGCAGGCCGGGGGTCAGGGCCGCCGTGGGCCGCGCGCCGTGCCCGCCCGGGGCGCTGCCCCCTCCCTCCCCTGGGAGCTGCGTGGCTCCCCCCGCCCCCCCACCTGCTTCCTGCCTCAGCCTCCTGCCCGATATAACGCCCTCCCCGCGCCTCGGCCCGGCCTTCGCGCTCTGCCCGCCGCGGCAGCCGCCGCTCCGCTCCCCGCGCCACTGCCCCAGCCCCAAGCAGGGGCTGACAGCCCCCAGCCAGGGCGGTGCCTCGGTGGGCACCGCGCTCCCGTCCTCGGTGTTATTTCCCCCAACGGGGGCAACTTCTCCCGAGGCGGGAGGGCGGCTCTCTACTCGGCTCCTTTGCTCCCCACTTGGGCAAAATTGTTTGGCCCTGAATGACTTTTCCCGAAGCGGACATTTTACTTAAGTCGGATAACTGTCTGCGAAAGGGTCACTGCGCCTCAACAGTTGGCTCCTTGGAAGTCCCCAGCACCCAGCCCGTGTGTCCGGCAGCGCCTGGGCCTGGAGCACCCAGGCCTGCTCGGCCTCCTCTCCATCCGCAGCCGTCCTCCTTCCTCTCCTCGCCGTGCTCCGGGCCGGCAGGCCTAGGCTACGCTTCCCGGAGGCCGCCGGTCCTCCCACGCCCGTGCCCAGGCCGCGGTGCCCCATGCCCCCGCTCAGCTGAGGGGAAGGGGAAGTGGAGGGGCCGGGCCGGGCACCGGCGGCCGGGGCGCTGCGTGGCTCTTAACCCGCTGCCGTGTGTCCCCGCAGGAGAGTGTGCTGGGCAGACGATGCTGGACACGATGGAGGCGCCCGGCCACTCGAGGCAGCTGCTCCTGCAGCTCAACAACCAGCGCACCAAGGGCTTCTTGTGCGACGTGATCATCGTGGTGCAGAACGCCCTCTTCCGCGCGCACAAGAACGTGCTGGCGGCCAGCAGTGCCTACCTCAAGTCCCTGGTGGTGCATGACAACTTGCTCAACCTGGACCATGACATGGTGAGCCCGGCCGTGTTCCGCCTGGTGCTGGACTTCATCTACACCGGCCGCCTGGCTGACGGCGCCGAGGCGGCTGCAGCGGCCGCGGTGGCCCCGGGGACCGAGCCGAGCCTGGGCGCGGTGCTGGCCGCTGCCAGCTACCTGCAGATCCCCGACCTCGTGGCGCTCTGCAAGAAGCGCCTCAAGCGCCACGGCAAGTACTGCCACCTGCGGGGCGGCGGCAGCGGCGGCGGCGGCTACGCGCCCTACGGCCGGCGGGGCCTCCGGGCCGCGACGCCCGTCATCCAGGCCTGCTACTCGTCCCCGGCCGGGCCTCCGCCTCCGCCCAGCGCGGAGCCGCCGTCCGGCCCCGAGGCCGCCGTCAACACACACTGCGCCGAGCTTTACGCCTCGGGCCCGGGCCCGGCCGCCGCCCTCTGCATCCCGGAGCGCCGCTGCTCCCCCCTCTGCGGCCTGGACTTGTCCAAGAAGAGCCCGCCTGGCTCCTCGGCCCCGGAGCGGCCGCTGGGGGAGCGCGAGCTGCCGCCGCGACCCGACAGCCCTCCCAGCGCCGGGCCCGCCGCCTACAAAGAGCCCCCGCTCGCGCTGCCGCCGCTGCCGCCGCTGCCCTTCCAGAAGCTGGAGGAGACCGCCCCGACTCCCGACCCGTTCCGAGGCGGCGGCGGCAGCCCGGGACCCGAGCCCCCGGGCCGCCCCGACGGCTCCAGCCTCCTGTACCGTTGGATGAAGCACGAGCCCGGCCTAGGTAGCTACGGCGACGAGCTGGGCCGGGAACGCAGCTCCCCGGGCGAGCGCGGCGAGGACCGCGGCGGGGACCCGGCCCTGTCCCCCGGGGGGCCGCCGCTCGGCCTCGTGCCGCCGCCGCGCTACCCCGGCAGCCTGGACGGGCCCGGCGCGGGCGGCGACGGCGACGACTACAAGAGCAGCAGCGAGGAGACGGGCAGCAGCGAGGACCCCAGCCCGCCCGGCGGCCACCTCGAGGGCTACCCGTGCCCGCACCTGGCTTACGGGGAGCCGGAGAGCTTCGGCGACAACTTGTACGTGTGCATCCCCTGCGGCAAGGGTTTCCCCAGCTCGGAGCAGCTGAACGCGCACGTGGAGGCGCATGTGGAGGAGGAGGAGGCGCTCTACGGCCGAGCCGAGGTGGCCGACGTGGCGGCCGGGGCCGCTGGCCTCGGGCCCCCTTTTGGCGGCGGCGGGGACAAGGTCGCCGGGGCTCCGGGCGGCCTGGGAGAGCTGCTGCGGCCCTACCGCTGCGCGTCGTGCGACAAGAGCTACAAGGACCCGGCCACGCTGCGGCAGCACGAGAAGACGCACTGGCTGACGCGGCCCTACCCGTGCACCATCTGCGGGAAGAAGTTCACGCAGCGCGGGACCATGACGCGCCACATGCGCAGCCACCTGGGCCTCAAGCCCTTCGCGTGCGACGCGTGCGGCATGCGCTTCACCCGCCAGTACCGCCTCACCGAGCACATGCGCATCCACTCGGGCGAGAAGCCCTACGAGTGCCAGGTGTGCGGGGGCAAGTTCGCGCAGCAACGCAACCTCATCAGCCACATGAAGATGCACGCCGTGGGCGGTGCGGCCGGCGCCGCCGGGGCGCTGGCCGGCCTCGGGGGACTCCCCGGCGTCCCCGGCCCCGATGGCAAGGGCAAGCTCGACTTCCCCGAGGGCGTCTTCGCCGTGGCCCGCCTCACGGCGGAACAGCTGAGCCTGAAGCAGCAGGACAAGGCGGCGGCGGCGGAACTGCTAGCGCAGACCACGCACTTCCTGCACGACCCCAAGGTGGCGCTCGAGAGCCTTTACCCGCTGGCCAAGTTCACGGCCGAGCTGGGCCTCAGCCCCGACAAGGCGGCCGAGGTGCTGAGCCAGGGCGCTCACCTGGCCGCGGGGCCCGACGGCCGGACCATCGACCGTTTCTCCCCCACTTAGGGCGCCCGTCGAGGCCCCGCCAGGCCTGTGCCTCGCGGCCTTGTCTTCTTGGGGAGCGGCGCGGCGGCCGGCCGGCACTCGGCTCCCAGGACCACTCGTAGCAGCAGCGTGGCCGCAGTGGCGGCCCCGCCTCTCGGCGGCCTCACCTGGCCTCAAAGCTCTGTGCCTTAGCCCGCGGTGGGGGTGGGGTGGGGTGGGGGAGGGGAGAGTTATATTTTTGATATCAGCTTTGACCAAAGGAGACCCCGGCCTCTCCCCCTTCTTCCTGTGGTTCGTTGGCCCCCTCCCCCGGCTCCGTGCTGCTCTTGGGGGGAGGGGTGTCCCTGTCTGGGCGCTCTCCGCCCTACCTCCGGCCCTCGCGACCACACCCATTCTCACTGTGAATCTCCCCGCAGGGGTCGGAGCGTTGGGCAGCGTTGGGGAGAGGGAAGGGGACTGAGCCGCCGGAGGGGCCCCTGCCTCCCACTCCCGACTGCCCCGGGACTAATAATGTGAAGTTCCTCATTTTGCACAAGTGGCACTAGCCCCAGGGCCAACCCTCCTCTTTCTTAACCACCAGGGTGAGGAATTCTGGAGCCAGAACTGAGACAGCCCTGGCCTACCAGTCTTCCACTCCGGTGTGGTTCCACCCCCCCCCTCCCCCCCGCCCCGTCCCGGGTCCCGGACCATATTTATTGCATGCGCCCCGGGTGGCCCCCAGCCTCAGCCCGCTATGGGCTGGGTTGGAATTCGGTCTCCTTAGCTCCCTCCTCTTTGTTTGTATATTTCCTATCTTGTACACAGGCTCTCCCAGAGCCGATTCCATTTTCTATACTCGAACCAAACAGCAATAAAAGCAGTAACCAAGGTCCCCAATCCTGCTGCTCTCTTGTGCCCCAAATAAGACTACAATGGGGGGGGTGAGGGTGGTGGTGGCAGGTGTACAAGCTTGGACCCGCAACCCCTCCTCAACCCCAGAAACAGACTAATAAGACGTCAAGTTTGTTTCATAACTAAAAATTTATTAAGGAAACAAAACCAGGGCTTCAAATGGGACAAGAAGAGAGGATCTCAAAGGAGGAGGCCAGGACCTTGTACCCCAAAGAGCCAGTCTTCTGAGCACCAAGGCCCTTGGCACTCATACCTCCAAACCACTGGCCTGGTGCTCCTGCCAGCCCCCTTCTAGCATGGTCCTGGGTCTAGAGAAGGCCCGGCATCCTCAGGGAAGCTCCCAACTGCTGGGCAGGCTGGAGAGGCAGTGGGGAGATTCTGGCTGGCGCCATCAAGATTTACTTTTGCTCCAGTTAAGACCCCATTTACCCCTCTGTCCTCCTTTATCCCTTATCACTCATGTATGGAGTAAGTGATTTCTGGAAGGAAACTTCCAGAGTGAGGTTGTAAGGGCACCAACTAAAGGGGCAACAAAAACTTAAAAGGTAAAGGACTGCCGTAAGTTCTTCTCAGAAGTAGAAGGAAAAAAGCCAGAAGCAGAGTGAACACTCTAGGCTGGGTAATGCTTCACCAGACTTGAGCCAGCCTACTCTCAGACTGGGCTGTTTTAGTCTGGAAGCTTCTCTGAGCTAGGAGGCCTGGGGAGGAAGGAAAATGAGTGGGAAAGCTTTTAATATGTTTCCGCCACAGGTAGTGGAGGAGGAAGATTCAGTGAGAGAAACCCCACGAGGAGGAACTGAAGTGAGGAAGTTGAGGGGACCAGGTCCTGGGAAAGAGCAACTACGAAGAAGGGAAGGGTGAAGAGAGGTTCAGAAGGAGGGCTGTTGATGGAAGGATAAGAGTCTAAAGGAATTTCCCCCCAAAAAAGGGATACGAGCAAAAGGAAGGTCAAGGAGGGGAGTGAGCAGGTGAGCAGAGCGAGCAGCCACCAGGGAAGTCTGAGTCAGACCAGATGTCTGCTCCCTCCAGACCCACAGCAGTACAGGGAAAAACAAGGGCAAAGTGCAAGGGACACAGTTGGCAGGACAAGGAGGAACGATGGGTGTGTGTTTGGGGTGGGGGTAGTGGAGGCTGGGGCCTGGGGCTGCTTGCTATTAGGGACAGAACCTAACCACAGGGGGGCGGGGGAGGGGGTGAAGGAGAATCCAAGCCTCAGGGAGACAGACATACCCTGGGCACTTTCTTCACAATAGCCAAAGCCTCTAGGGCACATTTGTGCCAGAGGTTCTGCAGATTAAAAGGGGTCTGTGATTTCACCTCCATCTGATGGAAACTAGAACCCCT
The DNA here is from genome assembly GCF_031878675.1 of Megascapheus bottae. Taxonomy (NCBI): domain Eukaryota; kingdom Metazoa; phylum Chordata; class Mammalia; order Rodentia; family Geomyidae; genus Megascapheus; species Megascapheus bottae. Next base: position 27,113,395 of record NC_143525.1, on the reverse strand, counting down.
ACCCCATCACCACTAGAGAAAGTGGCCAAGTCCTGGGGGTTAGCAGGCCTTGCCCCTGCCCTGAACGAGACAGGGGGTCGGGGACTGCTGAGAGCATGGGCGGCCTGTCTGGCTTGCCCACCTGTTGTCACTGTAGCCAGCCACCTCCCTGCTAAATCTTGGCAGCCCAGGAGGGCCCCAGCAGCTTCCACCCGACCCTTGGAAGGGGCTCTGTGAGGAGCAGCTCCCCCACAGCACGGCCACGGTGTGGGTTGGAAGAGGATGGTTTATTATCTGGGTGGATTGGTGGCTCAGGCACGTGGGCATCTTCTGTGCTACAGTGGGTGCCTGGTGGCCTCTCAGGAACGGTTCCATTGTGGGTGGACCCTAGCATGGCCCCCTCAGCCCACCTGGGCCCACGTAAGGAAGGCTGGGATGTCCCGCACAGGCACATTTCTCGTCAGGGCCTTCACACGCAGGTTCCGGTCATCTGTCAGCAACACCACCTCCCGCAGTAGGCGGATTGGCTCTTCTGTTGACACAGAAAGCAAAAGGACTTCACTGAGGACAGGAGGCAAAAGAGCTGGCAGGCTCCTCTAGCTGCGGAGGGGAATGTGGTCCTGGAAGGAGCAAGTCTTTCTTCTTCCAACTCTCAGACATGGGCTGCCCCTCTCCTGCTCTTAGAGGGAGACAGTGAGGTGGGGCAGGGGCTGGGGTTCTGCTCTGAACTCCTGCCTGCCAGACAGGACTCTGTTCTGCCTTGTACCTGTGAAATACCCAAACCTACTAGCCACCCATAGACTGTTCAGGGCTCTGCACTCCTAGGGGTAGCAGCTCCTTGTCTTCTACTACTCACTGCGTGGCTGACCCTGGACTCACAAAACTTTCTGCACATTCTCTCCTCACTACAGAGATAGAAATCCAAAGCTGGACAGAAATAGCATGCCAGGCTCCAGGTATAGGGAAAGGGGTTAGCTCAAGCGAGCCTTGGGGAGAAATAGGCAGGTTTCCATAGAGTTTTACCAAAGGGGGTCTTGGTACTAAGGCCAAATGATTTCTTCTATTAAATAAAAGTAACCTATGTATATCTAACAGTACTGATGAGTAAAAAGGAAATGAAAAACTGGGATTATCCTCACAGCTGTCTGGTACCTTAGAGGTAGCTTTGTGTATCCTTCTAGATTATGCACATTTCCAAGCACACATATACTCTGTGTGTGTGTGTGTGTGTGTGTGTGTGTGTGTGTGCGCGCGCGCGCGCGTGTATGTGTGTGCGCTTTTCCCCTACAAAGCTGAGATCAAACTAGTGGTATTTACTTTATTCAAATATTATACACTTAAAACACCTTCTTACATCAGAACATAGCCTTCATTCTGTTTATATTACTTCATAATGTCTTTACTATCTCTTCCCCTCTCTGACCTTTAATGTACTAAGGAGAACTTAAAACAGGCCAAGTAGACATGCAAGTGATGCCACCACCTCTGGCAGGCCCACTTGGGTGGCACATCCACGCCAGTCCTGGCTTGGGTATTTCCTAGCGGAGGTCCAGCAGACAGTGAAACACAGGAAACATCCCGTGGTGTTCACAAACTGCGTGGGCTGGTGGGGAAAGGGACTGCAAACATCCATGTGCCCTCCAGTCGTTTCAGGCTTGCCAGCTCCAGGCAGGGAGGCTAAGAACTGGCTTTTAACTTCAAGGAAGAGTTTTGGGAACAAAGGAAAGATAGGCTCTCCGTTCTGAAGTGTGTAAGGGAGTTAAAGAACTGTGGTGGACAGAGGGTGAATTAAGTGGCCCATGGACATGGGGTTTAAGACCCACTGCCCGGGCCTCTCCCCCTGATCCGCGGGAGGTGGGGAGTGGTGCCTGTTTCTGTGGGGGGCTCCCAGCTGCCTGTCTAGGGCTGTCTACAGTCTCACTGTTCCTGCCCTGGGCCTCAGACAAGGAGTCCCAGGCCTTAGGTCAGCCAAGCAAGGCCCAGCGTTGCCGGCAGGGGCCTGCAGGGGTTTCTGTGGAGACTTTGAGACGTTTTTAACAATAAACATCCTCTGTTTCGACATTGGTAACTTCACTTTGTTAGAAACCAGAGACTGTCTTCTTGTCAGGCCCCATCCGCCATAATCCACATGATTTTAAAATTCTACCTCGTTTCCACATAAACATTTGGTGACGGTTTCTCTGTGGATCTGACAAGTTAATCTGCTAAGAATTCACACTGACAAATGGGGTTTGATTACACCAGCCGTTGCTGATGTCATTCTGATAGAGGCAGTGCTGAGGATGGCATGGGTTCTCACAGGCTGCTGGGGTGGCGGTTGTGGTAGCGGTGGAGGGAGGAGTAAGGCCAAAGCCTAAATGCATCTGCGCTAACCAAGGCTGAGCAGCGGGGGAGCATGCTTCCTCATAAGATCTTCTGCAGTCCTGCCTACCTCTACCTCAGGAGTGCCTTTTTCAGCTGGACCCCCTGCAGAAGCTCCAGTCTTGTGACCAGCTCCTGGCATGGAGACTCAGTCAAAGGGAGGGCTATGCTAGCTAACATGGGTGCGGTGAGACAGGAGAGAAGACGACCCCTATGCCAGCACGGACGCCAGGGCTAGCACATGAACAGAGGAAATAGAGAGGTGAAAAAAATAGAAAAAAAGAAACCCAACAAGCTATATATATGAAGACGGAAACTATGATGGGGTGAAGCTCAAGTGGCTCAGGGAGAGCCCTTGTCTAGCCAGCGTGAGTCTCTGATGCACAGTCCAGTACTACCAAAAAAAAAAGTATCAGGACAGAAATTCAGTGGTGAGAACTACCAGCTCTGCAGATGACAATGAGCTAGGAGGTGCTAGAATTCCTTCCAAAAGAAACGTCAGAATCCTGGGAACCAGGAGCAAAAAACTCCCGCATGTCATGGAGCCTGTAGTGCTGTGCAGAAAGCTCAGGGATGAGGGTTAGGTCAGGGTTAGGTGCAAAATTGCCCCACGGTGGCCTCCTCACCAAAAGATTCTTGAAAACTAGGCTGTAGGGTCAATCCTCAAACTTTCCCCTGCCTCCAATTCTGGCCAGTCTGCAAAATGCACAGCTCCCAGCCACAGAGACTGGGGAGAAAGGACTATTCCTTGTTGGGGAGGCACTCTGCCCCAGGCTCATTACAGGGTAGGAGGGTGGCCACTGGGGACTGTACTCCTCAGGGCAGCAGAGGGCTGGACACAGGAGACCACAGCCAGAACAAGCTACACTGAATCATAAGGACATTCTTGCTGTCAGAGGGAACTCACCAAGGACCCAAGAAAGGAAATGGATGCAGAGTGAGTGAGAAAGCTCACTGCCCAGAGCTGGGCTTCCTGAGCTAGGCCAGTACCCACCTGCTGGTTTCTGGGTGTGGGGGAGCTAGGATAGGAGGTCTAATCTGGAGGGCAGGAAATGTGCTTGCCTCAGTCTCGCATAGGCCTGCCTGGGTTTCCTAGAGCTGAGTCAATGGAGGGACTCTTCTCAGGGGCTGAGGATGGGTGAAGCAGGGCAGGGCTACGGATGATTCTGAGAAGAGGCTAAGACTTACCTTTGCTGGTGGGCATGAAGTCTTTAGCCTTGTCTTTGCAGTAGTGGAGGCAGCAAGAAAGGATTAAGTCATCATTGTTACCCTGGAAGGAAAGACAGTGTGAGAAGCACCACTGGGCAGGAGGGGGCGCCATGTGGAGGAGGCAGAGGTATCCTTCCAGGGCCATGTCCTGGAGTCCCTGTGTTAGTCAGGCTCTGCTTGAGTCTAACTGTGTTGAGAGATACAGGGGTCAAGGAACTCCTCACCCCTAGTTCTCAAAGGTGGCTGCTCCCTTAGTTGCTCAGACTGGTAGACTTCCCTTTAATTGTTCCATTCTGGAAACCCTGGTCTACAGTGAGCTGTGGGCTTCCCCTCCCTGCTGAGGGTCTTACCAGCTGGCCAGTGATGTCTTCACTGCGAAAGGCGATGGATTCAAGTTCATTGCCACGGCTGGTCAAGGCCCGTAGACAAGAATCCCGACTCTCAAATCTTCGCTCAAGGAACTCAATGGACTTCCGGGCCTTTTCTTGTACCACACGGGCATAGCCCCCTGCCCGGTGGTCTGTCTCCTGTCCTTTAGCCAGGCCATCCAGTTCATTGATCACTGAAAAGACAGAGCCCAGGAGGTGTAAACCTCAGCAATCTGCAGTTACATTTGCCTTTATCCAAGGTCTCTATCCACTTGCTTTTCTGGCTAATCGTTTCACAGACCACAGAGGCTACCTTCCTTCCAGGAGTCTTTTAGTGAAACCAGAAGAGTGGTAGAAGAGTCCCTAACTGTCACGGTGTCCTGTCTCCTTCCTGCCTCTTTCCTAGGGCCTTGTCTTCCTCCTGGAAGGAATTCCTAGGAATTTTCTGGAGCTGCTATATTCAGAGAAATGAACCTGGCCCTTCTATCACATCCTTTATTTGCAGATCAAATGAAAAGGGTCCTTCAAGAGTACATAGTATCAACTTTTGGGGACTCCTACCCTTGCCAGCAGTCCCAGAGGGGCGAAGTTGTACATGCCCCCCTCTGGCACAGTGCAAGGAAATCAGCACAGACTAAGAGTAGTCATAGCTTCACTTGCAAATGCCCTGGTATTTCTCAAAACCATAACCTTGGCACATTACCTCCTTGATACTGTGTGTGTGTGTGTGTATGCCTGTCTGCCCGTCTATGTGTCTGGGACATGGCTTCATTTCTGGTGAAGATTCTTTCCAAAATTCCAGCCAAAAGCCTGAGGTCAAGTGGGAAATATGCAATCCTTGGGGGCTCCGGGAGACTTTGGGGTCTGAGGCCTCTCTTTAGTACAGTGATTCATGGCTTGAGTCGGCATGAGCATGCTGTTCCACAGTGAGCCTGGCACTCATTGTCTGGGTATTCAGAAACACTTTCAGGAAAGGGGCCATGTGGGAAGAATACACACACACACACACACACACACACACACACACACACACACACACACACACACACACACACACACGATGCCCATGCTTTTGGCAATCTGAGATTGCAGTGTCCACACCAATGCATGGCTGAGATTGGGGAACAGTGGTAGATGGGTATATGGTACAGCAAACAGAACATCAAACAGGACAAACTGGTATTCTATCCCCAAATCTGCTTTCCTGCTTCCAAACTAAACAGGCTTCAAAGGGGAAAACTTGTTTGTGCTTCTGCGCCAGGAGGGACTTCTCAAAGCTGGGGTCAGGCCTAAGGAGCATGGAGCAGGTTAAAGAACACAAGAAACAAGCAGGGAAAGATGTGGGCTTAACCCTTTGTTGTTCCGGACATTGGGCCAGGAATCCACCAAGGAATGAGGAATGCTTAATAGCACGGCTCACAGCAGCACTGGGAGAGGGCAGGGCCTGCACAGCTGAAGCAGAGTTGGAGAGGCTGGCCAGGACATGCGTGTGGCTGCAGCACGGACCACAGGTCCCAGTGCCCTGGGAAATTATTAGCGTTGTTTTATCTGTGTCCTCTAGATTTTTTTTTTCCTGTGATTCTCTCTCCTATCAAATCTGTATTTCCATACTGACCCATAAACTCCCCAGGGCCAAAGGACATAGCTCTTCCTTTTGCTGGACCTCGCAGGAAGGAGATGTGGAGCACAGTAGGGAACCATCAGGGCTAGTGAGCAGGGGCCTGGCTGGCTGGGAAGGTGCTTTCTGACCTATTGGGTGCTCCACTGAGATATGAGCACGCTCTCTGTTAGAACCAGTTCCCAATCATTTAGGAAAAAAGTTCAGTGGTCTTTCTTTTCCCTCAAACCCTCCTGGGAGGAAAGCACAGAGGCATGTCCTGAAAGGCAGCCCACCCTAGGACACAGGGCAGCACCGGGAAGTGGACGGGGATGATCTTGCTGCTCTGCCCTATGACAGAAGTTGCTCCTCTTTTGAAGTACAGAAAACCTTCCCTTAGGTCTAAGGGCCTGGGTCTAAGAGGTTCTGGCCAGGCCACATGGGGAGGGGGAAGGAAGACGGGGAGGGTGGAGGAGGGAGGAGGGCTGCTTCAGTGCCAACATTCTCAGGTGGTGCTAACGTGTTTCCCACAACCCCCCAGGGTTCTACAGGCACTGAAGGGGCGGATGTTTCCTGCCCTTTGTTTCCATCCCCATCTGGCACTAAGACACTTGGGACTGGGAGGGAAGGCCCAGTGGAACATCTTGGCATGGATGTCAGAGGTGGCTTGGCAGGCAGACTGCCAGTCTAGTGGCTTTTCCAGAGGACAGGGCTCCCGAACTTGCTGAGAGGGGTGTATTAAAAAGCCTGGGCTTCACAACCATCTCCCACACCTTCTGCTAGTGTATCAGCTATATTCAACAGGGGTTCAGAGCCCAAAGCCATCCTCAGGCTGATCTACCATAGAGCTCCAAGAACTAAGGGTGCCCAGATGGTCTCTCAGAAGCCGCTCAGCTGGGAAAAGCCAGCTTTCGGGGTCCTGAGCTGCTGACCCTGCACCAGCCCCAACGACCAGGCAGTGGTAAATACTTAAGTGGCAGGAATCCACAGCCAAGGGCTTGCTCGGGAGGGTTCCTGTCAGCCTGGCCTTGGGATGACACTGGGCCAGAAGAATGCTACCTCAACCCAACAGAATGATCATGAAAAGCTACAAGACAATCAGACCAAAGGCATCTAACCACTTCAAAATCCTCCCAGCCTCCCTGCCAGACCACCCAGCAGCACTGCCGTTATCTGCCAGGGCTGAGTGTTTACCAATAACGGGAACCAGCTTTGCTGTTTTACTGCAAGCTTTATAAGGATAAAAACAAGGGCTGGGCTCATGCAGCCGCTGGTTGCTGGGACACAGGAGTCCATTTGCTCAAGCAGTTTAAGCCGTGGATCAGCCATAATAATTTGAACTGCTTTGATTATTAAACAATTTTCCTTGCCCCACGCATTCCCTGTTTCCCTGCAAATCCTGTCTTACACACGCACAGCAGGGCTTTGCCTGCCTGGCCCCAGGCGTGGGGTGTGAGTAGAGGGGGCTGTTACGCATGTGTAGGGTTACTCTGCCTAGCTACTCACTCACCGATGAGAGGAACCACCAGGATGTACTTCCTGCTCTCCAGCAGTCGTGCCAGACTGGCCAGGTGGTCAATGAAGCCGTTGGTGTCAGGTACGAGGAACAAGGGTCTGATCTCCAGCTCCATCTGTCTCATCTGACTCTGGTCCTCCAGCACAGCCTACAGGGACATAGAATGTAAGAATGTAAGGGAGCCAGAGAGTGAGCAAGCGAGCAGGTGGGTGAGCCAGGGCCCTGACTCAACAGTGTGTCAGTATCCTGACCCCCTCCAGAGGTGCAGCTGGCCTGTCAGGCCTGAATCAAAATCAACAGGGACCAAATGGCTATCAGGAAATAGGGCATCAGTAAATCCTGCCTATGACAAGAAAGGACCTGATGGTATTAAATAGAACAGGTCTTTGGAAACAGAACCTTGGGCTAAAAAAGTCAAGGAGCTCATCCTCTGGAAAGGAAAGGGGTATCATGGACATTATCCAGGCACCATATACAAGGTCATGTCTCAGTCCAGGCCTTTAGAAATATTCAAAAGAGATTTGATTTGATTAGTTGAATTCACTGCATACTAAAACCCATTACAAACTGAATAAACAACAATACAAAAACGTGGTAAAGTTAAACTTGATGAAAAAGTGCTATTAACTGGCCACTAATAATCAATCATCTGCAACAGCAAGTGTGAGTGCAGTAAGGTGAATTAAGCCCCAACTCACATGCATGCCGAGTCAACACCCAGACCCATTAGAACTTCCACCATCTTCCCTCTCCTGGCATGGTGTTTTTGTTTTGCTTTTTGCCAGTCCTTGGGCCTGACCTCAGAGCCCGGGCACTGTTCCTGAGTTTCTTTTTGCTCAAGGTTAGCACTCATCATCTGAGCCACGTCGCCACTTCCAGCTTTTTCCATTTATACGGTGCTGAGGAATCAAATCCAGGGCTTCATGCATGCTAGGCAAGCACATTACCACTAAGCCATATTTCCAGCCCCTGGCACAGTATTTTGTTGTTTTTTTTGCCAGTCCTGGGGACTGAACTCAAGGCCTGAGCACTGTCCTTGAGCTTTCCTCAAGGCTAGTGCTCTACCACGTGAGCCACAGCACCCCTTCTGCCCCTTCTTGCTTTTCTTATGTATATGGTACCAAGGAAAAGAAACCCAGGTCTTCGTGTATGCCAGGCAAGCACTCTTACCACTAGGCAAAACTCGCAGCCCTGGTATGGTCTTTTCTTCTTTTTTTTTTTGTGGGTCATGGGCTTGAACTTGGCCTGGGCTGTCCGGGAACCTTCAGCTCATGGCTACCGCCCTACCCCTGGGCCCGGACACTGTCCCTGAGCTCTTCAGCTCAAGGCTATCCTTGAGCCAACCCCCACTTCCTGTTTTCTAGAGGTTAATTGGAGATTAAGAGTCTTAGGTCCTTTTGTGCTCTGGCTGGCTTTGAATCTTGGTCCTCAGATCTCAGTCTCCTGAGTAGCTAGGATTACAGGCGTGACCCACCTTGTCCGGCTGGCACAGTATTTTCTAAACGTTGGCCTTTCTGGCTCTATTTTGACTCTTTGCCATAACCTTGTATAGGTAATACTATTATTGACTTCATGTTCTCTCTTCTTCTTTTTTGATGCTAGTACTGGAGCTTGCACTGAGGGCATGGGTGCCCTCTTTGAATTTTATTCAAGGCTAACACTTCACCACTTGAGACACAGCTCCATTTCTGGCCCTTTCTTGGTAGGTATTTGGAGATAAGAGTCTCGTGGACTTTTCTGCCTGGGCTGATTCTGAACTGTGATCTTTAGATTTCAGCCTCCCAAGTAGCTGGGATTACAGGTGTGAGCTAGCACTAGGCTCATGTTTTTTTTTTGTTTTTCCTGTCGGTCATGGGGCTTGGACTCTGGGCCTGGGCACTGTCCCAGAGCTCTTCAGCTCAAGGCTACCACCCAACCCCTTGTGCCACAGTGCCACTTCTGGTTTTCTAGTGGTTAATTGGAGGTAAGAGTCTCATGGTCGTTAGTGCCCAGGCTGGCTTTGAACCCTCAGATCTCAGTCTCCCTGAGAAGCTAGGATTGTAGGTATGAGCCACCGAGCCTGGTTCATGTTTTTTTTTTTTTTTGCCAGTCCTGGGCTTGGGCTCAGAGCCTGAGCACTGTCCTTGGGCTTTCTCAGGGATAGAGCTCTACCACTTGAGCCTCAGCACCATTTCTGGCTTTTTTTTCTATGTATGTGGTACCGAGGAATTGAACCCAGGTCTTTGTGCATGCTAGGCAAGCACTCTACCACTAGGCCAAACTCCCAGCCCCTCATGTTTTTGTTTTTGTTTTTTTAAAAAACTGACTTTTTGCTTAGGTTCTTCAGAATTGCTATCCAGGGTTTTGAGGATCTATGATAGCTGGTCATGTGTTTCCTAGTTCAAGCTAAATGGCCACAATTAAAACTCAGTGTCCACCCAGGTCACCAGCCATCTCACATGATACCATGCGTGGGTGGGCATGCCACTTTTACCCCTCAGAAGCCCATAGCCAGGGCTTATCTATCCCGAAGACTTGCATGCATGTGAATTAAAGTCCAGTATTCCCGAGCCTGTCGGTCTGCCATGTGTGGCGTGGCTTGTGAAGACAGGTCCGGATAGACCTGTCACTATACAACACTGTCATCACTCTGCTGCTCCTTTGGGGGCGGGGGTGGGGGGGGAGGAGAGGGGTGTGGCATGGCCAAGAAGTGAACTTATCTGTTGCCACCTGAGCCAGACAGCATATTAGGGAGGTGAGTACCAATGGACAGAAACCTCACAGGATAGGGAAGTAGGTTCCTTTCATGGCCTCCTACTACACAACTGCAGAGACACAGACACAGCATGGGGCTGGGGAAAGCATGTGCGTGCCAGCCGGGCTGGGTCTACAGTGCTGGGCCTGGCCACCAACAGTCAGCGAGGAGGATTCACTAAGAGCAACAGTAAAACTGAAAGGGCATGCCTTTAAACAATGGGGGTGGCTTCTTTGTGACCTGCCAGGGACCTTTCCCTATGAGTAAGTTGCTGCTGCCACTGCCACCACATCTGGTGAAGGCACAGGCCACAGGATGCTGGCAGCATGAGAAATGTGGCTGAGAGGCCCAGTCTGCTGGTCTTCCTACTGATCTTACTTCATTGGGGGAAAATACCCTGCTGCCAGCCATCTTCCTAGGAGACCCTGTCACTGCTCCTCCCCAGAGGGCTGCCAGTGGGAGAGTGACACATTCTACCACTCTCGGCCCGAGCATTTGTTAACAGCAGGCTCAGTAACAAAGTGCTGCCCTCCAGCCTCATGCAGAGGAGCGTCGGCATCCGGCTCTGCCTTTCCCCACCCAGGCTTCTCCTCCTCACCTAGCCGCCCACTGTCACAACGCTTTTCCTTATACCCTAGACTCCAAAGTTCCCTTTCCAGGTGAGAAAAAAACAAAACCCAAAACACTGCCTCAGGGCTTAGGGAAGATGGGGACAGTGGCATGTACAGTAATATAGGCCCAGGATCTTGCCACTCCTCTCACATTTCCTTGAGAAATGACCCTACTTGAGCCAGGGACCGGTGGCTTATGCTTATAATTCTAGCTACTCAGGAGGTTGAGATCTGAGGATCATGTGGTAGAACCAGCCTAAGCAAGGAAGTCTGTGAGACAACACTAGAAAAACAAAGCTGGAAGAGATGTGGCTTAAGCGGTGCTACCCTGAAGAAAAGGTCATGGACAGAGCCCCAGGCTCTGAGTTCAAGGCTTAGGATTAGTGGGTCAAGGATCAGGACTAGGTTTATGACTGTTGGCATGTGTCACGCATATGTGCACACACACATAGACACCAGACAGACAGACACACATACACACGCACACACAGAAATGACCCTATAGTCCTGATTTGACTCCATCAAGAAGATGGCTGGCTGCCACTCTCACTCGGTGTGACTCAGCCTACATTTATGCCGTCAGTAGGCAGGAGGCCCTTTAAGCCAGGTAGCTAGGGGAGGCTGAAGGCAGTGAGCACACCTGGTGCTCTAGTGACAGGGCAGAGGCAAAACCTGTGGGGACAGGGAAGCTGTAAGTTCCCCAGGTTCCTAGAATTCTGGCTTGTGGCTAGAAAGGTGAACTAGCCACAGCCTCTTAGGGAGGTGGCAGCCAGTTCCCTGGGGGTAGGGCAGGGCCAAGCTGTATGCGGGTGGTCAAAGCTGAGCTGCCCTCATCCGGTCCCAGGGACGCCTGCAGACAACTTCCCTTAACCTGGTTCTGCCCAGTGAGTCACCACACAACTGCTTCCTGTTCCCCACATGCCCTCGTGGAATCTCAGGAGATTAGACAAGGCTGTAGCCTCTTCTCCTGGGGTACCCAGGGGGCCTTAGGGGGTTATGCCTAGATTGCAAAATTGGCTTAATCCTCTTTAAAAAAGAATGACAGATCAAGAAGGCTTGGGAGTCCACAGGCACTCTTCTATGGATGTCTGTGTTTCCGGCCCTTTCTGAGTGGCGCTGTGTGTGTGTTTAGCATTTGCCCTCCCAACTTTTCCAGATTTTACCCGTCAGATTCCTGGCAGCTGTGCGCGGCGCCTGTGCCGGCCGTCACGTCCCATTCTGATCTCTGGGTCGCACGGTGAGAGAAGGACACAGGATGCGCAGGGAGTGAAAAAGTGATGTCGGTGGGGAGAGTGCCAAGTCCCCCCTCACAGCCATGGGATGCTCAGGGAGAAGGAAAGCATGCTGCTGTGGAGTTCAGAGGCCGGTAGTGAGATTTATTTTTGTTTGTATGAATAGAAAGTTGCAGATGCCTCTGGTGGGGGTGAGGGGGGCGCAACTGGAATGCTGAGATTCAGACAGCCTAGCCTTGGCCTGGAGTCAAGTGTGCTGACCCGGAAGCAGAGTTCCACTAGAGCCCTTCTGACTTCAGCTAGGCCTGGGCCGCACTGGTCCTTGGATGGTGCACGGGGAACCAAGGAAAGTGTAGTAGGCTCTTCCAAATCAGACTGGGGTCGGTAAGGACCACATTGGCATAAGGTATGGGAATGAAAAGGAACTTAGTTCCACTTCTGGAAGGTGTTATGTAACCAACTTTGCTTGAGGTACAGGAATTTACGGGAGCAAGGTGACAGAGAACTGGGTGGCAGGGAGGGAGGGGGAGATCCTCGGATCTCAGCTTCCTAAGCAGCTAGGATTCTAGGTGTAGGCCACCTGGGCCAGGCATTACTATCGATTATTTTTTTTAGAAGTATATAGATAAAAGCTGCATGCAATGGCTCACACATGTAATCTTAGCTGCATGAGAGGCTGAGAATGAGAGGAGCAGTTCCAGGCCTGTCTGGACAAAAAAGTCCAAGAGACTATCCAACCAATGAAGCTGGATATGGTGGGGCATGCCTGTCATCCCAGCCAAGACAGGAAGCCTACCACAGGCAGATCAACATCTAGACATATGCCTGAGTAACAAGTGGGGTCTTGTCTCAAAAAATAACCAGCAAAGTTGCACACTGGTAGCTGTACTCTTACTCTACAGGAAGCCAAGATCCAGAGAATTGCGGTTCAAGGCCAACCTGGGCAGAAAGTCCTTAAAATGAGCAGCAAAAAGCCAGTCATAGGCATGGTTCAAGTGGTAAGAGTATCAGTCAAGCAGGCAGGCTGAGGAAATATATGAAACCCAAGTTTAAACCCTAGGAACAGCCAGAAACAAAAGTGTGTGGATGTAAATGAAAAGTGAAAAAAAAATGGGGGAAAAGTGAATAGTTGGTGAGATAATCATTGGCAGAAACCGAAGGGAACAGATAAATGCATTGAATACATAAAGCAGGCAGAGCCTCCTTCGGGAGCAGCAGGAGTTCATCTTCATATTGGGTACATTGCCAATGGGAAATAGCTGCTTAGAATCCTCTGATGTCTAAAAGTACCATAAGGTTCAGCATATACTAACCCCTCCAGGAGTCTATTTTTTATAGTATCTACCATAAGAGATTGGGTGTCTTGTTTGTTTGTTTTTATCTTGGGACAGGGTCCCTCTACATTGCTCTGGCTGGTCTCAAATGCTTACATTCAAGTGACCTTCCCTGCTCAGCCTCCTGAGTAGCTTCAGGTATGTGCTATCATGATTAATGTATCATAAGAGTTCTATGAGCTCAATCACAGAGTCTCACAGTAATCTATTTGACTATTAACCCTTGTTCTGAAGAGGCCTCAATTGTGCCCTTTATTGTAAAGAAGGAGCAGAGCTAAGCATGACACTCTGGAGCTTTGTTCCAGTCCACAGTGCAAGGGAGCTTCAGCAAAGGCTTCCCCATTCTGAGGGAGCAAGGATCCTGTGGATGCAGCTTCTGAAACCAGTTAGGTGGGAGAAGCAGGGCAGACTGGACGCCCACAGCCTGGGGTGGAGAGGCTGGCTGGAGTGGGCTTGGGCGGTGCTGGGCTTGCAGGCCGATGTGCTTTCCTGCCTCCTGGGGCGTGAACGTGCCCCTGGCCTGGTAGTGTGTTGGCTCCCACCCTGCCTCCGACAGCTAGGAGCCAGGGCTGAGTGTCTGCCTTCCGCTAGATTCCATACAGGTGTTGGGGGCCCTCTGTACACCCCATTGTTCCAACGCCCCCCCCCCCAAGCTGGGTGGCAGTATGAGCAGACTGTGACTATATTTAGAGTGAAACTCCTGGGGCTGCCACAAAGGAGTGACTACATCTTCAGGAGGGTGGGTGGGCGGGAAGGGGACAGGGGAGCAAAGCTATTTTCAGAACACATGTCATTGCTGGCTACAGGGCAAGACTGTGGCCATAATGCAGAAGGAAACAATAGCTGTGGACAGAGGAAGAGCCTGTTATGTTTCAGGTGGGATGTTTGCAACTGCTCAGGAAACCTGACCCCACCCGACAGAAGCACAAATCACAGCACAGCCACATGAAGGCAGGGAGGAGGCAGGGGATTCACAGGGCTAGGGCCAGTATGAGGTGCCAAGAGGCCACGCCTCATGCCTGGAGGAGGATTTTCAGTGACTGCTTGGCCCTGGGGGCCTGGTTAGGAATGAAACACTTCTGACCAATTTCCCAGACAAACCATGTACCCTGCTCCAGTCTTTGGACACTTCCCAAGAATGGCAGTGGGAATGAGAAGAACTCAGGCTGGGGGCAGTAAGGTGGGCAAGAACATACTAGCAGGAAGTGCTGTCTCAGGCACCAAGGCAGAGCCTCTCCTGAGCCAGGGAGTGTGGCCTCAAAGCCCTGGGTGGGCGGACTTGTGCCCCCCACATCCAGGGCCCTGCCTGGACTCTACAACTCCAGCTGCACAGGCCCCAGAGCTCCCCACACCCCTTTTTTGACCTCCAATCGGCCCCATCTACCAGCCTCTGTGCAGTGCCGGAAGCAGGGAGGGACAGGCTACAGAGGGAAGGCAGAACTCACCTCCCCCCATCCCTACAGATGAGCTGAGGCCCAGGGGTTTAGGTGGGAGCAGCAGGAAAGTGGGGATGTGGCCCCACATCTCACTTGGACTTTATAGCCATCCTGAGGGCCAGAGAGATTTTGTTCAACCCCATCTTCATATCCCCCTCCCCAAACATGTGTGGTTCCTGTTTTGCTGCATCTGTAAAAGGTACTGGGAGCTGGGGACTTGCCTTACACCTCTCGGTTAACACCCTGGAGACTGATGGGGTTCAGAGCAGTGTAATTTACAGCCCATCTCTCCGATCTTAATTCACTGGATGCTCCTTTCTTCCTTATTGTATTAGTGTGACCCAGGTACCTGCCAACAATAATGGCCTCTCTAGCTAGGAGCCTCTCCCTCACTCCCAGGACAATTTATACCTTTTCCTTGGGATTTTCCCCCTTAAATTAAACAAAAAGAGGAAAAAGAGAGAAGGTTAACATGGGTTTGGAGCACTGAAGCCCCGTGGTTCTGGGCAGGGAGCCAATGGCCCGAGGGCACACACATGTGTGTGCTCTCCCAGAAGGGCCTTCACCGGCCCTGTTTTACAGCCACCTCGGCACAGACTCCAGGGTTCACGCATATGGCCAGACAGATGTGTCTGGCTTACGTTCAAGGCTGGAAAATGAAGAATTATGGAAGTGAAGGGCCCCGGGCATTAAAGAGAGGGGGGGAAGTGAAGGGGGGAATTTTTCCTCTGCTGAGAAATCCTCCTGTGGCTATGAGGCTGGAGGAAGGAGGCTGACAGGAGGCAGGGCCGCCAGCAGTAGTGCATGTGGGGCCTGTTCTTAAAGGGACCACAGCAGTTTACACTTTGCAGTACACAGCATGCCTTCTAGGACAGGGCCAGCCAGTGGCACTGAAAGTCAGGTCTCACATTAGGCTTTCATTTACTAAGGTGACTCATAGCTCAAGTAACCAAACTAGACATGGCACTTGGGCCAGAGTTGGATCCTTGTCTCACTAGATAGCCTAGGCTGGCACGGATCTTGCTATGTAGCCCAGATTATCCTCAAACTTTTGATCTTTCCACCTCAGCTTCCTAAGTGCTGGAACTGCAGGCATGCATCTCCAGTAACTGGCCCAACTTGATTTTATTTCTCGTGTGTGTGTGTGTGTGTGTGTGTGTGTGTGTGTGTGTGTTTGTGTACTGGGGCTTAAATTCAGGCACTTATGCTTTCTTGGCTTGCTTGATCATGGCTGGCAAGCTACTACTTGAACCATGCCTTGGATCTAGCATTTTGCTGATTAATTAGAGATGGAGTCTCATACCCTTTTCTGTTTAAGATAGCTTCAAACTGCAACCCCCCATGTCTTAGTCTACTGCATAGCTAGGATTAAAGGTGTGAGCCACTAGTGTCTGACCCTCTTTGATGAAAAAACCACTTATATGTCAAATCATGTATTATATGTTTATAGACGGACTCCTTCACTATGCTGTGTACTTTGGAATGTTATGTTTCTCTTCACTTGTGTCCCCCAGCCACCAGCAACACTGTTCAACATCACTGGATTAAGTGAGTTAAAGGCATGGTCCCGGATCCCAAGGAGTTCATAATACACTGAAGGAAACAAACGCAGAAATAACTGTAATAGGAGACATGATAGTAGTTCTAAATGAAGTATAAATCAACATTATAGGAACACTAAGCAGAGTGATGAATACTTCCTGGGGGAAATGAGGGAAGGTTTCACTGGGGAGATGGAGTTTCATCTAGGGATTGAAAGAGGAATAGAATTTCAACAGGTAACAGGAAATGGGGAATACAAAAAAGGTACTTTGGATTGAGGGACAACCATCACCAGAGAACCAAGAAGGGGAAAGAGTGGAGTATGTCTAGGGATGGTGAGAAGGGAGAAAGACTGGTGTCTCCATCAGGCATAAGGTTCTTAGTGATCAGACAAGTATTTCTTACTCTGAGGTCTCACAGTTAACCAGATCTGAGAGGAAGGAGCTGTACCTAGTTTGTTTTGTGGATGAGGAAATAGACTTGGAGAAGTTAACTATGTCTAATGTCACGTAGCTAGCAATGGCTCTTGGGAGATGTAGTAGTGGGAGAAGAGGTTGGTAATGTAGACTGGGAACAGATCAAATAGTTTTTTTTTTTTTTTTTGCTAGCCCTGGGCTTGAGCTCAGGGTCTGAGCACTGTCCTTGGACTTTTTCAAGGCTAGAGCTCTACCACTTGAGCCTCAGCACCACTTCTGGCTTTTTTCTATGTATGTGGTACCAAGGAATCGAACCCGGGTCTTCGTGCATGCTAGGCAAGCACTCTGCCACTAGGCCAAACTCCCGGCCAGATCAAATAGTTTTGGTTTTTTTTTTGCCAGTCCTGGGCTTCAGCTCAGGGCCTGAGCACTGTCCTTGGACTTTCTCAAGGTTAGAGCTCTACCACTTGAGCCTCAGCACCACTTCTGGCTTTTTTCTATGTATGTGGTACCGAGGAATCGAACCTGGGTCTTCATGCATGCTAGGCAAGCACTTTAACCACTAGGCCAAACTCCCGGCCCCTAGATCAAATAGTTTTAAAGAAGGAATCAGATTGTATTTCCCTAGATAAACAAAGGCACTGATGATTTCCAAGCAAGAAAATGACTCTTGGGGGAAGACAATGGTGTGTTGGCAGAAATTGGGTGAAATGCACCTGTAATCTTAGCTATTCAGGAGGCTGAGATCTGAGGATCGCAGTTCAAAGCCAGCTTGGGCACTAAAGAATGTGAAATTCTTATCTCTAATTAACCACCCGAAAATTGGAAGTGGTGCTGTGGTTTATGTGGTAGAGCACTAGCCTTGAGCTGAAAAGCTCAGAGACAGCACCCAGGTCCAGAGTTCAAGCCCCAAGACCAACTGAAAAAAAAGTAAGAAATGGGTTGAAACAGGAGCTTTGTGGCACCAAATTCCAGGAAGGGCCATTTACAGACAATAAGTCAATGGCATTTCTGAAGCTGTGTAATACAAGGCCTTGACTGCTACAATTCAAATTAAGTCCCTGAACTAGAATAGCAATGACAATAGAAATAGGAGGGAATAAATGAACAGGTAGGATCAGATAAGAATTGAATAGCATGAGCCGGGTGCAGTGGCTCACTCCTATAATCATAGCTACTCAGGAGGCTGAGATCCTAGGATCGTGGTTCAAAGCCAGCCCAGGCACTAAAGAACCTGAGACTCTTATCTCCAGTTAATCACTAGAAAATGGAAAGTGGGGCTGTGGCTCAGGGGGCAGGGTGGTAGCCTTGAGCTGAAGAGGCCAAGTCCAAGCTCCATGACAAAAAAAAAAAAAAAAAAAAAAAATAGCATGGGTAAAAAGCTAGGGTAGAACTAAAAGATGATTATTTCTCTGATATCAATTATGAAGACAACCACAAATATTTGTTAAATATCAGCTCAATTTGCTAAGACAAAGAAGTAGTAGAAAGAAAGGAGACAACAAAATATATGATAATGAGGATGGTATAACCAGCAGAGAGAAGACAATATGTTCACTCATATGTACTAAAGGAAAGAAGCTTCTTGGGCCAGGAGTTTGGCATAGTGGTATAGTGCCTGCCTAACATAAATAAAGACCCAGGTTCAATTCCTTGGTATCACATACATAGAAAAAGCTGGAAACAGTGCTGTGGCTCAAGTGGTAGAGCTCTAGCCTTGAGAAAGCCCAAGAACAGTGTTCAGACCCTGAGTTCAAGAGCCATGACTGGCAAAAAAAAAAAAAAAAAAAAAGAAAAAAGCAGCAGCTTTGGGGCTCAAAGCTACAGAAAAGCTATCTATGAGAACGACTGAAATTTGATAAAGACAGGTCCTTGGTGATTTGTGATCAAGTTCCAATAATTTCAAGATTGAGAGTCAAAATATGGAGGTAGTAAGTAGAATAAGAAGCACTTTTGGAAGACTGATGGTGAGGAAGAAAAGTACAGAAAGAGAGACTTGAGAATGAAGTTCCTTTTTGGACTACACGAATTTACAGCCACAGGAAGCTAAGCAGGCAGCCACACTATTTGTTATAATAGGCTGGTAGAGGCACTGCATATAGGATCCCAGGTGCAGCAGAACAGGAGTGTGTCTAAAGGAGGATGAATCCAAACTGCTATCACTCCCTTTCCCAGGGCAAGGCAATGAGACTGTTCTCTGATAGAGGACCCAAGTGCTATGCTACTCATTTTACCTACACTGTCTCATGCAGGCCTCTCTGAGACATGAAGAGGTAGGTGCTATTACTACTTTCACTTTGTAGATGAGAAAGGAGGCTCTGAGAGGTTAAATGAGTTACCTAATGTCACAAGGCTAATTAAATGGCAGAGCCTGGATTATGATCAGCTTTGCCTGACCTGTATTAAACCCATCTCTGGAGATGGGTAGCTGAGCAGAAGGCTGAAGATGCATCTACCCTAACAGAAACCAAACAGGGTGGCTTAATACTTCCTCATGCATACATTCTATAAAGGAGGTGAATGAGTGGCTCTTCTCTGCCTGCTATATTAGGTAAGAAAGAGACAGATCTGGGAAAGCCATACAGAAAAACTTATTGGAGGTGAAAGTTTGGGTCCCCAAGAGTGCTATGAGTAGGAAAGCCTTTTCATAGAGATTGGGTAGCTTCTCTGTGGGAGGATGGGAGGGTATCCTGTCCATTACATTGGAACATTATATCAGCATTTATCACACTCTTTCCCCATGAAGGTATTCTCTCCAGGAGAATCTGTGTATGGTGCAGAGGAACTTTGAAACCCTGAAACTGCATGAAGAACCATGTATGGTGGTATAACTGACAGAGGCTCCCTGGGGAGAGGAGCTCCCCAGATTGTCACAGTAGACCCTGACCCTGCCTTGGAGCTTGTGAAGAGGGAGTCTACAGGCATGGGAAAAGCTGCCTGAATGCAATGGTAGAGTAAGAAAACTGGGAAGAACTGAACAAGACATCTAGGGTTCTAGCTCCATTTCTTTCTCTCTTTTGGCCTTGGTCAGTAGAGGACATGCAGCTGCTCTCTGAGAAGGGCCTACATATTCCTACCATCTACCCACACCCCCCCACAGCTGGTACAGCCACAGGGATCACTCTTCTCCAGACAGGTCTCACCTGGATCTTTTCTTGGCGACGCTGCTGCTCCGCTATCTTCCTGGCTAGAGCCAGCTTCTTGGCCCGAAGTTCCCTGATGTCATCCTCACCCCCACTGCCTTCAGCTTCTGAATCTTCCTCAAAGTCTTCAATCACCACGTCTTCCTCCTTTGGATGATGAAGACCACAGGAGAGAGAAGATGAGAGCCAGGTACTTCCTGAATCGTCCCTCTGCCGCCCTGCAGCTCCAGTGCATGCTGACCAGAACCTGTTTGGCTATGGGGCCCCAGTTTATGCTTCCCTTCCTCAAGAAGAGCAGGTTGAGGAGATGGGTTACTCTTTCCCTTGAATTGCTCCCTTTTACACTGAGGGCTCCTTTCTTACATGGTCACACTTAAGTCACTCACAATTATACCTGTACACTTGTATGCTTGAGCTTACACTCCCTATTCTTCCTCATTCACATTTATAGAGTCAAATTTTGGACCTGTTTTCATTTTGGAATCACCAATGATTCAAAAGGGTAAATAACAGGGAAAGCTCAACTGCCCAATTTAAATTTAATTCATGCTAATGAACTGATAGGAATCAACTCTGGCCAACATCTGGGAGTTAGATGAGGAGGCTTTCTTGCCCCAGAGAGCATGAGGAGCAGATGCTGCAGCTCAGCAGACCTTGCTCTGGTTTCTTTTTAAGACCATAGCCTGGTGGTGTGTGGGGACTGCTTGGCCCCATTACAGGAATTCACATGACATGGCCTCATTCAGCTGCCCTTCCAGATCTTGGGCAGGGAAGGAGGTGGCTAGCTAACTTAAGGAGCAGCTTATAAAGCAAGCACAGCCTTCCCCAGGGATGGCACCTCCCTGATTGCAGCCTCAGCTCTCAACAGCATTACTCCCCGGGTGGTCCCAGCTCCATTCCTTACTCTCTCACTTTTGGCCTTGGTCAGTAGAGAACATGCAGCTGCCCCAGAGAGCTTCCTTTGAGGGACAGAGTCAGTGAGGGTACAAGCAGAGCGATTCGGTGGGAGATGATTCCTATGATTGTAATAGGATTTTGATAATGATAACTACATCCACAGCTACCATCTACTCAGGGCTTCTTATTAGCCAGGTGGTGAGCGTTGCATTTTTCTTTTCTTTTTTTTTTTGCCAGTCCTGGGCTTGAGCTCAGGGCCTGAGCACTGTCCTTGGACTTTCTCAAGGCTAGAGCTCTACCACTTGAGCTTCAGCACCACTTCTGGCTTTTTTCTATGTATGTGGTACCGAGGAATCGAACCTGGGTCTTCATGCACGCTAGGCAAGCACTTTAACCACTAGGCCAAACTCCCGGCCCCTGCATTTTTCATATATTAATTTATTTAATCCTTACAGTGGCCTATGGAATAGCTGCTCTAACTATCTCTGGTGTGTGTGTGTGTGTGTGTGTGTGTGTGTGTGTGTGTACGCACACACAGTACTAGGGCTTGACTTTAGGGTTTTGTACTCTTGGCTCAGCTCTCCCCCCCACCCCCCCCCCCCCCCCCGAGGCCAGTGCTCTACCATTTTCAGCCATATTCCACTTCCAGTGGGCGTTTGCTTGCCTAGCATACATGAAGCCCTGGGAGAAGGCTAGAAATGGTGCTGTGGTTCAAGTGGTAGAGTGCTAGCCTTGAGCAAAAGCAGCTCAGGGAAAGTACCTAGGCACTGAGTTTAAGACTGGCAAAAAAAGAAAAAAAAAAAAGTCTCAGGGCCCAGAGTTTGACCTAGTGGGCCCATTGGTAGAGTGCTTGCCTAGCATGCACAAGGACCTGGGTTCAATTCCTCGGCACCACATACACAGAAAAAAAGGTCAGAAGTGATGCTATAGCTCAAGTGGTAAAATACTAGTCTTGAGAAAGACCAAGGACAGTGCTCAGGCTCTGAGCTAAAGCCCAGGACTGGCAAAACAAAAAACAAACAAACAAAAAAAAAAAACCCTTGAAGACAAGAAGATATCTATGTTAGCTTCAAACTGTCATCTCAGATCTCAGCTTCCTGAGCAGCTGGGATTGCAGATGTAACCCACTGGTGCCTGGCTTCCAAACCTTCTTTATAAAATTAAAATTTAGAGAAAGTCAACCTATTCACTATTACATAGGTAGTAGCTGGCCAAGAAGAGATTCAGATCCAAGCAAATCTGACTTCAAAGGCTGTACCCTGGAAGGCACTGGTGACCCACAACTGTAATTGTAGCTACTCAGGAGGCTGAGATCTGAGGATAGCAGTTTGAAGCAAGTCTGGGCAGGAAACTCTTTAAGAGTCTTATTGCTAATAAACTACCAAAAAGCCAGAAGAGGAGCTGTGGCTCAAGTTGTACAGCACTAGCCTTGGGCAAAAAAAGCTCAGAGATCAGGAGGCTGAGATCTGAGGATCACGGTTCAAAGCTATCTTGGGCACTAAAGTCTGGGAGACACTTATCTCCAATTAACCGCTAGAAAACAGGAAGTGATGCTGTATCTTGAGGGATAGGGCAAAGGCCTTGAGCTGAAGAGCTCAGGGACAGCGCCCAGGCCCAGAGTTCAAGCTCCACAACCAACAGAAAAACAACAACAATAACAAAAAGTTCAGAGCTTGGCCTAGTGGCAGAGTGCTTGCTTAGCATGCACAAGGACCTGGGTTCGATTCCTCATACATAGAAAAAAAAGCTAGAAATGGTGCTGTGGCTCAAGTGGTAGAGCTCTACCTTGAGAAAGTCCAAGGACAGGGCTCAGACCCTGAGCTCAAGCCCAAGACTGGCAAAACAAACAAACAAACAAACAAAAAGCACAAAAAAACAACCAAGCTCAGAGACAATGCGGAGGCCCTAGGACCAGTACAAAACGAAGAAGAAAAAAGTCTGTGTCCTTACTAATCATAACAAGCAAACCCATCGGAATGAAGGATTCATGAATTGAGGCAGAAGGCTGAGACTCAGCTCTGTCAGGTTATTCTAGACTGTTCTCTTCTTCTGAGTGTGCTGTTCTTGTCAGAGGTGGTTAAGTGGGTGAGTAGGTAGGTAATTAGGGGAGCAGGGTCCATGGAAGATGGTTGTTTAGGCAGTATTCCAGAACTAGACTCTGTCCTATTCACAAAGAAAAATGTCTGAAGCATCTTCTACCTCCTACAATGGTCTCAGTGACTTGTTTTGTCTGAGGGAGGGATGAGATCTAAGGATGGGGCTAAAACTGCTGCTATCTGGAGAGGTCTAGGGGTCTGGGTGCTATTCCTGGGCACCACTCATTTGTTAACCCCCAGCCATGGGAAGGAGGAAGACTGAACATTTGCTTCCTTGTTCTTGGGGCTAACCAGAATAGGAGCAAGTGCAAATAGGATGCCTGCTCGCCCTATGAGGGAACAGTGCCCCTGCCTGCTTGGACCAGCGATGCACAGGGTTATCATAGGCCTGAAGTGAGCTGGATTAAGGTCAAATGAGGGTCAGAGAAGCTTGTCTGAGGTTTGCTTAGCTCTCATAGCAAACGAGGAAGTGCAAGGTTATGAAATTACACACACCAGGGTAAGTAGGGTTTCCCAGAGACCACTAACATAAAGGAACCCAGGAGGTTCGTGGGAAAAGGAAGAAGTGGGCAGCCTGGTGTGGGTCACAAGCATTTGCCTGGTCAGTAAGCCTCAGAAGGAGGCAGAGCTAAGATCAGGGCACTGCTGAGATCTAGGTCCAGAGAGCTGGTCTGCTCGTTTTTAAGAGAGGAGACACTCCTTGTCTAACTCAGCTTGTCCTGCAGACTCCACTGGCTGGAGGTACCTCTTATGGCCAAGCTTATCCTCCATGTTTATCCCTGCCTTCCAGTGTAGGTGAGACAAAGGACAGAAACACAACTTTCTGTCCCAATCTTCCCACACAGTGCCTGGGAGTATGGTGCTACTACTCTGAAAGCCTTAAGTATGGACATCCCAAATGGCTTTGGCAACTCCACTGTCTCCTCCCATGTGGACAGCTCATTCTTTCCAGTTATTCCCTGTCCAGGTTTCATCTGGAGAGTCTGGAGTCATGGGCTCAGCTATACCCCTGGAACCACCTCTGTCCTGGAAGTGGAGTGCTGTGTCATCAAGCATGGGGTGGGGTTCTCCAGCTATCCCAATGAAACCAGGCCAAGACTGCTGCTCTGAAGACTCTGTTCCAAAGGTGGCCACTCTATCACTGCCTCAGATCCCAAATGACAGCTTCCAGCTGACATCTGGCTTCCTTGGCCTGTTGCTGATTTCATCGGTGCACCCCGCCCTGCTCCACCGGGCGCTTGAGACTGCTGCAGGCCAAATGACTGGGTTGGCCTATGGGTGACCTGGCCTCTGGCTAGAATTGCTTCCGTCCCTTTCTTCATTCCCACATTCCTTCCCACCTAAGACCCCTGTTTTTAACATAGTGGGAGAAAGGAAGAAAAAAATCAACCTTCAGGCAAAAGAGAGATATGTGTGCACAACCCCACAGAATTATCTACACCAAGATGCATAGCAGGGAGGATGGCAGTGATGTTAAATGCACAAATACTCCAACACTGTCACACACATTGTGCTAAGAACCCAGAGACAGCAGAAGAGCTGGCAGCAGTGTTCACTTAAACCGACACACAAACCAGGCAATGTAGGCCCACTTCAATATCAGCCTCGGAAAGACACACACGAGGGGTAGGGCAACTCTCAGTGAGGTTTGTAGCAGTGGGTACACAGGCTAGAGCACACATGTACAGTGTCTGGAGTAAAGCAAGGGCTACAGGAAAAACCAAGGGCAAACAAACAAGAGGAGAATTCCTTAATCACATCAGGATGTGCAGGAGGGAGGGAAGGAGAGAGGGAGCCAAGGAGGGAGAGGAGCCTGGGGGAGGGGTGATTTTCCACCCAGGGCCAGCAATGTCAGCTTTTCCTGTATGTGTGCTGAAGGCTGAAGTTCAGGCCTGTGCTACACTGAACACTGTACATCTATAAACTTGATCCTCAGCCTGAACTCTAACACCCCCCTCTCCCCACTCCCTTTCCTAAGCCTCCAGAGCTGCACATTATTAAACTCTTTTCTTTCGTTCCCTCCTTTCTCATCCAGTGCAACATTAAAAAGAAGCATCTGGAACTTGTACTATAGTGAGATGTAGGCAAAGGAGGTGGACTGGCAGTAAGGCATACCAGCAGAGTGCAATCTCAAGAAGCTGGCTGTCCCATCAACAGAGACACTGCTCTGCGAGGTTATAAATAATCCCAAGGAGAAGCTGCAGTCTGGGCAGGGGGAGGGGAGCCTTCCCCCTGCCACAGTGGGCTCTTCCCGAATAGTACCTCATCTTCCAGTTGTTTTCCCTCTTGGCTTCCCATTTCCTTTCCCATGGTGTCTGGGACTGGTGCCACTGACACATATTTTCCACCCTTGAATGCCAGCAGAGGCTCTTCTTGTCCACAAAGGGCTTCCAGAAAATACTTCAGCACTGTGACCCTTTTGCAGTCGGCTGCAATAACCTACAGGGTGGGAGAAGAGAAGAAAAACAGCATTTTGTGAAAGGCAAGATGAAGCTGAGAGACACTTGCTGCAGGGCACACGGGAAGCGTGTGGAAGTTACTGGGAAGGGAGGCACTCTGAGCAGCAGGAGTGTGCGTGTGTGAGTGTAAGGAGGTGAGAGAGGGCCAAGGACCAAGGTCTTCCGAAGGAAGGAAGTCACAGGGTTGCTCCTTAGGTCATCCCTAGGGCAGCAGACAACCCCAGGACCAATGCCAGGTGCCCTTGGGTGCTTTGCTTTTTACCAAAGTCCCGATATAAAAAAGGGGATCAATTAAATTCTTCTGAGTTTGGAATCCCATCCACAGGAGGGAGGGGAGAGCACAATGCACTTGCTGGCGCCCCTTGCTGCCCCTCCCCAGGTTCCCTCCAGGAGAACTTGCAAAGTGAACGTCTGGAGCTTTCTTAGCTGTTTCATCTCAGCCAGGTCATTTTGAACCTCTCTGAGAAGTTTCTGCCCTACCTAAAAGCTTCTTATGCCCACGGGACTGGGGTCAGGCAGGACACTTTCAGGAGAGGTGGGCAGAGCAGGTGGGATGTTTTATAAAAGCTCTGTTCTCCAGGGTTAGATCAGTCGCTGCCATGTAGCCATAGCAACACACACACATGCCGGTACTGTCAGATAAACAGTGGCTCATGTAGCTGACAGGAAACCCATTGTCTGAGGCCTTCCCTGTGAGACTACATACATACACACATACATACATACGTACATACATACATATATACATATGCCGTCACCCTCAGCCTATCTAAGTCATTTGCACCCTTCTCTAGTCTTGCTACTGGATGCCCTTCTAGTCCTCTCTCTGACCTCTGGCAGATGCACACCAAGGGATCTCAGAACCTGAGAGTGGCTCCACATGGGAAACACACTGCAGTGGCTAGACACGCCACCGAGGGCGGTGGCCCCCACACCATCAGTCCAGGCTGCACTGTATGCCCATACTTTTTTTTTTTTTTTGCCAGTCCTGTGGCTTGAACTCAGGGCCTGTGCTACAGTGCCACTTCTGGCTTTTTCTGTGTATGTGGTATTGAGGAATTGAGCCCAGGGCTTCATTCATGCTAGACAAGCACTCCACCACTAAGCCACATTCCCAGCGCCACACTTCTTTTTCTGTCTTCCCATTTCTGAATGTGAAAAAGACTCAGATCTGCATCATGCAGTAAAGTCCACTATGGAGACTGAATTGGTTCATTTTGTGGGTGCACATACTACTTCCCTCATCTAAGGACAAGCCCTCTGGTGGCAAAGATGATATCCTATACTGTTCACACTTCACTGGCAAGGGCTGGAGAACAAGTTGGACACATAGTAGGTCCATAGCAAGGAGAAACTGAGCTGGGCAAACAAGGAGATGATGCAGGCATGATCCGTGTTCTTCAGGGTACTGTGGAAATGCATGCCACTCAGCCAGGTGGGCTGGCCAGGGGAAGTGCAGGACACACCATCACCTGTGTGTCCAGTGGCTAGTCTTTGTCTTCCCAGCCTTGGCCCTACTCACCAGGGCCCTGCGATCACTGTAAGCTGGAATCTCAGGCTAAGTAGTATAATCACCTCTACCTGCAAGCCTGGCTCCAAAACAGTTATCTTCTACCACAAGGGGGTTTAGAAAAAGGAAAGCCTCCTGAGGTTAGGGTACCTGGCCCTAGGCTTACCTTCCTGAAGGAGGAAGGAAGGCCCTGCCTTGGGTCAGGTCAGGTAACCATGGTTCCACAGTGTGTATTCAAACATGTGATGAGGAAGGCTAGAAATACAGAAGCAGGGGCTAAAAGGCATTAAAGAACAGAGCTGAAATGAGTAATAGCCTGGCAGGCAGCACGCACAGTGGCCTCCCTGCATCCCCAGCCTCTCACTTACAGAGGAAACTTCTGCATTTCCACAAGGCTGCCAGTTTCCTCTCTGTGGTCTAATTTTAACCACCTTGTCGTTACAGTGTGTGTCAGCCACCTGACCCTACTATGACCTCTGACCTTACACCCCAGCTACTGCTTGCACTATGGAGAATTATGTAATGGGTCTAGGACTTTCCTTTTTGGCATGAGGCAGCTGCCACTGAATGGAGAGGAGGTAGAGGTGAAGGGATGAGAAGAGGGTGGAGAGAGGACATTATAAACTTGAGATGGGCGTTGGCTCACCTGGGCAACCACAGGAACTCTTGCTGAGTTTATAGTAGAAATCTACCCAGGGAGAAGAGTGTGCTGTGAGTGTGTCTTCAGATGGGTGGCCAGGAGAGTCATTACTGTTAGGGCACAGGATGGGTGGTAGGCTGTATAGCTCAGGAAAAGTATGTGAATCCTGGCCAACAGGGAGAAAGGCCACATGTGTGGACGTGGGACTCCTGGAGATGGGGATTTCCAGGGCCCAGCAGGACCCTGGGCGGCAGACATCCTGTGCCTGCCTGCAGCACATCCTTAGAGGCTCAGTGGGAATTGTCCATCATGTGGCAGATCAAGCAAAAACGAGTCTTCCTCTACCCTGTTTTTCATTTTCCATGCTTTCTGCATGCTACTTCATGATTCTTCTTCTAGAGCAAGGGCACTACTGTCGAACTGACCAAAAAGGCTTTCTTCTGTTGGTGTCTTTCAGCTGGTACTAAGAATCTGCTAACTGTTTAGAGAGAAAATTCATCAAGTCTTTCAGGAGTGTCCTCTCTGCTTTACAATCCAGCCAGCAGGGAGGACAGCAACAGTTGGACACATTCTCCTAAGGACAGTGAGAAATGCAGCATTTGAGCTATTTAGTAGGCAAGGAAGCTGAGAGCAGAAATGTTTGGGGCTAGTCCAGCGTCTAGAGAAACCTACTGTCATGTGGCTTTTTGTGGGGTAATACTGGA
The DNA here is from genome assembly GCF_031878675.1 of Megascapheus bottae. Classification (NCBI taxonomy): domain Eukaryota; kingdom Metazoa; phylum Chordata; class Mammalia; order Rodentia; family Geomyidae; genus Megascapheus; species Megascapheus bottae. The sequence goes on along the minus strand of NC_143525.1, from coordinate 27,085,611 downwards.
AGAGTCAACCTAGGACTAGGGGAGAAGACCCCAACGCCCTTCCCTGTAGTGTTCTCCAGAAGGCTTGTGGAAATAGTCTCCTATTCCAAGTCTCTAGTAGTAAAGTCAGGGCCATACAACAAAACCCAACAAAGAGAAGAGAAATGCAAGCAGTTTAATATGGTTAATAAGGCTTTCAAACAGCCTGCAAAAAGCAAACTCCAAGATTATCTGCTTGTCCAAGGAGGCCTTCCTGGAAGGAGAGGGGTTAATGCTAGGTTCCCTGCATGGAGAGGAAGGAGTCCAGATGAAATCTATGACATAATCCCCACAGTAACTCTGTTCATGAGCACATTTTTTCCATTTTGTATCAATGAAAAGCTGAGAATGTAAAAGGTATATGTTCACTGCAACATGGGCAAACACTAGGCTCTTTAGAGGAGAAAGAGCTGGGGAAGAGAAGCTTCTGGGATGGTGATAGTTGGGGCTGGACTAGGGCTAAAAGTAGACAAAGTACTGCTGGCTTGAGAATCTTTTTAGTGCATCTTCTTGGTGGCAGTCCTGGGCCTTCTTCAGGGAGATCCAATGTAGGGGATTATCAAGAACTCCAAATAAAATAAAATAAAATGAACAAAATGTTCACATGAATCATTCCAGTTCTAAACAAAAAACTGGGACGTTAGATCAGGGAAGAGCTGAAAGAAAGGCACCTAAAGAAAGCCCCTTTCTTTTCCCCTGAACATTATCTGAGGCAGCTTGCTCCATCTATCCGCAGGAACTGAAACCTTGAGTTTCAGGGCTCCAGTTATCACCCCATCAGGTCCACACGCAAAGAACCAAGCAAAAAGGAAAACTGAAAGCTCAATTGTGAGGAGATGATACTGGCACCTGTCCTGTTCTAGGCTCAGTTCCTTAGTGACATAATGTGAGCTAGCAGTAGGGGAGTGGGAGCTGGGAACAAGGAGAAAGCTAGGTCTTGAGAAAAGTAGGAAGAAACCTCTAGGCTGAAAGAGAAGTCTGGCTTACTGGTCTTCCTAAGTGGGAAGGTGGATTTGTTTTCAAAATTCATTTTGAAATTTTGAAAAATGGCAACTCTCCACAGCCACCCTGCAGGGCCCAGCCCAGCCTGGACACAGATGTCCAAAGGTGGGGAAGGGTGGGAGAGGAGGAAGGTGGAAAGAGGATGAGACAGAAAAGGAACTGATCACCAGACAACAAATATTAATGTACAGTTCCAAGGCTGCACCGTGGAGCAGCCTCTGTGTAGCCAGGGAATATGAGAAGGGGTTGGAGAGCTGAACCAGGCCTCTGGATACAAGCTCTAGAGAAAGAGGAACTCACGGTATTTTTATTGGGTCTTTGTTTCTCCAAACAAGCCTCTTGGAAGGCATGGTAAAACAGTTGCTAGTCATTTTGTAAGCCTTCTTTTGCTGAACTTCTGGTTTGTGAGAATCAGAATTTAAACCTGCACAATCAACCAGTCCTTTTTTTTCTGATCTTAAAAAGTCTAACTTGCTACTACTCCTCTGGTTAAAGAGAAAAATCACACAGGTTCCCCCACAAACTCAAATTTACAGGTTGTTTTTCTTGTTGGTCTTAAATGGAGCCAATTATTCTCACATTTGTTGAAACCTTCAATCAAACTTTACAGCTTGTTAATTTTACAGAATGTCCTCAGAGCAAATAAGATGCAGACAGGAAAAGCGAAGTCTTGCTAAGATTATTAAGAAACCTTAAAATAGCCTTCAAATCTACCACCAAGACTGGTAAAATACAGGCTGCTTGGCTGGCTTCTGAGTTCAATTAGCAATAGGCTAATTATCATCTTTAATGAGCCAAACCTATAAGATTTGCTACAAGGCTAATATGTTTTCACAAACCAGGAACTTCTAACTATGCACATCTCACCCTCACAGGAGACTGAAGGGTGGAAAGCACAATTCTGTGCAGGCCAAGGGTGGGTCAGCCTGAGAAGGATCTGCCAATGAAAATTCAGACACAGAAATAAAGAATACCACACAGGGAATCCTCTGGAGCTGGGAAGACAGAGGAAATGGTTTGTTCACATTCCTAGGGGGAGGGGCTTCCTGGCAGGGAGCAGACTCCTGGCAGGAGAGTGGCTAGAAGGATGCACAATCACTCAGATGACAGATACAGCACTTCAGGACAGGGAGACATTTACTCGTAGCCAACCTGAACCACAGCAAGTTGATTTGGAAAGGAGAGAGAGGGTTAGGGGTTAAAGGGGGGAAGATGTGCTGAAGTCAAATGACCATGGGTCAGAAGAAGAAAAATGAGTCTTGAACTGGATACATCTTTGGAGAACTCTAGGGCATACATACTGCCCAAGGGATCAACTCAGACAGCCCCTTTCTCTTTCTGCTGCATTGTGGTCTCATTTTTATGCAAGGCACAAAGCATAGGCCACTTCCTCAGTCACGCTATGTGTGTGTGTGTGTGTGTGTGTGTGTGTGTGTGTGTGTGTGTGTGTGTGTGTGTGTGCGCCAGTATTGGGGGGGCTTGAATTCAAGCTCTCCCCTTAGTTTTACCCCTTACCATTTTCGGCTTTATTGCTGATCTGAGCTGAGTCTCATGGATTTGTCTGCTTGGGCAGGTTTTGAACCCAACTCTCATATCTCAGCCTCCAGAATAGCTAGGATTACAGTCATGAGCCACTAGCTTCTGGTTTTCCTAAGTCACTTCCAAATTCAATGTCCAGAAATAGTTCTAGTCCTCTGGCTGGCTTGAGTCACAGCTACAACACTCTTCCATTATATGGGTCAAATTGGTTTATTTTCTTCTCAGTGGAGATAATATGGCTCTCACTAATCAGCTGGCATTAAACAGCTGCCTGTTCTCAGAGTGGTGAGTGACTTGCTGTCCTTACCCATATCCTCATGTGTATACAGACAAGTATACCAGCAATTAAGTCTTCTAAAGGTAAGTAGATAGAACTTGCAAATGGCTGTGATGAGGTTACTATAATAGTTTCATTAAAGATTCCATAGGCACTTGGCTATTGGAAATAGACTGTGTTCATACTGGAGGGAAAGCCAGGGGGAAGTGAGGCGCTTCCCTGCATGGAACACACATGCAGAGGGGAGGAAAAGTACAAAAGGAAAAATGGATCAGTTATGGCAAGAAAGAAGCCAAGACAGCACAGAATCCTCTGTCCCTGAACTCCTTTTTGCTCAAGGCTAGTGCTCTACCATTTGAGCCACAGTACCATTTCTGGTTTTTTCTGTGCTTAATTGGAGAGAAGAGTCTCACTGATTTTTCTGCCTGGGCTGGATTCGAACAGTGGTCCTCAATCCTAGCTATTCCTCGTGAGTATCTAGGATTACACGTATAAGCACTGGCACCTGGTTTCTGAGTTCAAGCCTTAACTGCCAGGTCCTTTCGTGCCCAGGCAGGCTGGCTTTGAACCTTGATCTTCAGATCTCAGCCTTCTGAATAGCTAGGATTTATAGGCATGAGCCACTCCACCTGGCCTAACTTCTACTTCTTACTTCTGTGTCTACAGACACATAAGATCCTGTTTGCTCTAGTTGGTAGCACGTTTAGAGAAAATACAAACCAAAAATTGAGCAAGATGTCTGAGCCTACTTAAGTACTCAATAACAGGTAATTGATATTTTTCCCCCCTCTCCTCTGTTTCATTTTGCTCGGGGCAAGAACAGTATTATGTCTAACATCACTGAGAGGGTTGGAAGTCAAACTCAGGCAAGATGGGAGCATGGAGCTAGTACAGAGCCAGGTATTGGAGGAGGGGCCTGGAATGCTCACCTGGCTGTTGAAGCTGCTGAAATACTGTATTCAGGCTGAAGCAGCCAGAGACTAGACTATCCAGTAAGTCATTTGTCAGAGGGAAGGTCTGGCTTCTCTATTTAACAGACCTTTCCTTCACTTTTTTGGGGGAGGGGGATGAACATGGGGGTGGAGGAAGGCAGTATTCAAGTTTGAACTCGATGCTCTGCACTTCCTAAACAAGTACTATACCACTTGAGACATCCCTCATCCCAGATGTTTTTTGGATAGGGTTTCAAGCTTTTTGCCCAGGGTTAGCCACAATTTGTTCCTGCCCCCATACTTCTTGAGAAGCTGGGATTATAGGTATGTATCACTACATCCAGACCTCCCTTTCCCTATTTTCCAGAAAGACCTAACCCTATGAACTTGGGTTTTAGGACAAGTATGCCATCAATACCTATCAGAATTAAAATCTGGTGATAACCCAAAAGTGCCTTGCCACCTTGCTCTTTCACTGTGTGTGTGTGTGTGTGTGTGTGTGTGTGTGTGTGTGTGTGTGTGTGTGTGTGTGTGTGTGTGTGTGTGTGTGTATGTGTTGGGAGGAGGTAGCTTTGCCTTTGTTAGTGGTATCTTCCTTGAATAAGACCCAGCAGGATCTTTGCCTCGGGTCTCCCCAAATGGAAGTAATGATGAGAAAATCTCAACTATGGTTATTTTCTACCCCCTTGAATTTCCTGAGGTTGGACATCTTGAACAAAGCCAGTTTGGAGCCTAGTCTTCGCTGGGCCAAGTGCAATTTGCTCTTTGTGAACTGTTCCTCATGGAAAGAAACTATCATCTCCTCTTAGAGCTGTGAGCTCCGCTATTCCAGCAAGGTGCACCCTGAATAGTGAGGGCACTAAAGAGAGCAGTAGCTTGGGCTGCAGTCCAATCCTGCTTCCCCTGCAGTGTGTTCCAGCGCAGCCACCCATGTTGGCAGAGGTTGGGGCGGATACTGGCACTGCCAACACAAGCTTTTTAGGTCTTGCTTTTGCTGGTCTGAAACCTGGAACTCAGGCACTGGGGCCCTCACTCACTGAACCAGCAGGGGAGGCTACAAGCTCAGCCCCTGGGGATGCAAGTCTGGTGTCTATCTCAGTCTGCAAATATCTACAGTATTTCTACACTGCTAGTTAGTTCTGGGCAGAATCACTGAATCTCAGGATCTAGTCACTCTGAACCAAATTCTTACTGCCTTCCAGACAGCCAGGCCCAGGAGGCTACTCCTAAGGTTTGTGTTCATGCTCCCTTGCTAGATCGGTATCTAGTTTTATTTATTCTGTGTAAAGAGTGTCCTTTATGAGACATCAGTGGTATTCAGCAACATATTTATATTCAATGCTAAGTGTCTACTGTGTGGTAAGGAATTCAGTGAAGAACAAGGTGAAGTCCCTGCTCTAGTAGGGGAGGATTCATACAAGGTAAGATCAAAGGATTAAATCAAGAGAAAACTGTGCTTGCCTGCCATTACCTATAGCACCAAGAAAGGCAGAATTTTTTTCCCTCAAGGGAAGAAGAAGATATAAAACAGAGATCTGCTTCTTTATGCTTTCAGCGGATGATCTGATGACGTCACGATGGAGACTTCCCTTGGGCTCAACCTTGCTAGGAGATGAATCCCAACCTATCTCCATGCTTCACGTTCTGGTAAGGCCTTTTCTCCTTTATGACCCCCGAGCCCCCACAGGACACTACTGTACTAACTCCAGACTCCAGGCCCCAGGCAATGAGTCTACAGTCTACTGTCCTCACAGGCCATTTGGTCATAGTTTGTTTTTTGTTTTGTTTTTTTTAAACAGACTTTGTCTTTATGGACTCACTTTACCTTATTCTTTCACTTTTAAGCATGATTAAAAAAAAGTGTGTGTGTGTGTGTGTGTGTGTGTGTGTGTGCTGGGGCTTAATTTCAGAGTCTTTTACTTGAGCCATAGCTCCACTTCTGGCTTTTTGCTGGTTCATTGGAGATACGAGTGTCATGGGCTGGGTTGGCTTCAATTCTCAGATCGCATCCTCCTAAGTCGCTAGGATTACAGGCACGAGTCACAAGTGCCTAGCAAAACTTTATTCTTTTTTCTGGGCACTGGTGGCACACACCTGAAATCTTAACTATTCAAGAAATTGTGATCTGAGACCTGAGGATATCAGTTTGAAGCCAGCCTGGCAGGGAAGTCTGTGAGACTTATGTCCACTAAACTACCAAAAATCCAGAAGTGGAGCTGTGGCTCAAGAGCTAGAATGCTAGCCTTGAGCAAAGAGAATGTCAGGGCCAGCACCGAGGCCTTGAATTCAAGCCCCAGGATCAGTACATATACATACACACAAACACACACACACAAACAAAAAAAACCCCAAACATCAAATTTTTTTTTTGGGGGGGGGGGGTCAGTTGTGGGGCTGGAACTTAAGGCCTGGGCACTGTCCCTGAAACTCTTTGTGCTCAAGGCTAGCTCTACTACTTGAGCCACAGAGCCACTTCTGTTTTTTGAGTGGGCTAATTCGAGATAAGAGTCTCATAGGGGCTTTTTTTCCTGGGGGCTGGTTTTAAACCATGATCCTCGGATCTCAGCCTCCTGGGTGCTGAGTCACTAGCATCAGGCAAAATTTTTTTTGTAAATTAAAAAAAGTCTCAGGCTGGGAGCGTAGCCTAGTGGTGGAGTGCTTGCCTAGCATGTACAAAGCCCTGGGTTCCATTCCTCAGTACCACACACACAGAAAAAGCCAGAAGTGGCGCTGTGGCTCAAGTAGCAGAACACTAGCCTTAAGCATATAGTGTCCAAGGACACCGCCCAGCCCTGAGTTCAAGCCCCAGGACTGGCATTTAAGTAGCACAGGCTGGCATTGAATATGCAATCCTCCTGGTGCTGCGATTATAGTTACTCAGTCTGCTAGGTAAAATGATTTACACCTGCAATCCTAGCTATTTGGAAGGCAGAGATGGAAGGAACACAATTTCAGATAGCCTGAAAAAAAGTCATGGAGACCCCCCCCCACCACCTAAATAGAGAAAAGCTGGGCATGGCAGTGTATATCTTAGCTATGCAAGGAAACATAAATGGGAAGATCAAGGTCCAGGTCAGCCCGTGTATATAAAGGACTGGAAGCACGGCTCAAATGATGGAGTGTCTGCTTAGCAAATGCAAGCTTCTAAGTTCAAATGCCACTGCCAAAAACGGGGAGGGGCGGCTTTTGAAGAAGTCATTTAGTTTTTGTCTATTCTGCCAGGTACTCCTGGTATGCCATACCTCTTGCCCTAGCATGTGAGAGGGACTATGCTAAAGATCCTGGGTATACAAAACAGAACAAGGCCAATACAGTTCTTGACTTCATAGGACTTTCTGTCCATGAAGAGGGTTCTAAAGAAACTTGAAAACTACAGATTCTCTCTTCAGCCCCAGGGGTTAGGCTTATAATCTGTTAATTGTGTCTGACTCCATTAGCATCCCTCAAGTCTATGTTACTCATCTGCTATAACTTGAGCTTCCTGTCCTCTAGGGCTGGGAGGGGCTGTAAAAGAAAAAGTACCTGTTCTGAGAATCCCTTAGTGATACAACTCTTTCTTGAAATTTTAGGTAAAAAGTTTCAGGACTTCAGAGAAGCTTTTAAACTCAATCATTACTTAATATTAAGTAATCAACTTTTATTATCTGTGTAAACAGATTTTTTTTAAACTGGTAAACTTTCAGTGCTTATCATGCAATATGGTAAGTTACTGTCTTATATATAAGAGAGTTCATTTCCTAGGAGTAACACATTCCATATTCTGGAATCTTCTAATTGGTAGAAGTGCCTAATGCTTGTCTTCCTGCTTCCCTCTGTGCATTTACCAGGAGCTTGAACTCAGGACCTTATGTTCTTCATCCCTGGCTTTTTGCCTGTTAAAAGGAGATCAGAGTTTCTTGAATTTTGTCTGCTCTAGCTAATTTCAGCTTTGATCCTCAGATCTCAGCTTCTTGAGTACCTAGGATTGTTAAGTGTGAGCTACTGACTCAGATTTTTTTTTTTTAAAGATCAAATCTGTCTTCTAATCCTTTGTGCGTGTGTGTGTGTGTGTGTGTGTGCGCGCGCTCGCGCGCCAGTCCTGGGCTTCAGCTCAGGGCCTGAGCACTGTCCTTGGACTTTCTCAAGGCTAGCGCTCTACCACTTAAGCGTCAGCACCGCTTACGGCTTTTTTCTATGTATGTGGTACCGAGGAATCAAACCCGGGTCTTTGTGCATGCTAGGCAAGCACTCTACCACTAGGCCAATCTCCTAACCCCTCTTCTAATCCTTTTAAATCTGTTTTCTTGGGTCCCCTATAAACTCTAACCCTTCTTCTATGTGACTAGCCTCAAATTATTGGGGGTTTGCTGAACTATACTTTCTCTAGGCTAAACAATCCTACTTCCCAGTTGCTCCTCACTTCCACAGTTTCCTCAACATCCTGCTCATTCTTTAATGTGTCTCCTAAAGTGAATGCCCGTGTGTGGTCTGGCAGTAGTGACCAGTGCAGAATAGAGTAGGCTCCATTCTGTTCTAGACCTCAATTCTATGAAGAGACTAAATGACATCACTTTGTTGTTTACCACCTTGAACTCCTGACAAGCGCTGAGTTCGATTTCTAATCCAACTGTTTTGACTTATGTGGCTAAATCATGTCTCTTCCCACTGAATGTAAAACCTACATTATTTTTCAGGGTCTTTTCAGCTGTATATTTATCCCTGTACTGCATGTTTTACTGTATTCTTGTTTCACCGAGCTCTACTCTAGATCCAAGAACATGTTATCTGAAAATGTGCAACCCCTCAAGCTTATACCATCAATAACTATGACCAGCTGGCTTGATTATTCTCTTCCTTACCTTTCTCTCAAATGATATCTTTTGATTTTTCATAGTTTTTTTTTCCCCCCAGTCCTGGGGCTTGAACTCAGGGTCTGAGTACTGTTCTTGGGTTTTCCCAAGGCTAGCACTCTACCATGTGAGCCACAGCACCACTTTTGGCTTTGTTTTGTATATGTGGTACCCAGGAATGGAACCCAGGGCTTCATGCATGCTAGGAAAGCACTCTCCGTAGGTCACACTCCTGGCCCTCATACAGTTCTTATAAAATTTTTTTATATTTTGGCCGGGAGTGTAGCCTAGTGGTACCACATACTCAGAAAAATCCAGAAGTGGTGCTGTGGCTCAAGTGGCAGTAACAAGTGTCCAAGGACAGTGCTCAGGCCCTGAATTCCAGCCCCAGAACTGGCAAAAACAAAACAAAACAATTAAAAAAAATTTTTTTAAACTGTTACTATAAAGCTGATATACAGCGGGGTTACATAGTCAGGCAATGAGTACATTTCTTTTTGGACAATGTCACTCATTCCTTCCCTTGCTGTCTCCCAGTTTTTCCCTCTCGCTACCCACAAGTTGTAGAGTTTACTTTCACGCAGTGTCTAGAGTACCACTGTTGCATTTGTTCACTGTTGCATTTGTCCCTAGTATATGTGTGTATTTAAAGTAAAAGCGGCCTGTAGTATCTAACATACACTACGAAAACTTGGACAATGTGAATGACTCATGGTGTAGGCAGATGGCTTCGGACCATTCCAGATGACCTAACAGGGTGCTGGCCACATTGGATATTGTGTGAATCATGCTCCCTGCAGTTGTGTAACACAGATCCCCGGGCAGATCCAGAGATGCTACTTTGCTTTGGGTGCTCCTGGAGGAGATGCAGAATCTCTAAGGAATAGGTGTCTCTTTGGCCAGGTTGCCTTCAGGGTTTCTAATGTGAAATAAGATACCACGAGAAGCCAAGCTCTGGGCATGTCTTGCCTTGTCTTAAGTGGAAGCTGTTGTTCCTGGGCAAGATACAATGGATCTTGACAAGATGTGAGGCTTAATGCTGTTCTTCAAAGCACCAATGACTTTTTGTTTTTGATGTTTTGGTTCTGGAAATCTAATCCAAGGCTTTATACATGCTAAGTGAGTGCTTTGCTACTGAGCTACATCCCCAGCAACTAATGTAATGTTCTGGAAAAAAAGAAAGAGAGAGAGAGACAAAGAAAGAATGAACAAACGAACGAAAGAATGAACGAAAGAAAGAAAAAGGAAGAGTGAAAGAAAGAAAAGAAAGAAGGAAAGAAAAGAAAAGAAATGACAGCTATATCTAGAAAACTCTCATGGCAAATTAAAATCATGGTTTATAAAAATATTCTGAGATGCCAGCTAAGGGAGAAAGCTATTTTTTTTTTTTTTGCCAGTCCTGGGTTTGAGCTCAGGGCTTGTGCGCTGTCCTTGGACTTTTCTCAAGGCTAGAGCTCTACCACTTGAGCCTCAGCACCACTTCCAGATTTTTTCTATGTATGTGGTACCAACGAATTGAACCCGGGTCTTCGTGCATGCTAGGCAAACACTCTACTACTAGGCCAAACTCGCGGCCCGGGAGAAAACCCTTTTAAGCTGCATTTTCAAGTCCTGTATTTCTAGAGTCCTGATTCTCAAATGTAGTCTGTGCTTCATAGTTGAAGACAAGACATGCTCTGCCAACTAAAAGTAATTAAAATTTATTCATAGTTTAGGTTAAGCCAAATGCCTGGCACACAGGGAAAAATCAGTTCTCTTTTTGTCATCTCTAATAACTAAAAAGCATTTTTCAAAACTACTTGCATTAGAATCACATAATTAATGAGCTTGTTAAAACTGCAGACTCCTGCCAGGTGCCAATGGCTTATACCTGTAATCTTAACTACTCAAGAGGCTGAGATCTGAGGAATGTGGTTTGAAGTCAACTTGTGAACGAAATGTCCCTGAGATTCTGAAGTGGAGCTGTGGCTCAGGTGGTACAGCATTATTAGCCTTGAGCAAAAAAGCTCAGGAACTGTCCAGACTGAGTTCAAACTCCAGGACAGGCATGCATGCACACTTGTGCACACATACATTTGCACACTTCTGGACTCCATTTTGGACTAGTGTTCCAGGTACTTATGAACACTAAAGTTTGATAATTACTGTCTTAAACACTGTAGAAGGCTTGGTGAAAAGTTATTGTAAGTTGTTAAAATACTCACAATCTTAGCCTACTCTTTAAAATGCAGCTGCATTGGGGCTGTGAGTGTGGTATAGTGGTAGAGTGCTTGCCTAGCATGCATAAAGCCCTAGGTTTGATTCCTTGATACCACATCCACAGAAAAAGCTGTAAGTTGTGCTGTGGCTCATGTAGTAGACAAGGGAGTGCCTAAGACCTGAGTCCAAGCTCCAAGACTGGCAAAAAAAAAAAAAAAAAAAAAAAAAAGCAGCTGTATTTTAGCTAAGGTGCAAATAATCTTAATTTTACATTCCCCTCGCCCACCCCCTTTTTTAGAAACAGGGTCTCATATTGCCTAGGCTGGCCTCTAGTTTCTGGGCTCAAGAAAGTCTTCTGTTTTAGGGGCCTGGAGTTTGTCCTAGTGGTAGAGTGTTTGCCTAGCATGCATGAAGACGTGGGTTTGATTCCTTGGTACCACACACACACAGAAAAGGCCAGAAGTGGTGCTGTGGCTCAGTGGTAGAGTTCTATCCTTGAGAAATGCCCAAGGACAGTGTTCAGGCCCTGAGTTTATGTCCCAGGACTGGCAAAAAAAAAAAAAAAAATTCTCTGCTTTAGCTTTCTGAGTAGCTAGGATTATAGGTATGCACCACTGTTCCAGCTTAGACCTTATACTTTTCATGGTGCCTCTAGGACCTAGAAAATTCTCAGCATCCTATGTAGCTACTATTACTCGAGTAACAGATACGAGGAAACTGAAATTGAACAGAATTAAATAACATATTCAATAGAGCTAAGATCTGAAGGCAGATGCAATAACTTCCTAGTCCAAGGCTGCAGCCACCTCACCAGAGCAGCTTTCCTAGGAAAGTGCCATTGGGCCTCCCAGGGCACAACAAAACTCACTTCGTGCTTCACTCACCCTCCAAGACTACAACTAACACTCAGTGACTGGTTAATACGTGCCAGGCACCGTGCCAAATGCTTTACTTGAACCAATTCAATCCCCACCACAACCTCATAAAGTAGGTACCTCATTACCTCAATTGTACAGAGGAGGAAATCAAGGCACAAAGAAGTGAGTAACTTGCTCAAGGTAGAAAACAGAGGGGCTGGAATGTGCCTTTGCTCTTACTATTCTAACTATCACAGCTTTCAATGGTCCAGAGCATTTATGTGCATGTGTATGAGACAGAAAAACTCACAATCTCTGCAAGGAGAAAGAGTTGACCTAGTGAGGAAAATAAAGCAGCCTCTTACTGAGGTTTTGTTTTATTTTGTTTTTGGCTGATTCTGGGGCTTGAACTCAGGGCTTAGGTGCTGTCCCTGAGCTTTTGCTCAAGATTAGACCTCTACCACTTCAGCCACAGTACCACTTCTGGCTTTTTTTTTTTTATTGGAGATAAGAATCTCATGAACCTTCCTGCCCAGGCTGGCTTGGAACCATGATCCTCAGATCTTAGCTTCCTGAGTACCTGAGATTACAGGTGTGAGTCGCAGCTGGGCTTTCTTACTAAGTTTTTGAATGAACTCCTTCTAGGCTTGGTATACTTCTCTTACTGAGGCAGCTGACTTTCCACAAGAGGTCTGGAGAATGCAAGATCTACTAGGAAGATCACCCCACAGTCTCCTAACTTGTGTGTGAACTCATTAGAAGTTACTGAACCATGTCTGCAAAATGCTAACCATTTCCAATTTTTTCTTAAGAACTTTTATTGGAACAACAGCTGGGCTTGATGGTATATAACTGTAATTCTAGCACTCAGGAGGTTGAGGCAGGAAGATTTTGAAGTCTGCCTGGATACTATAGGAAGACATGTGTCAGAAATTTTTTTTTTGTTATAAATTTTAATTTTTTTGTATTCTAGCACTGGGGCTTGAACTCAGATTCTGGGCACTGTCCCTGAGCTTTTTGTGCTCAAGGCTAGCTAGAACTCAGCTATGGCTCCACTTCTAGCTTTATTTATTTTTATTTTTTGTGGGTCATGGGGCTTGAATTTGGCCTGAGCACTGTCCCCAAGCTCCTCAACTCAAGGCTACTGCCCTACCCTTGAGCCAAGCCCCACTTCCCATTTTCTAGAGGTTAACTGGAGATAAGAGTCTCAGGTCCTTTTGTGCCCGGGCTGGCTTTGAACCTTGATCCTCAGATCTCAGCCTCCTGGCATGAACCACTTTGCCCATGCCTGGCCTGGCTTTTTTTAAAAATCATTCATTCATTCATTCATTCATTTAGTTGGGTGTGGGACTTGAACTCTGGGCCTGGGTGTTGTTTCTGAGCTTTTCAGTTCTATTTTATTTATTTATTTATTTTTATTTATTTATTTATTTATTTTTGGCCAGTCCTGGGCTTGAGCTCAGGGCCTGAGCACTGTCCTTGAACTTTCTCAAGGCCAGAGCTCTACCATTTGAGCCTCAGCACCACTTATGGCTTTTTTTTTTTTTTTTTTGCTGCCAGTCCTGGGCTTGAGCTCAGGGCCTGAGCACTGTCCTTGGACTTTCTCAAGGCTAGAGCTCTACCACTTGAGCCTCAGCACCACTTCCGGCTTTTTTCTATGTATGTGGTACCAAGGAATCGAACCCGGGTCTTCGTGCATGCTAGGCAAGCACTTTAACCACTAGGCCAAACTCCCAGCCCTTATGGCTTTTTTTCTATGTATGTGGTACCAAGGAATTGAACCCGGGTCTTCATGCATGCTAGGCAGGCACTCTACCACTAGGCCAAACTCCTGGCCCTGGCCTGGCTTTTTTTGTGTGTGGTCATTGGAGATGAGTCTCATGGACCTTCTCATCCAGGATGGGCTTTGAACCACAATTCTCAGATCTTGAGTAACTAGAATTATAGTCTTGAACCCCTGGCACCTGGATAATCATTATTTTTATGGAATATTATATTCCATAAAATGATATTATAATTCATGAACACAAGGCAATTAAAGCAAGCTAATTAACACAGCAGCTCAGGTTGCATTATTTTTAGCAGTACTAGAATTTGAACTCAGGGCCTCATACTTGCTAGGTAGGTGCTTTCATACTGCCAAGCGAAATACCTAGCCCTTTTTTGCGCTACTTATTTTTCAAGTAAGGTATTGTTTCCTGCCCAGGTGTATGCCTGAACTAGAATTCACCTATTTTTGGTTGTGATGATCGAATGCATCACCATACCCAGATTCTTCCATTGAGATAGTATTTCATGGACTTTGCCTAGTTCTGGCCTGGACCCACAATCCTTAATGTCAGCCTCCCATGAAGCTAGGATAACAAGGGCATACTACTGCACCCTGTTCTGGGTTGAAAAGGGATCTAACAAACTTTTCTGCTAAGGCTAGTCTCAAACTGCAAACCTGTTCCCAGCATCCCAAGCAGTTCAGATTACAGTCATAAGCCACTGGTGCTACTCACCTTCTCATTTCTTGTGGTAATAACCTTTGAAATTCACTCTCTTAGCAATTTTGAAAGTACTATATTAATTACATGCTATCTAGTAGCTCTAAAACTTTAAAAGAAAATAAAACAAACAAACCACACACCTCCATAAACTCCCTCTTCCTCCTGAGACTTTGTAGCTTTTAGCCATCATCTTCCATTTCCCCTCCTATCACCAGCCTCTGGTACCCATCACTGTACTCTGTTTCTTTCTTTTCTTTTTTTTAGTCATAGGGCTTGAACTCAGAGCCTGGGCATTGTCCTTGGACACTTTTTGCTCAAGGTTAGTGCTCTGCTACTTGAGCCACAGTGCCACGTCCAGCTTTTTCTGTGTATGTGGTACCAAGGAATAGAACCCAGGGCTTTGTGCATGCTAGGCAAGCACTCTACCACTAGGCCACGCTCCTGGCCCTGTACCCTGTGCCTTTATGAGTTGAATTGTTTTATATTCCACATGTAAGTTAGAATATGTAGCTGTCTTTCTATGCCTGGTTTATATTTCACTTGTGTTCTTTAATTCTATCCTTATTAGAGCAAAATTATAGCTCTATCTACCTACCTACCTACCTACCTATGTGATTGGGCTTGAATAAAGGGCCTGGGTCTGTCCCTGAGCTTTTCTGCTTAAGGCTCTACCACTTTGAGCCACAGCACCACTTCTGGGCTTCTGGTAGTTAAATGGAGATGATCTCACAGATTTTACTGTCTGCATTGGCTTTGAATCATGCTCTCAGATCTTAGCCTCCTGAGTAGCTAGGATTACAGGCATGAAACACCAGCACCTGTCCATTTTATTTCTTTTTCTTTTTCCTTTTTTTTTCCAGTCCTCTGGGGCTTGAACTGAGGGCCTGAGCACTGTCCTTGGGCTTTCTCAAAGCTAGAGCTCTACCACTTGAGCCACAGCACTACTTCTGCCCTTTTCTGTGTATGTAGTACTTTTTCTGTGCATGCTAGGAAAGCACTTGGCTCCTATGTTTTCTTTTTCTTTTTTTTTCTTTTGGTGGGTCATGGAGCTTGAACTCAACCTAGGTGCTGTCCTTGAGCTCTTCAGTTCAAGGTTACTGCCCTACCCCTAAGCCTGAACACTGTCCCTGAGCTCTTCAGTTCAAGGCTACCGCCCCACCCTTGAGCCAAGCCCCACTTCCTATTTTCTAGAGGTTAACTGGACATATGAGTTTCAGGTCCTTTTGTGCTCCGGCTGGCTTTGAACCTTGATCCTCAGATCTCAGCCTCCTGAGTAGCTAGGATTACAGGCATGAGCCACTGCCCTGGGCCTATTTTTTTCTTAAAGGTTGAATGGTACTCCATCCATTTATCATCTGATAGAAAAGTAGTTTGACTCTATAACTTGTCAATTGTAAATAACACTGAATAAACATGAGAAAGAAGATACCTTTTCAACAAAATGATTGAAGATCTTTTAGTAAATATCCTGAGTAGATTGATCTCTATTTCCATTCTTAAGGTCCTATAATTCTGGACAGTGTTCTTAGAAAGAAGGGAGGACAGTCCTGTAACTAGGCTGGAGTTTTGCTGGCACAGGGAACTAACTATGCCAAGAGCTAGGCTTGGTCTATTTGAGAGAGCTTGTTTGGAGGTTCTAGCAGGGGAGTGCAGCTACTCGTATACCCTTGACAGAAGACCAGTCCTCCTCTATCGGGGATGGTCATCCTCTTCAACCGATGGTGCAGCTTCGGGAGGGATGCACATGGAGCAGTGGGGGAGGAAGGGGACATCTGCCTAGCCAGCTAGATCAGCTGAATCAACCCTGGTGATCAATGGGGTGACAGATGTCGCAGCCAGATCACCCTCACATCCGGCTTGGTCTATTTGAAAGGGCTAAAGTTTCAGAATTTGTACTAACAGTGTGAGGAGCTGAAGATAAGGTGGGAAAAAGCAGTTGGTGGTTGGTGTTCTTTTCATAAGATAAACCATGCAGGAAGATGGGGAGAGTTTGATGGAATCATCTGCACGAAGCTATTCTGGCTGGAGCTGAGGAAGAAACAGCAGACTAGTATAAAACTCCAGAGCGGAAAATTTCTGTTGGTGTCCAAACTAAGTCTTTGGCTGTCTGTAAGGCTTGGAGAGACTTATACTGATATTTTAATCACCTGTTTAGTGTTCTGAAGACTCTTGTCAGCGGCCTCCCTGAGCTTGCTCCAGCAGGCAGAAAGTTGCTGCTGGCTCATGTACCATGTACTTGTGTGAGCTATTTCTTTCCCATGGCTGTCTCCAACACTTTGTAGCTTCCACTGGGACACTTGGAGGATAAAAGCCAAACCAGTGGGCCCAGTGAGACTTAAGACTTTCTGGCTAACTTCTCATTAGATCCCAAGTCAAGAGAAGCCCCTTAAGAAAGGTATAAGGTGTGGTCTTTAGAGACCAGTCGGCTAGCAGCACTCCTGTGGCAGTATAGAGGAGGAAGGAAGCCTTCCAGGACCATCACTCAGAAGCTTTGAAGATCTGAATATTTATAATGAAATAATATCCTTCAAGTAAAAAAAAAAGTACTGAACAAATTCAGACTGGGCAGTTGTTATGAGCAAACAAGAGAGGTTCATGGTCATGACAAGAAGAATATATTGGGATCTCTTTTTCTTTGTGGATTATGGGGTTTGAACTCTGGCCTGGGTGCTGTCCCTAGGCTCTTCATCTCAAGGCTACTGTCCTACTCTCAGGCCAAGCCCCACTTCCATTTTTTAGAGGTTAATTGGAGATAAGAGTCTCAGGTCCTTCTGTGCCTGGGCTGGCTTTGAACCTTGATCTTCAGATCTCAGCTTCCAGGGTAGCTAGGATTACAGGCGTGAGCCACTGTGCCCAGCTTGTTAGCATCTTTTATCTTTTTATAAATTTTTTGTCAGTCCTGGGGCTTGAACTCAGGGTCTGGGCACTGTCCTTAGACATTTTGCTCAAGGTTAATGCTCTGCCACTTGAGCCACAGCACCACTTCTTGCTTTTTCTGAGTATGTGGTATCTAGGAATCAAACTCAGAGCTTTGTACATGCTAGGTGAGCACTCTACCACTAGGCTACACTCCTGGGCCCCAATATGTCAGCATCTTAATTCTTCCACAATTTTCACTGGTCAAAGTTTCTCTGTAGCTACAATATCCTTTTTATTTGGAAAGCTATGATATAGATAGTGTAATAATGGATGGTTACTAGGCCTTAAGTTTTTTGACTTTGTATGTGTGCACATGTACACCCTACTGGGGTTTGAACTCAGGGCATAGGCATTGTCTCTGACAGGGAGCCACAGCACTACTTCCAACTTTTGGTGGTTAACTGGAGATAAGGCTCTCAAGTCCAGGGTGGCCTCAAATTGTGATCACTAGATCTCAGCCTCCAGAGTGGTTAGGATTATAGGTGTGAGCCACCAGTGTGATCAGCAATGCTATTTGATTTGATTCTCACAGTAATTCTGTGAGATAGAAAGAGGAGGAAACTGAAGTACATAGAAAATGTACATCTAGAGGGGTTGTGGGATTAGAAGAGATGGGGAGGATTACAAGAGGGGTGTTATTAGCTGGGTGAGGTAGCTCATGCCTGTAATCCTAGCTACTCAGGAGGGTGAGAACCGAAGATCACGGTTCAAAGCCAGCCTGGACACTAAAGTCTGTGAGACTCTTATCTCCTATTAATCACTAGAAAATGGGAAGTGGGGCTGAGGCTCCTTGGGTAGGATGGTAGCCTTGAGCTGAAGAGCTCAGGGACAGTGCCCTGGCCCAGAGTTCAAGCTCCATGACCCACCAAAAAAAAGGGGGGGTGACACTGATCAAGATGCACTGTAATCATAAGCCAACATGTTGAGTTGAAATCCCACTGTACACCTAAAGATAATTTAAAAGATTTTTTTGTGTGTGTGGATCATATCTGTAATCCTAGCCACTCAGGAGACTGAGATTTGAGGATTCAGGTTCAAAGGCAGCCTGGGTCAGAAAGTCTTATCTTCAATTAACCACCAGAAAACCAGAAGTGGTGCTGTGGCTCAGGGGTAGAGCTCTGGCCTTGAGCATAAGAGCTCAGAGATAGTGCTTAGGTACTGAGTTTAAGTCCCATGACCACTACCACTACTAGCAATGACAGACCTAAATATGAAGGTTCCTCTGATCATTCTGTCCTGCTTACAGATGCACTATAGAGAGCAGAGTCCATCAGAGAGCATGGAAATGGAAATCAAAGCTCCCTCCTATCTGGAGCCCAAGGTTTTACAAATCTGTCAGTCCTAGAAGTTTATTTCATCAACAACAGAGTGTGTTACTGGTCAGTGAGCCCTTGATCTTATAGCAAGGTATGAAAGAAAAATGAGAGAATAACAACTTACTTTTTTTTTTTTTTTGCCAGTCCTGGGCTTGAGCTCAGGACCTGAGCACTGTCCTTGGATTTCCTCAAGGCTAGAGCTCTACCACTTGAGCATCAACACCACTTCCAGCTTTTTTTCTATGTATATGGTACCAAGGAATTGAACCCGGGTCTTAGGGCATGCTAGGCAAGCACTCTACCACTAGGCTAAATTCCCAGCCCAACTTCTACTAGGGCTGTAGCCTTTGTGTAAAAGCACATGCTTAGCATGTGTTAGGGCTGAGTTTTACCACCAGGATTAAAAAAACAAATGAATAAATAAACAAACAGAAAAATTGCTTCTCAGTAGAAAGACCAGGCTTAGGGATATTGATTTCTGACTGAGATCACAAAGAATTTTTTTTCATCACAGAATTTTCTCTTTCCATCCCAACCCTTTCCTTCTCTTTTTCTTTCCAAGGGAAGCTTCTTCAACTGTCTGCTTTCTGGAGCAAGTTAACTTCCCTTTGTCTGGCCAGACCACTGGGTACATGCCATTGTTCCCTGCTTTGTTATGCCAGAATTCAAGTAGATAAGCTGCCTACATGCCCTTTAATGGAGGAAGGGAGGGGGTCTCTCAAGGGAACTTTGCTTGCTGAGGAAAAGACTCCTAAAGCAGCCAATTGCACATACTACCCCCTTCCTCAGAGACCTCAGAGGAATCTACTTACAAAGACTGCTGTTAGGGAAGAAAGAGCAAGAAGAGAAAGAGGGAGAGAGAGGTAGGGGGGAGGGGAAGAGAAAGAGGGGAGAGAGAGAAAGGGAGGGGAGACTTGGACAGAGAGGTTTCAGTCCCACAGGAATAAATTTGTAAGGACAAGGACAAGGCTGTGCTGTCACGAGGGCAAAATTAAACAGACCCATCTGATTAGGACAGAAGGAAGGAGGGTGCTGGGAAAATGAAAAGGGCAATGCTTATAAACCACTGCATGCATGGAGGGGGGGCGTTGTCGGAGGAAAAGTATTCCAAAGCTGATGACAAGGCAGACAGGAAACCTCCATGGCCTTGCTGACAGGAAAGGAAGAATGAAATTCTGGGTCTTGTCTCTCTACAGGATTTCCAATAGGCATCTGAAGTTTCCCCTCTTCCCCAGGGCGTGCTGACAGCTGGGAATACTGCCCTTTAGGTCAGGCAGGGCAGGGATCTGGACCTCTCAGGAGTTCATGAAGAGGTTCACTAAGGACTCAAACCACCAGCCTGAACAAAAATGGGACTACCATTTCCTGTTGGGTTTCCATGCTATAAAAAGTGGGGGACAACTGCCAACTATACAAAGTATCTCACTGTCTTTTGTGGAAAATGGAGTATACAATATATTGGGGCTCCAGAATCTGACTTGTAAATCTAAGTGAGAACTAGATGCTAGAGGCTTACACTGCTAAAGAAATATTCTGCTTCCCCACCTGCCAGTCTTCCTGTTCCATGTCTGCAGACTTCCAGGCAGTTGACAACAAAGTTGTGTACAGCCACTGGAGTAAGAACAGTACTAGGCTTTGGCAGCTCCTTCTGGACCCCAGTTCACTATGCTGTGTTCTTAAACAGCACTGATGGAACAAGCCATCTGTGAGGGTTATTTAACTTGGAGCTGGAAGAGGGTGAGGATGTGGAAAAAATAAACTGAGCAGCCAAAGGATGGGGCCAGAGAGAGAAGGCAGGTGACATTTCATGGGACTGTGTGCCAGGGCTGAGATGGGGTGGGACTAACAGAAAGGAATGGTGCTGAAAGGAGTCCAGCAGCCGAAGGGCTGGAATGCCCACAACAGCATGGTTACATTTTCCAAGTGGTGTTTTGTTGTTCTCCAAGAGCTCCTAAGCTGTGGCTTGTGTGCTCACATTTCCAGCAGAGTTGTGGGATAAAATGACTGCACACCTATCCTGCCTTTTAAAAAGCTATCCTGAGCCATGCCTACTTTTCTTCCTAGGCCTGAGTCAGCCTACAAAGTAAACCTAACAGGTTTTTTTTTGTTTGTTTGTTTTGTGTTTTTTTTTTGCATTTATTTATTTATTTTTGTATGGGCTGGGAGTTTGGCTTAGTGGTAGAGTGCTTGCCTAGCATGCACCAAGACCAAGGTTCGATTCCTCAGTACCACATATATAGAAATTACTTTTTTGGGGGCCCGGGAGTTTGGCCTAGTGGTTAAAGTGCTTGCCTAGCATGCATGAAGACCCGGGTTCAATTCCTCGGTACCACATACATAGAAAAAAGCCGGAAGTGGTGCTGAAGCTCAAGTGGTAGAGCTCTAGCCTTGAGAAAGTCCAAGGACAGTGCTCAGGCCCTGAGCTCAAGCCCGACTGGCAAAAAAAAAAAAAAAAAAAAAAGAAATTACCTTTTTGGGGGGGCAGTCCTGGGCCTTGAGCTTAGGGCCTGAGCACTGTCCTTGGGCTTTCTCAAGGCTAGAACTCTACCAATTGAGCCACAGCACCACTTCTGGCCCCAGGCACCAGGGCTCACACCTCGAATCCTAGCTACTTGAGAAGTTGAGATTTGCAGAATCACAGTTCAAAACTAGCCCAAGCTGCAAAGTCCTCAAAATTCCATCTCCATTTAACCAGCAAAATGCCAGCCAGAGAATGGCTCAAATGATAGAGTGCCATCTGTGATCAAACCAGCCCAGCTACAGCATAAAGCCCTGGCTAATTTTGAACTGTTCAGTCTTGATGTGGAAGGTCTGGTGCTATAGCAAAAAACACCTTGTGTATTTGAATAATTATATACCACCTTGAACACCTATCTCAACCACACCTACAGCTGTCACAGAACAGAACCCGAGTAGGATATTTGAGGTGATCTTAGTCTGAAGATCTACTGTTAGAAATGGAACAAAATATAACTTCTCCCTTTCTAGATGATACTTTTTGTAACATTTTAAGGTATTCTGCTGAATACAGGCACTAAATGTTTATGGATCTGCTATGGTGTGGCAGTTCCTGTTTGAGGAATACAATGGTGAGTGAATAAAATGAAGTGTTTGTGCTCATGCAGCTTACCATTCTGGACACTGAGAACTAAATAAATACTGTGGGGAAAAAAAAGTAAAGCAGAGTAACAGGAACAGAAAGAAATAAAGAGGAGAGAGTATTGCTACTATATATAAGATGGACAGGGAAAGGACCATAGGTGAGGTAACATTTGATCAGACATGAAGGACTGAGCCATAAAGCAGAGGCCTTGAGAACAGCCTTCCAGGATGGGTAATTGGAACAACAAAACATCCACACAATCTCAGCTATATAGTATGAAGGGGAGAAAAAAAAAAATCCTGGTTGTCCTAGCCCAGCCCTGTGAGAGGAAAAGCTTGTGAGAGTTCGTGTCTGCCCTCCGTGCAGTTTCTGGAAAGCTTCCACCACAGATGAGAGTTGTATATTGAATTTTAAGTTCAACCACAAATATTTAAACTTCCCTGGACCACAAATACAGTATCTTCTCTGTGGTTTAGTTGGCACCAAGAACATATTTACAAATCTCTGTGTCTGCCTGTTATTTAAATTTCTTACAGAAGTGCCAAGGTCTTTAGCTGTGATTTACCTCCCTTCCAATCCACATTGGTGGGTATGAACTTTGATCATTCTTGGCAGAAAGGAGGTATCTTTACAACTGAAGCTTTAGAGTTTGCTAAAGTTCCTATTATAGATTTCTCTTGAATTTCAATATAAAAACTGAAAATTTTCTATGCTTATTCTAAATTACAGTTCAGAAAAAAAACTTGAAGCTAAACATTTTTAGGCATTAAAAAGTAAAATAATAAACAAGAAAAGTTAGGTATAAGACACCCCAAATTTCTAAGTAGGTAGGTAGTCTACTTTGCCAGTTCCTGAGCATTATAACCTGTACAAGAATTAAAAGGAATATAAAACTATAATTAATCAGCAAAAAGTCATAGTTATATCTAGCCCTGATTACTTCTCTGTATTTGACTGTATAAATCAATCATTCATCTTTTCCCTTTATATATATCTGAATATCATAAGGGCTATGAAAACTCAAAACAAATACATGGCTATAATCCCAGCTTTTAGAAGGCAGAGACCAAAATGATTGTGACTAGAGGCCAGTTTGGGCAGAAAAATTAGAAATACCTCATCTCAACCAGCAAGTCATACATAGTGGCATACACCTGTGAGCCTAGAGGAAGGTACTAGGAGGCATAGATAGAAAGTTTTTAGTTTGAAGCCAGTCCTAGGCAAATTTTTGAGGCAATCTGAAAAATAACTACAGCAAAGAGACATGGTTTTAGTGGTAGAGTACCTTGTAAGCACAGCACAGGCCCTAAAGTTTAAACCCCATTAGCAAAAAAAAAAAAAAAAAAAACCCAAACCAAACCAAATATAGACTGAGTCTTATGGTTTATCCTCTGTTGTTGCTGTATCTGATTTTGCTACCTGGTATATTGTATATACATTTATTTGTTTATTTGAATCAGGGAAGGGAAAGGGAAAAACAAGATGATGAGACAAAGGACAAAGCATGAACCAATGTAACACTGATATTCACAAGAAAATATGGTAGAAATGAACTTTATAACTTGGGAGGGGGTAGGGGAAGAGGAGGTGGAAGAAAAACATGGAAAGGGGATACAATGTATAAAAAATAATGTACTCATTACCTTATGAATGTAACTGTAACCCCTCTATACATCACCCTGATAATAAAATAAAAAAATAAATGAATAAATCTAAATAAATAAAACAAAAATACCATTAGAAGCAAAAAAGGAATTACATCCAATATATGACATATTAAAAATATTAAAAATGAAAACAACAACAGAAAGCAACCCTATAATCATTGTCTGAGGTCCTTGTGAAAAAACTTGAAAATAAGGAACAATCAAAAGCTAGGGAGCCTGGAAACACCTTGCCACAGTGTCTGCATGGGGATGGTCAGACAGGGACTTGCCAAGAAATTCAGGCAATAGAGAGCTTGTGGTGAGAAGGGAGAATTGTAGCCATGGATTAGTGCAGCTGTTGATACCTCTGAATCCATGGCAGGCACACAGATAGCCCAGTCTCCCAAGCTGCCTTCATTCTGAGTGTGGTTTGCTGCCTGGCAGGTATCTCTGAGTCCAGCCCCAGCTACAGCTGATGACTTGATTTCTGCAGCTTCCCCTTTCCTATAGGGCAGTTTATTGGTGGCAGGCTGAGTGTCCTGTTCTATTGGTCCTTCTCCTTCAGAGCAAAACTCAGTACTGTTTGCTTTTCCTACCCTCTGGTGTACTTAGCAGACAACCCTTACATTGGATTTTTGCCACTTCTGGGTTAGCAAACTGGGGGCCTCTGAAGTGAGTGGGAACCTGCAGACTACAGGCAGCAAAGCTTGTGGGGACAACAGTAACTCCTGCTATGCAAAGGGAACTATGAAGCAAACGCAGCTTGTCACTGGTAAGTTATACCCTTGATAAGCCTGACTCTCATTCAGTCCAAATACTGCACCAACCATTATGATGGGAAGAGAGGGCTACAACAGACTCCAGCTAAAATCCACTACCACATCTCCTAATAGATTCAATATTAGAGGCCCTAAAAAGAAACTTCTCTAATTCTTGCCTATTTCCATAGTGGTGATACTAAGTAACATTCCCAAGGACAGTGTACAAAGATCTCCCAATCCCACTAGATCCTCTGCTATTCCATCCCCTAGCATTTGCTGTTTTTGTTTTGTTTTCTTTTCTTCTTTTTTTTTGGTTTCATGGGGCTTGAAGTTGGCCTGGTTGTTATCCCTGAGCTCTTCAGCTCTACCTTTAAGCCAAGCTCCACTTCCCTTAAGAGATTAATTAGAGATAAGAGTCTCAAGTTCTTTTGTGCCAAGGCTGGCTTTGAACCTTGATCCTCAGATCTCAGCCTCCTGAGTAGCTAGGATTACAGGCATGAGCCACCTTGCTAGGCTTTGTTTTCTTATTGATAGCCATTCTGCTTTGGTGAGATAAAATTGTCAAGTATTTTGGCCTTTATAATTCTTCTGTTGAGAACTGTCAGTTTAGTTCATTTGTCTATTTTCTGATTGAACTATTTATTCTTTTGGTAGTCTTTTGTTGTTAACTTCTTGAGACAGGGTCTCATTATTTCACCTAGGCTGGCCTGGGAGTTGGAATTCTTTGCCTCAGTCTCCCTCAGGAGACTTTTTAGTTCTTCATATATTTGAATACCAAATCCCTGTAGTTGAAAAGCTAGCAAAGATTTCCTCCCTATCTGTAGGTAATTGTTGTCTTTGGTATGCAGAAGTTATTTAATTTGATGCAATCTCATGTGTCATTCTTTTTTTTTTTTGCTATTATTTCCTGAGCTACTGAAGCCCTGATCAGAGCTATTGCCTTAAGGTATTTTTCCTATATTTTCTTCTACTAGTTTCAAATTTTTTCACATCTTACATTAAGTCTTCAACTCATTTTGAATTAAATTTTGTAGAGGGTGAGAGATAGGGATGTAGATTCAGTCTTCCAGTGTTTTTTTTTTCCAGCACCATTTATTAAAGAGGCTGTCTTTTCTCCAATATTCTGTTGTGGCACCTTCCTTAAGAATCAGAGGACTGGGCCGAGAGTTTGGCCTAGTGGTAGTGAGCTTGCCTGAGTGCTTGCCTAGCATGCCTGAGTGCTTGCCTAGCATGCATGAAGACCTGGACTTGATTCCTTGGTGCCACATACATAGAGAAAAGCTGGAAGTGGGGCTGTGGGTCAAGTGGTAGAGCAGCACTATCCTTGAGAAAGCCCAAGGACAGTGCTCAGGCCTGAGTTCAAGCCCTAGGACTGGCAAAAAAAAAAAAAGAAAGAAAGAAAGAAAGAAAGAGAACCAGGCAGCTGTAACTACATTGTCTTATTTCTGGGTCCTATGTGTCTACTTTTGTTACTATGGCTGTTTGGCTGCCCGTCCCCCCCCCACCCTTTAGCCTTGTAGTATTAGTATTTTCTTATGCTTAACCTTGTAGTATTGAAAATCAGGCATTATGATACCTTCATCAATGTTCTTTTGCTCAGAACAAAGTCTCAGTTATTAGGGGTCTTTTGTGGCTCCCATGTGAATTTTAGTATAAGCTTAATCATATAATGATTAAGATTGACAAAGGGCAATACTTAAAAAAAAAGAAGAAAAAGAAATGGGGAGAGAGGAGAGGATAAAAGGAAACTTACCAAGACACACATTACAAATGGCAAAATGGTATTTTTCCCTGTTTTACTATTTGAAGGAATGTGAATCTTCACTTGTATTCAATAGGAAAGAGTGCCATGTGCACTGTCTCTGGTATAGAATAAAAGCATACCCATAGCTATTAGACACTTGCCATCCTTAACTGACATATCCGGATCTACTTTTATATTCCAAAGAATGAAAAACAACAATAACAGAATACTAGAAGCATTTTAAGCAAATTCACCAAATACAACTAGTCTCAGATTTCAATTTTTGGATACCGAGTTTTGCTTCTTAGGCTAGCCTGGTCTCAGACTCATAATCCTTCAGCTTCAGCTTCCTGAGGCATGTGTCAACTGCCCCGCCTTCACCTTAAGACTTTTTTTTTTGTATCAATACTGGGCATAAGAAAGATAATATACAAAATATTTTCCAAGAAAAGAAATCTTTAAATACATATATATCAATGAGATAAAGTAGTAGTAGGTGGTCAAAAACATTGTTTTGAAAAATTTAATGAGCTTCAACAAATAAATGATACAAACAAAAAAGGAGTTATAGGACTTTAAACACCAAAAGAGCCATAAAGAGACATATCGAAATACGCAGTATAGAGCTTAGTAAGATTTATTGGTTTTTGTTTTTTGCTGGCAACAAAGCTCAGGGGCTTTGTGTTCATTTGGCTTACTTGTTTATGGCTGGTGTTCTACCACTTGAGCCAAGCCTCTAGTCCAGTTTTTTTTTTTTTTGGTTTTTTGGAAATAGAATTTTTCTGCTTGGGCTGGCTTTGAATTTATCAGTCCTTTGGATTATAGAATCCTAAATAGCTAAGATTACATACATTACTGGTCCCTGGCTTTTTTTTTTTTTGCGGGGGTGGGGGGTATTGGTCACAGGGCGTGAACTTATATGCCTGGCCTGGGTGCTGTCCCTAAACTTTTCACTCAAGGCTAAAACTCTACTACTTTGAGCCACAGTGCCACTTTTGGTTTTCTGGTGGTTAATTGGAGATAAGAGTCTCGTGGACTTTCCTGCTCAAGGTGGCTTTGAACCTAGATCCTCATATCTCAGCCTCCTGAGTATAACTAGTATTACATGTGTGAGTCACCAATGGCCAGCTGTTACACAAACCCAAGTGGCAATATAAAGCAGGAATGAAATAAAAATAAAGAAGGAAAAACTTCTGCAATAAAAACAAAACAAACACAACCTAGCAAAAGCCTAAACACAGGGGGTAGATTCACTCTATAAAATATCTACCAGGGGGGTCTGTGAGTTTGGCCTAGTGGTAGAGTGCTTACCTAACATATTCAACGCCCTGGGTTCAATCCCTTTTTACCACATACACAGAAAAAGCCAGAAGTGGTGCTATGGCTCAAGTGGGAAAGCCCAAGGACAGTGCTCAGGCCCGGAGTTCAAGTCCCAGTACTGGAAAAAAATACACACACACACACACACATAGATCTATCTATCTATCTATCTAGATCCACCTATTATATGTATATATTATCTATCTATCTATCTATCTATCTATCTATCTATCTATCTATCTATCTACTAGGGGGTTCAAGAGGGTGGTCTAGTGGTAGAATGATCATCTAGCATGCGCCAAGACCCAGGTTCAATTCCTCAGTACTATATACATAGAAAAAAGCTGGAAGTGGTGCTGTGGTTCAAGTGGTAGAGCTCTAGCTTTGAGAAAGCCCAAAGACATTGCTCAGATTCTGAGTTCAAGCCCCAGGACTGGCAAAAAAAGAAAGAAAGAAAGAGAGAGAGAAAGAGAGAGAGGAAGAAAGAAAGAGTGAGTTGGTCTGCTGGGCCCAGTGGCTCACACCTGTAATCCTACTCTGGAGGCTGAGATGTGTGGATTGTGGTTCGAAGCCAGCCTGGACTAAAGACTGTGAGAGTCTTATCTCCAGTTAACCACTAGAAAACTGGAAGTGGTACTGAGGCTCAAAGAGGTAAGGTGGTAGCTTGAGCTGAAGAGTTCAGGGACAGTGCCCAGGCCCAGAGTTCAAGTCCCACTACCGATCAAAAAAAAAAAAAAAGTCAGTGAGACTCTTATCTTCAATTAACCATTAACCACTAGAAAACCAGAAATGGTGCTGTGGCTGAAGGGGTAGGGCAGTAGAGCTGAAGAGCTCAGGGATAGTGCACAGGCACAGAGTTTAAGTCCCACAACTGAACCCCACCCCCCACAAAAAAAAATATGTGTACACACACACACCAGGAGCTAGGAATGTGGCTTAGTGGAAGAGTGCTTGCCTAGCATGCATGAAGCTCTGGGTTGAGTCCTTGGTACCACATACACAGAAAAAGCAGAAATGGTGCTGTGCCTCAAGTGGTATAGTACTTGAGCTTTCTCATGGACAGTGCCCAGGCCCTGAGTTCAAGCTCCAGGGCTGGCAAAAAAAAAAAAAAGTATTAGTATTAAGTTGCACTTTTTTAGCGTAAAATAGAAGAAAATATACTATGATACAGATAATTAGAAATTAGAAAATTCAACTTAAACAGGTCTAAGAAAAGTATATGACTGGGACTCATGCCTATAATCCTAGCTACTTAGGAGACAGATCTGCTGATGAAGACTCAAACTCAGCCTGGCCAAGAAAGTCCTTGACATTCTTATCTCTATTTAAGCACCAAAAGAGTGAAGCTGCAGCCCCATTCAGGGACAGCTTCCAGGCCCTGAGTTCAAGCCCCAGCACACACACACACACACACACACACACACACACACACATTCTAAATGAATGAATGAATGAATGAAATACAGCTGGACACTGGTAAAAACAAAAAAAGAAATGTAGAAGCATAAAATATAATATAATTACAAAGTTGGATGAATAGAAATGTAAGTTCGGAAAAATTAAGAAATGTACATTGCTATAGATTTGAGAAAATGGAGAATATAAAAATAAAATCAAGAATAAAAAAGCTACATAAATATACTCTTTTTTGGGCCAGGAGTTTGGCCTATTGGTAGAGTGCTTGCCTAGCATGCATGAAGACCTGGGTTCGATTCCTTAGTACTACATACATAGAAAAAAAGCTGGAAGTGGTTCTGAGGCTCAGATGGTAGAGCTCTAGCCTTGAGGAAGTCCAAGGGCAGTGCTCACAATCTGAGCTTAAGCCTAGGATTGGCAAAAAAAAAAAAAAAATAGACAAATATACTCTTTTTTATATTCTTTTTATTTTCTTGGCCAGCACCAGTGTTCAAATTCAGTGACTTGTATTTGTTCATCTTGTCATGACTTCAGCCTGACATTATTATATCCTTATTTTTAGTCTTATTATTTATTTCTTGGTTGGTTGTTTCTGTTTTTTTAGATAAGTTCTCAATATGTAATCCAGCCTGGCCTGAAACTTTCAATCCTATTATCTCTACCTATGAGTGTGAGGATTACAGGCCTGAACCTGAACCACTATACACTGTTCTGAACTATTGTTCAGCTCTTTTCATTTTTTTTTTGTTTGTTTGTTTTTGTTTTGCCAGTTCTGGGGCTTGAACTCAGGGCCTGGGCACTGTCCTTGGGCTTTCTCAAGGATAGAGTTCTTCCACTTGAGCCACATCACCATTTCTGGCTTTTTTCTATGTATGTGGTACCAAGGAATCAAACCCAGGTCTTTGTGCATGCAAGGCAAGCACTCTACCACTAGGCTAAACTCTCAGCCCAAGATTTTTTTTTTTTTTTTGCCAGTCCTGGGTTTGGGCTCAGGGCCTGAGCAATGTCCTTGGACTTTTTCAAGGCTAGAGCTCTACCACTTGAGCCTCAGCACCACTTCTGGCTTTTTTCTATGTATGTGGTACCGAGGAATCGAACCCGGGTCTTCATGCATGCTAGGCAAGCACTTTAACCACCAGGCCAAACTCCCGGCCCCGATTTTTTCTTTTCTTGTGAACATTTTAGAGAAATAGTTGGTTTTGATTTGGGGATTGGGGGGGGTCTTGGGACTTGAACTCAGGGATTGGGCACTTACTATTCCTGAACTCTCTTTGCTCAAGGCTAGCACTCTACACAGCTTCACTTCCGGCTTTTTTTGGCAATTTAGTAGTCTCCTGGACTTTCTGGCCCAGGCTGGCTTCAAACTGAGATCCTCAGATGTTAGGAATCTGAGCAATAGTTCTAAGCACTGGAGCTTAGTACAGTAAATAAAAACAAAATTGTTACATTCTAGTGATAAACAGAAGAAAAATAAAATAAAAGATGGGTGCTTTTGGCATACACTTGTAATCCTATGTACTTAAGGAGACTAAGACCTGGAAGAACATGGTTTAAAGCCAGACTGGGCAGGAAAGTCTAAGACTATCTCCAATTAAATGATGGACTGGAGGTGTGGCGTAAGCAGTAAAGTTAGTTATGAACAAGAGTGTGAGGTACTGGGTTCAAGCTGCAGTACCAGAAAACAAAAAGAAAAACAAAAACCTTTAACAAACCAAACCAACATCCCTCCCCCCAAACTGAACTGACAAACAAACAAACAAACAAACAAAAATCCAAAGTCATGGTCATGTTTTAGAAATGCTAAAAATACAGATCAAGTGCAGTAAAGGGAGAGGGTATACTTGAGGAAAGAACTCTGAAAAGGCTGACCTCTGAACGGCATGTGAAGGAAGTCAGAGAGCAGACAGTGGGGCAACAGTGAGTAGGACAGAGAAGAGCAGTGTCAAGTAGCATAGGTTATCTGAGTGACAGATGAAATTAGAAAGGAAGGAAGCCTTGAGAGGGACTTGATTTTTTTGTTTCCTGAATGACACAGGAATCCACTTGGAGGGGTCTGGTATTAAATATTCTTATTTATATCTCATAAGAGCACTCTAGTTGAGTGCTGGGATTGTTAGACTGAGGGGGAGGCAGAGATGGTAATGATTATGATAATGATGATAAAGGCAGTCCTACTAGGGACACAATAGGGAAACTTTTAGACTAGGATGGTGTAGTGGAAATGGTTAAACTATAGTTCTCATTGAGGCGCCAGTGGCTCACACCTGGGATTCTGGCTACTCAGGAGGCTGAGATCTGAGGATTGTGATTCAAAGCTGATCTAGACAGAAAGTCCCTGAGACTCTTATCTCTAATTAACCACCAGGAAGCCAGAAGTAGAGCTGTGGCTCATGTGTTAGAGCAGTAGCCTTGAGCACAAGCCCAGATCCTGAGAGTTCAAGCATTAGGACCAGCACACACACACACACACACACACACACAGATAAACATACTAATATTAAATCAGCAGGCATAACATATATGTCTTTTTTTTTTGCCAGTCATGGGGCTTGAACTGAGGGCCTAAGCACTGTCCTTGGACTTTTCTCAAGGCTAGAGCTCTACCACTTGAGCCACAGCACCACTTCCAGCTTTTTTCCAGCAAGAACCTGGGCTTTCATGCATGCTAGGCAAGCACTCTGCTACTAGGCTCTAAAATGTATATGTCTTCTAAACAAAAAAGTTATATCATCATGACTGACCAAAAAAAGTTGTATCATTAAGTACACTTTCTAATGTATATAGGACACTACAGTGTAAAAGTAACACAGCTCATTCCACCTATCAAATATAATAACTGTGTAGTGAATAAATGGAAGGTATGGATACAAGGATCCTACTTTTTTTTTTTTTTTTTTTTTAGCAGTACTGAGGTTTGAACGCTGGGCCACCAACCTCTACGCACATATAATTATAGCAACTTAAAAAAAAAAACAAAACAGGGCCGGGAGTTTGGCCTAGTGGTTAAAGTGCTTGCCTAGCATGCATGAAGACCCGGGTTCGATTCCTCGGTACCACATATATAGAAAAAAGCCGGAAGTGGTGCTGAGGCTCAAGTGGTAGAGCTCTAGCCTTGAGAAAGTCCAAGGACAGTGCTCAGGCCCTGAGCTCAAGCCCAGGACTGGCACAAAAAAAAAAAAAAAACAAACAACAAAACAGCTTCAAAGTGAAACTCTAGATGTTTACCAACTGAAGAATGAACTGTGATCTACTTATAAAATGGAATACTATTTAGCAATAAAAGGAACAATTAACTGTGTGCTAGTGGCTCATCCTGTAATTGTAGCTACTCAGAGGGCTGGGATCTGAGGACTGCGTTACAGAGCCAGACTGGGCAGAAAAGTCTCTAAGATGCTTATCTCCAGTTAAGAAGTAAAAAGTAGGAGGTACAGGTATGGCTCAAGTGACAGAGCACTGTCCTGGAGCAAAGAGCTACGGGGGACCAACTTGACACTGAGTTTAAGCTTAGTACCAGCACATCCACATCCACATGCACACATACACATGAAACAATCTACATGTAACAAGACGGAGGAATATTAACAAGGTCATGCTAAATGAAAGAAATCTTGCTCAAGAGAATATATACAGTATGATTTCATTTATATGAAGTTCTAAAACAGAAAAGTATGATTTCTAATGGAAAAATCAAAAGAGAATGCCTTTGAGGGTAGAGTTGGAAAAAAAGAACATGATAATAAGACTGTGTGTTTCAGGCTGAGATCAGGTGGATTATAGTTCCAGGAGGGAGGGAGGAAGGAAGAAAGGAATGGAGAGAGGGAGAGAGAAAATGTGTAGTGGGTAGAGATCAGAAGATTTTTATCAACAAAAAGCTGGGCATGGAGCCACGTACTAGTGGATCATACTTGTAATCCTAAATACTCAGGAGGTTGAGACCTAAGGATCATGGTTCAAAGCCAGCAGGAGCAAAAGAGTTTATGAGACCCTTATTTCCAATTAACTACCAGAAAATTAGAAGTAACACTGTGGCTCAAAGTGGTAGAGAACTTGCCTTAAGCTGAAGGGCTCAAGGACAGCTCAGAGGCCCAGAGTTGAAGACCCAAGTCTGGAAAAAAAAAAAAAAAAAGCTGGGTGGGGTGGTACTTGCCTGTCACCTCAGCTACATTGGGAAATGTAAATAGGAGGGTCATGGTCCAGGCTTGCCTGGACAAAAAATGGGACTCAAGCCGGGCATGGTGGCTCAGGCCTATAATCCTAGCTACTCAGGAGGCTGAGATCTGAGGACCAAGGTTCAAAGCCAGCCCGACACAAAAGGACCTGAGACTCTTATCTCCAATTAATTTCTAGAAAATGGGAAGTGGGGCCTGGCTCAAGAGGGACAGTGCCCAGGCAGAGTTCAAGCCCCATGACCCACAAAAAAAAGGGGGGGGGGAACTCAATTACAAAAATAACTAGAGAGGGGTCAGAGGTGTGGCCTAGTGGTAGAATGCTTGCCGAGCATGCAGGAAGACTCAGGTTCATTTCCTTGGTACTACATACACAGAAAAAGTCAAGTTGTGCTGTGGCTCAAGTGGTACAGATTCTACTACACCTTCACAAATGAAAGACTGATAGACAGACAGACAGACAGACAGACAGGATGTTGAGGCATAAGGAAAATACCAAGGCAATTATGACAAGTATGACAACAAGAATGATAGAACGTAGGTGTTAGGTATAAGTGAGTTCACTATAAAACTCATCTTTGACCTGGAGGTAAAAGCTGACACACTGAAAACTTTACAGGAAGGAATAGGAGATACACTAGGCCTCCTTGGCACAGGTCGAAACTTTCTTAATGAGGACCAAGAATCACAACAAATCAGAGAAAGGCTGGATAAGTGGGACTGCATTAAACTGCAGAGCTTTTGTATGGCAAAGGACATAGCTAGTAAACTAATCAGGAAGCCTACAGAGTGGGAGAAGATCTTCACCAACCAAACAACGGACAAAGGCCTCATATCTAAAATATATCAACAACTCAAAAAATTGAATCACTCCAAAACTAATCTCCAAAGTAACAACCATCTCATTAAAAAATGGGCCAAAGACTTAAAGAGAGTCTTCTCTGAAGAAGAAACAAAAACGGCCTATAGACACATGAAGAAATGCTCAACATCTCTGGTCATAAAAGAAATGCAAATCAAAACAACTCTAAGATTCCACCTCACTCCAGTTAGAATGGCCAGGATCAGGAAAACGAATAATAACAGATGCTGGAGGGAATGTGGCCAGGAGGGATCACTACTACACTGTTGGTGGGAGTGCAAACTCGTTCAACCACTATGGAAAGCAGTGTGGCAGTGCCTCAAAAGGCTAAACATAGAACTCCCCTATGACCCAGCAATTCCACTACTTGGCATTTACCCAACCATCCAGAAACAAGAGCATACTAAATCCACTAGCACAACAATGTTCATTGCAGCACTATTCACCATAGCAAAGATATGGAACCAACCTAGATGTCCCTCAGTTGATGAGTGGATCAACAAGTTGTGGTATTTGTACACAATGGAATTCTATGCTGCTGTCAGAAAGAATGACATCGCCCCATTTGTTAGGAAATGGAAAGACTTAGAAAAAATCATATTAAGTGAAGTAAGCCAGACTCAAAGGAACTTAGGCTCAATGGTTTCCCTCATTCGTCATAATCAGTAGAAACCTTGGGCTCTACTAGCAGAGATCTGCAATAGAGCAAAATCTTGATACATAAGGCCATATAGTATGAAGCTAATTGAAAGGACCTCCAGGATATTGAGACAAAAGCCATATAACGAATGATTGTTGTCCTTAATCTACTATGTTGTCTCTCATCTCCTTTGCTGTCCCTTGGGTATCTCATATTGTTATCTGATATATTGAATTTATTTGTATTTGGTTATTTGAAATTTGATAGGGAAGGGGGGAAAACCAAGACGGGTGGGGGTGGGGGGGAGGGTAATGGGTACCAAGACATGTGAAAGGGTATCAATGTATGTGAATGAATACACCTTCTATCTGGCAAATATCATGTAACCCTTTTATTAATTACAATAAAAAATTACAATAAACAAACAAACAAACAAACTCATCTTTGGGCTGGGATGTAGCGCAGTGGCAAAGTGCTTGCCTAGCAAGTGCAATGTCCTGGGTTCGATCCCCAGTACCAAAAAAGACAAGACCCCCCCAAAAAAAAATAGAATTAAAAACTCAACTTTTGGGGCGGGGAAGGTGGCCTAATGGTAGTGTGCTCACCTAGCATGTACAAAGCCCTCGGTTCCATTGCCTGGTACCACATATACTGAAAAAGCCAGAAGAGGTACTGTGGCAAGTGGCAGAGTGCTAGCCTTGAGCAAAAAAGTGTCCAAGGACAGTGCCCAGGCCCTGAGTTCAAGCCCCAGCACTGGAAAAAAAACCAAAACACATACAAAACAAAAAACAAAAACCTTAACTTTGCTATATAATAAAATGTTAGAAAATCAATTATACACTAAGAACCTGAAAGGCAATGAATATTTGGATGTCCTGGCATAACTGGATTAAAATAGAAAACTGGCCTCTTTCCTTGTCACTCTTACTAAACAGCAGTGTCATGAGCTGTTAGGGAAGACGTACTAAATGAAAACAGTGTTGGAATGCTGGCTTTGCCACCTAAAAAAGGTCATTGGCTGTTTGCCTTATAACACTGGATCTTACATAAATTCCCAGCCTGAAGATATTGAAAATATAGAGGCAGTTTTAATACCCAGAGGTAGGACTGGGAAAAAGATATACATTTGGCTCTGAAAACAGGTAGGGAGGGGACAATGTCAAAGCGAACACCAAAGTAGCTGGTCACTTAGCTCAGACACTAGTAGTTTTGTCTGGAGTTCAGCTCCACGTATTGGCCTAAAGCCTCAAGAAACTAGACAATTTCACCAGTGGGACCAGCCATAGCAGCTGAAACACATCCAGTAAACAATAAATGTTTATCTGGGCAGATAACCTGGCAGATAGCCTGGTCCTGATCTTAGGCAACTTGAAACTTCACAGCAGGAGGCTGAGTGCAGAGGGGCTGTGGGTCTTTGGCACATGGGTAGGAAGCAGGGATGGAAGGTGGTCCTGGCTCCCACTACATGAGAGACAGCAGGAAGCCACTCACAAATGCCAGCTTCTTTGCTACTGGGTCAGGGCCAGATTCCCTTAAACACTGAGGGTGGGGACAGAGAAGTCAAGTCAACCAACGCTAAACAATGCCACCGCATACAGCTGGCTGTTATACCACAACTCTGAAGGTATGAGGAGCTCTGGCTTGTTTGGCTGCTGCCACAGGAACCACACTGGCTGAGGGCTTCCCCAGGCCTGGGTGGGAGCTCATCACTGACTCTGGCCACACACACAGGCTCAGTCGCCACCTCGGTCAGTGGCAAACAGCTGCTGAGACAAGAGGAGCAGGGGTACTGTGTACTGCACAGCAAAATTTCTCACTTTAGAAGACTCCAGACAACATTCATAAGAGCCATATGGCTTTAGCCTCATGGAGGTTTCAGGCAAAAAGCTGTGCAAGGGAAGGAGGCAGCTGGAAGGGTTTGGAGGTGAACAGTTTCTGCAGACAATTTTATTACCAGTCTGAAGCCTACTCAACTGAAGGTTTGAATGTTGGTACTGGCTATCTACCAAGATTCAAAGTGGTACTGGCTACCCATCTCTATGCCTCTGTCTATACTGTTCTTGGAAAGGGATAAGATGAGAAAGCAGAACCCAGTTTGCCTAAAGGAAAAGTTCAACTCTCAGCAAAGATGCTTTTAACAAAGATGCTTTGCTCTGAAATGTCACCAAAGTTAAGCCCAGCAGAACAACAAAAAAAAAAGGGTGTGGGCTCTCAAGTGGAGTCTGGAAGAGTATGTATGTTTTATTTGTGGGGGTGGGGTGGGGAGGGCAGATGCCAATCCATTCTTTTGACTTCATTTGCACTTATAGCTGCTCTATAATCATTTTTGAAAACACAGTAGGAAGAGAGTGGTATTTGCTCACTCCACCCTCCATCTAACTCTGCCCCAGCAATCCAAATATGTGCTTTAAACTGAGAAGAGGCCAGCTTTTTGCCTTTGGCAGTTCTGAGGGCCAGACATTACCAGTACTCCTGTGAACAGCTCAAGGCTCCACCCTAAGCAGACTGCACATGCTGAAATCCAAGAGGAATAGCATTCCAGCACAAAAAACCCAGGAGAGAGGGAAGAGTTGAGGAGGCTGGGTGGGGCAGTTAGGACACTTCTAAGTTCTGACACCAGAACACCCAAGTGTTTTAGTAGCATGGTGACAGACCAACTGTAGTGTGTACGTGGGGGGGGGAAGCCAGTACAATAAAGAAGTTATCTCTGTACAAGCAGAGGAGTGAGAATAAGGGTGGGGTGCAGGACATAGGGTAGTAAGGTTGAGAAATCATTTATAGTGGACTGACTGGCTGCTGGCTAGTCCAGTTGTGAAAACACAAGGGACATTCTAGTCTTTTTCCAAAAGAACCTGATGTGATGTGGTTATGGGGAGGCCAGGACACACAGGTTCCACTTCTGGTTGAGGTAGGTGGTGGGTTACTCTGCATCAGTGTAACAGAACACTACTATAAAGCACACAAACTTATCAGTTCCTGGCTTTCTGAGATCAAAGACACCTTTTTCCAGCACGGCTGGTGGCTCAGACCTGTAATCTTAACTACTCAGGAGCTGGAGAGCTGAGGATCTTGGTTCAAAGACAGCCTGAACAATAAGGCCCATGAGACTCTTTTTTTTTTTTTTTTTTGCCAGTCTTGGGCTTAAGCTCAGGGCCTGAGCACTGTCCTTGGATTTTTCTCAAGGCTAGAACTCTACCACTTGAGCCTCAGTACCACTTCTGGCTTTTTCTAAGTATGTGGTACCAAGGAATCAAACCCGGGTCTTCGTGCATGCTAGGCAAGCACTCTACCACTAGGCTACCCAGTCCCCCATGAGACTCTTATCTCCAATTAACTACAAAAAAAAAAAAAAAAAAAAAAGCCAGGAGTCAGGCACAGTGGCTCACGCCTATAATCCTAGCTACTCAGGAGGATGAGATCTAAGGATCGAGGTTCAAAGCCAGCCCAGGCCCTAAAATCTGTAAGACTCTTACCTCCAATTAACTGCAAAAAAAAAAAAAAAAAAAAAAAAAAAAAAGC
This sequence comes from Megascapheus bottae, assembly GCF_031878675.1. NCBI lineage: Eukaryota > Metazoa > Chordata > Mammalia > Rodentia > Geomyidae > Megascapheus > Megascapheus bottae. The sequence continues at coordinate 27,048,054 of NC_143525.1, read as the reverse complement.
CAGAAGTGGGGCTATAGCTCAACCAGCAGAGTGCTAGCCTTGAGCAAAAGCTTATGGACGGTGCCCAAGACCCAGGACAGGGCGCGCGCGTGCACACACACACACACACACACACACACACACACACACACACAAACACGATAAAATTTTTTGGCTCACTCTGAGAAGGCCTGCAGCTCTCCCTAGGAAGTCTTTGGAGACACCCTAGAGAAGAGAAGAACAGGGAACACAGGTGGGAACTATGGTAGCAACCCAGCATTCTGCACCCTACCATTGCTTTTCATCTCACAGAGGAGATCATGACAGTGAGAGGGAGTTTCTTGGTGTAAAGTTTGTCCTTTATTTTTGTTTCTTATGTTACTTAAACTCTTAAATGAAATTCAGAGTGGAACAATTATTGACATATAAAGGTTGTTGTGTTCTACTAAGAACAGCATCAGAATGGTAACCGAGGTATAAATGTTAAAATAATCACCATCTTTACTTGGATAAAGAATCTCTTTTAAAACATGTGCCCATTTTTAATCCATGCTTCTGTGGAAATAAAAAAAATAGAGTTCAATTTCTACCAAATGCAGAGCTTTTTACTTAAAAACAAAACAAAACAGGGACGGGAAATGGGGACCAAGACATGTGAAAGGGTATCAATGTATGGGAATTAATGCACCATTTATCTGGCAAATGTAACCCTTCTATTAATTACAATAAAAAAATATATAAAAAAAAAACCCAAAACAAAACAAACAAAACTAAACCAATAGGTTAGCCAGGTACGATGATTCATGACTGTAATCCCAGAACTCAGGAGATAGAGGTAGAAGAATCTGAGGTCCAGGGAGATGTGAGCTGTATAGTGAGATCTTTTTCAAAACAAACAAAGAGCAAATTAAAAAAAAAAAAGCAAGCAAACAACTCCATTTAAAGTAATAGGCTCTCTTTAGCTCTGGTTTGAAAAGCCAAAAATTTCAGAAGAGAGAGTGGTACAGCAAGATATGTAGCTATCTCATCTCCTGAGGATGATTTCTAGGGCTGTGTTGTCCAACAGGGAGACAATTAGCTACATATGGAGATTTAAGTTACCTAAACTTAACCATAACTTAAAAATCCAGGGCCCCTGCAGCTAAGAGGTACAGAGCTTGCCTGGAATGTACAGGTTTTCTTGGGTTTGATTCCTAGTACTCCTAATTCAGAGATGGCAGCACACGAGGGCAATCCCAGCACTCAGACAGGAGGAACAGTGAAGCAACCCAGGCCATATAGTTGGACCTTGTCTTAAGAAGAATGAATTAAGGAAAAAGAAGAAAGAAATAGGAGGCAGAGGTGCCAGGAGTTTGGCCTAGTGATAGAGTGCTTACCTAGCATGCACTGGGTTCAATTCCTTAGTACCACATACATAGCAAAAAAGCCGGAAGTGGTGCTGAGGCTCAACTGGTAGAGCTCTAGCCTTGAGAAAGACCAAGGACAGTGCTCAGGCCCTGAGCCCAAGCCCAGGACTGGCAAAAAAAAAAAAAAAAAAAAAAAGAAATAGGCAGAGGAAGAAGGAAGACGACAAAAAAAAAGGTGGATGAAGGAGAAAAAGATGGAGGAGAAAGAAGAAGAAGACAAAAGGAAGAGGAAGAAGGCATAAGAAATAGAATAAGGAAGAAGAATGAAGAGAAGGATGAAGAAACAAGTCCCAATAAGCAGAAAGATATCCCATGTTTATAGCTTAGAAAACTTAGTGTAGCCAAGATGACAATAATACCCATTGTAATCTACAGATTCAGTGTAGTCCTATCAAAATCACAACAACAGTTTTCCAGAAAACAGTAAAACTCTAAAAGGCTGCTGCTAGGGAAAAGTTGAGCTTTCATAACAAATGATGGTAGGAGAACATAATATGCACAAAACACAAGAGTGAGCTCAAGACTAGCATTCTACCACTTGAGCCATAGTGCTACTTCTGTTTTTTGAGTGGTTAACTAGAGATAAGAGTCTTTTGGACTTTCTGCTCTGGCTAGCTTTAAACTATGATCCTCAGATCTCAGCCTCCTGAGTAGCTAGGATTACAGGCCTGAGCCACCAGTGCCCCACTGTGATGTTTTATTCTTATCTAACAATCAACTCAAAATAATCAGACCTAACCTTAAAAGCTAGAGCTTGAAACTTCTTAAAAGAAAATGGAGAAATTTGACATTTAGTTATATTATAGGCACAGGCAATTAAAGAAAAACATGCCAAATTTTATTAAGTTTTAAACCTCACTATCAGAAAAAGAAAAACAAAACAAAACCTTTTTATGAATGAGTACAAAATCTCAACTTCCTGTCTTGGGTATAATTTACAGGTCTGAGCTTCTTAAAAATCAGGTTGAAGAAGATGAATGAAGATGAATAGGGTTAAAGTTGATTGTTTGCATGTATGAAAATAGAACAATGAAATTTTGGGAAATTGTTTTAGGAAGTAGGACATGGATAGAGGGGGTGAGAGTGGTTGGAATACATTGTAAGCATGAACATTTCCTCCCTTGTGTAATTAGTGTATGCTAATAATAAGAAGAAGAATCTGTTGAGGCTGGTCTTCAGCTGAAAACACACACTTTAATTCACCAGAGAATTACTAAGAGAGTGAAAAAATTTTATTCTACGACTCAATGGGAGAAAATAATCTATAAATCATATGTATAACAAGGGGATTTATATTCAAAATATATAATGTACTCCTACAATGCATCTAACTCAAATACAGGCAAAGGGTGTTAGGAGCAGCAGTATATGTCCATCACTCCAGCACTAGGGAAGTACAGGCAGAGGGTGGAAAGACTGATTCTAGTCTGAGCTGTAGAATAAGGCTTTGTCTCAACTCCCTCCGTCCTATCCCCCCTCCCCCCCACCCCACGAAAAGCAACCCCAAAACAATGGTCAGCTGAGAATGTGGCTTAGTGGTGAATGCTTGCCTAGCATTCATGAAGCCCTCAGTACCACATAAGCAGAAAAAGCTGGAAATGGTGCTGTGGCTCAAGGGGTACAGCCCTGAACAAAGGAAGCTCAGGGACAGTGTCCAGGTTCTGAGTTCAAGCCCCAGGACTGGCAAAAGCAAAAATAAACACAAACAAGCAAACAAAAACAATGGCTGTGAAATGTGACTCACTAGTAAAGTGCTGGACTAGCATACACAAGGACCTACGCTGATCCCCAGTACAGCCAACAAAACAAAACGGGTGAAAGAATAGAACATTCAGTTAATGAAAACAGGAAATGGCCCATAAGCACACAAGACAATAGTTAACATCATTAGTCATTAGGGAAATGTAAAACCACAATGAAATACTACTTCACACTCATGAGGATGAATGAAAAAAAATAATGGATTAAAAAAAGAATATTCTCTATAGACATGTTTTATTACATAGATTAATGCTTAATTTTAATTATGTCTAAAACCTAAGTGCCAGTGATTGTATACAGAGATTCCCTTCTTGAATAGTTGCTTGTTAAACATGACATTTGAAATAAGATGTAAAAATCAATGTTAATAAATTTTTTTACTAAAAAAGGCAAAAAAATGAATATTAGTGAACACGTGAAAAATAATGTAACTCATACACTGCTCATGGGCATATAACATGGCTCACAGTTGAGAAAAAATTGTTGGGTGGTTCTTCCAAAAGTTAAATAATATACTTTTTATAATGTATTTATCATTATCCAGGCATTCAGGACCTGAGTTTAAGCCCTAGGACTTGCACACACACACACACACACACACAAATGTTAAATTATTTTGATAGAACTTAGTAATTAGGTATATTCTAAAAGAATTAAAAGAAGGGACTCAAATACACACATGCACACACACACAGCCAATATTTATAGTAGCATTATTTACAATAATCACAAGGTAAAAGCAACCGAGTATCTACCAACAGATGAAGAAACAAAATGTAGTGTACAAAACATGAACTACTGACTACTCTTCCATAAAAAAGTGAACTTGTGATAAATGATTTTTTTTTGATAGCCTAGGCAACATATTTTCAAATTCCTAAATGTTTTTTTTCCCCAGTCCTGGGGACTGAACTCAGGGTCTGGGTACTGTTCTTGGGCTTATATCTTGACATTTCACAAAGTGAAAATAAGTTTGATTCAGAAAGGTAAATATTATATGATTGTGCTTCTATGTGATACTTAGAACTGGCAAATTCGGAGACAGACTAGAACAAAGGTTATCAGCTAGAAGATGGTAAGAGTAGTGTGTGGGGGTGTGGTGGCTCATGCCTGTAAACCTAGCTACTCAGGGGGCTGAGATCTGAGGACTGCGGTTCAAAGCCAGCCTGGGCACTAAAGTCCATGAGACTCTTATCTCCAATTATCCACCAGAAAACCAGAAGTGGCACTGTGGCTCAAGGGGCAGAGTGTAGCCTTGAGCTGAAGAGTTCAGGGACAGCACCCAGGCCCAGAGTTCAAGTCCCACAACCAAAGGGGATAGGGGGAAGATGGTAAGAGTGTGGGGAATTACTGTTCAATGGGTAGAATTCTACTTGGAATCATTAAAAATCTGGAGACAGTGTAGTGATGATTGTGTAACAGTGTGACTGTTCTTAACTACCGATTCTTAAAAATCATAGATAAGAAAAGCCAGTGGTGCTGTGGCTCAAGTGGTAGGTCACTGGCCTTGAGGAAAGCCCAAGGACAGTGCTCAGGCCCTGAGTTCAGTCCCCAGGACTGGCAAAAAAAAAAAAAAAATCATAGATGTTAAAATGGTAAGTTTTGTTATGTATATTTTACCACAATTAAAGAAGTCATTCCTCATGCCCATCAGGCACATTTCCAGTGCTCAGTTAGTATATACGTCTAGAAGCTACCAGAGTGGGAACCATCTCATATGCTATCTCTATTTGACCTATCCCTTACTCAAGTGCACCTCTATCTTGCCTACTGGTTATTTGAAGAGACTCCTTAATTATTATAAAATCATCTAATATTGTAAATGTGTGTGTGTGTGCGTGTGTGTGTGTGTGTGCGCACGCACACGCGCAGGCGTGTGCTGGTCCTGGGGCTTGAACTCAGACCCTGCGCACTGTCCTTTCCTGAGTTTTTTTGCTCAAGGATAGTGCTCTACCACTTGAGTATGGCCTTGTCAGGGGTTTTTTGTTGCTTTGCAATTTATTGGAGATAAGAGTCTCACAGACTTTTCTACCTTGGCTGACTTTGAACCATGATACTCCTGAGTAGCTAGGATTACTGTGATTTCAGATACTACAGCTTTGGTCTATACCAGTCTCATTCTACTATGCTGGTTCTACTAAGGTAAGGTTCCTTTAAGTGCAGCACACTCTGATTTGGTACCAAGTTTCTTCATCTGTATTGCCCATAGCATAGTGAACACTATAAAATATATAGCTGTTGCTGACAGACATTCAAAAAGAATAAATGACTTGCAGGTAGCAGAGTAAAAATGATTTTAGAAGATCAATACTGTGAATTGAGAATAAATTTATGAGGGGATTTGGGGATTAAAAAAATTAAGTAAGCAAGTAAGTAAATATTGGGTTATTTTAAAGGTTTTTTTTGCTCCCCTCCCCCAGTCCTGGCACATGAACTCAGGGCCAAAGCACTGTCCCTGAGCTTTCTCAAGGCTAGAACTCTACCTACTTGAGCTACTGCACCACCTCTCACTTTTTCTATGTATGTGGTAGGAGAAATTGATCCCAGGTCTTCGGGCATGCTAGAGAAGCACTCTTACCACTAGGCCAAACTCCCGGCCCCAAAGTAATTTTATCATGGGAAATTTCAAGCATAGTCAAGTGTAATGCAGAGGTGAATATAATAAATTTGGCTGGGCAATGGTGGCTTATGATTGTAATCCTAGATACTTAGGAGGCTGAGAACTGAGGATCATGGTTCAAAGCTAGCCTAGGCAGGAAAGTACATGAGACTCATCTCCAATTAATTACCAAAAAAGCCAAAAGTGGAGCTGTGGTTCAAGTAGGAAATGTCAAGTACTAGGATTGGTGTGTGCACACGCACACGTGCGTACACACACGTACACACACGTACACACACACACACACACACACACACACACACACACACACACACAGGTAATATCAGCCAGTGTCAATGACTAACAAGACATGACCAATATTGAACAGGAAGAACTTTTTTTTTCCTCCCTCCCTCCTTTCTTTCATTCTTTCTGTGGATCACGGGGCTTGAACTCTGGGCCTGGGTGCTGTCCCTGAGCTCTTCAGCTCAAGATTACCATCCTACCCCTGAGCCACAGCCCCACTTTCCGTTTTCTAGAGATTCATTGAAGATAAGAGTCTTAACGTTCTTTAGTGCCTGGACTGGCTTTGAACTGTGATCCTCAGATCTCAGCCTCCTGAGTAGCTAGGATTACAGGCATGAGATATTGTGCCTTTCTTTCTTCTCTTTTCTTTCCCTCCCTCCCTTCCTTCTTTCTTTCCCTTTCTCCCCTCTCTCCCTCTCTTTCTTTCTTGTGACCTTAGAGAGATCAAACAGAAGAACTTAGATGTTAGGTCCATGCTTTAACTTTGAGCTATATTCTCAGCTCAGAATGAAATGTTTCCATAAAAAAGAAACCATAAAGAAAATAACTGGTAATTTTGTTATAAAACTATTTCTGCATAAACAAAATCACTACAATAATTTAAAAGATAAGGTGCAGATTGGGACATTTGCAATGTACATGAGAAATAAATGATTCATAATCATAAACCATTAATACCCAGTCAGAAGAAGAAGAAAAGGGGTGTAGCGTATGATCATGAAATTAAAAGGAAGATCACAAAGCATGGTGGCCCAAGACTGTAGTCTTACAACTAGAGAGGTTGAGACAGGAAGACCACAAGTGTAATCCATCTGGGCTCTAGGTTGAGGAGTGAGTTTGAGGCCACCCTGGGCTGTACAGAAGTAGCAGCAGCAATAACAAACATTTTTAAACATTAAATAAAAAGAGAGAAAAGAAAAGAAAGGGAAGGGAGGGAGGAAGGGAGAGTGTGGGAATCTTGGCTAGGCGAGCGACAGGGTGTAGGAGGTCTATAGTTCTTGCACTAGGGAGGCTGAGGTAGGAGGATCACTTGAGCTTAGGACTCAAGACCAGCTCAAATAACACAATGAGGCTGCATAAAATAAAACAAGAACTGCAAATGGCTAATAAACATAGCACAAAAAGCATAACCTCTCTAGTAAGGAGAATGTAAAATAAAAGAGGAGATGACTTATAATTCTAACAAGTCCTAAGCCAACTGGCAAAAATTAAAAGTATGGTAAGTGGTAACTGATACTTTTATAGGAAGTATAATATAAACTGATATGGTCAATTTGCAAAGTTAGAAAAGTTGATGGTGAGCTTACTATCTGGAAGAGGCCTGGGTTATTTTTTTGTTGTTGTTGTTACTGTGACAACTAGCTCAAAGAAACAGTTTAAAGAAGACAAGATTTGTTTTGGTGAATGGTTTCAGAGGCCCACGATTGGCTCTGCGCCAAGGTGTGGAAGAAGGTATGTGCATGGTAGAGAAGATGTGGTACAGCACTTCATGGCAGCCAAGAAACAGAGACAGACAAGAGAGGGGTTGTGGTGGAGATAGATCCTTCAAAGACACATCTCCAGTGACCTGCTTTTTCCAGTCAGGCTTTCACTCCTAATTGTTCATTAAGTATGAACTTAAAAGGATTAACTACCTTGATAGAGTTACTGTCCTTATGATCCAATCATTCATTAGCACCACTAGCTGGAGACCCAGGTTTCAACACATGAGGGGTGGCACTTCATATCCAAACTACAACAGTGCCTACATACCCAACTGGTATCTAAACAGTACCTTGATCTGCATATCTTTTCACTGGATGTAAGAGAACCAATGTTGTATGTTTAAGGCTTATGTGACTGAGGTTCATAGTCAACTAAACCTGTCACTAAATAATATATTTGGATTTTGGCCTATGATTGAAATATTATTTCAAATAAGTGAATCTTTCTATCTCAGTCCTTTTCACCTGTAAAATGTGATAATGCCTCCTTGCACTACAGTGGGAATCCAATAAAATAACACATCATGATGACACTATATAAAGTGCTGATGCCATTTTCAATAATGAAAAGCCAAAAATGGAAAAGTAGGTATTGATACAGAGGTGAGAGTAAGGTAAGAATTATACCATGAAAATTATTTTGGAAATACAGTATCCTATATCTTGCTAAATTCATAGCTAAATAATCTCAACATGATTCTTTTTTTTTTTTTTTTTTGCCAGTCCTGGGCTTGGGCTCAGGGCCTGAGCACTGTCCCTGGATTTTCTCAAGGCTAGGGCTCTACCACTTGAGCCACAGCACCACTTCTGGCTTTTTCTACGTATGTGGTAACCCGAGTCTTCATGCATGCTAGGCAAGCACTCTACCATTAGGCCGAACTCCCAGCTTCAACATGATTCTTGCCACTTCTGATGTGGATTCATTCCTAATCAGGCAACTTTAGCTAGACAAATTACAGTATCTTCTTTTTTTTTTTTTTCCCAGTCCTGGGCTTGAGCTCAGGGCCTGAGTGCTGTTCTTGGACTTTCTCAAGGCTAGAGCTCTACCACTTGAGCCTCAGCACCACTTCTGGCTTTTTTGTATATACGTGGTTCCAAGGAATCGAACCCGGGTCTTTGTGCATGCTAGGCAAGCACTTTAACCACTAGGCCAAACTCCCGGCCCCAAATTACAGTATCTTCTATGTTATAATTAAGACCTTTTAGAGAAAGCTTAAGTGGTTCAAGGCCAGCCTGAGTCCTTGTGAAAAATAAACTAAAAGCAAAATGATTGGGGTTGTGGCTCAAGTGGTACAGCAGTTCCCTGGAAAAGTATAACACCCTGGGGTTCAATTCCCAGTACAAAACCAAGTTTTATTTAAGCCAAGTGTGATGGACAAGCATACAGTCTCAGATTTTTCTTTTCTTTTGCCAGTCCTGGGGCTTTGAACTCAGGGCCTGGGCACTGTCCTGAGCTTATTTTTTGCTCAAGGCTAGTGTGCTCACTTAAGCCACAGCACCAGTTCTGGCTTTTTCTGTGTATGTGGTACTAAGGAATCGAACCTAGGGCTTCGTGCATGCTAGGCAAGCACTCTACCACTAGGCCAAACTCCCAGTCTAGTCCCTCCTCCTTGTTCTTCCTCTTTTTTTGGGGGGGGGGGTCAGTGGGGGAGGCATTGGTCAGTGGGCCTGGGCACTGTCCCTGAGCTCTTCAGCTCAAGGCTATTGCTCTACCACTTGAACCACAGTACCACTTCCAGTTTCCAAGTGAGATAAGAGTCTCACAGACTTTCATGCCCAAGCTGTCTTTGACCATGATCCTCAAATCTCAGCTTCCTGAGTAGCTGGGATTACAGGCATGGGCCACCAGTGCTGGGCCTAGTCCCAAGCTGAGGTAGGTATCACTTGAGCCCAGGAGTTTGAGACCAGCCTGGGACAACATAGTGAGACCCTCCCCAAGTTAAAAAAAAAAGTTTAGTTGAATTTACAGAGCATCATATATTTGCATAAATGTACGCATTATAAAATGACCAAATTAGGCTACTTAACATAATTAAAGCCCCTATATTTACCATTTCTTTATGGTGAGACAAATTAAAGTCCATTCTTTATAAAAGCAACTTTGAAATTCACTTTATTATTCAATGTAGTCACTATACTGTGCACTAAATTACCAGAAATTTCCTCCTATATAATAGAATTTCATTTCCCCCATCTCCACTGTCCACCCCCCAACCTTAATAATCAAGTCACACTTCTCAATCTTCTCACAAAGTAGAGCTGTCCAAGAAAACTCCTGGCATTATGTAAATGCTCTATACTTATGCTTGACAATATAAGTAGCCTTTTAACTTCATGTGGAGATTGACCACTTGGAATGTGTGACCCAAGGCCCAAGAACTGAGTTTTAAATCTCATTTAACTTTGATATATTTAATATTAGATAGATGAGAGAGTAGTGATTGTTATTACTTACTGATAGCTATAGAATAAACTCTAAGAAGAGCAGATTATATGTCATTTCTTCATTCCTATAGGATTTATCTTATTCTTCTCAATTATTTATGTCAGACTATTTTCTTTCCTTCCTTCCATCCATCCTACCTTCCTTTCTCCCCCCCCCCCCCCCCCCCCAGTTCTGGTGATTGAACTCAGGGCTTGGGCACTGTCCTTGGACACTTTTTACTCAAGGCTAGCCCTCTGCAACTTGAACCACAGCGCCACTTCTGGCTTTTTCTGTGTATGTGGTTCCAGGGAATCGAACCCAGGGTTTCATGCATGCTAGGTGAGCACATTAGCACTAAGCCACGCTCTCAGCCCCAACTGTTTTCTTTTCTAGACTACTCCTTATGCAAAAAGTCTCTACTTCTTTATTTGGAATTTGAGTTTGATGATTTTCTTTCCAAAGGAACAGACACATATGCTCAACACACTCTCATACCCTTTAGACAGATGGACAGACAGACAGACATCAGCTTGAATAAACATCAGAATAACTGGACATGTGAAATTCGCACAAAAATGCATTTAAAAAAACTCCTAAAAAGCTACTTTTTTGTTTAAAGACATTAGAAGTTTATCTTTTTAGCTAGGTCCTATATAACAAATGTCTCATATGCCCTTTTTAAAAAAATTAAATAAAACAAAGATAAACAGGCATGTCTTACTTCTTAGAGGAGGTCAATCTAAAAGAAATAGCTTGAATCATGGTAACATCATAAGTGCTCCTTGGTAAACAATGCTGTCTTCAATTAGTAGCACAGTTGGGGTGACACTGTAAACCTGTAATCTTGGCACTCAAGAGGCTGAGGCAAGAGGATCTCCAGGCTGAGGCCAGCCTCTCTACATAGCAAGACTCTGTCTCAAAACAACAACAAAACAAATTATATAAGCAAATCACCAACGGGAAGAACAAATAGGTTCATGAAGAGGGATGGGAGGTTGGTTAAAATAATAATGCAGGCAATTAAATGTCAGTGAAAGATCTGCTATCTCACAACTGCATTAGCCAAATCCCAAGGACAGTTGGTAGACTATTTACTGGCCTTTTTGCCCAGAAGAAACATTCAAACTAAGAAGTATCTTCATTTCTTCTTTGTGTGTGTTACACAGAACCTCTGGTTCTGGCTTACTTTTTTTTTGTTTTTGTGGGTCATGGGGCTTGAACTCTGGGTTTGGGTGTTGTCTCTGAGCTCTTCAGCTCAAGGCTACCCTGGAGAAACAGCCCCACTTCCCCTTTTCTAGAGATTAATTGGAGATAAAAGTCCATGATCCAGGCTGGCTTTGAATTGGGATCCTCAGATCCTCAGATCTCAGCCTCATGAGTAGCTAGGATTACAGGTGTGAAACACTACGCCCGGCCTTGCTTAGCTTTTTCGCTCAAGGCTGGCATTCTACTATTCTACCATTTCAGCCACATTCCTCCACTTCTGACTTTTTGCTGGTTAGTTGGATAGTTGGGTGTGTCTGCTCAGACCGGCTTTCAGACCTTAATCCTCGGATCTCAGCCTCCTGAGTAGGTAGGATTAGAGATGTGGGTCACCAGTGCCCAGCAAGATCTTCGTGTTCTAACTGATATTTCCACTTAAGACCAGGCAGCTTCTCTTAGTTTTCTACTCTCAGACTGATAGACAGATGAAGAGGAAAAAAACTGTTCCAGAAAGGGTCACCAAAGGCTGTAATAGCACACAGAGAAAATTTTTTACTCAATGGACACATGTGGAACAAACACCCAGACCCCGATGACTCCTTCAGGTTATAATTCAGGTGCTCATGTTCTAGATATGAACAGAAGTATAATTCCTTCAAAAACTCTAAGAAATGATGTGACATTACTTGCTGTAGATTTCCCTCAGGGTCATCCTAGTAGGCTTCAAATTGGCCTCAACTGCAAATTCGCTTACTCATTCCAGCTGTCAGGTTTCTTGGGCAGGAGTTTAAAAGAAACAATACTCTGCCCTCCAAATAAGCTAAGGAGTATGAGCAATCCTGACTTCAGTGAGAATGAAGGGACAAGGAACACAAGAAAATAACTTGTGTGAGCACAAGGCATCATGGGACTTGACTAGGACAGAACCTAATGGGGACTGGAAGTGTCTGGCTTCACAGATTCCCTGCCTGAGTCTGACCCTGTGATTGATTCTGGGCCTCCTGTAGTGCATGCTGGGTTACATAACTCACTAGTCTGCTGCCTCCCAGTTAGCTCTCCATTAGCCTTCAGGTAAGAGTGTCCAGAAGTCATTAAGCTCTGCCTCCCTGGCTTACTCACATGCCCTCATGAGAGCTGTGACACCACACCGTCAGGGATGTCAATCAGAGAAAAGCCTTACGGAGCTCACAGTCTAATGTTCAGTGTGCAGTCTTAGAGATGGCATAAAGTGGTGAGAGATGACCCTGGGAAAGTGTCTTCACATTTGGACACCTATGGTCATTCTAGGGATTGTTACCTACAATATGCAGGTACAGTTACTTAGCAGAAGGTGGGGAAAAGCCTTGGAACTTCAGAAATAGGAAAAAATAATGTGGGTAAAAACTGGTAGTAGCTGTGATTAGTGAAGACTCTTAAAATATAAAGGCCAAGGAAACAAGAATTGGAAATTCAAACATGCCTAGATTAAGGAGCTTGTCCCCATCTACAGGAAGTTTATCCTTAACATCTAAATAGTCATGTTTTAAAATCAACAAGTTTGCTGGGTTTCAGCTGCCACTGACTATAACTTCCATTGGCTCTGGCCCACAGTGTAGGCAGACTGTGCCCAGCAGGATTAGATGAAGACAAGCAGCCGGAAGCTGTCCAGCCAGCCTGACCCTTCCCCACTTCAGGACTTTGAAAACGTTACCTCACCACAGGGGATAGCCAGATGCACAAGGGAATACCATAGGCCCAGCATCTCACTCAAAAGATTCTGAGAGTAAGTGATGCAGGCAGACTCCAGCAATGAGAACAGAAACCTACCAGTAAGTTCAGCAGGACCTTTGTCCCCTTGCAGTTGCATATTCACGTCCACAGTCACATATTTTTAAAAATTTGATATAATTATCTCCTAGAAATTAACTGTATGCAGCCTCCTGGGATCTAAAGCAATTAAGTGAAGATAAATTTCTTTCATGGAGCAAGCTGTCAAAGGATGAAGCAATTTCATTCCCCATTTGAAGTGGAAGCTTTGGGTCATGCATGGTTTATTTGAAACAATGCCATCACCTAAAGCTGCTGATCTTATCTCTAGCTCCATTCTCCATTTCAAACTGCTGGAGATATGTAGCGTGGCACTGCCTGAAGTTATGACATCTGGCTCAGGGCCAACAAAAGAACAAGCCAACTCCTCTACTAGATTTCAAGCTGAAAAGGACGAAAATCATAGTAAAAGAAGACAACTATACATGTGAAGTTTATTAATCCCTAAAAAGGAGGGGGTGTTCCCAGGGCACTGAGTGTGACTAGAGATACCCTGACATTGGGGAAATAATGGAAGAACAGACAGGAATGCCCCCCCCCCCCAAAGGGGGAAGGAGGAAGTACATGCCAAAGGACCAGCTTTTTCTCTTCCGGGAGACACCAAGCCAAACAAACAGTGGGGCTTCTTTCATCAAACAGCTGGATAGACGAAAACATATCAGGCTAAGAGTCAACAGCCCATGGTTCAAATTCAGCCGTATAAGGCTATGGATAAGGGCTAGGAGTTTAGCCTAGTGGTAGAATGCTTGCTTAGCATGAAGACCGGGGTTCAATTCCTGAGTGCCACATACAAAAAAAAAAAAAAAAAGGTCAGAAGTGGTGCTGTAGTTCAAATGGTAGAGCATTAGCCTTGAGGAAAGCCCCTAAGGACAGTGCTCAGGCCCTGAGTGTCAAGCCACAGGACTAGCAAAAAAAGAAAAAAGAAAAGAAAAGCAACTTCATCTGGCACTTTAGGCACTTTAGTTTTTACACTGACTCTATTTTATAGTATGCAGTAAATATATTATCTAGATAAAGAGTATTCAAGCTCCCTCTTCCCCTGAAACCAGCTGCAGGTGAAACCTATGCAGGTCAGACCATACCTGAGTACTACTTTTTTTTTTTTTTTTGCCAGTCCTGGGCTTTGGCTCAGGGCCTGAGCACTGCCCTTGGACTTTCTCAAGGCTAGAGCTCTACCACTTGAGCCTCAGCACCACTTCTGGCTTTTTTCTATGTATGTGGTACCAAGGAATCAAATCCGGGTCTTTGTGCATGCTAGGCAAGCACTTTAACCACTAGGCCAAACTCCCAGCCCCATACCTGAGTACTACTTTTAACAGAAACCTTGAAGAGCTAGAATTGACTTTCAAGTGCTATGACAGTAGAATCACCTGAAGAGCTTGTTAAACCACACTGCTGAGCACCATCCCCAAAATGTTTAGATTCATAGTTCTGGAGTACAGCTTAAAACAGAGCATGTTCCCAGTTGAATTTGATACTGCTTGACTGGTGGCACTCTAAGTGATACTGTAGAAGCAGTCCAGAAGAACGTGTAGAACTGCAGTGTTTAATTCAGTACATACTAGCCACATGTGAATATTTTAATTTAATTACTTTTTCTGTTCCTTAGTATTTATTTGCCACAGATCACTAGTGGCTATTGAAAAGAATGTTATAGATACAGCATATTTCCATCATCACAGAAGGTTCTATTTCATAGCACTGGTCAAGCATCCTTCTTTCCATTCGTTTTATGCAGGTAACCTGAGCTGGAAATCAGGGCTTTGTTAGTGTTACGTTTATTGCTCACAGCTGGCACTGTACCACTTGGGTTATGCCTCCAGTTCCAGATTTTTGCTGTTTAACTGGATATAAGAAGCTATTGAATTTGCTTGCCAAAACTGACTCTGAACTGCAATTGTCAAACCTCAGCCTCCTGAGTAGCTAGGATTACAGGTATGAGCCACTGCTATCAAACTTTTCTTCCTTCCTCCCTCCATTCCCTCTCTCTTTCCTCTCTCCCGTTCTCTCTCAGGGCCTTTGCTCAGTTTGCTTACTCAGCTGGTGCTCTAACACTTAAACCATACCTCCGGTCCAGGCTTTTGCTGGTTAATTTCTGCCCAAGGTTGGTTTTGAACCTCAATTTTCTGGATCTCAGCCTTTTCAGTAGCTTAGATTTCAAGCATGAGCCACCTGCCCCTGTCTAAGAATCTATTTGATTACATTGGAGAATGTATGTTTAGCTTTGAGAAAAGAAAACTTCAGAATCTCAAGTATACTAAGGTGTGTGAGAGAAAAATAGATTCTGAGGAAACCTGTCTAAAAACAACGACTGGGAAAGCAGACTTGTGTTTAGTCTGAGAAAAAAACTTTTTGGTAGTGATTGTCTCATGACAGAAATCTTTGGGAATGATGTAGACTACTGCAGACTCTGGAGAACCACTGCCTTCTTTAGTCAGGAGACTGACCCTGACACCTTTGAAGGAGCCTCTGGACTTTACTGCAATGAATCAGATCTAACTTTTTAATTACTATCACTGCTTACCATTCCTTTTATGCATCTCGGATAGTTTTCTTAAAATATGTTCTCTAGGTAAAAGGAACTTCCACTAGTAAGGGCAAATCCTCCTGCTTTTGTTTGCCTATTTCCCTGCTATACTGAGAATTGAACCCAGAGGCCATGAACATAAAAGGTAAACATTTGCACCATTTCAACCCCACCAATCAGTCCATATTTGTTTTAAAACATTCGCAGAACACCAAAGCACAAGTAACAAAAGGAAAATTGATTAAATGGCTTTATCAAAATTAAGCCAGGTGTGGTGGTATCTACCTGTAATTCCAGCATTAGAGGCTGAGAGAGGAGGACTGCAGGATTTGAAGCCAGGTTGGGTTACATTAGTAAATTCCTGTCTGGGAAGAATTGGAAAGATGGAAGGAATGGAGAGAGGCAGAAAGAGAGAGAGGGAAGGAGGGAGGGAGGAACAGAAAATAAGGAAGAGAGAAGGGGAAGAGGGGAAAAAATCTGAACAGACAGTTCTGCTAAGATATACAGCATAAAAAAAAATGGACAGGGAGCTGGGCACGGTGGCCTTAGATCAAGGTTCAAAGCCAGCCTGGGCACAAAAGGACCTGAGACTCTCTCTTTTTTTTTTTTTTTTGGCAGTCCTGGGCTTGAGCTCAGGGCCTGAGCACTGTCCTTTCCTCAAGGCTAGAGTTCTACCACTTGAGCCACAGCACCACTTCCAGCTTTTTCTATGTATGTGGTACCAAGGAATTGAACCTGGGTCTTCGTGCATGCTAGGCAAGCACTCTACCATTAGGCCAAACTCCCCACCCCTAGGACCTGAGACTCTTATCTCCAATTAACCTCTAGAAAACAGGAAGTGGGGCTTGGCTCAGGGGTAGGGTGGGAACCTTGAGCTGAAGAGCTCAGGACAGTGCCCAGGCTGAGTTCAAGTCCCACAACCCACAAAAAAAAAAGAGATAGAGAAAGAGAGAAAAAGATAAAGAGTGTTGTTAAAAATATGGAAAAATGAGGGGCTGGGAGTTTGGCCTAGTGGTAGAGTGCTTGCCTAGCATGCACAAAGGCCCAGGTTCAATTCCTCGGTACCACATACCTAGAAAAAAGCCAGAAGTGGTGCTGAGGCTCAAGTGGTAGAACTCTAGCCTTGAGAAAGTTCAAGGACAGTGCTCAGGACCTGAGCTCAAGACCAAGACTGGCAAAAAAAAAAAAAATTATATGGAAAATGAGTACTTACATGAAAAACGAGTACTTACACATTTGTTGCTAATGAAAAGACAATTTCACAGCTTTTTGAAAAGTCTAGTCTAGAAGTTCCTCACAGAATCACATGACCAAACAATTCCATTTCTAGGTACATGCCCAAGAGAAATGAAAATATGTCCGAACAAAACTCGTTCACAAATGATGAGTGATATTACTCATGCAAAAAAGGGAAATAACACAAATGTCCATCAACTGATGAATGACAATGAATTTCCATTAAGTGAAATATTATGCATTCAGAATATGAGGTACTGATGAAGCACTGATACATACACCATAATGAACCTTGAAAACATTATGCAGTGAAAAAAGCCAGATAAAAAGGTCATATTCAACTCTGAGTACCTAATCCTACCATAGTAGTAAAAAGGAAAGACTGCATTTTAAATATGTTGAGTCTAAAACTCTGCATATAAAATTGAGCAAACTGAGTTGAACCTTTTCTTTGAAAATTATTTATTTACTTAAAAAGGAAGATATCATCCCTTACCAACACATGTAGATGTAACATCTTTTATTTTTTAATTTATTTATATGGTACTAAGGACTTGAACTCAGAGCCTCATGCATGCTAGGCAAGCACTCTACCACTAAGCCACATTCTCAGACGCTAACATCTTTCTTGAGATGAGGGAATATGCTTATAGTGGTTAAGGTGGTAGATTTTTTTGGAGTCCAATAACTCTTAATTTAAATTCTAATTATGTTACTCAGTAAAAACCTGACTTTGTCCTTGATCCTATAAGTTTTAGCTTCCTCATCCTGTAAGATAAACTAGTAATGCTATATCTTCTCAGAGATAAATGCAAAAAACCTAGGGATCTGGCTGCAGCTCAGAAGAATGTGTGCGCTTAGGAAGGGTAAGACCCCACTCCACAAAAAAGAGGGGAAAAATGCAGGCAACGTGCACAAGGGTTAGCACATGGTGGCTATATAATATCAGAATTGTTATTACTGCCATAATCAAATATACCTGAGACTAGATTCCTGGCAGCTTCTTGTTTGTTTCCAGAAATAGGCAATTCAAAGATGATCAGATTGTAAGAGAGAAGGAGCCAGGGCACTTGTGGTTCAAAGCTGTAATCCTAGCTAGTCTGGAGGCTGAGATCTGAGGATCAAAGTTTGAAGCCAGCAGGGGCAGAAAAAGTCTTGGGGTTACTACTTTATATATGCGTTGTCACAAAACAAAGTTAGGCATAAATACTTTAATGAGATATGGATAGGAAACTGAGACTGCATCTGACCAATGGCTAGGCAGAGCTTGCCTGTCATCCCAGCTAGGTGGAGGAGGCACAGGGCTTAGGTACAGTGGTGGCAAGTGTTTATCATCTCCAGCAACAGAAGGAATCACAAGTAGCAGTAAGATCAAAGCCCAGGTCAGTCCAGGCATAAAGTTAGACCTTACCTCAAAAATAACCAAGGCAGGGAATGTGACACAGGTAGTAAAAACTTAGTTGAATGCAGCAGAACATGTATAGAGACATGACAATGAATCCTTACCCCCTAATAGCTAAGTCAATAAAAATTCCTTAAATTTTTTTTGAAAATTAAAAATAACCAAGACAGAAAAGGGCTAGAAGTATGGCTGAAGTACTTGCCTAGCAAATATGAAGCCATGAGTTCAATCTCTAGTATTGTCATCTCCTCTGCCCACCCCCTCTCCCCCAGC
Organism: Megascapheus bottae; assembly: GCF_031878675.1. Taxonomy (NCBI): domain Eukaryota; kingdom Metazoa; phylum Chordata; class Mammalia; order Rodentia; family Geomyidae; genus Megascapheus; species Megascapheus bottae. The sequence goes on along the minus strand of NC_143525.1, from coordinate 27,029,647 downwards.
AAATTACCTTATAATTCTCCAAAAAAACATATCCCACTTGAACCAAAATCAGCAAAAGGCGCAAAACTACAAGATAATAGAGATACTGTTTCCTCCTTGGTGGCAGCTCCTGGGTTTATCTAATTGCTCTCTAAACAAAAATGAGACCTTGGGGGCTGGGAGCACAGCCTAGTGGTAGAGTGCTTGCCTAGCATACACGAAACTCTGGGTTCAATTCCTCAGTACCACACATACACACACACACACACACACACACACACGGAAAAACCCAGAAGTAGTGCTGTGGTTCAAGTGGTAGAGCACTAGACCTGCCCCGGCCCTGAGTTCAAGCCCCAGGACTGGCAAAATAAAATAAAATAAAAAATAATAATGGGCTGGGATGTAGCTTAGGGTAATATTTGTTTACTGTGTCCTAGGTCCTGGGTTTGCTCTCAGAATGCACACAGACATATACAAACACATGAAAAGACACTCAACATCACTAGTCACTAGGAAAATCCAAAATGAAAACCATAATAAAAATGAGAAAATAAAAATAATTTATACCTACGAGGAAGACTTATCAAACAAACAAAACCAAAATACAAAAACTTGGAAAATAGTTGTATTGGTGAGAATATGGAGAAACTGGAATACTGGTGTAGTTAGAACGTAAAAGTAAGTATACACATACATATAATCATATATTATATCATATATAGCTACATATAGCTGTTGTGAGAAATGGTGACAATTCCTCAAAAATCTAAACATCAAATTACCTATAAGTAGTAATGCTATTCTTGGGTGTATACCTAAAAGAACCAAAAAAAAGTTCCCCAAAGACACTGGTACACCTGTTCACTGTGACATGGCTCACAACAGCAAAAAGGTAGAAGCAACCCATGTATAGAAGAAGGGCTCAAGTGGCAGAGGTGCTTTGTCTATCAAGGAGGCAGGCCTGAGTTCAAACTCGTCTGAAACCACTAAACAAACAAACAACCACCCAAATGAATGGATAAGTAAAGTGTGGTATACATCTATAATGAAATGTTATTTAGTTTTGCAAAGGAAGGAAAATAATCTGTGCTGGACTAGGACTTGAACTCTGGGCTTTGTTCTCAGTTTTTTTCCCCTTCCTGCTGAAGGCTGATATTCTATCACTTAAGCCACATTTGCTGGTTAATTTTTTTGGAAATAAGTCTCATAGATTTGTCTGCTCGGGCTGGCTTCAAACCCTATTCTTCAGAGCTCATCTTTCTGAACGGTTAAGACTAAAGTGCCCTAAAAAAGGAAGGAAATTTTGACATGCTACATGGATAAGCACTGAAAACATGAAATTAAGTAAAATAAGCCAGTCACAAAAGGAAAAACATGATGTTTATATGAAGTTCAGAGAGAGCCAAATTCATAGACAGAGAAAATAGAATTGTCAGAAAGTAGGGGGGAGAAAGAATGGAGAGTTATTAGGGAAGATGACAAGTTGTAGTGATAGCCTGTATAATAAAGTAGATATACTTAATGCCACGTAAGTGCATACTTTAAAAAAATTGGCTAAAATGACCAGGTGTAGTGGCTAGTTCTTGTTATTCTAGCTTCTCAGGAGGCAGAAATCGGGGGACTGTGGCTTGAGGCCAACCTGGAAAAAGTTATTGAGATTCCATCTCAATAAAGAAGCTGGGTATGGTGGTTCACACCTATAATCCCAGCTATAGACTGGAAGGCATAGACAGGAGGAGATCCTATTTGAAAAAGAAATAAAACAAAAAGGGTTGGGGAGGGTGTCACTCAAGTGGTAGAGTGTCAGATTCTGGAAAGAGTATCTTTGGCCTGTTGTGTTCAGAGTCTATAGAATCAAGGGCCTAATCAATGCACTGGACAGATACTGTTAAGTATTTTTTAATGTGTTCCTCAACCTCTTCAAAGAACATAATTACGTCCCCACACACTGGAAGTTGATCTCCCAGGTGCTTCTGTTTGTTTGGTCCTTTACATGCCATGGTGATCAGATACAACTCTGATGGCCACCTTGAGATCTTCTTTGTATTTTGCTTAATATGCTATTCCCAGAGTCAAACTAAGTAAATGATAAAAGATTTTTGCCTATGACTAATAAGACATTTTGAATCACAAATCACAAATGTGTCAGCCTAATTAAGCTACTTAATAGTTACAACTCACACTGAGGCTATGAAATACCTTTTCTGCCAACCCTCAAGCCTAGTTTTATTTGAGTGTGGAGAAAGACTTTTTTTCTTTTTAATATCCACAACCCAGATGTAACACTTCCTTCCACCCTTACCTGTACATCTGTTTCCTACAGAGTGCTGCTGCCTCAAGTGAGATGTGTGAGGCTTCTGTAGATGCTGGGGAACAAGATGGAACAAAAATCCTTCACACCTGGCTCCCAAATTACAGGAACGCTGGACTGGGGCCAACATAAGCTGGCACAGTACCAGCTGAAATGGACATCAATTAAGGAGCTTGTCATCTTTCAAGACTGCAGGGTCTTTTTTCACTTCTCGATCTGCATTGCTCCACAAACCAGCCATGGCACTACTGGTAGGGTTTTCCAGATGGGATCATTTCACTTAGATTCTACACTTGCTGATTTACTGTGGAACTTGTTTTTAACCCTTCCGTCTTTAAAGCAATGTGAACTGGTATTGTATATTATGGTTTTATTTTTCAATTGAATTTATTTGTCCTTTATAAGGAGAGAAATATATAGCTTTATAAGAAAAGAAGGAGGGGCTGGGACTTTGGCCTAGTGGTAGAGTGCTTGCCTAGCATGCACGAAGACCTGGGTTTGATTCCTCAGTCCTACATACATAGAAAAAAGCTAGAAGTGGTACTGAGGCTCAAGTGGTAGAGCTCTAGCCTTGAGAAAGTCCAAGGACAGTGCACAGGCCCTGAGCTCAAGCCCAGAACTAGCAAAAAAAAAAAGGAGGCCTGGGCATGTGGCCTAGTGGTAGAGTGATTGCCTAGCATGCATGAATCCCTGGGCTCAATTCCTTGGTATCACATACACACAAAAAGGCTGGAAGTGGTGCTATGGCTCAAGTGGTAGAGCTCTAGCCTTGAGAAAGCCCAAAGACAGTGTCCAGGCCCTGAGTTCAAATTCCAGGACTGGCAAAAAATAAATAAAATATAAAAAAGACAATAAAGAAGAACAGAGGGCCTGGAGCATGGCTTAGTGGTAGCATGCTTGCCTAGCATGCATGAAGCCCTGGGTTCAATTCCCTGGAACCACATACAGAGAAAAAGCCAGAAGTGGCACTGTGGCTCAAGTGGCATAGTGAGCAAAAAGTGTACAAGGACAGTGCCCAGGCCCTGAGTTCAAGCCCCAGGACTGGCAAAAAAAGAGAGAGAAAGAAAAGCTAGGAGCCTGCCTACAAGCCTGCTGCTTCGTTTACAAAAAGACATTCAAATAACTAAGATTAGTAAAGGGTCAGAAATTTTTTTCCATACACGTCACTCCTATTAGGGTCAGAAGCCAGAGAAGCCCTGACCAGATGCCACTATTCTGGAAAAATGGATGGCCCTCTAGTACCAAAGCAGGCCTCTGCCCATCCATATGAAGTGTTAGTGATCCATGTTAGCATGCAGACAAAAAAAAAAAGCAACTCTGCAAAGGTGCAGTTGGTAGCAAATGCTGTTTAAGAAAAACTGTAGGGATTCGCAATTAAATAACAAGGCTTGCCAGGAGTTGTGACAGAAGCCTGAAATCCCAGCACTCAGGAGGTGGACATCAGCCTGCGGTACACGGTAGGATCCAGTCACAAACAAGCAAGCAAACTGACAAGATTCTATCTTTTCTTGATTTTTGTTCAATGGGGCAGGATGGGCTGCCTTGTGGAAAGAATTGCTTGATAAGTAAATATCTCATCCACATTTAACAGATTCTCTGAGAACTGAACACACACACACACATACACACACCCCGCCTCAGAGGCTGTCTGTGCCAATTTGCTCTCATGGCAGAACCTAGTGGTAGAGTCCTGACTATGCTCTGCTGATGCTTCCTTGCAAAGAGCCAGGTAAGGCAGAAAGCAGCCCTTCACAGAGGGTTGCTCCTTGGATGATGCTGATTAGGGACTTCACCACAGGGACATACTCCGGGCAGAGGTGGGCCTGACTATGCTGCTGGAGTTTTCCAGAGCTGCTGAGGCCCCAATGGGCCTGGAATAATGGGAAGTAGAGCCCAGTTGTAGGTAAGAGCCCAAGCAGGAAAGAGGAAAAGAAGTGAAAAAAGCTTCAGACATTTGTACAACTCAATCTTAAGTTCACCCTTTTCCTCCCTGTTTTAAATAAAAAGCTTTAAAAGGGGTGGTCCTCACATACTTGTGCTAAGATCTCAATTTTCTTACTTTCCTTACCAAGAAAGTCTGAAACCTTCAGCTTTCAGCATTTAATCAGTCAAAACTTAAGTCTCTGAAATGAAAGACCTGCCACAGATTGAAAGAAAATATTTGCAACACATACATATATGACAAAGGATGTGTATCCAGAGTATATAAAGATCTCACAAAACTAAGAAAACGAACTGTTCAACTTAAAAATATGCAAAAGATGTGAACACTTATTTTGCCAAAGATATACATACAACAAACAAACACATGAAATGATGCTCAACATCATTAGCCATCAGAAAAATACAAATTAAAACCACAATGGGGTATTACAATGACTCAAAGAAAAATCACCAGGCACTGGTGGCTCATGCCTATAAGCCTAGGTACTCAGGAGGCTGCAATCTGAGTATTGCGCCTTGAAGCCAGCCTGAGCCTAGGCAGGAAAGTGAGTCTGTGAGACTCTTTATCTTCAATTAATCACCAGAAAACCAGAAGCAGAGCTGTGGCTCAAAGTGGTAGAGAGCTAGTCTTAAGTAAGAAGTCTCAGGTACAGCACCAAGGCCCTGAGCTCAAACCCACAACCAACCAAAAATAAAGAGAAACAAAAATCCTGACAGTAACTAAGTGCTGTCAAGGATACAGAACAACTAGAATCTCATACACTTATGGTAGGAATGCAAGAACAGTACAGTTAGTCTCTTTGGAAAACAGGTTGGCAATTTTTAAGTTAAATACACGCTTACCAGATGAACTATCCACTCCGTATCTAGATATTGGTCCAAGAGAAATGAAAACTTAAGTTCACATAAAAACCTATGGATAAATATTTATAGCAGTACTATCCATGACTATCAAAATTTCCAAATGCTCAAATGTTCATCAGCTGAAGAGATAAAAAACAGAAGTGGCCTCTTTCCCTGCCGACGCCAAGCTGCGTGGAGGCAGAGGCCTGGGTGCGCTCAAGATTCGGCTTCACCCGAAACCCACCACCATGGCCGAGGAAGGCATTGCTGCTGGAGGTGTAATGGACGTTAACACTGCTCTACAAGAGGTGCTGAAGACCGCCCTCATCCACGACGGCCTAGCCCGTGAAATCCGTGAAGCTGCCAAAGCCTTAGACAAAGGCCAAGCACATCTTTGTGTGCTTGCATCCAACTGCAATGAACCCATGTATGTCAAGTTGGTGGAGGCCCTTTGTGCTGAGCACCAAATCAATTTTATTAAGGTTGATGACAACAAAAAACTGGGGGAGTGGGTAGGCCTCTGCAAAGCTGATCGAGAGGGGAAACCCCGTAAAGTGGTTGGTTGCAGCTGTGTAGTGGTTAAGGACTATGGCAAAGAGTCTCAGGCCAAGGATGTCATCGAAGAGTACTTCAAATGCAAGAAATGAACAAATAAAGAAAAAAGTTGAAAAAAAAGTGGCCTATCTGTGTAATGGGATTCTACTCTATAACAACAGTAAAATGATAGACAATAACCACAGCCAAATTTGCCAGATTGAAAATGCTATATATTATATGATTCTGGTAAGTTTCTGACACAGAAAACAGATAAAAATTATCTAGGACTGAAAGCAGGGAAAGAAGTTGGTTGTATGGGTAAGGGAAGCGGGATGACAGAAATGCGTTATTGGAATTTAATTGTGATCATTATACAAATGCCTATCTTTTTTTTTTTTTTTGGTGGGTTGTGGGGCTTGAACTCAGCCTGGGCACTGTGCCTGAGCTCTTCAACTCAAGGCTACAACCCCACTCCTGGGCCTGGGCCTTGTCCCTGAGCTCTTCAGTCAAGGCTACCACCCTGCCTTTGAGCGAAGCCCCACTTCCCATTTTCTAGAGGTTAATTGGAGGTAAGAGTCTCAGGTCCTTTTGTGTCCAGGCAGGCTGGCTTTGAACCTTGATCCTCAGATCTCAGCCTCCTGAGTAGCTAGGATTACAGGAATTGTCTATATCTTGAGTCTCAGAGTTCCTGGGGAAAGGGATGAATCAGAGGAACATTTATCCATTCTGTGAACAGGATACAAACAGTTATAGTGTGAGGGACCCAGACAACCTACTTTCACCCCAACATAAAAGCTACATTCTCATCAGGCACCAGTGGTTTATACCTATAGAATCCTAGTTACTCAGGAGGCTCAGATTTGAGGATCATAGTTGAGGCCAAACTGGGCAGTAAAGTATGTGAGATTCTTATCTCTAACTTCCAAAAAGCTGAGAGTGGAGCTATGGCTCAAGTGATAAGGCACTAGCTAGCCACCAGCAAAAAAGCTCAGGGACAGCACCCAGGCCCTGAGTTCAAGTCCCAGGACCAGCTCACACCCACATTCACGCACACACACACACACACACACACACACACACAGCTATTTTCTGTTGAGATAAAAAGGAATTTTATGCTCTTTGTGCCTCAAATTTTTTATTGTTGCAGAGATAAAACAACCTCAATGCAGATAAAAAGATACCAAGTCCAGCCTGGTTTTCCTTCTCCCCCTTCATTTCCTGTTTCATTTGGGCAGAGGTCTGTTTCTCTACACAGGAAAGCATATGCAAGTTTAAATCACCAGGGAAATCAGAGGCCTAGGCTAACTGGAGGCCTCCTGGCCTACATGGGTTAATATGCACAGAATCTAATAAAAATAAATCCTCAAATGTATTTTTAATAATAAACAAACACCTGCCAACCTCTCATTTAGAGCATACTTAAAGAAATCTGCCATGTTTTCAGTGAGTGAGGTCAAAAACATAAAGTACCCCTGTATTAATAAAGTTTCTTTTAATATCATTGTATCTAGTAATGAAATGATAGGGAGAGGTCCCTCCAAAAGTGCAATATTTTAAAAGACGAAACATTTAATAAGGTCACATGACCACAGGAAAACAGTGGGTCTGGTGGATAAAAATGTGTGGTACAGCAGGGCCTGGAGAGCTGTGAGTGCCTTTAGACTGGAAGAAAATAAAAAAAAAAAAAACCCAAAAACCACATTCCCACTCTGTGGTAGTGGCAGGTCTTCACACCTCTGCTTCACAGAATAATCTACCTAGCACTTTCTGAATGTTTCAAGAGAACCTTCATGAGCACACACAAGTAAGCATATGCACATATACAAATGCAAAGGAAGGTTTTTCTTGGTTTAAAAAAAAATTAAATGGAGGAAGCTGTTATGTCTACCTCTATAAGCAAAAGTATTAATCATCCACCGTCTGGTTTTAATCCACTCACTCCTGATTCTGCATCTGAATGTATTGTTATCAGGGGAAGGAGCATTTCTGCTCAATCTTATTCACCAGCCAAAATTTGAAAATGTGAAAACCATATTGGTGAACTACCTTCTTGGGGACCCAGACTCTCTAAGTTGTTTTTTAAAATTTTTTTATTGTTTTCTTTCTTTCCTTCATTTAAAAAATTATGAACAAACGTGAATTTCAGGGGAGTTAAGAAGGGGGGAAAAAGACACATCTCAAGTTTCAAATTCTTTCATATCTTGGAGTGACACTATCCTCAGGGAAATGAGCACTCTCTCTTCTGTATGTCCAAAGGGGACCCCACCACACAAGCTGACTGACATCAGCCTGTCGGCTTGGGCACCCAGGTGCATCCCTGAGGAACATTTATAAATGAAATGGCAAGCCCAAACAGTAAACTTTCTGAACCCTTGACTCCATTTTTCTATGTTTTTTCTTTGCTTGCAATGAAAGTAGGGAATAAATAAAAAAGGCTGGTGTGGGGGCAGCACACCAAAGGACAGTAGCTTAGTGGTAGAGTGCTTGCCTCCCATGCATGTAGCCCTGAGTATGATTCCTTAGTACCACATACACAGAAAAAGCCAGAAGTGGTGCTGTGGCTCAAGTGGTAGAGCTCTAGCCTTGAGAAAGCCCAAGGACAGTGCCCAGGCCCTGAGCTCAAACCCAGGACTGGAAAAATAAATAAATAAAAATGTGGCTGAATAATAGTTACTTTCAGGCTGGGAGTTTTGCCTAGTGGTTAAAGTGCTTGCCTAGCATGCATGAAGACCCGGGTTTGATTCCTTGGTACCACATACATAAAAAAAGCCGGAGGTGGTGCTGTGGCTCAAGTGGTAGAGCTCTAGCCTTGAGAAAGCCCAAGGACAGTGCCCAGGCCCTGAGTTCAAAATCCAGGACTGGCAAAAAAAAAAAAAAAAAGGCTCCAGGGCTGGGCATGATTTGGTTCAGACATAACCCTACCTTCTTGGGAAGAAGAGAACAAGAGGACATGGTTCAAAGCTAGCCTGAGTGAAAAGTTAATAAGCCCCTCCTCACCAATCTCAAAACAATAAGCTAGGCAAGATGGCTCACAACTGTAATCTTATCTACATGGGAGGCCACAGGCCATTTAGAATCTAGTCAAGACACTGGAGGCCCTGATTCCAAACCCTGGTACTGACAAAAAAAAAAAAAAACAACCAAACAACAACAAACTTTCAAAATGACAACAACAAAAACATCTGTGTGAACTTAAGCATACTTCTTTCACGGGCTGCTCTAAAGACCCTTTTCTGTCCTAAAGAGAACCCCCAAAAGGACCAAAGCCTTATGTGTGCTTGAGAACCCTCAGAATCATTCATTAGTCACCACTCTTGCAACCCCACTCCACAATGCATATGGGGCCACCCATGACACAAAAACTGGCAAGATTAGAGAATAGCAAGCGCAGAAGAAACCACAATACGCCTGAGACTCCCAGGAGAACAATGACTAGTGCTAGTAGGGAACAGACTGACAGACAGAGCAGACAGACTTTAACCAGGCCTTGCTCTGTTTTCAGTGCAACACAAATGTTTTCCATTAGAAGTTCCCTGCCCCACAAACACTCATGCATGTGGCTATGAAATCCACATACTTAACTTCTGCTTTTCTGGCACTCTGACCCAACTACCTCTCCTACTCCTCTGGAATAGAACAAAGATGAGGATGAACAGGTTTCAGTGCCCCCACCATAAAGGTAAGTGGAAGAGAACTGGAGTTGAAGCATGTATTTGCAGCACATGGCGTGACTTAGCAGGCAAAAGGGAAGAGGAGGGAATATAAAGATTTTTCTTTTTTGCCAAAGAAAATCCCTGTCTAGTTCTGGGTCTCTTACTGGTTGGCTCCTATGCTTTCAGCTTAGAAGTTTGCCTTTACATTCTAGTCATCGCTGCAGCCAATCTTCATCAGGTGTTGGTTATCATTAAAAACAAGGCAGGCAACAAACTAATCTTCAGAACTTTCGTTACAAAGTCGAAAAACTCTGATATTAAGAACTCAGCAAATTCAGGCTGATTAGTATTCTATATTTAAAACACTCAGAACTTCAGTACTGCTAGGCATGGTACTTGTTGAGGAGAAGCTAAACTAAAAACCTCTACATTGTGAACATTTCTCCCATGAGATAAATCCTGCCTCAGTCATTTCTAGTCAAAGTCACAGAAGTGGGGAACATGGCTATGAAAAAACAAACAAACAAACAGAAACAACAAGTAAGAATTCAAGAAACTAACAGACATAAACATTGAAAAGGAGGGTAAAAGTGATTTTTTTCTGAAGTGGTATATAAGAAGTAGAAAGGAAATTCCTTCTTCAGGCAGCTCTGGAGTTCCCTAATGGTGCAAGAGCAAAGGACACCCCCAGTGTGTAGGCCTCATTAAGCAATTGCTCAGCCTACAGCCATTGTGCAATCTCAACCTTCCAATGCTTTCTGCTGCACATATGCAAACCACGTTTTCCCTGCGCTCTAGAATTAAGAACAGTTTTTCATCATTTTTTTCCTTCACTGGTGTGTGCACATATAAGCCAAAAAAAAATCCTAGATAAGCATTAACTATAAATGAAGTTTTATATGATTTCATCTGCTTATTTCTGAGTTTTCTGGTAGTTAAGAAATATTTGAATTTACTCTTAGGCAGCTAAAGATCCATTTTCCTGTCACTGACAATAATAATATCACACAAAAAATACAGAAAAAACATCAAATCCTGAAAAATCTTTGTTCTAAATGATTGCCATTCTGGAATATGTGATGTAGTTAAAAATGGCAGTCCCCATTTTACAGCTAAAATTGCAATGGAAGCCTGGCTAAATCATGGCGTACCTAGTTAATCACAAACTTGCTTTTTAGAAAAACCATGTTAAATAGCAAGAATAAGAATTAGAGTGTACAAGGATAAAGGAACCATGATTCAAAACAAAACAAAAACACCAGTAACAAAAAACCAAGAGGTCATATAGGAAAATAGACAAATTTACCGCTATAAAAAATATTAAGTTGCCAGGCACTGGTTGTTCCCATCTGTATCCTAACTCCCTGGGAAGCTGAGAATGAGAGAATCAAGGTTTAAGGCCTTCCTAAAGGCAGAAGAGTTCGTGAGACCCTGTTGCAAACCTAGCTGGGTATAATGGCTTACAGTTTTCAAGCTAAACTATGTAGGAGGCTAAGATGAGGAAAACATTGCTTCCAGTGAGCTAAGGAAGAAGTCTGCAATCAACAGATGAGTGCAGTAGAACATGCCTGCCATCCCAGCAAATACAGGAAGACATAATAGCCAGATCGTAGTACAGGACTGTATCAGGCAGAAACTGAGATCATATTAAAAGTAATCAGCAAAGCTGAGCATTGGTGTCTCAAGTCTGTAATCCTATCTACTCAGGAGGATCATGGTTCAAAGCCAGCCAGACAGGAGAGTCTGTGAGACTCTTATCTTCAATTAACCAGCAAAAAGCCACACATGGAACTGTGGCTCAAGTGCTAAAGGGCTAGTCTTGAGCAAAAAAGTTCAGGGACAGTGCCCAGGCCCCCGAGTTCAAGCCCCAGGACCAACACAAGCAAAAAATAGAGTTAGAGGCATGGCTCAACAGTAGAGTACTTGGCTAGCAAGTATGTGGCCTGAATAAAATAAAATGAAATAAAATGTCAGGTACCAGTCGCTCACACCTGTTATACTAGCTACTCAGAAGGCAAAGATCTGAGGATTGTGCTTTGAAGCCAAACCTGGCAGGAAAGTCTATGAGAATCTTATAACCAATAAACTACTCAAAAAGCCAGAAGTAACACTATGGCTCAAATGGTACAGCGCTTGTCTTCAGCAAAAGAAGCTCAGGGACAATGCCTAGGCCCAGAGTTCAAGCTCTAAGACTGGCAATGAATCAATCAATCAATCAATCAGATAAAATCTGAAGTTGTGGGCCAGGAGTTTGGCCTAATGGTAGAGTGCCTGCCTGGCATGCATGAAGACCTGGGTTCAATTCCTTGGTACCACATACATGAAAAAAGCCAAAAGTGGTGCTGAGGCTCAAGTGGTAGAGCTCTGGCCTTGAGAAAGTCCAATGACAGTGCTCAGGCCCTGAGCTCAAGCCCAGGACTGGCCAAAAAAAAAAAAAAAAGTTAAAAAAAAATCTGAAGTTGTATGTTGTAAAAGATAAAACAAGATTATAAAAACAAGCCACTGAACTGAACCAAGATAAAATACTTGCAATATAAAAAATATGACTAGTAATAAATAATGTAGACTGGGTAAGGCCATAAATATAAGGAAGATATAAACAAACAATAAATATACAGCAAGATCACTTACTCTGCTAGTTAACAAATGACAGTTAAAGTGATGTATCTGTGTACTCAGAATAGCAGGAATCTAAAATAGTGATATCAACAGAATGTTGACATACAATAGAATTTGTATACAATATACAATGTTGATGAGAGTACAAGGGAAGAGACATTTATAGATTGTTAGTGGGAGAATAAGGTAGTATATGAATAATAATTGGGCTCCAAATTTGGTAAAATACTAAAATAGCATCTTTTGATAAAGCAATTTTACTTGGTGCTATCCTACAAAAAGTCTACCTGTATACAAAGGTTTACATATAAAGCACAAATCTATTCTAGTATTGTTTTTAACAATAAAAATTAAACACGGATATAAATTAATAGATAAATTACATGGTTTTTTTGTTGGTGGTGGTAGTGGTGGTGGGGCTTGGGCTTGAACGCTGGGCCTGGGTGCTGTCCCTGAGCTCTTTAGCACAAGGTTATCATTCTATCACTTGAGCCATAACACCACTTCTGGTTTTTCTAGTGGTTAGTTGGAGATAAGAGTCTGAGGATTTTACTGCCCAGGCTAGCTGGCTTTGAATGTCAATCCTCAGATCTCAGCCTCCTGAGTGGCTAGGACTACAAGGGATGAGCCACCAGGTGCCCAGCAAATTACACGTTTACATAATGGGGTATAATACAATTTGAAAAATGAAGTAGATTTCTAAGTACTGATTTATAGAGTTCCAAGACACATTATGAAAAAAGGAACATATATGTAACATGCACTTTAATTTTATTAGAAAAATTACAGCTGTGTTAGTGTCTTAAAGAGGGGCAATTAAATGTTAATAACAACTACCTTTAGAAGGAAAGGGATCATACTCATTCTCTATGTATTGATATTATTACAGAAAGTAGGATTACTTCGGTAATTAAAAAGTAAAAGTATGGGCCGGGAGTTTGGCCTAGTGGTTAAAGTGCTTGCCTAGCATGCACGAAGACCCGGGTTGGATTCCTTGGTAACACATACATAGAAAAAAGCTGGAAGTGGTGCTGAGGCTCAAGTGGTAGAGCTCTAGCCTTGAGAAAGTCCAAGGACAGTGCTCAGGCCCTGAGCTTAAGCTGAGGACTGGCAAAAAAGAAAAAAAAGAAAGAAAGAAAGAAAGAAAAGTAAAAGTAGGTTAGCTTCTGCTTCTGAATATGGTGGATTACCTGGTAGTGGATCAGTCTTCCCAAAATCAACAGCCATAAAATATATAAGCAACGGGTTTTTCAGTAGTGGACAACAGGCAGTATAGAACTGATCCCTGAGAGAAATTATGAAAGGAGCCTGTGATCATCCAGTCCTCTGCTTTGTAGATAATTTCCCATCTATAACAGAAGTTTACTCTCAAACCAATTATGTGGTTCTGGTGGGCTGACAAGACAGGAGGTAGAATGTGAGGTACTACAAGTGGTCAAGTGAGTAGCATCCGTAAGTAAATGAATAGGAAGAAACTATTCAAAGAAAGGGCACAAAGTACAGGATAGACTATATATCCTGGCCAATATCACCAGAAGCTTTCCATGCAGCTGGGGGTGAGAACAGAACACAGAGATATGGGTTGGAGGTGTGGCTAAGTTGGTAGAGTGCTAGCCAGTGACAAAAGCATCAGGTTAAACTCCCATTCTCTGATGGGAGAGAGAGAGTGGAGGGGAGAGGGAGGGCAGTACAAAGGAAGGGAGGGAAGGAGTGAGGGAACAGAAATATATTAGAAGTCCAGTAGTGCTAGGGGAAAGGCATATTCTGGGGAGGTTGGAGCAGTTCTAGCACTGGCAAATGCTAGATTTTAACACTGTGAATACTCGGTACTCTGCTAAGACTGCAGAACACCTTCACTTTGGGAATAAGAGCTACATTCTACAGTTGGATCTCATCTAAACCTCTTCAATAGCTCGAAATCTAGTCTAAAACAAAAACTGCAGAACCCTGCAGTTCTAAACCCTATGGTTTAGAAATTGACAACTGTCAAATTGCTGAAACTTAGGAAATATCCTAGCTTTCTATACATCTTCACTAATAATGCATAAGAGCCTAGCCTGCATAAGCTTAAGACCACCAGGTGGTACATACAAGAAAACACTCTCCAAAGGAAGATAACGAGATCAGAGTTTCTATGGACTAGAAAGATACAATGTGCACTGATATAAAACAAATATAAAAAAACAGGAAAATGCAATTGATAAGAGATTACCCCATGGCTAGGCATGGTGGCTCATGTCTATAATCCTAGCTACTCAGGAGGCTGAGATCTGAGGATTAAGGTTCAAAGCCAGCCCGGGCGCAAAAGGACCTGAGACTCTTATCTCCAATTAACCTCTAGAAAACAGGAAGTGGGGCTTGGCTCAGGGTAGGGCAGTAGCTTTGACATGGAGAGCTCAGGGACAAGGCCCAGGCCCAGGGGTAGGGATGGCACCCAGGCTGAGTTCAAGCCCTATGTCCTCCTCCCCCCCACAAAAAAAGATTATCCTGGATGTTGGAATTAGCCAATTCTAATAGCTCTAATAGTTGATACAGCTAATAGAAATGTCAAATATTAGTGGGAGAAATTTTTAAAGTATTAGAGGAAAAAAAACTGAAACAGGATCTCACTATGTAACTCAAACTCACAATCTTCCTGCCTCATCCTCCTATTATGTATACCACAAAACCCAGTACAAAATCAGTCTTCCTATCTCCAATTAATCAGCAGAAAACCAGGGGAAGGGGGGAACTTAGCATCGTTAAGTCACGCCGTAATCCTAGCTACCTAGGAGGCTGAGATCACTGGATTGTGGTTCAAAGCCAGGCACCCTGTGAGACTCTTATCTCTAATTAACCACCATAAAACTGAAGTGGCAAAGTGATGCTGTGGCCCAGGTGGTAGAGTAATAGCCTTGAGCTATTACTCTCAGGGACAGCGCCTGAGCAGTGACAGGGTTCAAGCCTGCACCTATTTATCTTCTGAATAGTTGTAAAATCAGTCTTCTTTTCACTTCTTGCTTATCTTACATGGGGGCTTTTTACTGTGGTTTTTTTCTTATTTTGTTTTAGGCAGAATACTAATCCCACAAGATGTGCATTAAGGAAAAACAGTGAAAGAGAAGCTTGGGAAAGTAACACAGTGGCTATCCTTCTTGCAATGTACTTCTTAGTGTTAAAATATACAAGAAATCTTGCAGTGGTGGACTGTTTAACACAGCCTTACTAATTTGATTATAAAACTTTTTTTTCCCACTTAAAATTCAGAACCCTCAAATCTAGAGTTCCAAGAGAACATGTAACATCTTACAGGAATATAACCACCTTAAACAAACAAATAAGCAACTGCAAGAACTTCTCATTGCATACAGCTAAAATCAATGCACGCAGCTTGAAACATATTTATATATGCCACATATGGTCTCTCAAAACTAGAATATTTGAGGCTGGGAATGTGGTCTATTGGTAGAGTCCTTACCTAGCATGCACAAAGCCCTGGGTCCGATTCTTGGGCACCACAGACACAGAAAAAGCTGGAAGTGACACTATGGCTCAGTGCTTAGAGTGCTAGCGCCTTTAGCAAAAAGAAGCTCAGGGACAGTACCTAGGTCCTGAGTTCAAGACCCAAGACTGGCAAAAAACCAAAACAAAAAAAGCTAGAATTTTTGAAGAGAGGAAGGGTTGGTATAAAGAGTCATAATTTTTCATGTACATGTGTGAAACTGAAACCAACTTGAAGGGATAAGTAGGGTTGGGAGGGATAGGGGAGAACAATGAGAGGGGTGACATTAAACTGAAATGTTGAACTGAAACCCCTTGTATACACAACTTGAAATTAAAAACAAAAAAAAAAAACAAAAAAAAAAACAAAAAAACACCAGGCAATGATGGCTCATACCTGATATCCTAAATATTCAGGAGGCTGAAATTTAAGAATCTGAGTTCAAAGCCAACTCAAGCAGCAAAGTCCTTAAGACTCTATTCCTCAATATTCCTCTATTCGCCCACCAAAAAAGAAAGAAAAGGGGCCGGGAGTTTGGCCTAGTGGTAGAATGTTTGCCTAGCATGCATAAAGACCTGGGTTCAATTCCTTGGTACCACATATGCAGAAAAAAAAAAAAAGAAGCCGGAAGTGGTGCTGTGGCTCAAGTGGTAGAGCTCTATCCTTGAGAAAGTCCAAGGACAGTGCTCAGGCCCTGAGATCAAGCCAGGACTGGCAAAAAAAAAAAAAAAAAAAAAAAAAAGAAAGAAAGAAAGAAAAAAAGCTTGGCGCGCAGAGCTGTGGCTTAAGTGGTAGAATGCTAGCCTTAAACACAAAAGAGCAGATACAGCACTTAGGCCATGAGTTCAAGCCCCCACAACTAGCACAGAAACACAAAAGGTAATATAAAAAACAAAACAAACAAACAAACAAAAAACCTAGACTGGCTGGGAGCACAGCCTAGTGGTAGAGTGCTTGCCTAGCATGCACGAAGCCCTGGGTTCAATTCCTCAGTAACACATATACAGAAAAAAAAAAAACAGAAGTGGTGCCTATGGCTTAAGTGGTAGAGTGCTAACCTTGAGAAGGCCCAAGGATAGTGCTAACGCCTTGAGTTCAAGCTCCAGGACTGACCCCCACTCAAATAAATAAAAAACAACAACAACCCAGACTACATGCCTTATGTTTAGGTCTCCCATATTATACAGGTAATATGTGCTCAGTAAACATGTTATTAATGAGCATCCAGGTTGGACCAAATATATGACTGGTATCAACTGGTAATGAAATCATTTATGTTGCTGCAGCTGACCCCTTGAGAATTCTACATTTCATAGTAATGACCACTGAATGCTGGAGAAAATATCTATCAGATTTCTTTTCTAAAAAATATAATTTTATTGTTATTATTAAGTTATTATTCAGAAGTGTTATTTTATAAGTCATAGATGAGAATATATCTTTGCTTTGGACAATTCCTTTGCATTCCCCCAGTCTACCATATTTCTAAAATGTTAAGAGTTTCTAAAGATTTTCTCTGACACATCTCTACTAATCTAGGTCAGCCAAGGAGGCATCATTGGTGTGTCATCATTCTTCATTCTTCTCTTAAGCCTAAGGAACTCTTTTAAAATGAAGGTACATATATGGCAGGTTTAGTTGGAGGAATACTGTACAGAAATACCTAATTTAAGGTCTGATACAAGATAAAGAATTATTTCTCCTCATCATGGAGTACAATGAAGTAAAGTAAAAGGAAAAAGAAGAAAGGCAACACTTTATGTAGGGTACCCAGGGAAGACCTCTCTAACAAGGTATTTATAAGGAAATGAGAGAGTCACACAACTATATGGGACAAAGTATTCAAGATTAAGAGAAGAATAACTGTAAGATCCTTAGGCATAGGTGTGGGTTTGCTTGAGGAACAACAATAAGGATGTCCATACAGAGTACAAAAGAAGTATAGTAGAAGCTGAGATCAGAGAATTAACAGGGTAGAGGTGTGGTCAGATTGTGGAGGACATCTGAGGCTACTGATAAAACTTGGGCCTTTTCTTTAATAAAGAATGGTCACTGGAAGGTTTTGAAGAAAGAACTGATGATTTTCTAATGTTTTAAGAGATCATTCTAGGGCCAGGAGCATGGCCTAGTGGTAGAGTGCTCACCTAGCATGCACAAAGACCTGGGTTTGATTCCTTGAACCCACATACATAGAAAAAAGCTGGAAGTGGTGCTGTAGCTCAAGTGGTAGAGCTCTAGCCCTGAGAAAAACCCAGGGACAGTGCTCAGGCCCTAAGATGAAGCCCCAGGACTGGTCCCCCCCCCAAAAAAAAGATTATTCTAGTTGCTCTGGTTAAATAGACTGTGGAGTAGGAAAGAATTAGAGAAACTTGCTAGAATGTATGAGCTGTATATATAACCTGCACATATTCTGAAGGAAATGAAGACATGAATTGCTGGTTGAGTAGGTATGAAGGTGTTAAGTAACATCCAAAAATAACCCCAAGATTCAGTCTTCAGTCCTGAACTACAACTGAAAAGTCAATGCTGCCATTTACAATAGAAAATATTGAAGGAAGACTATGTTTAGTAATAGGAGCAGGGTAGGATACTGAGATGCTAATGTGTAACATACCCATTTCACCATCCTTGAAGTCCTTGCCTGAACAGTGAGTGAGCAGCAACCATTCCCTGGACACGCTATGAATCATTGCCACAGTCTGGGGGTGAACTTCTGACTCTATTTCTTTTCCAGCCAGGTCATAAACTTAGTATCTAGCATTACAGCTAGGAATGCTGATGAACTGAAGAAGACAAAACTTAGGCAAACTAATCTAGTTATGACTTTTTCCTTGTTCTGCACTAAAAAACCACTAATTCAACGGCCAACTCTGAAAAGGACTCTCTGGAATCAAGACTACCCTGTAATCACAGATGACTTCTAGCAAGTTCTGGTTTAAGCCATAGTTACTCTAATTCGGCATCTCCATCTCTTCTAACTCGGTATCTTCCACAGATTATAAACAACTTGTTAGCTATCCTCAGCCTCAAGTGCTCCAGTGCTCCACATCCATATTATGATCCTTTTCTGGACCACACTCAAGTTGGTTTTGTTTGTTTGTTTTTGCCAGTCCTGAGGCTTGAACTCAGAACCTGGGCACTGCCCCCGAGCCTCTCTGTGTTCAAAGCTAGCACTCTACCACTTGAGCCACAGTGCCACTTCTGGCTTTTTCTGAGAAGTTTATTAGAGATAAGAGTCTCATCGACTTTCCTCCACGGGCTGGCTTTGAACCACGATCCTTAGATCTCAGCCTTCTGAATAACTAGGATTTACAGGCATCGATAATTGTTTTTCCTGCAAAGGCATAAAATGAGTATGCCTTGTTTTTTTGTTTTTTTTTTTTAAAGTTATGTGTATATATTTATTTATTTGTTTGTTTGTTTGCCAGTCCTGGGCTTGAGCTCAGGGCCTGAGTTCTGTCCTTGGACTTTCTCAAGGCTAGAGCTCTACCACTTGAGCCTCAGTACCACTTCTGGCTTTTTTTCTATGTATGTGGTACCGAGGAATCGAACCCGGGTTCTTCGTGCATGCTAGGCAAGCACTCTACCACTAGGCCAAACTCATGGCCCCGAGTATGCCTTGTTTGCTCAATTATCTTTCCAAGTCCCATTATTCATTACGTTTATCCAGAGAATATGTTTGTTTTTAATTTTTTTTTTTCCAATCATGGGCTTGAGTTCAGTGTCTGAGCACTGTCCTTGGACTTTCTCAAGGCTAGAGCTCTACCACTTGAGCCTCAGCACCATTTCTGGCTTTTTTTTCTATGTATGTGGTACCGAGGCATCAAACCCGGGTCTTAGTGCATGCTAGGCAAGCACTCTACCACTAGGCCAAACTCCCGGCCCCGTTTTTAAATTTTTGATTAATGTTTAGATTCTCTACCTACTTACAGAAATTTAACCAAAAGGAATATATGCTCAAAATTCTGCTATGTGGTATCAAATTATTATTGAAATATTGGCAACACTCCCTTGGGTTTATGAAATAAATATTGGTTAAGGAACACATTAAAAAAATACTGCTAGGTACCTATAATCCTAGCTATTCAGGAAGCAGAGATCTGAGGATCACAGTTCAAAGCTAACCCGAGCAGGAGTCCATAGACTCTAATCTCCAATTAACCACAAGAAAATCAGAAGTGGTGCTGTGGCTTAAAATGGCAGAGTACTAGCCTTGAACAGAAAAAACTTAGGGACAATACCCAGACCCTGAGTTCAAGCCCAATGACTTACAAAAAAAAAAAAGAAGAAGAAGAAAGAAAGGAAGAAAAATAAAAGGAAAAAAGGAAGAAAAGCTAAGTGCTCATAAAAAAAAATGATTCCACAGTCAAGCCCCAGCACCACACAAAAGGATTCCATATAGGAATATTAAAGCACATTACAACTAGTATGTATAATCTCCAGCTTTTTGTTTTGTCTTATTGATTTTTTTCAGTGTTGAGGATCAAATCCAAGCTTTGTGTGTATGCTAGGTAAGCACTCTGCCACTAAGCTACATCCTAGTTCTACCCTACACTTATAAAGCATGTATATGTTATACTTAAATATAATTATACATGATTAACAAAACAGTAGTGATGTTATCACCATGTAGAAGGATGTGGGTTGTTTTTCCTTATTCTTTTGTCTGTTTCCAAATTTATTTCCTCTCCTCTCCTCTCCTCCCCTCTTTCTCCCCCCCCTCTCTTTTTCTTTCTTTTTGTTTGCCAGTCCTAGGGCTTGACCTCAGGGCCTGAGGCTAGCTAGAGCTCTACCTCTTGAGCCACAGCACCACTTCTGGCTTTTTCTATGTATGTGATACTAAGGAATTGAACCCAGGTCTTTGTGCATGCTAGGCAAGCACTCTCCTACTAGGCTAAATTTCTAGCCCTTTTTTCTTTTCTTCTTCAATCATGGGGCTTGAACTCAGGGCAAGGGTGCTGTCCTTGAGCTTTTTTGCTCAAAACTAGTGCTCTACCAGATTTTGGTTTCTGGTGGTTAGAGATAGAGTCTTATGGACTTTCCTGCTGGCTTTGCACTACAATCCTCAAATCTCTGCCTCCTAAGTAGCTAAGGTTACAGAGATGTAAGCCACTAGATCACGACTTGTTTCCAAATTTTCTAAAGTAAATATTATTTTATATTAAGAAAAGTTTTAATATAAAATTTCCTGTATTTGTGTCTGCTATAGTAACATATACTAAGTTCTCTCTCTTTTTCTTTTCTTTCTTTTTTTCTTTTTCTTTTTGTGGTAGTGTTGTGGTCTAAACCCAGGTCTCACATATGCATATTATTACCGAGCTATAGCCTCAGTCTGAGAATTTACTTTTTATTTATTTATTTATTTATTTTTTGATCCTGGGGCTTGAACTCAGGGCTTAGATGCTGTTCCTGAGCTTCTTTTACTTGAGACTCACACTCTACCATTTGAGCTGCTGCTTTACTATCAGTTTTTTCTTAGTTTATTGGAGATGAGCGTCTCATATACTATCCTGCTGAGGTTGTCTTTGAACCACAATCCTCAGATCTTAGCCTCCTGAGGAGCTAGGATTATAGGCACGAGCACCTGGCTTTACAGACTTTCTAAAAACCATCTCTGCATATACTTCATTGGAATCAAAACACTTCCTCCTGAGAAGACATTTATGTATGTACTTTTTGCCAAAGGCCTCTCCCCCAGAAGGATGTGATGCCAATCATTCTGATGAGAAGTCAGACATAGGGTACCTCTGTCTCAGCACAGGGGATTCTGTCCTCCAGGTCTGGGACTGCTACCTCCCTGACTAATGACTATTACATGAGATGAGTAGAGTCCAGACTGCCTACTCTCCACCTGGCTGAAGACCCAACTGTTAAGTAGAGACTAGAAGCTCCACAGTCCCCATCATTGAAACAGGGGTAGGGCTTTGTTTTCTATAAACAGACAGACCAGGAAAAAAAAAAAAGTCAGGTTAAAACATGGTCCTCAGAGGAAGGAGAATAGAAGCCAGGCAGCAGGGAATGCTTCATGTTCCTAAAAGCTTTTTTTGTAAGTTAACACATGGTGTCTGCTTCTCTCTAGTCACCTATTTATCACTCTCCTCCTTAGAGAAGGGAAAAAGCTCTGGCTGTTTTCCTAGTGCAGAGTTTTGTGGCTAGGGGAAGGAGAAAGGGGGGAGAAAGGAGGGTGCTTTAAGCATGATGCAAACCATTTGGAGCTGAGTGAGAGCACTGCCAACACAAGCTGCACTATTTAAACAAGTGAGGAAATGATCGTATATACAACATGCCAGTGAGCACACACACACACACACCAAAGGAAGTTGAGAGGGCTTTTTTTTTTTTTCCAGGACACAGAGCTGGATGTCAGCGGCTAAAAGGTCGATATTTTCCCTTAACACCCTCAATGACTTAATCATGTTCCGTTTGCACAGAAAACTTCCCAAGAATAAAAAAGTCTGGAGAATTGAGAAGAGGATTGAATGGGGAAGGACACTTGGCCTGGGGCTGACCTTATCCGAGGTTTTCTCCACGTAGCAGGGGTCCTGAGGGGCAGCCAGCAAGGGGACAAAGCCCGAGAGAAGCCGATCTTCTTCCAGGATAAGAAGGGTGAGGTCCTCATCCGGGTCCTTGTACAGTGGCACCTCAGACTGATTCACTGCCGTCAATATGTTACAGAAATCAGCCAATGTTGACCACACATCCACAGCAACCCTATGAGAAGTTTAAAAAAAAAAAAAAAGCAGCTCTAAAGAGGGACCAGTAAAAGTATTCTTGGCACTTGTCAGCAAAAAGGTACTTGCAGCAAAAGTTGTCCAGGCTGGCAGCTGCCAAGAAATCATTCCAAATATGCTAGAATATGAAATTGTGCTCATGGCAGCAATCTGAGGTATATGTGTCCCTCTACAAATTGATTAGGGGGAGTTTTAATCCTAACCAGAAAGGAAAAAGAATTTGGAGAATCAGTTGCCTAATGCAGATCCTGTCACCTTTCCAGATAGAGTGCTGAGACAGCTAGTCAAACACTCCAAACATCTAACACCTAAAGTAGTTCCCTCAACTCTCCCCTCCTGTGCAGCCAAGTATATGCCACACAGCCAGAAAATGGGCACAGCAACACAAGTTCCAATCAAACTATACAAAGAGTCATGTAGGTTCTCCTCTTAATGTAGAAATCACTTCCATATAAACATTTATATCTATATCTACATATAGATATAGATATATATGAAAAAAAAACATAGAGATCTAACAAAAATCTCAGTCCCAGCCTGCCAAAGATCTGTCCAAGAAGGTAAAGCCTCTCATGTATTTCCGCAGATCAACCACCACTAGTGCTTTCTTGGCTATACTAGACCCTGTCCTTTTCAATTACAGAAGGTGAGATACAGGGTGACCAACTATTCTGCATTATCCTGGGTTTTAGTACTGAAAATACCATCCTTCACCTTATCTCTGCAATTTCTCATTCCTGCACAAATCAGAATGGTTGAACACACTCCCTGCATATATCAATAGATCAGGCAAAACCATCATTACTGGCAGATGTTAGCACCTACTGTGGTTCAGATTCATCCTTGATAGGTACTAAGGATCCAGAAAAATCTTTTTAACCTCCCAGGGATGTCTCAAATTGGGGTCAGATATATAAGCTGTGTGTGTGTGTGTGTGTGTGTGTGTGTGTGTGTGTGTGTGTGTGTGTGTGTGTGTGTGTGTGTGTGTGTGTGTGTGTGTGTGTCATTGGTACTAGGGCTTGAACACAGCTTCGGGAGCTCTCTCCCTTAGCTTTTTCCATTCAAGGCTAGACCCCTACCACTTGAGCCATACTTCTGGCTATTTGCTGGTTAATTAGAGATAAGAGCTGCATGGACTTTTCTGCCTCAGTTGGCTCTGAACCACAATCCCCAAATCTCAGTCTTCTGAATAGCTAGGATTTCAGGTGTGAGCCACAGGTGTCAGCCACTGGCCAGATTTATAGATTTGGCTTTTTCTTCCAGAAAACCTTTTAACATGGGAGTCTTGAATAGGCAATACACTATGGATGCTAAACTGTGAGATGCACAGGAGAATTACAGGAAAACTTTACCAACTAGGTTCAAGAGATGGAGCATCAAGAGACAATATGCAGAAAGAACTGTAATAACCACACTGGAATTACTGTACATGAAAGCCTCTGATCCCATGTCATATTTCTCCTAAATACTAGAAACCTTGAGAATGCAGGCATACGCCACTGAAGGCGATGCTAGGAGAGCATGTGGGGGAGAGGTATGGGAACTCCTTGCTTGGCTCCAGGTGGAAGGAGGCTGAACTGGGTTATTTACTGTAATCACTGCACTAGGAAAAGGCAATGAAATGAAACATCTTGTTTTCAAGAGTGTCCTGGGAACTAGGCGGAACACAGCTCCATTAATCACACAACAGCACATAATCAACACACGTGTACTGCAGAAGTAACTCACTTCAGACTTTGCTCAGGAAAAAGAACATGTTTGGGAAGAATCACCGGAGGGATGAGAATTTTTCTAAAGCCTTTCCTCTGCTTAGAAACCAACAACCAGACTCATTCACAAAGCCCCATATTTTGGCTTTGCCGGGTTTGGCTGTCAGAAATGTTTAAATATGGAAAAAAATAAACAGTTGCAACACATTTCTGTGCAGAGATCTGCCTGAGCCCCTTTGTGATGTAATGGGAAACGCAGCATTCAGGCTACCAGCTGTAGAATAAACAGAACTTTGAGGGTTAAAAGGAACTGAACTTTCCACGACCCCATCTGCAGAGAAGAAAATAATAAGAGGAATGATGCACTGCCCCACAGCCCTGATAGTTTATCCTCCGGTCCGGCTGCAGAGACAAGCACCGGATGTGATAGGGCTGCTCAGGGCCGCCTCTGAGGTTAGTGCTGCCCATGGGAGATGCACAGGGAGGCTCTTCCAGTTCCCTGTTTCCTCCCCTAGTGCCCTGCTGGCCACTTGAGCCCACTGACTGAGTCTGATCCCACAGCTTTGGTAAGCTTTGGCCAACAGGCATTGCTCGGCTGCAGAGCAGCAATTTGAAAAATAAACAGGAAAGACGACAGTGAGAAGGAAGAAGGTGAAAAGTCTCCCAGCTAAATTCTTGGCTTGGGAGCCCTGGTTGGTGTTGTACAGGTCAAGGCCACTACAGGACAGAGTTGGGGAATAGGGGTGTGGGTATTGGCATTTCCAGCCAGAGAGAGGCGGCAGAAAATCACCCACGTCTGCCATAGTGTGAGGCCCCATATCCCTCTCTCATCCTCCCACCCCTACCATCTTGGATCCAAGATGAAGAAATATGTGGTACCATGTGGTTCTTATTACTATGCTCTCTTGTCCCCCAGGGCTCAGATAAACCAAAACTGACTCCTCCCAGGGACTGCTGGCCACCACTAGGGACCCCTGCTCACATCTGCCTTTTGCCCATTACCACCCACTTTGTGCCAAAACCTTAAGACTCACTGCAAAAACAAGGTGGATCAGAGTTCCTACTCTAATGCTAATTTTGTAAGACAGAAGCTTGTGCCAAAAGACATAGGAAGTACCCTGAGTTCCCAACTCACAAATATAAATAAAAGTGGTCCAAGGGTCAAGACTAGGCTGATCAAGGGAGTACACAAAATGCTTCAATAAAAGGTCACTTTTACATTGGTCAATCCAGTCTGAACTTGTACTTGAACTCTGACTCTAAGTAGCTGCTTTCTTCTGGTATCACAGGAGGAATACCTAAGCTCATTTCATGCTTCACATCATGTTAGCTCCTCTTGGTAAACACCACAGACACACATTCAACTAGTAATGTACCCATGGGCCATACAGTGACTCTTTACAGGGGTGTGGGAGTGAGATATGTCAGGAAACTAACACTAGCAGGAGGAGGTGCTCTGAAAACCTAGGTGAGATACCTGAAAACAAAGTAAGTATTTGCAAGAGGATGAAGTCATTCCTGGAACCCTGGCAACATTACCTCAACTTATCCCAGTTTGGCCTCTGGGCTGGGAGGTCATTCTGGGAGTGACCAGAGTTTCCTGTCTAAGTAGAAGAGGAAAGAAAGGCTTAGCATTTTCCTGCTTTACTTCCATGTCCCAACCAGAAGTACCTTCCTAACCTTTACCCTACTGCAGCTCTTTGCCCCGAAGGACCCAAGAGGAACCCCAATCAAATTCTTGTGGCTATGAAGAACTTTAAAAAGCTGCCATTAAAAAAAATGTTTCAGAAAGGACTCCCCAAAGTTATTTCTGATAATCTCAAACCACCTTTGATTCTAAATGGATACTCTAGAATGCCATGGGCTCAGTCAAGTTCTTCTGGCTTGATCTGGTTCAACCTATACTTCGGGGAAGTTCCCAGAGTGCACAAAATCCTACTAAAATTAGGGTGCACTCTTTACCAAGCAGACACAAAGCAGCCAGAGAATATGAAATGGTATCCAATAAACCAATTTATGGCTCCCAGAATGATGGCAAGAGAGTCTCTCCCAGCAGCTGGGATGTGGTTAGTGTGCAGGGATCAGCAGTTACAGGGTGACCCACTGGCCCAGGCCCATAGAACACACCACACACCAGGAAAGCAGACCCCTGAACACCAGATCCTAGCCTGGGACAGACCAGCAGTGACTAGTTAAGAGGTATGTACTCAGAACCTAAGCTCACTCACTTCCCTACAGACATGCATTCACTTACTCCACCAGGAAAGGAAAAAAAAAATA
This sequence comes from Megascapheus bottae, assembly GCF_031878675.1. NCBI lineage: Eukaryota > Metazoa > Chordata > Mammalia > Rodentia > Geomyidae > Megascapheus > Megascapheus bottae. The sequence goes on along the minus strand of NC_143525.1, from coordinate 27,003,560 downwards.
AGAGTTAATTTACTTTTTATTGCCTCAGAATTCCAAGGTTTAATGTAGCTGTCAGTTTGAGTGCAGTGCAGCTGCTGGCCGATACAATGCAGCCCAGGCCAGCCCAGGTGACTGGGGAAACACATTTCACAGAAATGAACCAACACACACTCGTGGCTGGTTGTTTGGGGGATATTGACTTGGGGAATCAGATTAACCCTTCAGGCTGGGGTTAGCTCTGCAAATAGCATCAGAAAGCATTCCAGTCCAGGGCACTAAGGAGCCCTGCTCTTAGGTAGGACAGTGGTTGCTGTGTTCTTAAAATTCTAGAGTCCCCCTATAGAGGATGCTACACAATTTCAATATGCCCTGAAAGATTACAGGGTGAGATGGGTATAAGATGTGTTAAGCAATCTACCTTCATTTCTGGCACTCAGAAGGAAAGGTAGATCTGCCAACTTAATAGAAAAGGGGTGAAGGAGGACTATATTGAAAGCTCCAAATAGTGTAGGACTGAAAAGACCACATTTTGGAATGATCAGACCAGGCTCAGTTTCTCTTTCTAGACAGACTAAGGAGGACTAAGTACTTGCACACGCCTTCATATTTTTACTGAGGGAAAAGGCTGACTGGTGATTAATATCAAGTACAATGACCCCATGTTACAAGCCTGCAGGGGCCTGTGGAGGTGGCCATTTCCTGTGTAATACCAGCTTGTTTAAACACTAACATTCAAACTCCACAGCTGCAGAACAAACCCGGAAAGAGTTGAGTGAGAAGAAGCCTTGCATTGTGTTTCAGAATTATGGAAGATCAGAAAAGTAGTACAGATGGGAAACAAGTTGGGTCATTTGGTTCCTGGGGTGAGGAGATCTGGAAATATAGCCAAGATGGCACAGAAATTAGGCACAAGGAAGCTGAAAAGGAGAAAGTATGGACACAAAAACTAATGTAGTTTAGTACAGGTACAAAGGCAAAAGCCTAAAAGTAAATTCTCCCAACAATGTGTCATTTCTGCTCTTTATTTCTCTATGGGAGCCCAATACTTTTCAACTTACTGGTTCAACAGCCAACATTCGGCTCCTGGTCATTCTGGAGCACTTCTCACTCACTAGAGAAAATGACAGGAGCTGTGCAGCTAATACCGAAATGAACCTAAATTCAACAAGTCTGGTAGAGTTAAAAGGGTAACACAGTCTTGCATGGTTTAACAAGCTCTGTTGAAAGCCAAGATGTCATGCCAAACCTGTTTGCAGCAGGATGGTTCTAATATCCCAGTGCTAGCATTACAATAGGCCCTAGGATGGGAACCATAGTGTGTCTTCTAGATGTCTTCCTGATATAAAGAAATCAGAGACAAGTTCAAGACATTGGCAGCTACCCTACAAGAAAAAGAAATGTTTCTTGCATGAGCAATAAGGAATGTAAGTCCTAGTTGAATATTATCCCTTCAACAGTCCTGATTTATACAAATAAGTCAACTTGGATCTTTGAGACAAAAAAAGTGTCTAACCCTAATCAGATTCTGAGGCTCAGTCATAACGTACTACTTACTGCAAGGACATGTACCCTGTGTAGGAAACAGTGCAGCTAGAGCCTTATGGCTAAGAATAGGTCATCATAACCTCATCCCAGGACATCTCAAGTACCTCTAATATGTCCCTTCCTCAACTAATCTAGGTCAGAACACTATTTGACTTTTCATTCTCTCAAGCTATGTGGTGCATGTGTATCCTCTGTCATTTCAACATGGTGTGTTAAACCCATCAGCACTGTGCTTTGGGAAAAAGCAGCCCCTAGGGGATCTTGACATCTCCACCGCATGAGTGGAGCTTTCGATGGCCTCCCTAGCACGGATTCTCACGGTTTCTGCCTCTCCAAACTTTTAGCTGTAACCACTCCAACACGTCTTCTCAGTTCAGCACACACTGGACCCAAATAACCTCAGTTCAGAGCTGGAAAGTACTCTCCCTGGGGTCAGCTGCTGTATACCCTGCTAGGGTCAGACTGGAGGCTTAGGCCAACACCCCTTCCTCTCACAGGGAGTCCTGTGGGAGGAGTGAGGAGGGGACAGAGGCTCCTGCCGTGGGAGAGATCACGTGTGCCCCCTACTCAGCACTTGGAGGAAGAGGAACCCCCTTGGTGCCAGGCTGTAGTGCTGACGCCTCAACACGGAGCCAGGGAGACTGGGTGGGGAGCCAGGGTAGCAAAGGGGCTTCCCACAGTCACCACCACTTCCTTCAGGGAAGTGCTGATGGACTATTACTTGGTGACCTCCTAAAATGTCCTTTTGGGAAGAAGTATTAAGCGTCCTTGAAAGGGTGCTGATTAGATTTGGGATTAGTTCTTTTTTGAATATATTTTTATTGTAATTAATAAAAGGGTTATATGATATTTGCCAGATAGACGCATTAATTCACATGGATTAGTCTTCTTTCAGAGCTGCACTATCAGGGTAGTGAACTAGCTGGCTTTTTAACTCGAGAATTTCTGTTTCTTCTGCAAGGTCAACACATGTAGGCTCCTTGTGGAAATTAGCTTACAGCTTACTCCTTATACATCCCTACTTCTCCCTATGTGATGGTACCTCTGAGGGCTTCTATGAGCCTTTTCCAGCATGTTATACAGACTATACAAGACAAGCAATGGAAAAGAAGCAAGGAATTTCTAGAGATTTTTTTTTTAAACAGTACTCCAATCCAACTGTGTGATAAATGCATCTGAGCTACAATTAGGAAGATATATAGCATCAGAATGCGAAGGTCTGGGCAGCCTGGTGAAACGCGGGCTCTCCAGAGCCCCAGCTATGTTTCCCATTATGTAACCCTGGTCATGGGCAGACAGCCAGACTCCAAATGAAAAAGAGACTCTGGCTTGGCACTGGTTCTATTTTCCTATCCTCATTCGGGGTCAGCGCAGTGTCATACAGCTGCAGAGAAAGCTCTGGGGATTAAACCTGGGAAAGCCTCCAAGACCAGGACCTGGGTTCAAGTACCAGCTGAAAGCAATAAACCAACTGCCACAGCTGGGCTAGGTTTGGATGTTCTCAAAGTCCCCTGACTCTTTCACTTACTGAGAACTAGAGATCAAGATGAGGGAAGATTTGGCTTCAGCAGAGACTGAAATAAGGTAGGCTGTCTCACTGCCCTGGCCCTGCCCAAGGTCTTTGGATGCCAAGAGTCCTAGGGAAGCCTGCTGCTCTGCTCAGCTGACATTTGTACCCTTTCCTTATGCTAACTTGGTAAAGCAGGGAACAGCTGCCTCGCCTGAATCATAGAAAACCTAGTGTGCAAAAGCACAGAAACTATGCTAGATAATGAGTCAAGTAGATGGCCCATTTACACACTGCTGTGTGCTCTATAAAGACCAAAAACATCTACATGCTGCCTCTTACAATGGGCAAGGCCATTTTCTCAACACTGCCATACTGCTCGATCCCAGAAATCATCTGGGATATGAGGCCCTCATATTACAACTCCTAAGGGATTACAAAAAAAAGGGGGGGGGACAATTTATATGCTGACTCCACCACACAGATCTACTAAGTGCCACTCTAAAGGAAGAAACAAATGAGCCTGAAAACCTTCCCTTATCACAGTGCCAATGGCATTTGGTCACCAATCATCTTATGGGTTCCCTATGTGCCTACTATTACCTAGGAAAAATGGATCTGACTAGAGAGAAGAGGAACGTGGACAAAGAGAAAAGAACTAAGAAGACTCATACTGAATTTTGGAATTCCCCAAGGAGAGTGGTGGATGCTGTGCAATGATTCTGTAACCATACAAGGAGAGAGAAACAAATGAAGGAGGGGAAGGAATGAAAGGAGCAAGATGAAGTAAGGGTCCAACATGCCAGAGGGACCATTTGGGAGTAGTTTCTGGAGGAAAGGCAAGCGGAAACATAGACTATCTGGTCACCTTATCTTAGGATTAGAGAAATTTTTGTCTTTGCAGAGAACAAATGCAGGCAAGGACTAGGAAGTCACACAAGGAAAAGGAATAAATAGGAACCATTTCTATCCTACCCTCTTGGGAGCATCCCTAAACCCTCCAAAATGAAAATGGGCAACAAGGACCTTCCTAATGTCTGGAAGTTACAATCTGAGGTGTGTTACTCCCTATGGTTTAAAAGGCTCCACAGTAGGTCAATGGGTACAAGACATAAGCATGGAGCTCACAAAACCACCATGTCTTGACCATTTCTCAATCATGGTATTGACTTGGAGTGTATAAAGAGCTATCTATATAAGAAAATCAAGGCTGGGCACTGGTGGTGGCTCACACCTGTAAGCCTAGCTACTCAGGAGACTGAGATCTGAGAATCATGGGTCACAGCCAGCCCAGGCAGAGAAGTCCAAGAGACTCTTTTCTCCAATTAACCACCAAAAAACCAGAAGTGGTACTGTGGCTCAAGTGGTAGAACTCTGGCCTTCAGAAAGCCTAAGGACAGTGCTCAGGCCCTGAGTTCAGGCCCCAGGACTGGCAGAAAAAGAAAAAGGTGTTGGCCCAAGGACAACAATCCCCTCCTTTATGCTTAAACTAGCATTCCAGAGATAGCCTGACTGCAGACAGTGCAGAAGAGGACTTAATTCCTGATCATACTGACTTTCCTTGCCAAGACTAGGTTCACAAAAGAGAAAGTTGAATCTATAGCAGAACTTACTACTGCATAATCAGATTCAACATATTATTGGGTCAGATTTGTTCTCTCTGTAAAGTCTGAAGAGTTGAAGCAAATATATTTCACATGTTCCAACTCTCTCTAGCCACACTGGGGACAGCTACAGCTTGGATCACATGTCCAGCTCCAGGTTGAGTCCTTGCCCCTAAGCCAGCAACAGGTCATTTGCTGCAGCATCCAAAGGGGGAAAGCAAGATTCCAACAAATGAGGCCCAGCACTTCCTATGTGAGCTTTCCATTTCCTCAGGCAAACAAAGGCCAAAGGGAGTAAGGGAGAAAGGGGATGAGAGAACAAGTGCTGCAAAAGGCAATGAACAAACCTGATAACTCAGGATCCGGATGGCTCATATCTAAGATAACTGGTTATGAGGCGAGGTGATCCAGGAAGGCCTATGCTCCTGTGAAAGACAGACCATCTCTCTTTCCCCAGGAGGAAGGGGGTACTATTCAGTTGCCCATGCACATACTCAGATGCAGTGCTAGATATATGAAAATCTGAGTTTTTCCCTGGCTTTTTCTTTCCAAAATTATTGGTTGCCTAGTTTGCATTACAGAGTAATAGCCAAAATGTCTGAGACTGTACTTGGTACATCTTTGGGGATCTCTTGTTGTTAAAGACCAGCCTGTAATCAGCAGATCTGTTAGTGTATTTATGTGACCCTAGCTGCCCAACTCAGGGTTTGCCCGGGAGCTCATGAAGCCTCAGTCTGGAGCACAATTTGGAAACCTAGGAGGGCTCCCAGGAAAGATGCAAAGTGATTCTGTGAGCATCATTTACATGGTTACAGAACTAGAGCCGGGGAAGGATTAGAGAAAGTGAGATAAATAGTCTAGAGATAGCTGTTGGGGTAAGGAATAAGAAAAAACTCTGGGAGGAATAGAGGACGTTTGACTACACTCCACAGCCCATACAGAAAACATAACAACTGCTACCCAGAAGTCTCTGCTGCAGCCTTTCCTCTATGGGTTACCCATGAGTTTAGAAATACATATCCATGGCTGCCATCCCACAGAAACTCTCCTCCCTATTCTCCAGCAGCAGCCAAGGTCTCCATATTCTTTCTTTCTCTCTCTCTCCTCTCCTCCCTATTCTCCAGCAGCAGCCAAGGTCTCCATTCTCTCTCTCTCTCTCTCTCTCTCTCTCTCTCTCTCTCTCTCTCTCTCTCTCTCTCTCTCTCTCTCTCTCTCTCTTTTACACCAACCTGGAGCTTGAACTCAGGGCCTGGGCACTATCCTTGGAGACTTTCTGTTCAAGGCTAGCGCTCTAAACACTTGAGCCACAGCACCACTACTGCCTTTTTCTGTGTATGTGGTACCGAGGAATCGAACCTTGGTCTTTGTGCATGCTAGACAAGCACTCTACTAATAGGCCAACTCCTGGCCCAAGGTCTTCATATATTCTCTCTCTCTGTCTCTCTCTGTCTCTCTCTCTCTCTCTCTCTCTCTCTCTGTGTCTCTCTCTCTGTGTCTCTCTCCGTCTCTTTCTCTCCATCTCTCTCTCTCCCTCCCTCTCTCTCTCTCTCTCCTTCCCTCCCTCCCTCCCTCCCCCCCCTCTCTCGGTGGGTTAGGGGCCTAGGAGTTGTCCCTGAGCTCTTCAGCTCAAGGCTACTGCCCTATCCCTAGGCCTGGGCGCTATTCCTGAGCTCTACAACCCAAGGCTACCACCTTGCCCTTGACCCAACCCCACTTCCCTTTTCTAGAGGTTAATTGAAGAGTCTCAGGTCCTTTAGTGCCCAGGCTGGCTTTGAACATTGATCTTCAGATCTCAACCTCCTGAGTAGCTAGGATTACAGGCGTGAACCACCGCCCCTAGCTCCAAGGTCTTCATATCTATCCTCTAGTATTTTCTCTCTCCTACTGAAAAGCCTTACTGGATATAGATGCTTATTGTGAAACATATATAATTACACATATAAAACCTGAAGGAACTATCAGTATGCATACTTGCCAGAAAGACTATAATGCAGAGAATGGGTTTGGGAAAGGAGAGGGAAAAAGAAAGAAGTGGTGACTAACAGAGACAAAGGTAGTAAAACTGAGAGGCAAAGATAAAAAGAAATTGGGGTGAATGAAATAAATAACAGCCAATAAATCTTAACATCTATTGCATGTGATAAAGGCAAAAACTTGTCTAGATGTTGTTTCTGCTTTAGACATGGATATGATCATAAAAAAAGGTTTTTAAAAATACCAAACCATTAAAATGTTAGAAATAAAGCAATTAAATTAAAAAAAAAAAGAATTGGGGAATGAGAGGGAATAGATGAGAAATGGGGATAAGAAGGAAAAGAGGGAGGGAGTGGAAAAAGACAGTGTAGAAGGAAAGAGACACACATCAGTAGAATTAACAGTTATGGAGCCTACACACATATACAGCAGACATTCCTATACAAACAAACAAAAAAAGCACAGAAGAAAACTAGAGATATCCAGCCAGTGAACTTCCTCTGTAATGGGCTGAACTCAGTTTTAGGCATTGTGGGCTGTACAATCTCTGTGGCAACCATTCAATTCCAGTACTGTAGTGTGAAAGCAGCCACAGACCAAGTGTAAACAAATAAGCATGGCTGTGTTCCCATAAAACAAATCTGACTTTCATATACATTTTCATGAGTCATGAAATAGTATTCTTTTGATTTTTTCCAACCATTTAAAAATGTATACCATTCTTAGCTTGTGGTACATAATATATTGACCCCTGATATAATTACATACATACCCAGAAGACAGAGACAAAAGAAGCAGGCAGAGACAAGTTGGGACAGGCAGGCAGTCACAGTCAAAGCCACATCCACAGAATCCTTCAATAGAGATTCAGACTAGCACACAGAGGTAATCACATACAGACATGGTTTTGGAAAAACATGGACACCAACACAGTCTTTTGGGAACATACACAAAAGCACATTCTCAAAGGACAGTTACATAGAGACATGGATAGGACTAAAGCAAAGACTGATACAGATCCAGAAATTCAAACATAACCCTCTGGTGACATATGAACCCTATAGTGACAGACACAGACCCATGAACACACAGAGTACATAAGCACAAATTATCATAGGCCCACATCAGGACATATCACACAAACACATATGAATACAACACACATGGCCACAAATACACATGGACATATATACGCAGTACAGTCATAGCAGACATCCTGAAAGAGTCCTAGAGTAACAACCATATGGATACAGAAACACCACATCTTCACACCTGGCAAAGATAGACACTAAGATACACAGACTTTTAGACACACATAGACATAAGGTTCCAGTCAGGGTCAGACAAAACCCAGACATGAACAAACAGCCATACCTGATTGCCCAACACTCTGAATGTAATTTATGCCACTGAATTGTAAACATAAAAATGATTAAGATGGCAAAATTTGTTGGATGTTTTACCACCACTTGAAAAAGGAAAAAACACCCATACCAATATATAAACAGATCTACACAGACTACCCAGGCAGGCAGGCCCACATACTTTCAATTCAGCATACCATACCCCAACAGATATCTTCAGAGATATCATAATGATACATGGAAAAAGAGATGGAGACTAGGTGAGAAAATAAGGAATGCATGAAGAAAGAATGAAGAAAGATGTGCACATACTCATGCTCTCCTATACTAACAGCCATGAAAGAAAGTAAAGAGACTGAATGCAGAAGACAGTACCAGTAGAAGTGTTAGAAAATGAAAAAGGAGAAAAAGAGACAAAGTCTCTCCCATGTACATCAGCACACATCCCAATTCTAGAAGTAGTTGAAGTATGAACAATATGAGTGAGGATGAGAGTGGAAGAATAAGGACAAAGAATAAAACAGAGCAAAACTGTGGAGTAACAGAGAGGAGGAGCCACAGCACTGGAGAACAGACCAAAATAATTTAAAACATCAGAAGGTGTTCATGGAAGGATAAAATCAAAATTCAAACAAGCAGGAAACAGGGAAATGTGTGGGCTGTGGGTAGGAGGAAGCAAGGATAAGACAAGGAGGGGAGCTAGGGGAACATGGGTGAGTCAAGGCTGGCAGTACAAAAGGAATGGGCAGGCAAACTCACTGTGAGGGCAGATCCAGAGATGTGGGGGGAGGATTCCAGGTGTCTGGGTAGCCAAGCATCCAGTCTGACCAGACTTTCACACTGGGAAGCAGTTCTTTCAGGTCTGGGACGAAGGAAGACACCTTGATGTCATCTTGATCGTCTTGGCCCTCAGGAGAGGACAGCTGAGCTGCAGAGGCAAAGGGTGAAAACTGGGCCTATGTCTGCTGTGGTCCCCGAGTGATGCCTGTGATGTTGGGATGGCAGCAAGCTCTTAGGGAAGGGAGACCAAGTCCACAGGAAAGCTGGGCCCAGAAGCGAGGACAAGTGCCAGCACCTAAGAGGATTCTGAAAAGTAGGACAAAGAGAGAACCAGTGCACTGGGTTTGCCCTGGAGATGACTCTTTCTGCTTTACCTGAACACTGACTGAAATCTCTGCTCTGGCCTTTAGCCCAGTCTTTTAGTGTTCCTTCAACACAGTGCCAACATGGCACCAGAGTTCCTGCCAAAACTGCATAACCTGAATCATAAGAAAACATCATATAAATCCAAAGTGTAAGAATTTTTTTAGCAAAATAAATGGCTTGAACATTTCAAAAATGTCAAGGTCTATGAAAGACAAAGAAGCATTCCAGATTGAAAGGTATTACAGAGATATGACATGTAGAGTTGGGGACAAGTGAGGACAGTGGTGCAATGTTTGCCTACCATATGTAAGGCCTTGAGTTTGATCCCAGTATCTTAAAAAAAAAAAGTTAAAAAAGGATTGGGGTGGGGGGGTTGCGGTGGCTCATACCTGTAATCCTAGCTACTTAGGAGGCTAAGATCTGAGGACTGCCATTCAAATCCAGCCCAAACACTAAAAACCTGGGACTCTTAGCTGTGGTTCAAGTGGTAGAGTGGTAGCCTTGAGCTGAAGAGCTCAGGGACAATGCCTAGGTCCAGAGTTCAAGTCCCACGACTGACCAAAAAAAAAAAAAAAGGACTGGGGCACCTCAGTGGCACAGTTCTTGCCTCACATGAGCAAGGCCTGAGGTTCAATCCTCATATCTCAATAGGGTGGAAAAAGGAAAAAGAAATATGTCAGTCATCTAAACACAATATGTGATTAGATTAGATTTTACAGCAGGAAAAAAATCATTTTCTTTATAAAGAACATAATTAGGCATGAATGTGTATGACATACATTTCGGAAGTAGAGGCAGGAGGATCATGACTTTGAGGACAGACTGGAAATGAGACCCTACTCAAAAAGCAAAAGAACTTGATTAGAAACCATTGGTACAAAGAATCATAGATCCAATAACAGGCACTATATGAATGTTGATTTTCTGATTTTGATGACTGTTTAGAAAATGTCTTTGTTTTAGGAAATAGGGAATTAAGTATTTAGGGGTAAAGGAGTACCTACAATTTTAGATCAAATAGTCCAGGACAATAATGAGCTTAAAGGGGAACATGAATGTGTGTGTGTGTGTGTGTGTGTGTGTGTGTGTGTGTGTGTGTGTGTGTGTGTGTGTGTGTGTGTGTGTGTGTGTGATGCTAATCAGCAGGATGTCTGAATGTGTGTGTGTGTGTGTGTGTGTGATGCTAACCAGCAGGATGTCTGAATGGTATGTAAAAATACTCTGCACTATTCTTAAAATTGTTCTGTTAATCTGGTATTTTTTCTTGTTGCTGTGTTCCAGTCCTGGAGCTTGAACTCGGAGACTAGTCATTGTCCTGAGCTTCTTTGCTCATGGCTAATGCTCTACCAAAGTTCCTCTTTTGGCTTTTTTGGGTGGTTAATGAGAAATAAGAGCTTCACAGACTTTTCTGCCTAGGGTTGGCTCTGCAATTCTCAGATCTCAGCCCCCTAAGTAGCTAGGATTACAGACACGAGCCACTGGCACCTAGTTTTGGTATTATTTCTTAGTAAAAAGTTGTGCCTTCCTCATGGTCCTGAAAAAAAAAAAAAAAGATAGCTCCAAAGGCTAAAGGCAAAGCTGGTATGGCAGTAACAGTGGCAGTAACCAGACTACTGACCAATAATAATACAGGAGGTGAGAGGAAAGTGTGACTGTCAGCCTTACCTTACATATCTATAGTAATCAGAACTACAATTCTAAATGCATTTTAAAGAATACCTTAATCTCAAGGTTAAAATAGTGCCTGCTGGGTCCAGTGAGCCTCTCAAGATGTCTGGTCCTGTGGTGGTTATAGCACCCACCAGGGACCAAAGAGGGACACAGAAATAAAGAAGATAAAAATAAAGCATCAATTATAAGCAAAAGGGGAAGCATACTGGATCCTTAGTACTTGGAGTGGGGGGAATTTAAGGAAACTCACTTTCCTGGTCTTTTTAAAGATTCAAGCTGGGCTGGGAATTTGGCCTAGTGGTAGAGTGCTTGCCTAGCATGCACAAAGACCTAGGTTCGATTCCTCGTTATCACATACATAGAAAAAAGCCGGAAGTGATGCTGAGGCTTAAGTGGTAGAGCTCTAGCCTTGAGAAAGCCCTAGGTCAGTGCTCAGGCCCTGAGTACAAGGCCCAGGACTGGGAAAAAAAAAAAAGACTCAAGCATACACAATAGCTCATATGTATACAGTGTAAATTCTAATACCTTCGAAAGAGAGGGTGGGGAGTGGAGAATACACTCAGGAGGGCCAAAGATGGAACTAGTTAAAATGGCAAAAGGCAAGGTGGGAGGAGGAAGACTGGATAGTAGAAGACACTGAGAAAGCAGCCTGGCACTTTGAGGCTCATTTGGATATGGCAGGGCAGCTGGAAAGCCCACTGGTCAGGGGTCCTCCTGCTTACCTTTGGCAGATTCCTTAAGTAGGCAGGTGCAGCGCCGTACCAGTAGAGAAAACATGGCCAGGCCCAGGGCTGCAGCTTGCTCCTGAATCACAGAACGACACTCCTCGGAGAAGCAGTCTAAGGAGAAGCACAGGACACTTCATTACACCAGGGAGCCCATGATTACTTTCACATCTCATGATGGGTGCCCTGCTTGGCCAGTCCCTGAGCTTCCTGTTCTTCATCTAAGACTATGGATAGGAATAATTCACCCTCTTGAAGGAGGATTATAAGGCTAAGTAAAATAACAGATAAAATACTCATTAGAATGCCTGGCTTATGAATAAATGTTCAATAACTATAGGGATCACCTATAGTGAAATTCTGTATTATATTACTTTCCCAGGACCCATTGCTCATGGATGGCAAGGTGAGGTAGAGCTGCAGGCCCTCTGCCTTTAGCTAGGCTATTCATAAAGTTACAGTAACAAAAACCTATCTCATTAGTCCAGTCCCTATTATAAACTAGCAGAAGCACTATCAACGGATTAAAATTTATCTTCAATCATAAGCTTTTGGCTACAGGCCTACCTCCTCTATGCAGTTCCTACCATACATGATACAATTAAATTTGTTTTTTTTTTTTTTTGCCAGTCCCGGTGCTTGACCTTAGCGCCTGAGCACTGTCCTTGGGCTTTCTCAAGGCTAGAGCTCTACCACTTGAGCCACAGCACCATTTCTGGCTTTTTCTATGTATGTGGTACTGAGGAATTGAGCCCCGGTTTTTGTGCATGGTAGGCAAGCACTCTACCACTAGGCCAAACTCCCGGCCCATAAACAATTATTTTATTTATTTATTTTTTTGGTCAGTTGTCAAGGGGTTGGGACTCAGAGCCTGAACACAGTCCCTGAGCTCTTTTTCTTTTGCTCAAGGCTAAGCACTCTACAACTTAGAACCACAGCTCAGCTGGGTGCAGCAGCTCATGCCTATAATCCTAGCTACTCAGGAGGCTGAGATCTGAGGATCACGGTTCAAAGCCAGCCCAGGCACTAAAGTCAGTGAGACTCTTATCTCCAATTAAGCAGAATATGGGAACTGGGAATGTGGCTCCAGGGGTAGGGTGGTAGTCTTGAGCTGAAGAGCTCAGGGGACAGAGCCCAGGCCCAGAGCTCAAGCCCCACGACAGACAAAAACAAACAAACAAACAAACAAAAACAGCTCTACTTCTGGCTTTCTAGTGGTTAATTGGCAACAAGAGCTGCATGGACTTTTCTGCCCACACTGGCTTTGAACTGTGATCCTCAGATCTCAGACTTCTTAGTAGCTTGGATTACATATGTGAGCCACTAACATCCAGCAAACGGATCTATTTTACTAAGTGAGTTACTTATATAGTGTTTGGGACATAATACATACTTAATCAATGTTAGTGTTTATTTTTCCTTAGTGCTAAAATAAGAAACCTGGCTTCCAATACTAACACCCTCCATCCCTCACTTTTTCAGCCTGGCTAACTTCGTTCTGGCTACAAGTCACAGAAAAGAGACACTCTTGTCAGTGGGTAGAGTTGGTCATTGGAGGGAACAATATAATACACACATTCCTGCTTGTACTGATTCAGTGTCAATAGCTTCCCCAACACCCATTTCATCCAGACTTGAAGGAAATTAGGGACAAACAAGGCAGTCCAACCAGTAGCCTCAAGGGAGGAGACACCCAACATTCATAAGAGATGAATCCAGTGGCCAATTTCTCTAGATTTGGCAGCAGCTAATTCGTTAGTTTCTTCTATATAACACTACAGACCTCAAAATCTCCAAATGTTAAAAGGATAATTAACCACAGGTTTGATCTTGGTCCTTATATACATTTCAACCTGTCAGCTTGCTGGTTTTCTCAATGAGCCTAACTGAAGCCGTTACTTAAGGAGACATTATATAACCACAGCCATTCCTAACAGTAAAGCTCTGGAAGTAAGGAGCAGGCAGCTGTTCAGGATGGCTGACATATGAAGAGCATTGATTAAACACTGTTTCAATTGTGGCCATCATTCCAGATGCCCACTGGTTTCAAATGTTACCTTCTAACTTTCCAACTCAACTGTGGTAGGCAATGGGGAAGTGACAAGAATCCATGAGATCAGAACAGATCCCCATTCTCAGTCCCCTGGTAAGGCACTGAACTTCTGCTAAAGAGACTGAAAGCAAGCAACCCAGAACCAAGAAGGAGGATGTCATAAGGGAAGATGTGTAAGTAGTCCTAAGAAAACTTTCTAACATCTTCCCTCTCCACCACAGCTACAGGGAGCAGCACACGTTCAACCCCAACTGATCGAGGTTCCTGCCATTAGCCTCTTTAATTTACATGAAGCTCAACAATAGAGAATAAATCCAGAACACAGAAAGCTGGGACAGGACTAGTGGCCAAATCCTTCGGCCTCTCTATCTATATCAGCACCTCCTCATTGACTGTGCATTTTAGATAGAAGATGTCTAAAATAGGATTACATAGAGAATGCCTGAAGAGACAGAGGGAGATGTCTTTGCTCCAAGAGACTGGATATAGCAAGACACTCTCAAAAGCCTGGGTAAGAGTAAGATGGGGCAGTGATAGCTTTGACCAAGCATTCCTAGTTTTATGATGAGTAACAGTATTATCAAACTCAACTGTCTTTCAAAGTACAAGGTGTGAGAGTAAGGAAGTATGGACTACTTAAGAGTAATCCAAAGAGGGCTGGGAGTTTGCCAGGTTTGATTCCTTGGTACCACATACTTAGAAAAAGCCAGAAGTGGTGCTGAGGCTCAAGTGGTAGAGTTCTAGCCTTGAGAAAAATCCAAGGACAGTGCTCAGGCCTTGAGCTTAAGCCAAGGACTGGCAAAAAAAAAAAGAGTAATCCAAGGTCTGGGATCATGGCCTAGTGGTAGAGTGCTCACCTAGCATGCGCGAAGCCCTGGGTTCAATTGCCCAGAGCTATGGCTCAAGGGGTAGAGTGCTAGCCTTGAGAAAGCTCAAGGACAGTGCCCAGGCCTTGAGTTCAAGCCCCCAGGACTGGCACAAAAACCAAAAACAAACTCAAGAGTAATCTGGGGTGGTTCCTACAATAAGGTTTGGAATGAAGTGGGGTATCAAAAATACAAATCTTTTTGGTATAGGTATGGGAGGGATCAACTAACAATTCTCAGAGAAGTGCAGCTAGAAGACAGCTTCACAGCTACTCTGCATAATTATGTCACTTCAGTGGTTTCATTTTAACATTCCGTTAGGGTAAGGTCCAAGAGCACTGCCTACTCATGTGTTTGGTCCAGCTAATGGGGAGATACAAACCATTCTTTCCTAATCAAGCAGGCAAATCTCTCACCCTAGAATTCCTGGGTTTTGGTCAGCCTTGGACTGACCATGCTCTCTGTAGCCCTGTCTGATGGCTTGTTCCTCTCTCTCGTTCAACAGTATGATAAGCACATTGAGCATCTATAATGTGCCTGGTATATGGAGACTACAACTACAAATAAATCATGGTTTCCACAACCAACAGACAATGTAGTAAGTGGAAGAAAAAATTATTTTTTATTTAGTTATTTTATTTTTTTGAGCTCAGGGCCTTGGTAGAGCTCAGGGAACACTGTCCTTGGACTTTCTCAAGGCTAGAGCTCTACCACTTGAGCCTCAGCACCATTTCTGGCTTTTTTTTCTATGTATGTGGTACCAAGGAATTGAACCCAGGTCTTCATGCATGCTAGGCAAGCACTCTACCACTAGGCCAAACTCCCGGCCCCAAGGAAAAACAAATTGTTTAGAAGGAACA
Source organism: Megascapheus bottae (assembly GCF_031878675.1). Lineage (NCBI taxonomy): Eukaryota > Metazoa > Chordata > Mammalia > Rodentia > Geomyidae > Megascapheus > Megascapheus bottae. The sequence continues at coordinate 26,988,266 of NC_143525.1, read as the reverse complement.
ATGGCAACTTGAACCTAAATATATTTCAAATGAAAAAAAAATGTATTAAATGCATGGTATTTTCAGAGGATGCTCTTGATCTTACATAGGCTTCTGTGGAATAGAAGTCATAAGATACACATCCAGGAATATCTTTGAAATGATTGTTCTCATATAAAGAAGGTGAGAAAAGAGCATCTAGATTACCAGAGCCCATCTACTTTGGGAACAAACTTAGGAAATTGGTACTAGTCTGAAAAATATCCACATGTATCCCTGGAGTTGGGCTGGGTCAGGCAAATAAGTGATGTAGGGCGGGGAGGAAAAGGCATTGTTTATCTTGGTATTTGCCTGGGTTCCTCTGGCTTTGTGTCAGGTAGCAGGAGCCTGACATGAGCTGAGGAACTCATTAACATTGTGAAATAGCCTTTCCCCTTCTTTCCAAAAGCAGGCTTGCTCAAGGATTTGGGGGGATGGTTTTGGCTAAGAATGTCAGATGAAATTATTTCTTACCAATAAAGTCACCTGAGGTCTGAACCTGGTTTTGCCTCTTCCCATATGTGGGCACATGGCCACACCTCTCAGTGTTCCCATGGCTAAATACCTGCTCAGGCAGAAATATCTTTTTTGTGTCTGTGTAACAGGGTGAGTTTCTCGTTTTTCTGAGAACATATTCATGGAAAACATAAACCAACTGTCGTCAAAGTTGTATGAAATCAGGAAATGGAGCGGCCGGGAGAAGGCTGCCATGTGGCCGGATGTTATGTATTTCTAATTAGTGCTATACATCTTTCAACAGCAAGTGTCCTTCTGCTGGGAAACACAACACACTGCCCTTGTTATTGTAACTGTCAGAGAAGTGCTTAAACAGATAATCTCCAGGAAAAGTGATAAACATGTCCCTTCTCCCACCAGTGTGTGTGCAATGGTGCTGCCAAAGCAAAGCTGTGCCTGATGGCTCCAGGATGGCAAAGCATCCTCCAGCAGGAAATGGGAGTGAGGCAGGAGGGATAGGGAGGGAATGGTGGGGGAGAGAGGATAAGTGGAGGCAGGCTCACCTGCCTTAGTCTCTAATCTCAGCCAAGAACAGTGATTCAGAACCCTTGCTTCTGGTCAACTCTGGGACAGGGTACCAAGTTTTTTCGTAGGGAGTGATTTGGAGAAAACCCATATCAGTGGGCTGGGGTTTGGCTAGTCACAGAAAAACCTGGCAGCAATGAAATTAGTAACGTTCCCTTGGTATACACAGCCAGCTTCCTGGCAAAAAGATGAGAAGAATAATGAAAGGCAGACACAGGATGAGTAACACATAAGTCTGCAACCCTGACGACAGTGGGAAAGGTTCAGAGGGCCCTAGGTTCCATTAGCCATTCTACCACAGAAAAATTCAGGGAAGATGACCACTGTGTCTCCTCTCAAAGAGAAGAAATAAATGGTCAGTCCTCCAACTAATACCACCTGGGGGTGATTTGTTGGCTCTTATCTTTCAGTTACCAGACTACTTTTTTTTCAGTCAGACATAGGATTGGCACAGTTCCTATGCAGCCCACCCAAGAATTCTTGTCTATAGAAAGTAGCAGTGAGAGCAAGAGCCAGAGTCCTCTGTAGCTGTTGACAACAACAAAATTTCAGAGCAAAAGCAGAGCTATTCATGCCTTCTGGGCACCATTTATTCCCTGAAGAATAAAACAACTAAGTCATAAGAATCAAGCACTGATACACCTGAGCAAAGTACTTAGATACTATGATGAAACTGCTAGGCATAAGGTAAGCCATGATATATCTCTAAAGGGAGAATAACCAAGAAACAGGGAGTCTGGGAAAGTAATTTCTCTTCCTTAGGAGCTTTCAGTTATATCTGCTGGTCCTTTTGGATCTTCTAGGACTGTAATACTTCAGCTTGTTCTACTGTTCTTCTGAAAGTAGAAAGATATAAGAGCAGAACAAAAACTATCCCTCATTAATTAAAAAAAAATTGGGGGGCCAAGAGTCTGGCCTAGTGGTAAGAGTGCTCACCTAGCATACACAAAGACCTGGGTTAGATTCCTTGGTACCACACACATAGAAAAATCCAGAAGTGATGCTGTGGCTCAAGTGGTAGAGCTCTAGCTTTGAGAAAGTTCAAGCCCCAGGACTAGCAAAAAAAAAAAAAAAAAAAAATTGGGTATTCAATTGTGAGATACTAAAACTAGGAGATGGGTACTGGTAGCTCATGTTCACAATCCTAGCTATTCAAGAACTCTAAGGATCATGGTTTGAAGCCAGCCCAAACTCTTTTATCGCTAATTAAATACCAAAAACAAAACAAAACAAAATAAAAGGACATGCTTCAACAGTAAGGGACCACTCATGCCAAGTTTCTGAATGAAACAATAGTGTTTTAGGATTAATCTAGCTAAAACATTTATAACAGGTTAGAGTAGATTAAAAAAAAAGTAATAGATCAGTGGGAAAGCTAAGAGGGCATAAACTTGTATAAATTAAGAGAAAATATATGTCCAACATTTCATAAACTTTAGAATGTCAAGTCAATGAATGCATATTAGAAAAACTGTTACAGAAAGATAATGTAGAAATGATGTTGTGAGGGAGAGATGATAAGCGAGGGAGGGAAGAGATGACTGCTGGAACAGTCAAAACTGTCACTGATACTCTCATTAGATTCTAGAGGATCCCCAAACTCAAGAAAGGTAACTAACATCCACCAAAGGAGATCCAGGAAAGGAGCAGAAACAAAGGACTGCAGAACACCTGGAGACAGGGAGGTATATATCAAGAAGTCCCCAGGCTCTACCAGGTTGGCTTTGGGCCAAACTCTGTCTTTCCAGCACAAAGACACTTCAGGGGGTCAGAAATACTTGAGGAAGACCTTGCATGAGGAAGTCTGGGAAGTCTGAGCTGGCTATCCCTGTGGAAGCCATTAGATATTCAGCACTTCATTTGTTTCCAATTCTTGTAGGAGTGCAGCTCCAGGCTGTGGGGTGAGAGGCTCCTCTCTGACGTAATCAGGAAGCAGCTGCAAAATTAAGGAATCCCTCATGACATCATAAAAAGGGTCTATGGTTTACTGGGGAAAGTATAAAAATTAATTACATATTCCCATATGACTCCTTTCCCCTAATTCTGTATATATTCTTTCCCATCTCTACACATTGTCTCATCAACATCATCCAAAAGCCACCTTGATGGTTACAAAAGGACAAACAAAACTCAGAATGTTTTCTGATGCTCTCGCCATCTGCCCCATGTCTTCAAAATTTAACACCTCCAAGAATTTTTATATAGGTAGCATGGTTCACTAACAACATTATAAGCCCCTTGAGGGCAAGTCTATGTCAAGACTTCATATCCTTGAAAATTAGCACCATGAAGAGTTTCAAGAAAAGTTTGCTGCTCTTAATCAGCTCTTGCTTGCAGATCCTAACTATGAATGGCATGATTCTACTGTAGCCAGAGTAAATCCAAGACAATGAGATCTATTTTAGGAATACAGCATTTACATGTATTGTCTCTAACCTTAATGAAGATTTGCATAGGTAGTATCTATTCCCTCTTCTTAACTGTGGAGCAAACAGGCTCAAATGAGTTGCCTAAGGAGTCCATAAAGCTAGTAAATTCCAAAGTTATGATTTGAATGTTTTTATTGAATATGTTTTAATTGTATTTTTTTTTTGGCTTTTTTTTCTTTTTCGGTACTGGGGATCGAACCCAGTGGCTTTTTCCACTGAGCTACATCCCAGCCCTATAATTTGAATATGTCTGTCTGCTCTTGTACCACACTGTTTCTATATCAGATTTGCCAAGGCCTGTGACTTGAGTGTAATACTTCAACTACTCCTCTCTCCTTTACCATGAATACAAAAACCTCAGATTACTCCTCAGACTAATCTCTAATTTACTTATCTCCAACATGCTTTAGAAGTTCATAACCTGCAAGATTCAACATTGTAGAGATGTCAATTCTCCTCTAATATGTCCTTAGATTTATGTAACTACTATTAAAATCTCATGAAAGGTTTTCATAGACAAAAAGCAAAAACAACAACAACAACAAAAAAGACTTATTTTGAGACTAGGAATGTGGCTTAGTGGTAGAGTGTTTACCTAGCATGCATGAATGAAGCCCTGGGTTCAATTGTTCAGTATCACATAACAGAAAATACCAGAAGTGACACTGTAGCTCAAGTGGTAGAATGCCAGCCTTGAGCAAAAGAAGCTCAGAGACAGTGCCCTCATCCTGAGTTCAAGCTCCAGGACTGGCAAAAAAAGAAAAAAGAAAAAAAGAAATTGTAAGGATTTGGAGAAATCAGATCAAGTATACACTGTAGAAGAGAATATAAAATTATGCAGCTACTCTGGAAAATAATTGGGTGGTTTCTTCTGAAACTAAAAAATGCACTTACGACTCTAGCAATTGAATTCTTGGGCTTTGTCACTGTTATGGGCATAAAGATGTAAAGGTAGGACAGAAGGTACTAATGTGAAAACACTAACATAATGAATATGATGTGAAAATGCTAACATAAGAGATGTTAAAGAGGTGAGTCCAGTGGGTGTGCTGGATAAGCAGGCTAGGATTAGGCAAGTCAGGACTAGAATATAGTAACTGTGTAACTCTGCTGAGCTATGTTAAATCAATAAACTGTGTTGAATCACATTACCTGTCTATTGGTGAATTACTTCATCTGCTCATGATAGTCACAGAAAAAAAAACTTAACATTTATTAAAAAAAAAAAAACCCTGCACACAAATGTTCATAGAAATAACTCCAATGTCCTTCTATATTGAATGATTAAAGAAACTTTGGAACATCCATACTATAGGACACTACTCTGCAATTAAATGGACTAAACAATTAATATATTCAGTAAGTTGGATACTCTCAGAACCATAATTAGTGAAAAAGCCAACTGTAAAATGCTATATGTTACTGGAATCATATCTATTATAGAGATAAACAAAAAGATTGGCAATTATCTGGAGTTAAGAGCAGAAGGGAATAGGGAAGATTCTAAAGGTACACTGTGTCTTACACTAGTATACGACTAACTGGAACTCTGAATTAAGTCTGTGAACTATACTAATATTCTCTTCTATATACAAAAGGGTAGCTTAGCTATCTGGAGGACAATTGGTCAATGAAGAACCAAAGCTGGTTAATGCTGCCCAGATGCTGCTTTTCTCATCTTGAGCTGCCTTGCCTAAGCTGCTGGAGATGTGCAGGTGCCCTAGTCCTTATCTGGCCTAAGCAACAAACTGCCAAGGGCAAACAAAAGGAAAACAACAAAAAGGAAAAGGAAAGTCACTAAGGAAGACAGAGCTTCTATCTAAAGAATAATGAGAACTTCATCATCAAGGCTATGACTCATCAAAGCAGTAAAATCCATGTCAAGCAGCATCAGGTGAAGATGAGAAAGTGAAGAAAGATGACAAGAACAACAAATTGTAGAAATTAAATGAGCTGTTTAAACATGCTCTTGCTTCTCAAAAAAATAAGTAAAAGTGCAAACCTCAAACCAATGGTATGTACAGTCTTCAAGTAAACATAGCGATACGAAAAAGAGCCTTAGAAATATGAAGTTAGCCTTAGAAAGCTGGGTGTCAATGGCTTGTGCCTGTAATCCTACCTACTCAGAAAGCTGAGATATGAAATCTGAGATAGGCTACGTAGAGGAGTCTGTGAGATTATTATCTCCAATTAGCTGCCAAATATATAAATAAATAAGTAAAACCCTGGCCTTGAGCAAAAATGCACAGGGACAACACCCAGGCCCTGAATTCAAGCCCTAGGACCAGTATTACCCCCCACCCAACTCCCCACATAGACAAAACCAACTGCTTTCACAATTTCAGTACTGCTTTGGACCATTAATCAATGGATATCAAGATGCATTTTAAGTTATTATTTTATTTTTGTTTTTGGCTGTATTGAGGATTAAATGCAGAGCTTCATATTTGCAAGGCAGGTGCTCTACTACTTGAGCCATGCCCAGTCCCTTTTAACATGGTTTATGTTCAAGGTAGGATCTTGCTTATGCCTGGACTTGCCTGGCTGTGATCCTACTTGTTTCCTTGTGCTGATGGGGACAAAAAGTGTGTGCCATGGTGCCTAGCCACTGTGCCTCCTGGTAGCTGGGATAACAGGTACACTACCACTCCCAGCATTGAATGAGATGGAGTCAGGTAAACTTTCATGCTTAGACTTTCTCTGAACTCCCATTCTCTTGACATCTGTCTCCCAAGTAGCTGGAATTACAGACTTGAGTTACTGCACTTACCAAAATAGAAGGAACTTTATTAAAATAAAAAGTGATTTTTTTTTCTTTTTTTCTGGTGGTATGGGGGAGAGAGGGTTGAACTCGAGGATTTGAGCTTGTTAGGCAGGTGCTCTATTACTCAAGCCATGGCTCCAACCAGTGCTTGCTTTTCAAAGGACTTAAAAGACAAACCACATAAAATTTTCTCACTGGCAAAAACCATTACCAAAATATCTATCAGAAGCTGGCTATTATACACCTATAATCCCAGCTGAGGCAAAGGCAAGAGAATCACAGGTTTGAAATCAGCCCAGGCAAAATTAATGAGACCCTATCTCAAAAACAATGCAGGTGCAGATTAGAGGTAGGTACCAAGTGGTAGAGTGTTTTTCTAACTGGAAAACAGACCCTGAGTTCAAACTCTGGGTTCAATGCCCAGTACCATAAAATAAGAGCAAAAACAAGAACTTTAATCAGAAGACTGGAGTATAGTTCCGTGGTAAAGCACTATTCTTGAGACCCTGGGTTCAATCTCAGAACCAAAACAAAATAAATTCCCCCACATATAAGATGAATTCATATGTAAAGTATGTAAGAAACACTTTTAACTTAAATAGTAAATCAATTTTTAAACAAAAAATATAAAGAGCTGATCAATCACTTTAGCAAAGTTTCAGGATACAAAATTAACTGACAAAATCAGTAGCACTTCGGTATGCCAACAATGAGCAAGCAGAAAGGGAAAAGAGAAATCAGGAAAACATCTCCATTTGCAATAGTCTCAATAAACAAACAAACAAAAAACCCAAACCTAGGAATAAACCCAACCAAAGTCATAAAAGACCTTTGTAGTAAAAGCTATAAAAGTCTAAAGAAAGAAATCAAAGAGGGCATCAGGAAATGGAAAGGCTTCCATGTTTATGGATAGGTAAAATGTATTGTGAAAATGGCCATACGGCCAAAAATGATGACAAATTCAATGCAATCCCTGTCAAAATACCAATGACATTCTTTAACAATATAGACAAAAGAATCCAAAAATTCATATTGAACAACAAAAGACCCCCATTAGCCAAAAGAATTCTAGGGGAAAAAAAAAAGTAATGAGGTGATATCACAATACCAGACCTCAAGCTGTACTACAGAGCTATCATGAAAACAACTTGGTATTAGCACAAAAATGGACCTGAAAATCAATGGAACAAATTAGAAGACCCAGAAATAAAACCATATACTTACAATTATCTGATATTTGATAAGGGAGCCAAAAAGATACTAGCCTCTTCAATAGTCGGTGTCGGGAAAACTGAGTATCCATACACAGAAACTAAAAGTGGATGCACTAATATCAACTCATAGTGGATCAAAGATCTCAAAGTCAGACCCAAAACTTATTGCAAGAGTAGGAGAAACATTAGAACTTACAGGTAGAAGTAGAAACTTCTTGAAGAGAGTCCCAGGGTCACAATAGATAGAGACTTGACAAGTGGGACTATATCAAAATAAAAATTTCTGCACAGCCTGGTGTGGTGGCTCATGCCTATAATCCTAGCTATTCGGGAGGCTGAGATATTAGGATCATGGTTCAAAACCAGCCCGGGAAACACAAAGCCAAGAGACTCTTATCTCCAATTAATCATTAGAAATTGGGAAGTGGGGCTATGGCTCAAGAGTAAGGTGGTAGTCTTGAGCTAAAGAACTCAGGGACAGCACCCAGGCCTGCACAGCTAGAGACTAGTTACTAAACTAAAAAGACTGAGAGAACATCTTTACCAGCAATATTATCAGACAAAGGCTTAATATCCAATATATACAAGAAGCTTAAGAAACCAACCACTCCCAAACCCAATAAAACAATCATTAAATGGGCAAGAGAAGGCCATGAGTTTGGCCTAGTGGTAGAGTGCTTGCCTAGCATGCATGAAGACCCAGGTTCAATTCCTCAGTATCACATATATAGAAACAAGCCGTAAGTGGTGCTGAGGCTCAAGTAGTCGAGCTCTGATCTTGAGAAAGTCCAAGGACAGTGCTCAAGCCCTGAGATCAAGCCCAGGAATGGAAAAAAAAAATCAGCTTTTCCATGTCATGAGAAAGGGTATCAATGTTTGTGAAGTTATACACCTTCTATCTGGTGAATATAATGTAACCCTTCTATTAATCACAATAAAAATTTATTTTAAAAAATGGTCAAGAGAGCTAAGGAGAGACTTATCAGAAGAAGAGGTAAGAACAGCAAAGAAGCACATGAGGAAACGCTTATCAAACCTGGTCATATTGGAGCTACAAATCAAAACAACTCTGAGATACCATTTCTCTCAATATAGATCGACCAACATTGTGAATTCAAGCAACAAATGTTGGCAGGGATGTGGGGAAAAAGGAATCCTATTGCACTGTTGATGGGAATATAAACTAGTACAACCACTCTGGACAGCAGTCTGGAGATTCCTCAAACATCTAAATATAGATCTTCCCTACAACTCAATCATGCCACTCCTAGGCATCTACCCTGAATATCATGAGCCAGAATATGATAAAGACACTGCACATCCATGTTCACTGAAACACTACTCACAATAGGCAAGATATGGAAACAGCCCAGATGCCCCGCAATAGCTGAGTGGATCGAAAGAAAAAAAATGTGGTACCTATACATGATGGAATGTCCCACAGTCATTTTTCTAGAATAAAATAATGTCATTTTCAAGGGCATGGATGGAACAAGAACAAATCATGTTAAGTGAGATAAGCCAAACTCAGAGAAATGACACATGTTCTCTCTGATAAGTGGAAATTAGATCTAAAATACACTGGGATGTGTTAAATTATATAGGCATCAAGATATTCACATACAGTGAGACCAAAAGAGGATACTTTTAGGAGAGAAACACAATGGCACAATGCCTACATGCCTCTTCATATTTATATAAAATAATATATATTATATATAAATAATACACAAACTCCAAGTTATGAAAACAAGCGATCGCTTTCTTTTCTTTTTCTTTTTTAATCTTTATTTTTTGATAATTGTCTTCTTTTCTTTATGTATGGTACCTTCAAGTGTGTATCTTTGGAAGGGTGGGGGACAGGTGCAGAACTGGAGGGAAAGGAAGAAAAAGTGCAGCAGTGGAGCTCACTGGACACTGATGAACGTGAACTGATGAACGACTTGTGGTAGAGATAGGAGGGAGGGACTGGGAGAGAGTGAGGGAAGGCAAGACACTAAGTATGCTTTAATAAAACTGGTAAATTGGAGCACCTAGTATGTACCAAGGTTCTAGGTAAAGGAGCATGCTCTTCTAACACTTGGAAAATCTGTCCCTGCAAGCTGACACTAATATCCTATTTAGAGACAAACTAAACCTCAAAAAGGACAGATAAACTTGCTTCATCAAGGCCAAACAGTTGGTTATTACAGTGAGGAATTCAATTTCTTGATCAGGTCAACTCCTTTACAATATCAAAACAACAACCAATACCACCTTCTGAAAGTGACAAAAAATATCCAGAAGAGACAGAACATCTCAAACACTTGGTTTTCCCTCTTTCATATGAGTATTTAGGGTCACGTTTTCTGAGGGCTCTATCAGTACATCTTTGCAAATGGCAAATAACCATCTCCTCTCCACTAGGGAAAACAAACGTACTTCTAAGTGAATACTAAACTTTTTCCAGGAAATAGCCATCACATTTATTTAGTATTGGTTTGCCTAAGATTTCCTGTAAAATAAGTAAAGCACCAGTCAAAACTATACACTGACCGGGAGTGGGGGCTCATGCCTGTAATTCTAGCTACTCAGGGGGCTGAGATCTGAGGATCGAGGTTCAAAGCCAGCCCGGGCATTAAAGACCATGAGACTCTTATCTCCAATTAGCCACCAGAAAACATGAAATGGAACTGTGGCTCAAGGTGTAGGACGTAGTCTTGAACTGAAGAGCTCAGGGACAGCACCCAGGCCCAGAGTTCAAACTCCACGATTGACCAAAACAAAACAAAAAAAACTACACATTGGCCATTGGCCATTTCTGCCTTAGCTGTATCTCTGTCTTGGCTGTATTTTTGTCACCAAGTTCCTGCCTGATTCTAGAGTCATTCAAAAATATGTTCACTCTTGGGCAAGGAGAGCGGCTGCCAGCAGAATGGCATGCTGGCACCAGATCAGTCTTGTACAAATGGGGCCCAGGAGAAGAGGGCTTGCCACCCCAGCAGCTCATTTGGAAGTCACAAGTAGATCTTATATGACAGTTTCTGCTTGCCAAAGGTTTAGGAAGTTTGCCTTTCTCCTACTATTTGGGGGAAGGAAATATTTGGGGCATAGCACAGAGCAGGATCTAATTATATCAGGCAATAAGCCTCATACCATTTGACAAAGACCTAGTGTCCTGTATCAGAAGTTATCTCAGGGTATTACAGGAGCAGAGGTATGAAAGAAGGCTTCCTAACAGACATACCCATTAGTCAACCTATTAAAAAAAAGTTTCTTTAAGAGTAAGAAGGAAATGGTAATAATAATAAATAATAATTTTAAAAAACTACAACAGTTCTGAGGGTAAGGAGAGAATCTGACAGCTGTTTCAGACAGCTGGAAATGCACTTCTGACAGTATGAAGCTCCAGAAGCAATTTAGGTCGAAAATAAGTTAACAAGAGGTAGTATTTGCACACATCCTGATTTAGAGATAGCTCTTACATTTAATACAGGTAGGCAGAGAAATGAGACGGGGAAGTGTTCAGCTTCCATCTTCCCAGATTAATTCACTTTCTTTCTTTTAAAACCTTCCCAAAGGGCCGGGAGTGTACAGTGCTTACCTAACATGCACAATGACCAGGGTTCGATTCCTTGGTACCATATACATAGAAAAAAAAGCCAGAAATGAGCCGGGTGTGGTGGTTCATGCCTGTAATCCTAGCTACTCAGGAGGCTGAGATCTGAGGATCAAGGTTCAAAGCCAGCCCAGGCACAAAAGGACCTGAGACTCTTATCTCCACTTAACCTCTAGAAAATGGGAAGTGGTGCTTGGCTCAAGGGTAGAGTGGTAGCCTTGAACTGAAGAGCTCAAGCACAGCACCAAGGCTGAGTTAAAAAAAAAAAAAAGCCATGGGCCGGGAGTTTGGCCTAGTGGTTAAAATGCTTGCCTAGCATGCATGAAGACCCAGGTTCGATTCCTCGTACCACATACATAGAAAAAAGCCAGAAGTGGTGCTGAGGCTCAAGTGGTAGAGCTCTAGCCTTGAGAAAAAGTCCAAGGACAGTGCTCAGGCCCTGAGCTCAAGCCCAGGACTGGCAAAAAAAAAAAAAAAAAAAAAAGCCAGAAATGGTGCTGTGACTCAAGTGGTAGAGCTCTAGCCTCGAGAAAGTCAGTCCAAGGACAGTGCTCAGGCCCTGAGTTCAAGGCCCAGGATAAGCAAAAAACAAAACAAAACAAAACAAAACAGAAAAACCTTCCTGAAAATTTCCAAAAACAAAAGAACAACAACCAACCACACACACACACACACACACACACACACACACACACACACACACACACACACACAATATCTAATGAAGTTTGTAAACAGTGTCAAAGATAGAACAATGCTAAAATAGGTAAGCACAGAGAAATACTTAGAACCTAAAGTATTTATTGGAAGGCTTTTGAAGAGTTAGCTATCTCAGAGAGCATTCCAAAATACAAAATGCAAGATTACGGTCATCAATGAAACTTTGAGGGTCAGTAGTAAAAGGTAAGACTAGGGGCTACGAACATAGCTTAGTGGTACAGTGGCTGCCTAGCATGCATGAAAGTCCTGGGTTCAATTTTTCACTACCACATAAACAAAAAAGGCCAGAAGCTGTGCTGTGGCTCAAGTTGTAGAATGCTAGCCTTGAGCAAAAGAAGCTCAGGGACAGTGCCTAAACCCTGAGTTCAGGCTGCAGGACTGGGGGCAGAGGGGAGTGAAACTGGTTAATTTATCATCTTGATAGTGGGATATCTTCACGTTACTGGAAGCATGCCCTTTATTAAAGGAGATAGGGGGACCTTACCACCATCTGACCTGTCCAGTTTTGTGTCCTGGCCATGAGTGCCTTTTGCTCTGCCACATACTCAAAAGCAACAGAATCCACCAAACATGGACTGAAATCTCTATAACTGTGAGCCAAATATCTTTTCTTCAGTTAAGTTGATTATCTCAGGTATTTGCACAGTAACAGAAAGCTAACACTGCCAGCAGTACTTATGGAGATCTATATACATCATTAGTAATATATAAAACTAGTTTTATGAGATTAAACTTTGTTCCTATTTATTCCTTTCCATGTTATTCAAAAAAGACTTGTGATAACAGCAAATCATACATAATGAATAGCATCAAAGTAAGTTAGAAAATCAGATCTCAGTCTCCTTAGTAGCTAAGATTACAGGTGTGACCCACCAGCACTCAGCTCAGTCATTTTTGTTGTTGTTGTTGGTGGTGGTGGTCAGGAGGCTTGTCCCTGAGCTCTTCATTTCAAGGCTACTGCCACATCCTTGAGCCAAGCCCCACTTCCCCTTTTCTAGTGACTAATTGGCTATAAGATTCTCATGGTCTTTAGTGCCCAGGCTGGCTTTGAACTGCAATCCTCAGATCTCAGCCTCCTGAACAGCTAGGATTACAAGTGTTGAGCCACCACTCCTGCACTGGCTCAGTCTTTATTCTTGACTAACCTCAAATCATCAATTTGCCTGAAACACTTAAACTTGAGTTTCTGTGACACTGTTTCTCTGTCACTTAGGGTAAACGTTTATATTAGTTATCAGGAATCTCTTAATTTTAATGGTCATTCTAACTGGAATGAGGTGGAATCTCGGTTGTTTTGATGTGCATTTCTTGTATGGCCAGAGATGACGAGCATTTCTTCACATGTCTATAGGCCATTTTCATTTCCTCTTCAGAGAAACCTCCCTTTAAGTCTTTAGCTACCTTTTTAATGGGATGGTTGTTTGTTTGAAGATTTGTTTTCAAGAGATTCAATTTTTTGAGCTATAAGTCTATTTTAGATATGAGGCCCTTGTCTGTTGTATGGCCAGTGAAGATCCACCTCACTCTAGTTAGAATGGCCATGATCAAGAAATCTAATAACAACCAATATTGGTGGGGATGTGGCCAGGGATCACTACTACATTGTTGGTGGGAATGTAAACTTGTTCAACCCCTCTGGAAAGCAGTATGGTAATTCCTCAGAAGACTAAACATGGAGCTTCCCTATGACCCAGCAATCCTACTCCTTGGCATTTACCCAAATGTCCAGAAACAAGACATACTAAAGTTACTAGCACAATGATGTTCACTACAGCATTATTTACCATAGCTAAGATAGGGAACCAACGCAGATGCCCCTCCATAGATGAATGGGTCAAGATGTGGTACTTATACACAATGGTATTCTATACTGCCGTCAGAAAGAATGACACCATCCCATTCGTAAGGAAACAGAAAAACTTGGAAAAAAAATCCTATTAAGTGAAGTAAGCTAGACCCAAAGGAACACAGGCTCCATGGAGTCCCTCATTTGCAATAATTAGTACACATCTAGGATTCTCCTAACAGAGGATCACAATAGCTCAAAAGCTATGTACATATGGTGATACAGAATGAGATTAGTGAAATGAACTCTAGGTTATAGAAACAAGAGGTTTATCTTTGTAATTGTTGTTCTTAATGAACTATATGACGTTATTACTTTTTTCTTTTTTTCCCTTTGTGGTTACTCATGTGGTTACTGTATCTTTCTTTGTTACCTAGTATACTATAAATACTGTTTGAAACAGAGAAAAGAAGGGGGAAAACAAGATGACTGGGAGGTGGTGGGGAGAGGAAAAGGGAGACAAAAACATGAGAAGGGGCATCAAGTTTCGAGAAGTAATGTACCCACTACCTGATGAATGTAACTGTAACCCCTCCATATATTATCCCCAACAATAAAACACAATTTAAAAAAAGAAATTCTTGACGGATTCTTTTGTTGTTGTGTTTTCCTATTGCTTTCTTGTTTTGTTTAGCTTAGTTTGGTTTGTTTTTTATGAGGAAGTCATGATGTGTATGTAGCCCAGGTTGGTCTTGAACTTTCGATCTTCTTGCCTTAGTAAATCAAGTGCTGGGATAACAGCTGTAAACCACCACTCCTGGTTCTTTTATGACCTTTTTAAAATCGGAGTTATTTTTTAAAGTTCATATCATTTTTTTTTTTGCCAGTCCTGGGCTTGGGCTCAGGCCTGAGCACTGTCCTTGGACTTTCTCAAGGCTAGCACTCTACCACTTGAGCCTCAGCACCACTTCCGGCCTTTTTTTCTTCTATGTATGTGGTACTGAGGAATCGAGGAATCGAACCTGGGTCTTCGTACATGCTAGGCAAGCATTCTACCACTAGGCCAAACTCCCAGCCCCTAAAGTTCATATCATTTTTAACTTAGTTTTTTGAGGTTTTTTTTTTGGACCAGTCCAAGGGCTTGAACTCTGGGCCTGGGCACCATCCCTGAGCTCTTCAGCTCAAGGCTATCACTCTACCATTTGAGCCACAATGCCATTTCTGATCTTCTGGTGGTTTAACTGGAGATAAGGGTCTCATGAACTTTCGTGCCCAGGCTGGCTCTGAACTTCAATCCTCAGATCTCAGCTTCCTGCATAGCTAGGATTACATGCCTGAGCTACCAGCGTCCAGCTCAATTCAGTATTTCTGTCCATAACACTCACAGGGTACATACTGCCCCAAACTGCCCTAATACAAGATTTACAATCTATCAAGTTGTACCAGTCTTAATGGGATTGCTAGTCCCAACAGGTTAGGATCTACTGTGCAGACTCCAGTAAATCTCAAGTACATACTATAGTGCCTGGTCACTACATCTTTAGTCAGTTCTGAGAGATACTTTATACAGTGTTGGTCCAACTCATTCACAGTATTTACTAAAAGTAACTACTTCATGTGATACTACTACATGTGAGGTCCCTTCTAGCCAAATCATTTAGTTTTTCGAAGGTATGAACTAAACTCTCAAAGAGCAGTGAAGGCTAGGACTCACCATAATGCCCACTTTATTGATTAAGATGAGGCCATGGTAATTTTTTCAGGGCTGGCTCAAACCACAATCCTCCCAATCTCTGCTTCCTAAGGCCTGGACACTATGCCCAACAAGAAAATGTGATGTGTGTGTGTGGGTGGGGGTCTGGGGGTTTGCACTCAGGATTTGGACACTGTCCCTGAGCTTTTGTGCTCAAAGTTAACTCTCTACCATTTGAGCCACAGCTTCACTTCTGATATTTTTAGTGGTTAACAACAGGAGATAAAAATCTCATGGACTTTCCTGTCCACACTGGCTTAGAACCATGATTCATATATATCAGCCTCCTGAATAACTAGGATTATAGTTATAAGTCACTGGTACCCAGGCAAACACAAAAATTTAAGAGTGGAGAAGCCAAGTGCCAGTGGCTCACATCTGTAAACTTATTTATTTAGGGGGCAAAGATCTAAGGATCTTGGTACAAAGCCAGAAGAAGCAAGAAAGACCCTGAGACTCTCATATCCAATTAACCACCAAAGAATTGTGGCTGTGGCTCAGGTGGTAAAGTATAAGCCTTGAGTGGAAAAAGCTAAGAGGCAGGATCCAGACCCTGAGTTCAAGCTCTAGTACCAGCACAAAACTAAATAAACCAAAACCCCCACAGAAACAGTAAGGCTGAGACATGAGACAGACTTAGTTTATGGAGGGCACTGGGACCAACAGCAGGAATATCATGCATAGGAGGAACTGAATCATAACTGCAGTAAATAGTTTGGTGCTTACCTTAGTGCCCCTCACTCCCCACCCAGCTGCTGGAACCAATGGCACTGGTGGCTCTCAGCTGATTGCCACTTCTAGGCTTGCCCTCCAAGAGAAATGTTTCAAAAATGTCACTCTACTAGTGAACTGCTAGGGAGCAGAAGACAGTACATGGAGATTCAAACTTTGTCAACTGTTCTAAGAAGCTGATCTAGCTCCAGAGTTCCTTGTAGGACTGATGAAGGCTTTTGTTACAGCTGCAGTACCGTTCATCTTCTCCCTCTGCCTCAATCCTGCTTTCCTTAAGCCTTCTCAGGTGTTGCAAGAAGTTGGTTGGGGAATAAACTACATACAAATCTCTATCTTAAGTATGTTTCACGTAGAACCTGAATAATAACAGAAATAGGTGACACTGCAGGTGAAAATGTCCAGGAGAAATTTGAGATAAATTCCAAGAAAAAGTTGAGTCAAAACAGATTCAGAGGAAGGTACTGGTGACCCATGCCTGTAATCCAAGCTGCTCTGGAAGCCAAGATAAGAGGATTACAGTTCAAAGTCAGGCTAGGCAGAAAAGTCTGAGAGATTCTTATCTCTAATTAATCACCCTAAAGTCAGAAGTAGAGCTGTGGCTCAAAGTGGAAAAGCACTGGGTTTGAGCAAAAAAGCTCAGACAGCACCCAGGCCCTGAGTTCAAGCTCCCAGATTATGCCAAAATAAAATTAAAAAGAGAAATATTCAGGCAGGATTGATCTATAGAGAGCTAATAACTGAAACCGTGAAGAAAGAAGAAAAGGAAAGTCAAGGTATGAACTTTAGTAAATGCTGATATGTAGTATGCCAGATGTGAAAGGACTCAAGGGCGAGGTGGGGGGGTGGGTGGAATTTAGAGCAGCATTTCTGAAAAGTCGAAATTGAAAAGTCGAAAGTTCCTCCAAAAAAAGTTAAGGAGACATAATGAATGCTTATCTTGTTAATTGAGCTGGGTGCCAGATGCTCACACCTGCAATTCTAGCAACTGGAGAAGATAAGATCTCAGGGTCTAGGTTTTGAAGCCAGCAGAGCAGCAAAGTCCAAGATACTCTTATCTTCAATTAACTGCCCCCCAAAAGCCAGAAGTATGTCTTGTTTAGCCCTGAGCTAAACAAGGCCTTAAGTTCAAGCCCCAGGACTGGCGGGCACATGCACATGCATACAGACACACAAGAAAGAGAGGGAGTGTAATTATAACATTAGCAACATCACATTACTCTGAATGCCAATAAATAAGCTCTTCTTAGAAATGACATCCTAAAGTAAATAATGAAGCACACAAACAGGTGTTATTGAGCTTCTAGTCTTGGCTGTAGTATACCAAAAGAATTTACCTTTTGTAAATAGAAGGCATTTACCTCCAGCTTCTATGCCCACCACAGCTATGAAATACTTTTCAATGACTCATTGACTTCCCTGTTTTCTTCTGGGTGTGGCTGGGGATCCCTACATTACATCTGCCCCAAGTTCTCCTGCTCAACCTTGCAATTCAAGGCTAAAGTGAAAAGCATTGAAGACTTCCCAATAGCCAGTGTGGCTATATTTCCTGCAGAGATCAGAAAACCTGTTGGAGTTCCAAAAGTCAGCACTAATTTCAAATCTGATCAGCATCTCTCCAAGTCCCAGTTACCATACAGCTGAATAAAATATTTTTTCACAAATTTAATGCCAGCATGTCTGTGTTTGCAAACTTTGAAAATGCATGTTGTGTGGTTTACTGCACTGGAAAAGGTGCCAACAGAGTTTCAAAGGAAGGGAAGTGTATAACTGTTTCCTTTCAAATGCATTTTCCAATGGGATCCATTCAGGGAAAAGGCTGGAACTAACTAAAACATTATTAAAAACTGCTATGGAAAGAGACAGGGAGATGGAAAAAGATAAACCTTAAAAAGCAAAATACATAATCAAGAGTGAGAGTCACACAAGCAGTAAGAAAGATTTAGACAGAGAGAAAGGTTGGATAAGGGAATGGGGTGAGATGGAGTTTTGTCTGGCAGTTACTATTCGTGGTTTCATATTGCTGCAGATCAATCGATCAGGACTGCAATGCTGCTGGCCCAGTGGCACAAGGCAACCACAGAGTTGGCTTCAAGTTCAACACTTTCGAACTGCTGACCTTCAGTTTTCAAACCAAAAATATTCCTTGGGAAACAGTAATACCAAGTTGAGTCCAACCAGTCAAGCAAAAAACAGACTACTAACCTGAAGTAACACTCTATTCCGTTACATCAGGCACCAACCCTTTGCTGGCATCAACCAGGAAGTCTGCAAACCTGAAGCCACACCCTACCAAACTACCTCCAGGTTCTGACTCAACCAAGCAGGCAATGATAACCAGAAATGCTGTAACAAGTGGAATGGTATTTTCAACGTTTGCCTAACCAGAACCTACTCAAGAGGGAAAGCCAGTCCTTGAACAGAGCCAGAGATACTGCAATTCCATCTGAGGTCACCCATGAAGGACTCCAGTGGAATCTGCATGCCATGTTTAGGACCAGGTTTGGCACTACCTCAGAAAACCATTACATTTCTAGACAAAAAACTAACAGTTTGTAGGAAGCATTGTTTTTGTCTGTTTGGTCTTTGCTACATTCATCCAAGCTAGAATGATGCCAAATTTTATGACCTAAAGGTACCATGGAGAGTAAAAGATGAGCTATTAGTAAATTCATAAGTAATATATAAATATTAAAACAAAACTACTCACTTTATAAATTAATGTTAATTTTTAAAAAATCACTAACAATGATTATCTATTTTCTGAGCAAACCAGACTAGTCACCCTAACTCAAAGCCATAATAGCTTTTCTTTTCCTTGAGTTGGTATTATAAACTCCTAGGCTCAGAAAAATCATTTTTTAAAAAAGGCAACACAGAACTGCTTCTAATCAGTGCCAAAACACTTTCTTTTTGAGGTCCTCCAATGAAGAGGTAAACAAATCAATTAAGTTAACTGCAAAAACTAACAAGAAAGATTGAGCTGACAATTGGGATTCTGGAACTGAAAATTACAGGCAGTGGTTTCAGGAGAAAGGGAGAATGTGTCACAGATGGGGCTAGTGAGCCTGATTCAGTCTCCCAGTGCTAGGCCCTGATGCCTCAGCCAGCATCAAACAGCAGGGCGGGCAGACCTTGGTGTGAGTTTGCTGAGTTCCAGGACATCATTCTTGAGGGTGTAATAACCATGGGCTGTAGCACACATGTTGAGGGATGAGGGGAAAAAAATAAACAGAGAGACAAAAGAATGAGGATGCACTGCCAATTTCAATTGTGCAGCTTTTATTTTTAAATGCTTATCAAGCTGAGAGAGAGAGCAGAGTTCTTGGAAAACAAAGTTTCCTTTTTTCCAATGCCAGCGTAAAGCACCCTCAAGGACGGGCACTGCACAGACTGTAACAACAAGGAACGTGGCTCTGCATCCTCCCAGCAACACAATTGGCCATGGGTCCCAGGCTGCTCTGATTTCAGCTCGGCTGAAAACTTGAAATAACAGGCCCACTGCCTCTGTTAAAAAGTGATCTTTTTACATTTTTATTAATCTCCAAACTGGCTGTGTTAGAATTATAGCCCATTACACACCAACTCTCTTCACTAATAAAATAAATTTGTAAAAGGCCTAATTACTACTTTTACTGAACTACACTGCTTAGGGATCAAGTACAGGAAGCTGAGAGCTTAAACAATTGTCAGCCAGGGGATGATGAGAAGAGGCTGGGGGAGGACCTATGGCCACTGGCAGGAAAGAACACAAGGTCCAGAGACAAGCCTCAGAGCACATGCCCCAAAAGAAACAAAAGGGCACTAACCCTGTTTCTGTTCTGAACAGCTCCATGAGGATCCATGCCATCGTGGCATGTTGGGAGGCCTGTCACGAGTTATACAGGCCTATGCTGCCCACGCCCCAGCTCAGCAGAAAAAGAGAAGTGCAATCCAAGACAGATGGATCTGGCCCTGACTCTCAGCAGAGGGCCTGGAGAGTGACCAGTAAGAAAACAAACAACCCATCTTCCCACCTATCTTGCTAACACTAGGCTCGGGCCACAGAGAGAAACAGCAACAAAAGCAGGCAACTGCATGAGGGCTATGAAGGTGAGGTGCACTGCAACAACTGCACCACATCCAACACTGATGACAAAGCTGAAAATGTTACCATCAGGGCTGGGGTTGAGAAGTCCAAGTTAGAAACCAGCAGTCAACTGTGACATACTCATTTATAATAACAGGTATATGGGGGCAGGGAGTTTGGCCTAGTGGTAGAGTGCTTGCCTTGCATGCACGAAGACCCGGGTTCAATTCCTCCAGTACCACATACATAGAAAAAAGCCAGAAGTGGTGCTGAGGCTCAAGGGGTAGAGCTCTAGCCTTGAGAAAGCCCAAGGACAGTGCTCAGGTCCTGAGCTCAAGCCCAGGACTGGCAAAATAAATAAATAAATAAATAAATAAATAAATAAATAAATAAAAATAAAAAATAACAGGTATATGCTAAATGAATCACTCCACTGGCAAAATAAATAAATAAATAAATAAATAAATAAATAAATAAAAATAAAAAATAACAGGTATATGCTAAATGAATCACTCCAAATCTTAACTGACCATACAGAATCTTACTAGACAAACCCTACCTATCTCTTAGACTTTAAATGTTATTTTCCCTCCAGGGAGCATGAAATCAATCATTGCCAAAGTCTCTTGGTTGCAAAGAAATCTGTTAAAGCCTACAGTAGGTGAGTTAAACCTGTAGTGGATATTCCTTTTGGAGATGACCACACCAGAACACAGTAGTTGACTGAAGAAGAGGGGTCTACAAACACTCACTGGGTGTCACACACGTGCCCTGAAAAGTGAGGAATGCTCTCAACAGAAAAAGCACCCCAGCAAATGCTGTGATACCAAAGCCACAACTCCATCAGTCCCTGGAGCCTCTCAAACTAAGCTGCCAGCTAGGGAGCTAACACTAGTTTTGGATGAAACACAGCTCTGGTAGAGTAATTAATTTTTTTCTTAACTAGGATTACATTAATTTTCAAGGACTAATGGAGTCCAGCTGTAATGAGAAGAGCGGCTGCTGATGCACAAAGGCACTTGTGCGTACATTATAAACGCATGTGTGCGCGCATGCGCGCGCGCGCGCGCGCACACACACACACACACACACACACACACACACAGACTTATAAAAAGGATCCACTATAACAGGATATTTTTAGTTTCTACAATGGTGCACTAAAAATACAGCCCCGGCTGATACATCATGGCAGAACTATTCTTTCCCTGTCCCTTCAGGAACAGTTTAAAACATTTATTTTTGTTTCCTTTTGCAATGGTCAGAGTAGAGAGAGAAAATAGCAACTCATTGATAAGAGGAAACGAGAGAGACATGAAAAATTGAAAACTACCTAAAAACTCATGGAGAGGTTTATTTTATTAGTTCTTAATAAATATCTTGCAGATTTCCTCAGGAAATACACCAGATCACATGTAAAATAGTTTGATACTGATGTCAACTGCATCAACATATGAAGTCTATTAGGGTGAAGCCGCAGCAGGGTGATCAGCGTGCTGAAAAACTCCACAGTACTCGTGGGGAGGGGGAAATCTCACGGCCTTCCAAATTCTTCGAGAGGTAAAAAAGTCAGCCAAGACGCAGAGAGAGAGAAAGAGAGAAAAAAAAAGATCCCACATCCTGCTTTCAGCTGCCAGCAATGTGAAGTGCCCAGAGATTAATTCTACGTCTGGCCTGGAAATGTGACTTTAAAGCATGAGGGAGGGGAGTGGAGGGGGGGGGGGAGTAAAGAGAAAAGAGGAAAGAGAAGGGCAGGCTAACTGAGGCTGGCAGTAGGCCACCAACCCCCTCCCAAGCCATGTTTCAATGTAGACAGAAGTAAACCCCAACAGACAGCAGCGCCTCAGCCTGCCAGGGTCTTACACCAGCTGCAGCGCATCTCGCTTTCTCCACTCAGCCCCAAGTGCAGATGTTCCCTACAGCATCACTTCCGCTACACTCTCTTTTTAAAGAAATAGCGCACATATTGCAAACATTTCCACCCATTCCCAAGACAGTTCTGAGTCTTCAGTGGCCTCAACTAAGGTCAAAACTGATGGCAGGTACTATCACTATGGTTAAAATGTCTTCTCCAGTCGCCTTTCTGAGAAAGCATCCTGGGCTAATAGGTAATTAAAAGGAATTTCCCTATAAATTTGGCTTTCTTTTCTTTTCAGAGTGAGAATGAGGTCCCCTCAGTTTGGGGATAAGAAAAGAAGGGAATACATACTCAGGATTTGAATTCTGACTTCTCAAAGCAACCTACTGCAGTAACCATCTCCAAGGGATCCTTTATCATCATGGATGTCAAAGAACTAAAAAATTATAGCCCCAACACATTAACATTTTGCTAAAGATAAGAACTTGTGAATTTCTTATTGGTCTAAACTCATTTTATATATTCCCACAACCTAGTAAATCAATCATTATTGACTGAAAATTTAAAGTCAGTCTTGAACACTGTTGAAGATCTGCTAAAATCTCCTGTCTTCTGGGATATATAGTCCAGCTGAGAAATCTTACTTTATGAGGATAGAATAACTACATTTGCAAGAATATTATTAGTGACTGTTCTCTAGTTAGTCTATCAAGTTGTTACTTTAGAATTAGAAAAGAATTACAAGTATCAACACTGTCAAAAGAAAACATGACAACTAGCATATCCTCAAAACCAGAGTGGCTTCTAAAAGTCAAGTTCAAGACAGAAAACAGAATTTATCCTTAATGAAGAAAAATATTGTGATGAAATGTTTCAACAACACTTATTAAATGCCTTCTATGCAAGTATTAGATATAGAAACAGGTTTAGAGGTGGTTCAGAAGTTCCCATGGTACAGTAAATAAAAAGCCCAATCATCTGGCTTTACCTAAATATTTGTCATTGTAATTTTTTTTTTTTAAAGTTTCTTTCACTGGGCCGGGAGTTTGGCCTAGTGGTAGAGTGCCTGCCTAGCATGCACGAAGACCCAGGTTCGATTCCTCGGTACCACATACATAAAAAAAGCCAAAAGTGGTGTGGTGGCTCAGGGTAGAACACTAGCCTTGAGGAAAGTCCAAATACAGTGCTCAGGCCCTGAACTCAAGCCCAGGACTGGCAAAAAAAAAAAAGTTTCTTGGGGCTGGGAGTTTGGCCTAGTGGTTAAAGTGCTTGCCTAGCATGCATGAAAACCCAGGTTCGATTCCTCGGTACCACATACATAGAAAAAAGCCGGAAGTGGTGCTGAGGCTCAAGTGGTAGAGCTCTAGCCTTGAGAAAGTCCAAGGACAGTGCTCAGGCCCTGAGCCCAAGCCCAGGACTGGCAAAAAAAAAAAAAGTTTCTTTCACTAAAGTATTGTGACCATTACAAAAACTTTTAAAATCCTGATTTTTTAATTCATATATGTATGTGTATTGTTTTACAAAAGCAGAATCAATTGCAAAGTTCATAACATGAGGTCACATGGCATTCAGAGTAAGGAAAGATCTCATTTTTTTGGCAGTTAATCCCACTCTTTTCTTCCAAAACTCAACCAGACCAGAAAATGGAAAAGTCACAACCCAACTCTCTACAACAGGCAAAACACATCTGTCCTATCCCTATATCTTTCTCCAAGTTCCACAGAACACCGAAATTTCAAAAAACACCACCCTCTCCTTATCCTCCTGCACAAATAGGTCAAAACAGCCAATTGCTCCAGCTCACTAAACACTCAGCAGAAATGCTGCTCTCAACATACCTTCCATTGTGCTTCCATTTTTATTTTCTTTCTTTTTTTTTGAGCTCTTTGGCTCTACCCTTTGAGCCACAGCACCACGTCCTCATTGTGCTTTCAAAGACAATAATAAAGCAATGAAAAGGGTCCTCTCTAGACAGTGGCTCACGCCTGTAATACTAGCTAATCAGGAGGCCTAGATCTGAGGATCACAGTTCAAAGCCAGCCTAGGCACTGAAGAATGTGAGACTCTTATCTCTAATTAATCACAAGAAAAGGAGATGTAGGGCTGTGGCTCAGGGGTAGGTTGGTAGCCTTAGCTGCAGAACTCAGGGACAGTGCCCAGGCCCATAGTTCAAGCCCCATGACCCAGAAAGAAAGAAAAGAAGGGGGGAGGGGCCTTTTCATTGGGAGGAAACTATGGGAAACACCTCTACACGCATGTTAGACTAAGTATGACTCCATGAGGTGATGCCACATGAGGCTCAGGAGCATAGCCTAATACTGCCTTATTATTGTTCAACTCTAAAAACAGCTCAATCCAAAAAACCTTGAAATAGAGAGGTACATCTCATATTCTGTTACAACATATATTCATCAACGAAAAATAGGATAACCACAAAAGAAAACCATTTTCTTTCCTCCCCTTTCATTACTCATATCAACTGAAAAAAAAGTTACCCAACAAAAGATGCTACAATTCTCTCTAGCTGACAGAAATGAAAATACATTTGTGGAATGTGGTGGTACATGTCAACAATATTAAAGCAAACAAAAATTTTCATATATAAAGATATTCATTACAAAGCTAGGCATGAAGACTCACATCTGTAATCCCAGCACTTTGAAGGCTGGGCTTACAAGAGGATCTCAAATTTGAAGACAGCAGGGGCTACATAGTGAGACTGTCTCAAAAAAGGGGGGGGGCGGTATTTTATAGAAAGTGAAAATAGTACAACCAACCCTGTTAAAAACTGTTAACTGTTCATACATAATATAGAAAGGAATGTCATTGTTAGGTAGTTGGTTTACACATGATTTCTACTTATCTCTTTTATACTCTAAACATAAACAGGATAGAGTTGTTTAATAAAGCGATAGTAGAAATATGAGAGATGAGCACAGGAGAAATTAAAAGACTATTTATGAGAGTGGAAAATGGACAGTGTAAAAGTTGGAAGATTTAGGAGACCAAAAGAGATAGAATTTAGGCAGTGCTACCAGGCACAGTTGTTCACTACTGTAATCCTCCTAGCTACTCAGGAGGCTGAAATCTGAGGATCGAGGTTCAAATTCAGCCTGGGCACTAAAGTCCATGAGACTCTTATGGCGCCAATTAACTACCAGAACACTGGAATCGGTGCTATGGCTCAAGGTGTAGGTGGTAGCCTTGAGCTGAAGAGCTCAGGGACAACGGCCAGGCCCAGATTCAAGTGTGACGACGGAAGGGAAAAAAAAAAGAACTTAGGCTTGCTCTGAAGAAATTTGCTATCCAGAACCCCAAAGATAATGTCTTAAGTATTAGTGTATTTTAATTTAATGTTGGGGTTCAAACATGCATTTGAAAATTGTATTTTCTGAAGACTCATCTTAAAAGAAAACAAGGAAGTGAATAGATACTATTCAACCTTCATTGGTCAGACTATTTTTTGACTTGAACTAAGTTAACAATGTTCACTAAGAAGTTATAACACTCCAAACATGATCCTAGATCTTCATGAGATTTCAGTGACAAGACTGGTCAAAGAAACCTATGTGCAACAAGCTTACATCACGACATAGTAGTAGTATAGAGATGTAAATAAGCACAATAAGCAATGTTGTTCAGTATCTGGGGAAAAAGTGAAAGGGATAGGAAGGAAGGAAGATGAGAAAAGTAAGAACATAGCACAGTAGTAATAAATATTTAGCATGGTTGGAAAAGGTCCTAACAGAATAAATGAAAGGAAGTGAAGTATTCACCATGCAGATAGCATATAAAATAGAGAAAACAGTGAATGCAAAAGCCCAAAGGTAGGGGAATCCCCAGAGGACCTTATCAGATGACCTGTAAGAAAGCCAGCATAGCTAAAGCAAAGTAAGTAAACTAGGAGAAGAACAGAAGTAAATGAGATCAGGGGGAAAAAAATGTAGGAGGTTAGAGGATAGGTCCACATAGGAAGGCCTTGTAAACACTGTGGTTTTTACTCAAAGTGAAATGGGAAGCCAGTGGAGACTCTGAATAGAGGAGTGACACAAGCTGACTGTGTGTGTGTGTGTGTGTGTGTGTGTGTGTGTGTGTGTGTGTGTGTGTGTGTGTGTGTGTGTGTGTGGTAGAAGGGAGACAGGAGGCTGAGGCTCTAAGAGATCATTTAGCAGTTTCAAACTTTCCTACAATAGGTATCAGATCATGTTTGCGAGGAGAGTTTCTTCAAAGGAAGAAATTTTTTTTGGGGGGGTGGTTGTACTGGGATTTGAACCTGAGGCCTCTCACTTGCTAAACAACAATGAGGAATCTTAAATAATGTGGTAACAGCTTGAGTGCACGTCCTGAGCCCGCATCTTAAAAGTAATGATTACCAAATATTTCCCTCTGTTCACTACCCTAACATGAGTTCTGGGCATCACCCTCTCTCAGGGGAGAGGTGAAAAGAGGTTTTGCAGAACAGACAGTGATAACAGGGTGACGTCACAGATGTGCCTCACAGAGTCCCCAGTGAATTTCAGCTCATTCTACAGTGATTTACTCTACCCTACCAACGCCAGCTGGAGAAGAGGAAGAAGAAAGCTGACACAGCCTGTAACTCTGACAGGCATTAGGAGATATTTTCTCCTTCCTGTCCCTTGCCAGCCCCTCTCTTCTTTCGGCCACTGATCCTTGCCTCAGAAGCCAAAGTGTGAACAGCACGTGTCCAGATTTCAGAAATTACCCAGAGTTGGAAATTCCCTGCAGCGTGTCAATTGCTGCATCTGCTGTTGGCACTTGGGCCAATGGATCACACGGGCATGTTCTGAACATAAGCTTCAAAATGGATTTTATAGCTGAAGAGAGAGGACTTAACCAAGCTAGAAAGCTCCTGTTACCCAAGCACATTCCAAAATATATGACAGATTGCCTTCTGGGAAGAAAATTGAGCCATGCAAGTAACCAAACAGCTCTATGATATATAAAGATGAATAGCAGCAGTTTAGAACAAAAGCACAGAGTACCCTAACTAATGGAAAGGGCTTTAATGGGCCATCTGGGTTCACCAGATATGCAATGTAATGTGACTAAAACAAGCAACCTTTTCTATATCTCTGACTCACACTCTTCTGGCAATAATGGTTCCTATCATTCCGACTGCAATTTCTTTCCTCTTCTCCTTTTCTTTACCTTATATCTCTATCCAATTAGCTTCAGTATTCTATACATTGAAAACCTCTGGGAAATTTTTTGAAACAGGTGCTCAATATTACCATCTGCCATGATACAAATGGACAGGAGCTAGAAGAGGAAGACCAACCTAATATGCCTTGGCCATCCTAATTACACTTTATCATTGATCACCAGCAAAATGGAAGAAACAAAAGCTTCAGTGTGATGATAAAAGTTAGAAAGAATAGTAAAATTCTCAGTAGTCACACGGTAGGAAGACTAAATATCTAGATTCACTTTTCCAAAGGCACAACTACAGAAAAGGTGTTTTACACTCTTTTTTTAGATGGCATGGATGAACTAGTAAAATGGAATCCTATAGA
The DNA here is from genome assembly GCF_031878675.1 of Megascapheus bottae. Lineage (NCBI taxonomy): Eukaryota > Metazoa > Chordata > Mammalia > Rodentia > Geomyidae > Megascapheus > Megascapheus bottae. The sequence continues at coordinate 26,960,753 of NC_143525.1, read as the reverse complement.
CAACGAATGAGTAAAAGGAAGTATAGCAATTCAAATAGCCTTTATCTTCAGAAAACTTGCTACCTTATGAATTTGAACTTTGGTTTCCAAGGTTTTATGGATATATGCAACATTAGGGGGAAGTCCAAGATGCTTGCCACAGAATTGGGATTCCACAAGGCTTATGTCCAAACCACCCCGTTTCAAATGATTGTCTCTAAAATAACCATGTATAATATATTTCAAGGAAACAAAAGCTAAGCTCACAAATATGTTCATGGAACAAGAAAACAAAGCCAGAGCAGATAACAAAAACAATCTGGAAATGATAAATTTATAATTAAAGTTTACAACTCAAAGGGGCATATTTAATAATAGATTAAATATAGTTAAGAGAAGATTCAATAAACTGGAGAGAGCTAAAGATATGACCTAAAATGCAGAAAAGTGTCAGAAAAGTAAAACAGACATTTAAGCAACATCAAAAACAAAGGACATGCCAGGCACTGGTGGCTCATACCTGTAATCCTAGCTACTCTCAGGAGGTTGAGATGTGAGAACCAAGGTCAATGCCAGCCTGGTCAGGGAAGTCTATGAGACTCTTTTTTTTCTCCATATATTTTTTATTGTAATTAATAGAAGGGTTACATGATAATTGCCAGATAGAAGGTGCATTAATTCACATACATTGATACCCTTTCACATGTCTTGGTCCCAATTACCCTATCCCCACCGTCTATGAGACTCTTATCTCCAAAATACAACTCAGGAAAAGTCAAAAGTGGTACTGTGGTTCAAGTGGTGGAACACTACCCTTGAGCAAAAAAAGAAGCTCAGGGACAACACCTAGACTCTGAATTCAGGCTCCAGAACTGACACACACAAAAAATAAACAAGAAACAAAAACAAATTATGTCTAATCAGAGACACAGAGGAAAAAAGAAAGTATAGGGAGAAGTGATATTTGAAAAGTAAACACTAAGAATTTTCCAAAACTGACGAAAAAAACCCAGACACGTGTAGCTCAATAATTACCCTATATGAAAAAAATAAATTCAAACCTTAGACAAATCACTAAAACTGCAGAACATCAAAGTTAAAAAAAATCAAAAAACCAAAAACTGGAAAGCATCCAGAGAGAGAAGATAGATTACTTTTAAAGGAAAACAATTAGAGGTACAGACAGCTGCCCTTACTCAGCAACAGTGGAAGTCCAAATACAGTCAAATAACATGAATGGGCTGGCTGGGAGGTGTGGGGAACTCACAAACCTACAATTCCATTATTAGTAAATATAGTCTTTAGGGGGAAAAGGGTAAAATAAAGCTTTTCAGATAAACATAAGACAGAAAAGTTTGTCATCAAGAGAATTTCACAAACTGGGTGCTTGTGGCTCATATCTATAACCCTAGCTTCTCAGAAAGCTGAGTTCTGAGGACTGCTATTCCAGGACATTATGGGCAGACAAATCTGTTTGACTCCTATCTCCAATAAACCATCCCAAACCTGGAAATGAAGCTATGCTTTAAGAGGATGTCTTAAGCAAAAGAAAAAAGAAAAAAAGAAAAAAACAACAACCCCTCCGCCCCCCCCTCAAAAAACAAGCAAGAGTGTAAAGCACTGATTTTTTTTTTTTTTTTTGCCAGTCCTGGGCTTGAGTTCAGGGCTTGAGCACTGTCCTTGGACTTTCCTCAAGGCTAGTGTTCTACCCTGAGCCACTCTACCACTAGGCCAAACTCCCGGCCCCCAAAGCACTGATTTTAAGCAACAGTATCAGAACATAGACACACACATACCTTCCCTAAATAAATAAAAAAGAATATGCCTTAAGTATAACGAAAGCAACAAGGGGCTGGGAATGTGACCTAGAGGTAGAGTGCTTTCCTAGCATGCATGAAATTCTGGGGTTGATTCCTTAGTACCACATATACAGAAAAAGTCAGAAGTGGCGCTATGACTCAAATGGTAGAGTACTAGCCTTGAGCAAAAGAAGCTCAGGGACAGTGCCCAGGCCCTGAGTTAAAGCTCCAGGATTGAAAAAAAAAAGAAAAAGCACTAGTTAAGAACAATCTGAAATGCAAAAAAAAAAAAAAAAGAAAAAAAGTAACTAAATACATAAATCTACATAAACCCTTACTTTCAAAATAATGACAATGATACCAAACTAATTAAAAAGTAAAAATTTGTCTTAAGCGAGGTATGAGGAATGGTAGGCGATACATGCCTATAATGTAAGCAGGGAAGGCAGGCGTAAGGATGGGGATAGGGGTGGGTCAGGTGGTGGGTCTCCCTATCAGTAGTAGCCAGGCACTTCTGGCACATTTTTGTAATCCTAATTGCAGGGGAAGCAGAAATCAGAAGGATCAAGGTTTGAGGCAAGCCCAGCCAAAAACTGTGAGAGTTCATTACAATAGCTAGATGTAGTGGTCTAGATCTGTCATCTTAGCTATGTGGGAAGCATAAATAGGAGCACGGAGGACATATAACAAATAACAAAAGCAAAAAGGTGCAGTGTTGTGTGATACTCAAGTGATAAAGAGATTGGCAAGGGAGTTCAAAGCTCTAAGATCATACCTTAGTATTATCCCCCCACCACCAAAAAAAAGTCATTCATTAGAGAAGCAGAAATTAAGACTCAAATGAAAAAGCATTGCACACGACTCCACTAGAATAATTAAAATAAAAGCACAAATAATAAATATTCACCAGGATACAAAAAAAGTGAAACTCTCACACTGCTGGCAAATGTGGTGTAACCACTTCGGAAACAGTTTAGCAATTTCTTATAAAATGTGTGTGTGGAGGTAGGGGGGGTCCTTAAACTCAGGCTTAATTTCATTCAGTTTTTTTGCTCACATGTGGCACTCTATCACTTAAGTTACACCTCTAGATCGGCATTTTGCTGGTTAATTGGAAATGGCCTCTGACTTTTTTTTTTTTTTTTTTGCCAGTCCTGGGCTTGAGCTCAGGGCCTGAGCACTGTCCTTGGACTTTCTCAAGGCTAGAGCTCTACCACTTGAGCCTCAGCACCACTTCCGGCTTTTTGCTATGTATGTGGTACCGAGGAATCGAACCCGGGTCTTCATGCATGCTAGGCAAGCACTTTAACCACTAGGCCAAACTCCCGGCCCAGGCCTCTGACTTTTTTAACCAGGCTGGCTACAACCCTCATCTTTTAGGTCTCAGCGGCCTACAAAGCTGGAATTATAGGTATGTGACACCAGTGCCTGGCTCTTATGAAATTAAGCATACACTGACCCTATGATCAAGCAAATCTACAACTAGCACTAGCCTTAAGAAAAAAAGCTCTAAAACAGTGCCTAGTCCTGAGTTCAAACCCCAGGATTAGCACAAAAACAATCAAAAATTTTTTTTAAAGTCAACATGTTGAAAATCAACTATACAACTTGTAGGTGAGGATGGGAAGGAAAAAATGATACAAGGGAAGAGCTGACACTATCCAAAAAGAAATGTACTCTTTCTTTTACTTATATAACTAAAATCCCTCTGTATATCACCTACATAATAACAATAAAAATTATTTAAAAAACAAACAATTTTAAAAGTACTTGAGTTGGGTATTGGTGGCACACCTATAATCCTACCTACTCAGGAGGCTGAGATCTGAAGATCCCAGTTCAAAGCCAACTTGGGCAGCAAAGTCTGTGAGATTCTTTTTTTTTTTGCCAGTCCTGGGCTTGAGCTCAGGGCCTGAGCACTGTCCTTGGACTTTTTCTCAAGGCTAGAGCTCTACCACTTGAGCCTCAGCACCACTTCCGGCTTTTTTCTATGTATGTGGTACGAGGAATCGAACCTGGGTCTTCATGCATGCTAGGCAAGCACTTTAACCACTAGGCCAAACTCCCGGCCCCGTCTGTGAGATTCTTATCTCCACCTAACCACCAGAAAACTGGAGGTGGAGTTGTGGCTCAAAGTGGTAGAGCACTAGCCTTGAGCACGATAGTTCAGGGACAGCATCCAGGCCCTGAGTTCAAGCCCACAACCAATGAAAAAAAAAAAACAAAAAAACCAACTTGAGCTGGTGGCCCACACCTGTCAACCTAGCTGAGAGGTGAGGAGTATGGGTCAAAGCCAGTCCTGGTAGAAAAGCTTCTCTAATTAACAAGCAAAAAGCTTGGCCCAAGTGACAGAATACCAGCCTTAAACAAAAAAGGTAAGGGACAGTGCCCAGGCCCTGAGTTCAAGCACAGAACAAGCACCAAAATAAATTTTAAAAATAAGTAATATACATTATATATGTAGCATAATTAGCATAATTCCAAGAGAAAGTTAACACTTTTTGATGAACTGATCATGAATAATTTTCTCTATATATGCAATACCAAACATGAACCACAGAAGGACTTAATTTGCTCAAACCAGCTTATTACACATGCCCCTTGCCTCTGAGTCCCCATCCCCTTAGGAGAATTCTGATTTCCTCCAGCATTCTCACTTTTATTTCTGATCCTCTTCTATTCAAAGAACTGAGTCATTGGATTACTTTTTCTCACCAAAGAATAGCAGAGTACTCAGATTAGGAGAAAAATTCTTGTACTGTCTAGCTGTCCAGAGACATTTTTATATCTTCTGATGAAAAAGGCTGAATACTTGAGACCTGGGTGTATTTTACTAGCTATATAATCTTGCTTAAGTGATGTAACTTTTCTGATACTATTCTTATTTATGAAGTAAGACGTCAAATATCTGTCCAGTCTGTCTAAGGAATAACAGGAAAATAAAATGAAAACGTGAATACAGTAACTGTATATAACATGTATTATCACAATTGTATCATATCTCTGAAAATTACAATTATTTCACATATTTAACACTTAGTGAGTATCTGGCCTGTGGCTTCTGTACAGCTCTCAATACCGTGAAGACAGACATTTATAATTTACTCCTCAGGAAAGATTTCTTCTTTTTTTTTTTTCCCCCCCAGTCCTGGGGCTTGAACTCTGAGTCTGGGTGCTGTCTCCGTGCTTTTGTGCTCAAGGCTACCATATGAGCCACAGCTCTACATTTGGCTTTTTGTGATTAATTTGAGATAAGGTTCTTTTGGATTTTCCTGCCTGGGCTGGCTTCAAATGGTGATCCTCAGATCTCAGCCTTTTGAGTAACTAGGATTACAGGTAAAGAAAAGTTTCTTTTAAAAGCATGGAAAAGATAAGTGAAAATCCTGCTGCCAAAATTCTCATAAACATCTCTACTTCAGAGTTAAGTCATCTGGATAGAAAAATAAATCAAATTGAGAAGCAAAAAAATGGCAACAGAGGCGGGCGTGGTGGCTCACGCCTGTAATCCTAGCTACTCAGGAGACTGAGATCTGAGGATCACCATTCAAAGCCAGCCCAGCCTGGGCAAGAAAGACCTCAAAGCCAGCCAGGGCACAAAAGACCGGGCACAAAAGACCATGAGATTCTTATCTCTAACCACTAGAAAACCAGAAATGGTGATGTGACTCAAGAGGTAGGGTGGTCCCCTTGAGCTGAAGAGCTCAGGGACAATGCCTAGGCCCAGGAACAGCCTGGAGCTGAAGAGCTCTGGGACAGTGCCCAGGTCCAAAGTTTAAGCCCCACAACTGACAAAAAAAAAATGGCAACAGGTATAGTTCGCACTAACCATTGGACAATGGGATATTACATTACACACCAAACTGACCATAGACACCAAGACATATTATCTTGAGGCAAAAAAAAATTATTCCTTCAGCTGATATACTTTTATGCTAATTTGATTGTTATAACTGGGTCTTCTTTATCTTTTTACAACTGTTTCTTCTTTCTCAACCTAAAACGTAATAGGTGATTCTTAGAATTCAGAGTTGGAAAGATAAGTAGATCCCCCCTTCACATGTTCTTTATTTTTATTTATTTTCTCTTTTGCAAGGAACTGTACCGCTAGATCCACAGTTAAACTGCTAAAAGAAGAAGCCTGTACTAAATAACTGACTGATAGTTACTGATAGTTAGACACAGAGTACAAAGTTTAAGAATGTATCCTTAGCTGGGCTCACAGCTGTAATCCTAGCTATTCAAGAGGCTGAGATCTGAGGATTGTGGTTCAAAGCCAACCCAGGCAGGAAAATCCATGAAACTCTTATCTCCAATCTACTACTCAGAAAAAGCCAGAAGTGGCACTGTGGCTCAAATGGTAGAGTGCCAGCCTTGTGCACAAAGAGGCTCAGGGACAGTGCCTATGCCCTAAGTTCAAGCCCCTAGACTAGCAAAAGAAAGAAAAAAAGAATGTAGCTTTCTCTGGCTTGCTTTCCAAAGTCTAACCTAGTCTGACCTTTGACTATTTTTCACAAAATTTGCTAGTCACACTGGCCTTCTCCCTATTAATTTATTCTTACCTTAAGAGTCCTGAAACTGCAAGTCAGGTAGCACTGCTTACCTAGAGCAATCTACTAGTAGATCCTTGAGGATAAAGAGCCCAGTAACTTCTAGCACTCCAGACATAGGAATGAGAGGGAGAGTTTACACAGCGAAACTCAAGCCTAACTCCTCATGAAGGTGGATTTCCTGTACAACTATTCTGAAATGCAGAGGATTAAGCATTTTATACACTTTGATTCAGTAAGACAAAGTCAGATATGAATCAATACAGGGGGAAAACTGCTTTTCCTAAAATTTCCAAGGTTGAATGCTACAAGCCAAATTCTGGTTGTGAAGTAAACTTCTCAATTAGTATCAACATGCATATCTAACAGTGAGTTAAAAGCTCTGTAAGTCCTATATAAATGGCTATAGTTTTCCATCTCTCTGAAGGTACACAGATGGCATTCTCTCCTGTACTTCAGCGCTACTGACACTATAAAAACAGGTGTAAGTCAAGCAAGGTGGCACATCTGTAATCCTTGCACTCAGGAGATAGATAACCAGTTCAAGGCCAGCCCAGGCTACACAGCAAGACACTGCCTTGCAAAAGACAAAAATTAAAAAACAACATCAAGCATAAATGATCACGAAAGAAAAGCCAGTCTCCCTCTACCTTAATTCTGGCTCCCAAAAGTTCTCTCAAAGCAAGCAATATCAGTAGTACACAATGAAGTGTCTCTTGGGTGCCCTCTTGCTGCTATCAGGGCTTTTCAGCAAAGCTGAAATGGAAACATTCTATGAACCTGGTAGAACAGGAAAAAGAAGAGGCCAGGGCAAGAAAAGGGAAGTTATTCCAGCAGTGGCCAACGAGTAACATCCAATGATTTATAGGAAATATAATCCAATAATAGAGTAAAATAAAACAGTGTGTGCCTGAAATGGTTTTGATTCCAAATATTATAAAACACGTTTTTAAAGAAGACGAAGAGGGGAGAACGAAAGGAAGAGAAGAAGGGCAGGGGTGAGGCAGGCTGGTCAGGCTGGAATAAATTGGGCACAGATGGGGTATGCAAAGGGGTTTCAGTGATGCCCTACCATAAATGTTGCTTCAATTATTCATGTTCAAGAACTTAGATTTGTTTCCTTAAATTACAGAATTTTTAAAAAATTAAAATTCTTTGAGTGCTTGTGGTAGAGATCAACAGTTCACCCTCTCCTCAAATCAGCTAATCAGATGACTACCGCACTATTAAATACTGAGGCATGTGGAGAAAGCCTTTTCTCCCTTCAGGCTCAGAATGACACTGAGAGATTACCAATTGTGACATCACTCTGGGAACCACCTATCTCACCACTAGTTTGGATATAGGCCAGGTAAGGGACACAGCTTTCTTAGAGCTATGACCTTCGTCATCCATGCATTCAACAATACTACATGCCTAATAAATACCAGGCACTATGCCAGGGCTCTCAAACATCCCTTATCCAATCCCTCAAATGTATTTGTCTCCAACCACCTCACGTAAAGTATTAAGAGTCTAGACTCCCTGTAGTCTCACTAAAGTAAGATTTTGCATAAGGGCCACATGATAGGAAGAAATAAAAATCTTCCCACAGTCCTATCCCCGTGAGTTTTAAGGTAATGGTTAAATATGACGGAGAGCTCACATATATTCCCGCCATGGGTGAGAAGAGGGGGCTAAATCTTGATGGCAGAGAGGTCAATTTAACCTCCCAGCTTTCACCTTCAGGGGAAAAGCCTAACCTAGAAAAAAAATGTCATTCCCCACTGTCTCAGCTTTCCTCCATTTTGTCTTCTGCAGCATCCAAAGCTTTTAAACAGCTCCATATCCACGAAGAAAACATACCTGAAAAATAATCACCCTGAAGTGTTAATGATAGTAAGATTTCTACCCTGGGCTTCTAATATTGTGAAAAGAAGGTTGCTATTACAAAGGCAGCTTTGGAGCACAAAAATGAATGATTCATGATCAGAGGCATAAGCAAAGGACATGCTTTTTTAAGTAAGGGCTTTTCTGTTGTTCTCCAAATCATACTTTTGACCCCACATCTTGGGGAAGACTCAGGAACAGATTGAGAGGATCTGGACTGCTTTGTGGGCCACAAGATCACTTCTGCTTCAGGATGGAATGCTCTCCTCCACAGAGTCCAGGAACTGACATACATAAACACCCACCCAGAAGGACACATCCAAGACAGAATGGAAAGAAAAATGATGGCCCAGATGTTCTATAACTTGCAGTGACTGCCAAATCACCACAGACCCCAAGCACCTGGGAGGGCCAGGCATCATCAGACCTTGTGCTTCCTGGTTTCAGACAGCCAGGGACCTGTGGCTGGGTGGCGACTCTGACAGCATGCAGACTGGAGGAAAGAAACCTTTAGAAGGGCACCAGCTGACGGCACTTGGGGGCTGAACATGCAGGGCTGATTTATCACTTCCTTACTCATAAAAATGTGATTCAAACTGCTGCTGATTAGTGAAGGATTTAAATCTTTACCCTCTCCCCAACCCTCTTCCCTCTCCACCCCCAGCACAGATGCAGCTACTCAGCCACAACACCCCCTTCTTGCCACTGTCCGTGCAAGCACAGCACAGGGGCCCAGAGAAGATGACTCATGTGCTGGGAAATGGAAAAGTGCATCTTCCCACCAACCAGCCCTGCTGAGTGCTCTGCTCACCCCTCTCCCAATGGCAGCCCACACAGTGGGGTCTGGACAGCCGCCTCAGCTGCACACCGGGTACTTGGCAGCACATCCACAGAGCTCTGTGTCCTAGCTGAGTGTTATATCCTGTGGCCTGGGCTGTTTTTCCCCAAACTACCCTTGAGCCTGCGACCAATCACCCCAGCTCAGGCTCCTCTTGTGTCGCAGAGGTGAGAGTTGGATCACCGTCAGTAATGAGGAGTCACAAGGACAGACTTTTATATGTCATTCCTGGCTAAAGGGTATTTGTTAAAACGAACCATGTAAAAAATACCTGGCTTCAAATGGAACCATATATTTCCCTCTTTCTTTGTACTTACTCTACTTCCACTTTTATATATTTTTTAAGCTGTACTTAACAGCTACAAGAAAATTCACTGGTGGCCTATGAAAAGTCCAAGGTGCTAGAGGCATGGTTTAGCAGTAGAGTATCAGCCTAGCAAACTAGAAAACTTGAGTTCAAACGCCAGCACCAACACACAAAAAAATACAAAATAACATAACAACAACAACAAAACCCCAAAAAATGAATTTTTTTGCCAGTCCTGGGGCTTGAACTCAGTCAGGGTTTGAGCACTGTCCTTGAATACTTTTTGCTCAAGGTTAGTACTCTGCCACTTGAGCCACAGCACCATTTTCAGCTTTCTTTCTTTCTTTCTTTCTTTCTTTCTTTCTTTCTTTCTTTCTTTCTTTCTTTCTTTCTTTTTTTGCCAGTTCTGGGCTTGAGCTCAGGGCCTGAGCACTGTCCTTGAACTTTCTCAAGGCTACAGCTCTACCACTTGAACCACTTCCAGCTTTTTTTTTTCTATGTATGTGGTACCGAGGAATTGAACCTGGGTCTTCTTGCATGCTAGGCAAGCACTCACCACTAGGCCAAACTCTCAGCCCCATTTTCAGCTTTTTCTATGTATGTGGTACTGAGGAATTGAACCCAGGCATTCATGCATGTTAGGTGAACACTCTACCACTAGGCCACACTCCTGGCCCCAAAACAAAATTTTTATTTTACTTTTTTTTAAAAAAGGCAGTCTAGAAATGACCAAGGTATTCCTTTCTATGGACAAAATCTGCCAAAAACAGATGCTTCATAGGCAGAGGCCTTTACCTTCACATCTACAAAAACCATAGGTCTTTTGATGTTAATAATGTGTTGTAACTTTATCATAGGCTGCTAATTCAAAAGTGGTTATTTCATGGGCCAGGAGTTTGGCCCAGTAGTTTGGTAGAGTGCTTGCCGAGCATGCATGAAGACCTGGGTTCGATTCCTTGGTACCACATACATAGAAAAAAGCAGGAAGTGGTGCTGAGGCTCAAGTGGTAGAGCTCTAGCCTTGAGAAAGTCCAAGGACAGTGCTCAGGCCCTGAGCTCAAGCCCAGGACTGGCAAAAAAAAAAAAAAAAGTGGTTATTTCAGTAGAAGGGGAAAAAATGAGTAAAAGGGAAGATCTGGAGACCCTACTTCCAGACTCCAGTAATGTTCCTTCTTGGTAGCAGACTCTTTTTCTTTCAGCTTCACAGCCTCAACAAGAAACATACATTGTTTTCTCCTTCTTGAAAATCAGCACTGTCCCACAGAAACCCCATTCCTCCTCACAGCCTCATAATTAATAGTCCTAAGAATAATCAGGCAAGTTCAAAAAGGCTCCTAAGCCTCTGCATTTTTTCCTTCTCTTGGAATTCTAAATACTATAGTAGGCAGATTGAGAAGAGGTGGTCCTCTAGGATTCAAAAGTGACTGAAAGCCCAAGTAGCTAAGAGCCTACCTATACAAATCCTTGGAGGAATCCTGTTTCCAGGGAAAATGCAGTACATCCATTCAACATGGAAGAAATTTCTCACCACTAAAAGTTCAGCATTACTCCCTCCCCCAAGTACAAACAAAAAGAGAAATAAACTTCAGGGTTAGAGAAAGCTCCAAGAAAAGGTATAATAATAGTCAGTAGTAATCAACCCAGAAATATCAGATCTGAGACTAGTGTGAAGGTTCACATTTAAAATTCTAGCTACTTGGGGCCGGGAGTTTTGCCTAGTGGTAGAGTGCTTGCCTAGCATGCACAAAGGCCCGGGTTCGACTCCACGGCACCACATACATAGAAAAAAGCCGGAAGTGGCACTGAGGCTTAAGTGGTAGAGCCACTGTCCAAGGACAGTGCTCAGGCCCTGAGCTCAAGCTCAGGACTGGCAAAAAAAAAAAAATTCTAGCTACTTGGGAGACTGAAATTTGGAAGATCACAATTTAAGGCAGGCTACACAGAAAACTCCCTAGACTATCTCCAAAATGACCAGCAAAATGCAGGGAGGTATAGCTCAAGTGGTAGAATACCAGCCAATCAAGCTAAGTAAATGAAGTAAATGCAAGGCTGAGTTCAAACCATAGCTCATAGGCCCACAAACAAAACAACCAAAAAAAAAAAAAAAAAACCCTCTGCCAATATGCCCTCCTTCTGTTCTCCTCCAACTCCGCTACCCTATCAAATACATACACATTCTGTCTTTGTCTCTCTGTCTCTCTGTGTCTCTGTCTCTCTCTCTGTGTCTCTGTCTCTCTGTCACGCTCTCTCTCTCTCTCTCTCTCTCTCTCACACACACACACACACACACACACACACACACACACACACACACACACACACACACAGTGTTCAAGAAAGGATTTCAGAATGCATGCCAGTACACTAGCCAAATTCTGAGCCTGGTGGGTTTTTTTTGCTTCCAGATTTGAGTCACCAAAGCTCATCAATTCTCCGTTCTTATTCTTTGGCAGACTCCCACAAGGGATATCCCATAGGGAGCTAGACTTTTCCATATTGAACAAACAGGGTACATGAGTCCAGAAACAGCCATTCCCAGTCTTTGCCAAGTGTATGGTCTCTGCAGTGAAACATTTCAGCAATGCCTCTCCCTAGGGAGAGGCTCTAGTTCTGTAGCTTCCAAGAAGACTTGATACTGCCTTTAGCATGGCCAGATGTGCGAATTTATCTCCTGGTTTGCAAATGAAGCTCTATAACCACGATTTCTTCCTTCCACCCTACCCAAGCACTTGATGGTCTTACGGATTTTTAGAGTCAGTGGCAGGGAGGGTAGTGTATGTTTGTGGCACAGAGGAGATGATATGGTACAGAAGCTAGACTGATCTCTTTCTAGATGAAATAACTAGATGGTCCTTACCTTTCAACTGTGAGTTATGTACTGCAAACATGTTGATGGTCATAAGCTGCAGCATACGGGTACTTCCAATAGGAGATGGGCTATGCTGCAGCAATACCTGGAACTCCTTGAGAACCTTCTCAGCCACTGCAGGGAATGTCTCCATCCTGCAGATACAGGGAGCCTATTAGTGAAGAACATTCCCAAGAGTACAGTAACTATCTACATACTCATCCCCCATATGTAAACAACTAATGCCGAGGACACTTCTTTCTTACTTTCATAAACCTTCCTGGTATTATACCATTTTGTATAGATTTAAGAAAAACAAAGTGTTCAGGGTTCAGAGATGAAAACAATTCAATTCTTGGGATAAGCACTATGTGTTATTATTATGCTTTGGTATTCTATTTCCTAACCCTGGCACTAACTAGATTCAAGATGACAAGTTTCTCATTAAAAGTTTTTTTATAATAGTAAAGAAATTCCCTTTAAGCTAGAACACTTCCTTAGCTCTCAAACTCTGATATTAAAACTACATTCTAAGCTGTGCTGGGTATGGTGTTATATGCCTGTAATCCCCGCTATGCAAGAGGCATAGATAGAAGGATCATAGTCTAAGTCTAATCCTAGGCAAACATAATACTTTATCTAGAAATAACAAAAGCAAGAAAAGGGCTAGGGGTTGGAAGTCAAATCAAAATATAACAGCAAATGCATATATAGTCTAGGATTCTTCCCATTCCTGTGTATTTTTATAAGAAACAGACACTAAATGAACAAGTAGGAGGCTGTTCATATGGTGTGTTGAGGGGTGACTAGGGTAAATCTAATAGTTATATTGCCCCTTTTTTCCTCTTAAAAATTAAAGCATTACCTTTTTTTTTTTTTTTTGGTAAGTTGTGGGGCTTGAACTCTGGCCCTGGGTGTTGTCTCTGAGCTCTACAAAAACATTACTTTTCTTTTGGGATATAGTTGTTTTTTTTGTTTTTGTTTTTGTTTTTTGCCAGTCCTGGGCTTGAGCTCAGGGCCTGAGCACTGTCCTTGGATTTTCTCAAGGCCAGAGCTCTACCCCTTGAGCCTCAGCACCATTTCCAGCTTTTTCCTATGTATGTGGTACCAAGGAATTGAACCCAGGTCTTTGTGCATGCTAGACAGGCACTCTACCACTAGGCCAAACTCCCGGCCCCGGGATATAGTTTTTTTTGTTTTTGTTTTTTACCAGTCCTAGAGCTTGAACTCTGGACCTAGGTGCTGTCCCTGGGCTCCTTTTGCCCAAGGCTAGCACTCTACCACTTGAGCCACAATGCTATTTCTGGCCCTTCCTACCTACCTATCTACCTACCTACCTTCCTACCTTCCTTCCTTCCTTCTTCCCTCCCTCCCTCTTTCTTTTCTTTTCTTTTCCTCCCTTCCTCCCTCCCTCCCTCCCTTCCTTTCTTTGTCATAGGATTTGAAGTCTGGGCCTAGGCACTGTCCCTGAGCTCTTCAGCTCAAGGCTACTGCCCTACTCTTTGGGCCACAGTGCGATTTCCCCTTTTCTCATGATTAACTGGAGATAAGAGTCACACTGTCTTTAGTGCTCCAGCTGGCTTTGAAACACAATCCTCAGATCTCAGCTTCCTGAGTAGCTAGGATAACTAGCTACCACACCCAGCTAAAACCAACCTTGTGTGTGTGTGTGTGTGTGTGTGTGTGTGTGCGTGCGTGCGTGCACCAGTCTTGGAACTTTAACCCAGGCCTAAACACTGTCCTTGGGCTTTCTCAAGGCTAGAGCTGTACCACCTGAGCCACAGCACCACTTCCAGCTTTTTCTATGTATGTGATACAGAGGAATAGAAGTCTTCGTACATGCCAGGCAGGATTATAGGCATAAGCCACCAGTGCCTGGCTTGCACTGTATTTTCATAGCTATTAAAATTTCTGAGAGCAGATTAAAAAAAAAGAATGGTTGAGGGTATGGTTTGAGTGGTAGAACACCTAGCCCTGAGTTCAAATCCCAGGACTGACAACAAAAGAGAAAAAGAAAAAGAAAAGGAAAGAATACTATAGTCTATAAAAGAATCCCATGAAACTACTGAGATTCTTAATGATTCACTTCAAGAAATCAGTTATAAGAACTTGCATGATAGTATACACCTGCAATCTCAGAACTTGAGTTTGAAGTAGGAGGATCCCAAGTTAGACTAGTCTAGGTTACTAGTGAGACCTTGTGTTAAAAAGGAAAGGAAAAGGAAAAAGTAGGGCATGGAAGGGGAGGAGAAACTATGACAGCTCTGCTGTGGTCTTCTTAGATGTTATCAAACTAACTACTCCACCTAAAGATCCCAAATTTCCTCTTCATGATTCTCAAGACCTAGGGCCCCAATCATTTGTTTCTGCCTTTCCTGTACTAGTGTTCTTTTCCCTTTTACAAGCCTCTACTCATCAGGGTCTGTATGTTTTCAGGCCTGTGGAAATATAATGCCCTGGCCAACTGCCACTCCCAATACAGGAAGAGCCTGTAATGGAGGGAGGCAGAAATCCAGCTAGTGACCTAGGGCTCCTAAGGAGAGGTCATTCAAACCACTGCTTGCCAAATGTGGCCACTGGATCCTAAACAGTGGTGCATGCCTGAAGCTCCTTTGGCAACAAGAACAAACCACAGTTGAAGTCCTCTGAAATAAAAAGCAAACTGAAAATTGGTGAGTGAGAGAGAAACCAGGCACACGGGCCTTAGAGTCATGCTAACAATTCGTGGTCAGCAAAGTATCTTTTATCCACCCTCACCTCCCCCACCCCCAATCAAGGAAAACTGCTGTGGTACACTGAGGGATAGGGTAGGGTGGGAAGAGCATTACCCTGGATTAATAAATGGCTGCTGGAAAGCCACAGGGAAGGATTTTTCTCCAAAGACACAAAACAATCTCAAGTTGTAGAAAAAGGTGCTGCTAGTTTCCACCCCTACTTTGGCCTTTTCTGGATGAACAATAACTACTACAGATTAGGAAACCCTAAACACTGAATCGAATCTTGGCAATTTTCATTCCTTGCCCTTGGATGGCAACTTCTATTGCTGAGCCCTCGGGTGCCCCAGAAGTCATGCCACAGCTATGGGTCAATTACAGTTTACATTCCAGTTCCCTTCTCTACTGAGCTGTCCTCATTTTCATTGGCATAAAACCTGCCATGCATTTGCTTTTTTCCCCCACAGGCCATTTCAAGTGCCTCCCCAAAACAAAACAAGACAAACTTTTTCCCCCTCTAAAAAGTCTCTGAGACGCCAAAACTTTTGGTAAATTTGGAATGGCATAGATTGATACGTTTGGGGCTGGACTGGATCCATTTTTCCCCCATGGGTTATAACAAAGGTTTCATTTTAAATCCTGACACTGTGCAGTACTTTCTCTGGTTGGAGGTGGGAAGGGGGCCTAGCACGTTTCATTACGAGAAGAGCAGAGTTCACACTGCTTGAAATTCAGCCACACTGGGCAAGTTTCAGAGCCATGTGTCTCCGTGTTGAAAGGTAGGAAAGAGCCAGCACAGAACAACAGGACAGAAGTGTCACGTGGAACAGTCTTGCTTCGAAGCCGAGTCTGAGGAAGCCTCTTCCCTGGGGTAGGAATTGAAACAAATCCATTAATACTCCTTGGGTCCGACTATAGTCTCATATGAAACCAGGACAAATAGCCATAATGTTAATTTTTTTTAAGTCTCCCTTTGTCTCTGACCAGCACAAAAATGATAAAAATAAATACAAAAAGAAAAACACAAGTAGGTAAGATATAAGCAGAAGATGGATCTACTAAGATAAAACCAGTTTTGTTAAGCAATAGTAGAGGGAAACACAGATAAGTCTCGTCAGGGATCAATAATGAGGCTTCTGGTTCTCAGTTTTGGAACCCAAATCCTTTCATTTTTACCACAAACTACCTTACCTGCCTTTGTCTTTAAAAATAAACTTTGCTCATATTACAAAGAGAAAATTATACTAACAATGGCAAGTTAAAAAAAAACCACAGGTAAAAGACATAAGTATGAGTATATAAATGCAGTTAAAAGATCTCAAAGAAGCTGAGCACAGAGGCTCACGCCTGTAAACCTAGCTACTCAGGAGGCTGAGATCTGAGGATTGTGGTTGAAAGCCAGCCTGGGCACTAAAGACCCTAAGACTCTTATCTCCAGTTAATTATTAGAAAAGGGGAAGTGGAGCTATGACTCAAGAGATAGGGCCTTAGCCTTGAGCTCAAGAGCTCAGGGAGAGCACCAGGCCCAAAGTTCAAGCCCCATGACCCCACCCACACGCACTCACACACAATAAAGGATCTCAAAGCATAAATTACTCAATGTCCCAGGTTATCTCTTTGAAAGACTCAGGGTTGAGCAGAGTTGAAAGAAGTTTTAGCCTTAATTGTTATGTTTCATAATGATTTTCTTAATATTGTTTATATAAATTATAAAATTTACACCAAGATAATTAAGAAACTGAAGGTACAACAGCAATAGAGGAGGAATTAAAGGATTAGAGACAACAATAAAAAATTAGAAACAATACATAAGGCCATACAGTATGACGCTAAATGAAAGGACCTCTAGGATATAGAAACAAAAGCCATATAATAAGTGATTGTTGTTCTTAATGTTATCTCTCATCTCTCATCTCTGTCCCTTGGTTATCTCATATTGTTACAGTATTTCACTTTGTTATCTGATATATTGGATATATGAGTATTTGGTTATTTGAAATTGGATAAGAAAGGGGAGAAAACAAGATGAGGGGTGAGGGTGGGGGGAGGGCAATGGGGACCAAGACATGAGAAAGGGTATCAATGTATGTGAAGTAATGCACCTTCTATCTGGCGAATGTAATGTAACCCTTCTATTAATTACAATAAAAATATACGAAAAGAATTAGAAAGAATGTACAAAGCAACAATAGGAAATGATAAAGATGGCACATTTGTACAATAAGCACTATTTTTTAAAGGTTTATTACACTTTGTAATCATGTGGGGAAAACAAGCATGCCTTAAAAGTAGTTTTAGAGCAATTTAATA
Organism: Megascapheus bottae; assembly: GCF_031878675.1. Lineage (NCBI taxonomy): Eukaryota > Metazoa > Chordata > Mammalia > Rodentia > Geomyidae > Megascapheus > Megascapheus bottae. Next base: position 26,943,542 of record NC_143525.1, on the reverse strand, counting down.
TGATCACTTTTTGTACATACAATGTACAAAAATATATTAAAAAGTACATACTTTAGTAAGTATGTACACATTTAAAAAGTAAGTATAGCCAGGCATGATGATAATACAAAAAGACTGAAGTACAAGACTCACAAGCTTGGGCTATACATCTTAAGATCTTATCTAAAAAAAAGGAAACAAACAAACAAACAAAAAACACCTGATATATACATGCATGTGTGTGTTCCAAAAATAGTAGGAAATAGTTATTTTTGATGTTTTTTAAATTTCCTAAATACTTTACAGGTAGCACTGTGTTGTAAGAAAGAGATTTTCTTCACAATGAATACTTAATTATTTTAAAACATGTTAATGAACAAAAACACAATGCATTTAAAAAAATTAAAAGTCCAGGGTCGGGAGTTTGGCCTAGTGGTTAAAGTGCTTGCCTAGCATACATGAAGACCTGGGTTCGATTCCTCGGTACCGCCTACATAGAAAAAAGCCGGAAGTGGTGCTGAGGCTCAAGTGGTAGAGCTCTAGCCTTGAGAAAGCCCAAGGACAGTGCTCAGGCCCTGAGCCCAAGCCCAGGACTGGCAAAAAAAAAAAAAAAAAAAAAATTAAAAGTCCAGGGGCCGGGAGTTTGGCCTAGTGATAGAGTGCTTGTCTGGCATGCACGAAAACCTGGGTTCAATTCCTCGGTCCCACATACATAGGGGGAAAAAAAAAAAAGCTAGACGTGGTGCTGAGGCTCAAGTGGTAGAGCTCTAGCCTTGAGAAAGTCCAAGGACAGTGCTCAGGCCCTGAGCTCAAGTCCAGGACAGGAAAAAAATAAAAATAAAAATAAAAAATCCAAAATAAATATACTAGTCTTTGGATTCTAAAACCCTTAAAGCTATGAAAATAGCATAACCACACAAGCAGGTTAAAAACTGAAGTAGCAACTTTAAACAAGACTAGTGGAAAGTAAAATGACTTCATTTGTCACAAATCCAGGCTGCTGACTTCCCAACCTCTCAGTGAAGGCCAAATGCAGGTCTGATCTGCCTCAGATCAGGAAAGTTATCTTCTAGGAGTCACTCACTGCCTGAGTTTTTTTCCTGAGTCTAAGAGGATTCCAACACTTTTCTTTAAAACCTCAAAAGTATGCTCATTTTCAGGCTATGCGTTTCATTCACTTAAGTGTCTATCTTATGAAGTGATCTCTAGAAACACCTTGTGTCATACCAATGGACGTTTCAAGAAACAACTCTTTCAGACAACACTGGGATCCAGACTCCACAGAGTGACTCAGCTAGTAATTAAGAGGAAAAGACCCAATCCCTGAGATGCTAAGGAACACAGCATTCTCTATAGAAACAATCAGACATCCCTATCTTTTCCTAGTAGTTTTTAAAATTGAGCAAGCTAGTACTACCTAGGTGGAATGGTAACTCCTTTATAGTAATACTTAATTTTAAAAAATAGTAGTAACCAGAATGCAAGAAAAGGAAAAGGAAAAGGAAAAAAATGATTATAGGCACCGATGAGGAAACTGAAGCCCACAGCCATCTTGACTTGTTTGCTTTGGAGAACTTGTAACTACTGATATTTATTTGGTGCTGGTCCTGGGACTTAAACTCAGGGCTTGGGCACTGTCCCTGAGCTCCTTTGCTCACCCTAAGCCACAGCTCCTCTTCCAGCTTTTTAGTAGGAGTCTTACAGCCCAGGCACTGATGGCTCACGCCTGTAATTCTAGCTACTTAGGATGCTGAGATCTGAGGATGTTGGTTCAAAGCCAGCTTGAGTAGGGAAAGGCTGTGAGATTCTTACCTCCAACTAACTACCAGGAAACTGGAAGTGGCACTGTGGCTCAAAGTGGTAGAGCACTAGCCTTGAGGAAAAAAGAATTCAGGGACAACCCAGACCCAGAGTTCAAGCCCCACAACTGAGAGGGGGGGAAAAAAAGAGTCTCATAAGACTTTCCAACCCATGCTGGCTTCCTCAGATCTCAACTTCCTGAGTAGCTAAGATTACAGGGGCTGGCCACCAGCACCCTGCAGATTCATTTTTGTTGTTATTTTAACTCTTTTTGGTATTTGATCTCATTAAAGCTGTAAACCTCTTGTTAGCCGAGGCTGACAGGAAGCATGTGGATGCAACATGGAATGCCAGTACAGAGACTATTAAGATTGGTGTGATGTCAGTTTTTCTCAAAAGGCAGGCATGACACTGAGGTATCTTCAGCTTCTCATCATTACAATCTCCTCAGTCTTAATTCATTTTCAACGCTTCCTACATTTCATATCTTCTTGATAATTAGGCAATAGTCCATGATGTTATAGGCATTCAGGGCTCACTACCCAGGTACTTAAGTCTGTGAGTCTCTTATCGCCAATTAACCACCAGAAAACCAGAAGTGGCACTGTGGCTCAAGGGGTAGAGTGGTAGCCTTGGGCTGAAGAGCTCAGGGACAGTGCCCAGGCCCAGAGTTCAAGTCCCACGACAAAACAAACAAACAAACAAACAAAAAACCTGGGTTGATTGTCTTTTTATTTTCAGAAGAGGGGTGAGAGGCATTACTAGGATTTGAACTCAGGGCATATACCTGGTTGGCAGGCATTCTAACTACTTAAACCATACCCCAGGCCTGACTGTTTTTTTTGACAATGAAACATATAGATGAATGAAAGAACCTGTAAAATAATCTGAAACACAATAAAAAAAATTAAGGAATGGAGGTGGGAGAAAAACAAAGGAGGGGTAACAATGTCCAACAAGAAATGCACTCACTACCATATATATGTAACTGTAACCCCTCTGTACATCACCCTGACAATAAAATTAAATTAAAATTTTCAGAGAAATTAGATAATCTGTACTTTTCTAAAACATCCAGTGAAAGAAATTCTCAAACATATTCACTGTGAAATTTTCTTACACCTAACCCATGCCTCCAACTGGACCACAAGCCTACTTATCTTAATAGGACCCCATTAAAAAAAAAGTATCTAGTTAATGACTCATATTTAAATGCAGCAGGGTACATGACTAATGTCTCTAAATAATATATTGATGCCTCTAAATCTCATATATACACATATACATACACACACATATTTATGTATGTATATATACACATACACGTATATATGATAGGCACACATACGCGCATACACGCATACACACACACACACACACACACACACACACACACACACACGTGTAATATCACAGACTTTCCTGCTGGGCTGGTTTTGAATAGCAATGTTTCTTGGGCTCAGTGCTTTTATTTATTTATGACATATATTTGCTATAATAAGCAATATATCCTGCAAATATACTAAACATACTATGCAGGATTTTACACATATATATGCATACATGTGTACATATACTAGAATTTGAACTTGGGGCTTTGTACCTGCTAGGCAAGCACTTAAACCATGTTTACAGCCTCTAAATAATTTTCTTTTCCTGTGCCAGTACTGGAACTTGAACTCAGAGCTGCATGTTCTCATTTGCCTTTTTTGTCCAATTCTTCCAAAATATGTGTTTAAATATGAGAATTTTTATCTGGGCATTGGGCTCATACCTGTAATCCTAGCTACTGGGGAAGCTGAAATTTGAGTATCTCAATCTAAATCATTCCCGGATACTCTTATCTCCAATTAACCACTGAAAAACTGGAAGAGAAGCTGTAGCTCAAGAGGTAGGGTGCTAGCCTTGAGCAAAAAAGCTCAATTACAGTGCCCAGGCCTTGAGTTCAAGCACCAAAATTGGGGGGGAGGGGCGGAGGAGAGAATTTTTAAAATAGGAAAATAAAGGTATAATTAACACTTAGTTCAATAAAATATCCTGAAGTAATTTGTAACTTTTTTTGACCCCAAAGGTCTCTAAGAGAGCAAGAAATAACAAAGTATATTTCTCAATGATGGGCAATTTTATACCCCCCCAAATGAACCTTTGGTCTGTCTGAAGATATTTTTAATCTTCAAATTTATGTGTGAAGAGTGCTACTGGCACATAGTTGAAGGGAGCCAGGATGCTGCTAAAGTCCTCCAATATACAGGATAGCCTCCAAAACTAGGAACTACCCAGTTGAAAATGGCAATTCTAAACAACAGAGACAGAAAGGCAAAAAAACATGCAGTGAAAAGGCAGTAAGAGTAAGGGAGAGGAAGATGAAAACAATGAGGACTAAAAAAAAGAGTATGACCTGGGAGTTTAGCTTAGTGGCAGAGTGCTTGCCTAGCATGCACGAAGACCTGGGTTCGATTCCTTGGTACCACAAAAATGGTGCTGTGGCTCAAGTGGCAGAGTGCTAGCCTTGAGGAAAAAGCCCAAGGACAGTGCTCAGGCCCTGAGTTATTTATTTGCCCCAGGACTGGCAAATAAATAAAGTATAAGATAAGGGATAAGAGCACCTTTTAATTTTTAAAAAAAAAATATCATAACAGTATTCTCTATTATTTTATTTCTGTATTATTTTATAAAACAGCAACCATTTCACAACTGCAACCTTACATTACTCACTGGTAAGTTGGCTTGTACAAACTGTGACCTACTGACATACCAGATCCTTTATCTCTAATCTTTAATAATGCATCCATTTCTTATAATTGTTCACTCATTCACACAACAAATACTAAGTGTCTATTATATATGTCATGCACCTAGCATTCATTAAAGTTATAAAAAAGCTTGCAGAAGAATTACAGTTTAAGGCTAGCCTGGGCTACAATAGCAAGTTCCAGCCTAAACTACCAATCAGGTTCAAAACAAAATACAACTCCTGCCACAGTAGAGCTTACACTAGTGGCAGCTACTAATGCATATGGTTTATTTTTCCTAAACAATTAACTTCATACTTATTACTACTGATAGAGATTCATCTCTTGCTATTTGTCTAATTCCCAAAGTCATTTCAAAATCCAAACTGCTGGGCCGGGAGTTTGGCCTAGTGGTAGAGTGCTTGCCTAGCATGCACGAAGACCTGGGTTCAATTCCTCGATACCATATACATAGAAAAAAGCTGTAAGTGGTTCTGTAGCTCAAGTGGTAGAGCTCTAACCTTGAGGAAAGCCCAAAGGACAGTGCTCAGGCCCTGAGTTCAAGCCCTAGGACTGGCAAAAAAAAAAATCCAAACTGACCTTGAAATGGCTATTACTGTCATACTTGCCCAAGCTGATGCCAAACAATACATAACAAGCATACTTTCTAGTTTAACATCCACAGGCCAGGCCAGCATTTCTTTAAGCAGGACAAAGTATTTCAGCTTCTCAAAAGAGTTAAATACAAAATATGTGGAAACTGATATAATTACTATTCCTTCCTACTAAGGAAGTCTAGCATTGCAGATAACTTTACAAATTTATGACAGAAAGTAAAAAGTAAACACTATAACTGGAGGATTTATCATCTAAAACAAATCACCTCAAAGGATAACACATTAAAAAAAAAACCTCCAACTCAGAAAGATTAAAATCCAATATAAATCTAGGTGTGGTGGTACACACCTATAATCCAAGCACTCCTGAGGCAGTAAGAAAACAAGTTCAAGACCAGTCTGGGCTCCATGGCGAGATACCAAGTCCAGAATGAAACAAATCTAACCAAAAAACCACTCTGAGGAGCACCATCATATCATCTCTTTCTCTCTTCACAATCATATAACTAGGGAAGTCCTTCCTAGAGATTCTTGGCATAAACTGGCTTTGTTGTGAAGGCATCTTCAGTCTTTAGGATAATGAATTTCATACTTGGAAGAAAAACTCTTTGAATTCTTAATAAAAACTCAAATATCTGGCAAGATCAGAGAGTCTGATCAGGTATGCTTTATGCATATGTGGACATATCAAAAGGAAATTCTCTGTAAAACTAACTGATATTAATTTTAAAACCGTGTGTGAGGAGGCCAGGAGTTTGGCCTAGTGGTAGGGTGTTTGCCTAGCATGCACAATACCTCAGTACCATATACATAGAAAAAAGATGGAAGTGGTGTTGAGCCTCAAGTGGTAGAGCTCTAGCCTTGACAAAGTCCAAGAACTGAGCTCAGGCCCTGAGCTCAAGCCCAGGACTGGTAAAAAAATATATAAATAAATAAAAAATAAAATAAAATAAAATGTGTGTGAGGAAACCCACCTCATGCCACAGAATTGAGGTATGAAGTAGTAAGGTTTTCCATATGCTACCCTCCCTAATATTATATATAGATCTATCCAATGTGGATGGCAAAAGCATAGAATAGTTTTGGTATTTACTGATGCCAGTATGGTACAGGAAACAGCTCAGAAGAAAGAGGTATAAGTCGGAAGGACATGGAACAAAGAAAATGTAGCTAAGCGCCAGTAGCTCACATCTGTAATCCTAGCTACTCAGGAGGCTGAGATCTGAGGATCATGGTTCAAAGCCAGCCATAGCACTAAGTCCATGAGACTCTTATCTCCAATTAATCACCAGAAAACCAGAGGTGGCGCTGTGGCTCAACATGACAGAGCACTAGCTTTGAGCTGAAGAGCTCAGTGTGCAGGTCTAGACTTCAAGACCCACAACTGACACAAAAAGAAGAAAAAATAATGTTCCTCTTATCTTTGAAGAAAAATTAATGAACAACTTCTTCCCAAGGAGGTCCCCTGTCAGCTGCTCTCAGGGGTGTATATCTATGGATCCCAAGGGCTCACCAGGGGCTGAGTTAAAAGGCAGAAGAAATAAGAAACCCAAGCAGACAAGAGGAGGGGGTCAGGAAAAGAATGTCTTTAAAAAGGGGTTTTAGTTAAAGTGCTAAAAGAGACAGAGAAATGGGAGAGTAATATTTCCTAAACTTCATGAGCAGTACAAGAGAATGAAGGGAAGAGAAAGAAGGTGGAGGCCCTAAGAATTCACACCCTGTGCCCTCAGTTACAAACACAGTCTAGTTGCTAACAATATTAAATTCCAAAATGACTTGTAATGTAGGAAAATAAAATAAACATCCTGCACACTTACCCAATCCGGGTAAACAGCTTCCCATGGGCATGGAGAAAACTGAGGATGAACCTTTTGTTCAGCTGCATGGGAAAAAGGGAGAGGAGAAAACAATTAAACTTTCCCCAGTTTCCTGTTACTGAACAGAGTCCCCAGTGACACAATAACCTGGCCAGGGTCTAAAGGGGTGGGCACTGGGGATGGGAACCAAATGGACATGCCCAAACTCTCACAAAAACCCAGGGCACATGCCCAACAGCTGCTGCTCAGCTGAGCCAAGACTATAACAGGCTTGGTGAGTAGACAACACCCTCTGCTGGTAGGGATGCCCCTGTGCAGGAAATGAAGCTGTGAACCAGACCCAACCGAGAAAATTATTAAGAGAGCCCACTGGCTCCCAGGAATCCAGATGCCACTCTGTTCCATAAAGGAAACTCTGACAAGGGCAGGATAGTAGTAATTTAGAAGAAATTCCTAATCTTATTCTTTGCTTTCTTTTTTTGTTTTTTCTAGTCCTCAGGCTTGAACTCTGGGCCTGGGCATTGTACCTAAGCTTCTTTTGCTCAAGAGGAGCACTCTACCACTTGCGCCACAGCACTAGATTGTCTGTGATTTAATTAGAGATGAGTCTTACGAACTTCCCTGCTCAGGCTGGCTTGGAACTGCAATCCTCAGATCTCAGCCCCTTGAGTAGCTAGGATTACAGGCATGAGCCACTGGCATGCAGTTATTTTTATTTTCCTTTTGGTCCTCCATACCTGATGTTGTCACTCATTGGCTAGCACTCTACTAACTGAATCACATCTCTAGCCCCCTTCTCCTAATCTTATTTATTAGTCATTTTCTACCAACCCAGGAAAGCAAAACTCTTCTTCAATAATTAGAGATAATAACCACTAACTAGCCCATCAAATTATACTCTACCTGCTTTTAAAACTGGAGCACAACTTTAGGTGTGAAGCATTCAAGTGTCTAAAACGCTAGGCATGAAGAAAGCTACTAGAAATGATAGCAATGGCTACTACTCAGTTCCAGCCAAATATTCTATGCTGACCTAAACTGGATTTTTTTTTTTTTTGCCAGTCCTGGGCTTGAGCTCAGGGCCTGAGCACTGTCCTTGGGCTTTCTCAAGGCCAGAGCTCTACCACTTGAGCCACAGCACCACTTCTGGCTTTTTTCTATATATGTGGTACCAAGGAATTGAACCGGGGTCTTTGTGTATGCTAGGCAAGCACTCTACCACTAGGTCAAACTCTTGGCCCCCAAAATTTGGATTCTTTACATGAAATCCTTTGAATTTTAAATATTGGCTGCTAATTTTAAATTTTTAAATAAAGAACCAAAATACAAAACAATAACAACAAAAAGCCCATTTGCCAACCATCTCTGGCCCTTGACCTACCAACTTACAATCTTGGTCCAAATTTCTTTCTTTTTTTTTTGGTGAGTCATGGGGCTTGATCTCAGCCTGGGTGCTGTCCCTGAGCTCTTCAGCTCAAGGCTACCACCCTACCCTTGAGCCAAGCCCCATTTCCCATTTTCTAGAGATTAACTGGAGATAAGAGCCTCAGGTCATCCTTTTGTGCCCCTTTTGTGTCCCACTGGCTTTGAACCTTGATTCTCAACCTCTTTGAGTAGTGTAGTGAGGATTACAGGTGTGAGCCACAGCTCCACTGGCTTAGTCCAAATTCCTTTTTTAAAAAAAAAAAATCTATTTTCAGCAGGGAGTGTGGCTTAGTGATGGAGTGCTTACCAAGCATACATGAGGCCCTGGGTTCAATTCTTCAGTTCTACATCAGCAGAAAATAAACCAAATTAATAAAAATAAAAGGAAAAAATAACATTATTAAAAGAAATCTATTTTCATCATAAATAAAGGAAAAGGGTAAAAATTCAATGTAACTCCAAAGAAAGAAGAGGCAGTTTAAAGACTAAATCTCACTATCACTTTTTCTATTTTCCTAGAAGCAACGTGCTCAGTACCTGGTAAACTAGCAGCTTTTTTCTATGTATGTGGCACCAAGGACATGCTAGGCAAGCATTCTATCACTAGGCCAAACTCCCGGCCCAAGGCCACATATTTTTATTTCAAGTTACTAGTACAAAGAACAGACCAGTATCTCTGGATAGTTTCCCAGGACCCCTGAGGTGAGGGTGGGTCCTTTTCTGGTTTATCACCCTACAGAACCGGAACACCAGTAAAACTACAGCCATTCGAAGCTGGTGGCTCCATGAAACACATTTCAACCACAAAAAGTAGAGCTGTGGGGCCGGGAGTTTGGCCTAGTGGTTAAAGTGCTTGCCTGGCATGAGCGAAGACCTGGGTTCGATTCCTTGGTACCACATACATACAAAAAAGCTGGAAGTGGTGCTGAGGCTCAAGTGGTGGAGCTCTAGCCTTGAGAAAGTCCAAGGACAGTGCTCAGGCCCTGAGCTCAAGCCCAGGACTGGCAAAAAAAAAAAAAAAAAAAAAAAAGTAGAGCTGTGACTCTAAGTGGCAGAGAGCCATCCTTGAATGACAAAGCTAAGAGACAGCACCCAGGCCCTGAAATCAAGCCCCAGTACTGGCACCAAAATAAAAAGTGAGGTCAAAAGCTAGGCACTGATGGCTCATGTCTGTAGTCGTAGCTGAGATCTGAGGATCACAGTTTGAAGCCAGTTTGGGCAGAACTCCAATGAATCACCAGGAAACTAGAAGTGGCACTGTGGCTCAAAGTGGTAGAGCGCTAGTCTTGAGCACAAAAGCTCAAGGACGTCTAGGCCCTCAAGCCCCACAACCAAACAAAAAAAAAAGTGAGGCCAAGTTGGGTGTCAGTGGGTCACACCTGTAATCTTAGCCACTAAGGAGGCTGAGTTCTCAGGATTTCAATTTGAAACCAGACCAGATTCAGCCCCATGACTGTTTTGTGTGACTAGGTGCTGTCCCTTAGCTCCACTTTGCTTGGTGGTTAACTGAAGACAGGGCCACTTATGGCCTTTTCTCCCTGGGCTGGCTTCAAATCACAATCCTTAGACCTAGCCTCCTGAGCTACTAGTATTACAGGCTAACATTACAGGTGGCATGAGCCACTAGCACTTGGGTCCATCTCTTCCATATGGAAGCTACTACAGAGAAAGTTATCAATAACTTCAACATTGAATTTGGTATATGAGCCAATTTTCTTTTATCTTTTTCTTTTTTTTGCCTTAAGTGAATTATACTGATCAGAATTACACTATTCTACATTCAAACAATGATATATGTAGCTAAAACCCTCACGATAAGGCTTATAGGGCCTGTCTAGCAAGCAAGAGGTCCTACATTAAAAACACTAGTACCACTTAAAAACAAAAGGCACATGGTATCCTTAATATGTGGCTATTAGATCCCAACAGTACAAGAGAGAGGACTCAATATTTGCGTACCCAATGCTATGGACATGGTATTGGAAACAGAAACACAACTACATAGACAAAAATCTATGACTCTATAGACATAATGTTTTATTACATAGATTAATATGTATCTATGACATACAAACCCTCAGCCTAATTTTAATTATGTTCTAAAATCTAAGTGCCAGCGATTACATATATAGATTCCTTTCTTGAATACTTGTTTGTTAAATACATCATTTGAAATATGATGTAAAAATCAACATTAATAAATTCTTTAATAAAAAAATAAACTAGCAAAAAAAATCTCAGGGTACTTCATTGAAGTATAAGTATAACCTAGTATAAGAATACTAGGTTTCCATCAGCAGAAAGAAAGATGAACTGCTGCAAAATAAATTGTAAATTGGAATGCTGATGTTAGCAACAAAACATGGGTTAGAATACAGGTCTCTGGGCCCGGAGCGAGGCTAGTGGTGGAGTGCTCATCTAGCATGCACAAAGCCCTGGGTTCAATTTCTTGGTTCCACGTACACAGAAAAGCTGGAAGTGGCACTGTGGCTCAAGGGTAGAGCTCTAGCCTTGAGCAAAAAAGTGCCCAAGGACAGTGCCCAGGCCCTGAGTTCAAGTCCCAGCACTGGAAAAAAAAATACAGGTCTCTGGGTCCACTACTAGAAGATGGTGAGAAATAGAGACTTCCTCATCAAACAGACTTGTGTTCTGCTTATGTTCTACCAACTCTGTCATGTATTTACCTGCTGTGAGACCTCAGTGAATGGATCAAACTACCCCAAGGCAGTTTTTCTCCTCTTTCCCTTCCCTTTACTCTCCTCCCCTCTCATATCTCCCTTCTTCCCTGCCCTTCTTCCTTTCTTACCCTTTTCCTTCTCCTTTCCTCCCTTCCCTTTCCTTTTTCCTTTCTATTTCCCTTCATTCCCCACTGCTCTCCCCTTCTGCTTATTCTTTATTTACTTTTTTGAGACAGGGTCTCACTAAGCTGGCCCTGACCTCAGGGTCCTCCACCTTCAGCCTCCTTAGTGCCATCTGCCCAGCCACTTACAACTTTTTTTTATAGGTATGAAATTATTTCAAATGGGAAGATAAAAATACATATATTCTCTCTATTCCTATGCTAGCTTACTTACCCTTTTCCACATCTACAACTAGTACTCATGAGTTAACCCATTCATAATTGGGAGGAATACTTTACAAAGGTAGGTGCTTCAGCAGGAATAAAAGAATGATACTAATCTACCTCACTTAAGCCTAAACCAAAGCAATCCTATCCTTATAGCAACTTTAAAACTCAAGCCAGGCACCGATGGCTCATGCCTGTAATCCCAGCTACTCAACAGGCTGAGATTCAAGGATCATAGTTCAAAGCCAGCCAGGGCAAAAAGTCCATGAGATTCCTATCTCCAATGGAACACTCAAAAACCAGAAGTGGCACTGTGGCTCAAGTGGTAGAGTGTTGCTAGCCTTGAGCACAAAGAGGCTCCAGCATAGCACCCTGAGTTCAAGCCCAACAACCACCACCAACAACAAAATAGAACTTAAACCCCGATTCCAAATACAGTTTTCCTTCTCTTAACCTCAGAAAAGAATTGGTTACATGATTTAATGCCCAGTTTGGGTGAAGGAGTAAAAAGCAGTTCAAGTTTTTCTTTACTGAATGTGGAAGAAACATATTGTTTGAAAGGAAAATGCCACCAGGAATAAAGCAGGAGCTAAGAGGTTTTGGAACATGAGAGTTCTATCTATATTTTCCTTTAGATCTACTTCCCCTTACGGTAGTAAATAAGGCCAACTTAATTTGTTATTATCTATTTAAACTATCTAGTTAAATTTTAAAAAGTGGGCTTTACCAGTTGAAATCATTTTAAGAAGAGAGGGGAGAAATAAGAGAAAGTGAAAAGAGGGAGTGGGTTGATGGGATACTTGTCTACATAACATAGAAGTGTTAAAAAGTTCCCTTTTTTTTTTTTTTGCCAGTCCTGGGCTTGAGCTCAGGGCCTGAGCACTGTCTTTGGACTTTCTCAAGGCTAGCACTTTGCCACTTGAAGCACAGCACCACTTCCAGCCTTTTTCTATGTATGTGGTACCAAGGAATCGAACCTGGGTCTTAGTGCATGCTAGGCAGGCACTCTACCACTAGGCCAAACTCCTGGCCCCAAAGTTCCCTTTCTTATATAATTAATGAATACTAACAACCCTTTTCTTTTTTTGTAAAGTAGGCCTTGCATTGTCTATTTTTGCTTTTTGGTGGTTTCTGTGGGGAGGGGGTAAGGAGGGCACAGAAATGCAGGGACAAATGGTGAACAAATGCAACAGTGGTGTTCAGTAGACACTATGTTGAAAATGAACTATACCACTATGGGTAGGAACTGTACGAAAAACTTGGAAAGACTGAAAGAAGGGATGACACTGTCCAAAAAGAAATGTACTCATTGGAGCAGGGAGAATGGCCTACTGGTAGAGTGCTCGATTAGCATGCACGAATGCAGCAATTCCTTTACTTCACATCACATACATAGAAAAAGCTGGAAGTGGGGGTTTGTGGCTGAAGTGGTAGAGCTCTACTCTACCCTTGAGAAAGCCCAAGGACAGTGCTAGGCCCTGAGTTCAAGCCCCAGGACTGGCAGAAAGAAAGAAAGAGAGAGAGGGAGGGAGGGAGGGAGGGAGGGAGGGAGGGAGGGAGGGAGAGAGGAAGGAAGGAAGGAAGGAAGGAAGGAAGGAAGGAAGGGAGGGAGGGAGGGAGGGAGGGAGGGAGGGAGGAAGGAAGGGAAGGAAGGGAAGGAAGGAAGGGACAGTTCTCATTACCTGACTTCTGAAATGGTAACCCCTCTGCATATCACCTTTAAAATAACAAAAATGTAATCCTAGCTACTCAGAAGGCTGAGATTTGAGGATCAAGGTTCAAAGCCAGCCCAGCCACAAAAGGACCTGAGATTTTTATGTCCACTTAACCTCTAGCAAATGGGAAGTGGGGCTTGGCTTAAGGATAGGATGTTAGCCTTCAGCTGAAGAGCTCAGGGACAGCGCCCACAGGTTTACAGGCTTATAATTCATTACACCTGGGATCTGGAGACCTCTTATGCCAAATTTACAGTAAGAAAAGCCTTAGTCTAAGTTTCTTCATTCTCTAACACATCACCATGGACTGGTTCCTACTTTAAAAAAAATGTTAATATATGGGGCCAGGAGTTTGGCCTAGTGGTAGAGTGCTTGCCTGGCATGCATGAAGACTGGGTTCGATTCCACAGTGCCACATACATAGAAAAAGCTGGAAGTGGTGAAGTGGTGCTGTGTCTCAAGTGGTAGGCTCTAACCTTGAGAAAAAGACAGTGCTTAGGCACAGAGTTCAAGCCCCAGGACTGGCAAGAAAAAAAAAAAACACAAAAAATGTTAATACACACATCTACCTGGTCTCACTGAGCTGGAGAAATTTGAGTCTATCTGCCTCCATACTCTCATATACTTCCTCATACACTCATATACTGTATACCAGAAACTAAAGTTGCTTCTTGAGTATAGCCATGAGAGCCAGTGTTGCAATTATTAAAATGCTATCTCCTTAGCTCAAGTCTGAAACTAATTTACTATGGACTCCTTAGGTAAATGACGCTAAAAGCGGTTGGATGGTCTCTCGATTGAAGTCTGTCAGTCATTGGCTATGAGATTATGAGTTTAAGAAGAAAAAAAAGGATTTTGGATAGCTACTTAACTATAAAATAGAATTTCAACCACGACATTACTTAATGTAGAACTGAAAGGATGAGGTAAATGCAAATAAAAGAGAAATAAATGTTTTATGTAAAGTCCTAGAAAGTATTCCTCAAAATTATTTCCACATTTTTGGTGTTTTTGTTTTATTTTTATTTTTGTACATCTACATGCTTTTTTTGTTTGTTTTGGGTTTTGGTAGGTCATGGGGCTGGAACTCAGCCTGGGTGCTGTCCCTCAAGGCTTCACTCAAGACTACCATCCTACCCCTGGGCCTGGGCCTTGTCCCTGAGCTCTTCAGCTCAAGGCTACCACCCTACCCTTTTTTTTTTTTTTGCCAGTCCTGGGCTTGAGCTCAGGGCCTGTCCTTGGACTTTCTCAAGGCTAGAGCTCTACCACTTGAGCCTCAGCACCACTTCCGGCTTTTTTCTATGTATGTGGTACCAAGGAATCGAACCCGGGTCTTCATGCATGCTAGGCAAGCACTTTAACCACTAGGCCAAACTCCCGGCCCCACCACCCTACCCTTGAGTCCAGTCCACTTCCCATTTTCTAGAAGTTAACTGGAGATAAGAGTCTCAGGTCCAGGGTTGGGGGAGGGAAATGAGGAAGAAAACATGAAAAGGGATATCAATGTTTGTGAAGTAATGCGCCTTCTATCTGGCAAATATAACTGTAAGCCTTCTATTAATTACAATAATAATAATTTTAAGAAAAAGAGTCTCAGGTCCTTTTGTGCCCAGGCTGACTTTGAACCTTGATCCTTAGATCTCAGCTTCCTGAGTAGCTAGGATTACAGGCGTGAGCCACCATGCCTGGCTATTTCTACATGTTTTATGAACTTTGAAACAAAAAAGAGGAAACAGAAATCTGTTCAGTGACAGCAATAAAACACAACAGGATGAGATTATAAAATATGCACAAATATGCACAAACTCAATCTCTGAAGTTTTTTTTTCTTTTACTTCAACATAGTTGTGTGAAAAAAACCACAATAAATCATTTCAAGAACTGTAAGAGTACTCAAGACTCATTCCAAGGTACTTTCTTTTTTTTTTGTATGTGTGGGTCATGGGGCTTGAATTTGGCCTGAGCGCTGTCCCTGAGCTCTTCAGCTCAAGGCTACCACCCTGCCCTTGAGCCAAGCCCCACTTCCCGTTTTCTAGAGGCTAACTGACATAAAAGAATCTCAGGTCCTTTTGTGGCTGGGCTGGCTTTGAACTTTGATCCTCAGATCTCAGCCTCCTGAGTAGGTAGGATTACAGGCCTGAGCCACCACACCGGGCTATATTTTTAAAGTGCATTTAAGATGCATAAACGGGCTGGGTAGGGTGCTTGTCTAGCATGCATGAAGACCCAGGTTTGATTCCTCAGTACCACATGCATAGAAAAAAGCCAGAAGTGGTGTTGAGGCTCAAGTGGTAGAGCTCTAGTCCAGGACTGGCTAATAATAATAATAATAATAATAATAATAAAGATGCATAAACTATCAACTCTTCTTAGAAAATTTATACCAACTCTGTTGTATACACCAAACAAAACAACTTCATTGTTTTAAAAAGAGAATTCTTGGCCGGGAGTTTGGCCTAGTGGTTAAAGTGCTTGCCTAGCATGCATGAAGACCCGGGTTTGATTCCTCGGTACCACATATAGAAAAAAAAAAAGCCGGAAGTGGTGCTGAGGCTCAAGTGGTAGAGCTCTAGCCTTGAGAAAGTCCAAGGACAGTGCTCAGGCCCTGAGCTCAAGCCCAGGACTGGCAAAAAAATAAATAAATAAAATAAAAAAATAAATAAATAAAAAGAGAATTCTTGGCCAGGAGTTTGGCCTAGTGGTAGAGTGCTTGCCTAGCACGCACAAAGACACAGGTTCGATTCCTTGGTACCACATGCACAGAAAAAAGCTGGAAGTGGTGCTGAGGCTCACGTGGTAGAGCTCTAACCTTGAGAAAGTCCAAGGACAGTTCTCAAGCCTTGAGCTAAAGCCCAGGACTGGCAAAAATAAATAAATAAATAAAGAGAATTCTTAGCCAGGTACAGCGGCTCATTCCTGTAACCCTAGCTACTCAAGAGGCTGAGATCTGAGGATCTTGGTTCAAAGCCAGCCTGGGTGCTAAAGCCCATGAGACTCTTTATCTCCAATTAACCACCAGAACGCTGGAAGTAGAGTTGTGGCTCAAGTGGTAGAGTGGTAGTCTTGAGCTGAAGAGGTCAGGGACAGTGCCCAGATCTAGAGTTCAAGCCCCAAGACCCAAGACTGGGTGGGGGGGGGGAGGCAGGCAGACAGACAGACAGACAGAGACAGAGAGAGAATTCTTTCTTAGATATGAGATGACATAGGCAAAGACCATATCTAAAGTATCTGCTGTTTGGGACTCAAAGCATTGGTAGAGCACCTCCTTAGCAAGCACAAGGCTCTGAGTTCAAACACTAGTACCTTGAGAAAAGAAAGGTCTGGGAGTTTGGCCTAGTGGTTAAATTGCTTGCCTAGCATGCACAAAGACCTGGGTTCAATTCCTTGGTACCACATAAATAGAAAAAAGCCAGAAGTGGTGCTGAGGCTCAAGTGGTACAGCTCTAGCCTTGAGAAAGTCCGCTCAAGCCCAGGACTGGCAAAAAAAAAAAAAAAGAAAGAAAGAAAAGAAAGTGTGAAAACTGTAACTCCTGCAGGTAAAATGTCCATCTATCCATCTCTGAAAGCCCTAGATTACAGGATAGCAGAGGATGTGAGTGTACTGGTAACTTGCACTTAACATTCTTCATTCCTGTGTTCCAGGCCAACAAGACAGGTGCTTCATGCCAAGAAACTTATAGACCAAGGAGATAAAAACAACATACCATGGCCGAGAGTTTGGCCTACTGGTAGAATGCTTGCCTAACATGAACAAAGACCCGGGTTCAATTCCTCGGTACCACATGCATAGAAAAAAAAGCTGGAAGTGGTGCTGAGGCTCAAGTGGTAGAGCTCTATCCTTGAGAAAGTCCAAGGACAGTACTCAGGCCCTGAGCTCAAGTCCAGGACAGGCAAAAAATAAAAATAAAAATAAAAATAAAAAAACATACCAGGCCAGAGTTCAAGCCTCAGAACTGGCCAAAAAAAAAAATCATACTGGCCAGCTCCTCACTTAACTTCTAAAACTTATGACAAGGCCTACTTGCTGCCACTACTTCTAGGGTAGATGATATCTAAGGGAACAATAAAGTTAGGAAGGGGGTCCTGGCACACAGAATGTGTAAACTTACCAGTAACATACCATCAGTAATGAGAAAAGTTATCTGTTAATATTTTCAGTGTTCCTTTTTCTAAGATACAGATATAGAAAAGAGAGATAACCAAGAAGCATGTCTCAAAGATCTACTGGAAAAATGAAATCAAAATGCATTTTTGGAGGAGGGTGAGGGGGGTTGGTACTTGGGGCTTAAACTATGGGCCTGGGTGATGTCCCTGAGCTTCTGAGTTTCTTTTGCTCAAGGCTAACACTTTATCACTTAACACCACCAAACACTATCTCAAGCTTAGTCTCATGGACTTTCCTGCCTGGGCCTGCTTCAAACTGCAATCCTCAGATCTCAGCCTCCTGAGATCTAGCTAGGATTACAGGTATGAACCACCAGTGTCTGGCCACAATCCACCTTAATATTCCTTACTTGACCAAAAAGCCACAACAAAGCTGAAGTACAAGAGGAATGTGAATATTCATCATCTTGACTTTCTCTATCCCTGAACTCTTCTGAACAGAATGACAGCTCAATTAGCTATAATTAAGCACAAGTACCATACACAAATACTTCACTCAGACAGATGGACCTGAGCCATGTGAATTTAGGTTTAAAGTCTGTCTTTTAAAACTACCTGTTTTGGAGCTCTAGCCTTGAAAAAGCCCAAGGACAGGGCTCAGGCCCTGAGTTCAAGGCCCAGGACTGGCAAAAAAAAAACACCTTATCAATGTGTGAGAAGTAATGCAGCCTCTATCTGGCAAATATAACTGTAACCCTTCTATACAATGAAATAAAAATAATTATAACAAACTACCCGTTCTGGGTGAACAAACGCAATCATGCTATTCAGTATATACTATATGGAAAAATGAACTGTGTAACTTATGGACAGAGATAGAAGGAGAAAACAGGGAGAAAGCAAAGAAAGAAGTGAAATTACCCAAAAAGAAAGAAAGAAATGTACTTATTACCTGACTTATAAAATGATAACCTCTCTATACAATATCTTAATGATAACAATAAAATTGTACTTTTTTTAAAACATATTCTAATTAATATATGCTTTGAAACAATGGTTTCATCCTTGCATTGTAGCTGAGTGTTGCTTTAAACAGTGTCATACAATATTAAAACAATTCACTTTCTATGGCTTCATTATCTCTCTGAATTAGATCCTGAAAACTAGAGGGGAATTAGGCTAAACATCCAATTAGCAGCAAGCACAGAAGAGCTGAGCTTGGAATACCTGGCTAGGTCTTAGGAGAGACTGGGTATTAAAAAAAAAAGGGGGGGGGGAGTCATAAATATGTGACTGTTCTGTATTTGTTTACTGCTTGCATGTCTACCAGGGAGAAGGATTAGGACAGAAAAGTATGAACAAGGACTACTTACTGATCTGATCCTAGAGCTAAAGAAAATTTCCCCTTTTCATTTGTCTACTCCTATTCCATTGGCCACACATCACCTCTTCTGAATACCCACTTCCTGGTGTTTTATTTTGCTAAACTTTCGACTTCCTTTCTAAGGAATTACACTGAGTTCTCCTTTGAATCTACCATATTTCTGAAAGCCAGATTTGGGAACTAGCGGGATGGATTTAACCATAAGCCTTTTTTTTCCAGCCCATGGTCTATCCCAGAAGTTCCCAAATCTGGCTTTCAGAATTATTGAGAGATCTTTAAACATATGATTCACAGGTCACCCATTCCAATTCTGTAGAAATGGAGGCTTGTTTTCTTTAAAAAGCTTCACTGGGTGGTATACAAGTATATGTTTTACATGAAATATGGTAGATTCAAGGGTGAATTCAAATAGAAGGGCAATGTCAAAAGTTTAGCAAAATAAAACACCAGGAAGCTAGGAAGCACTTTTACTCTTTGTTGTTGTTCCTCACATTTCTGGCTTTCTTCCTCACAGCTGAAGCTCTACCACTCTATCTATAACTCCAGTCAAACAATTTGCTAGTTATTTTGGAGATGGAGTCTCTGACTTCTTTCTGCCTAGGATGGCCTAGAACCAAGATCTTCCAAGTCTCTACCTCATAAGTAGCTATGATGACAGGTGTGAACCACTAGCATTCACTTTTTTTTTTTTTGGCGGGGGGGAGGGGAGGGGGAGCAGTGATAAAGTCTCCTTATGTTGCCCAGGTTAGTCTTATACATCTTTGCTGTCTGGGGGAAATTTTTTCATAATATGAAAATTATATGGATTTAAATTGCAACATAATAAATAAGCACACAGCCTAATGTTTGGCCTAGTGGTAGAGTGCTTGCCTAGCATGTAGGAAGACCAGGGTTCAATTCCTTGGTACCACATAAGTAGAAAAAGTCGGAAGTGGTGCTATGGCTCAAGTGGTAGACCTCTACCCTTGACAAAGCCCAAGGACAGTGCTCAGGCCCTGAGTACAAGCCCTGAGACTAGAAAAAAATAATAATAAAGGGACAGGGAGTTTGGCCTAGTGGTTAAAGTGCTTGCCTAGCATGCATGAGAATCCGGGTTCAATTCCTCGGTACCACATACATAGAAAAAAGCGGAAGTGGTGCTGAGGCTCAAGTGGTAGAGCTCTAGCCTTGAGAAATCCAAGGACAGTGCTCAGGCCCTGAGCTCAAGCCCAGGACTGGCAAAATAAATAAATAAATAATAATAATAATAAAATTTAAAAAAACAGCCACATTCATTGTTCACATGCTGTCTATCTATGGCTGCTTTCATTCTACATAGAGTTAGTTGAGTAGCTGCAGCAAAGGATAGGTCCATAACCTATAAAGCCAAGTATTTACCATCTGCCCCTTTACAGAAAAAATCTGATCTCTAGGCTAATATACCTAAAACACAGTACCACAGTTTTTCTGCTTGTCCCACACTTGAGGGCTACCACAATGTATTGGAAACAGCCATGATTCTCAAGGATTAACTAGAAAGAGGAATAATACAGAAGAGTGTTATTTAAAGGTATCCATACCCCAGGATATTTTAATACCCTCCAAACTCTCACCACCTGAGGAAGACTCCCAATTTCAGCATTTTTTCCAATGTGATAGTCCACAAGTGTATGATTCCAACTAAACAGAACCCTTCCTGCCAGCTTTTGTGCAAGCACTATCCAATCATTTGATAGCACAATACACCAAATACCCAAACTGCTGCTCTCAAAGCTTTTGAATTCAAACACTACAAAGGCTACAAAGGACTGGAAATGGACTCTTTAAATCTATTATAGGGCTAAGTGACAGGTGGGAAGAAAGCACACACAAGCCTAATAAAGACTTTACTAAGGCCAGAGTCGTCCTCCATATTTTCTAAAACATCCCTAATCAAGGGAGAATGCCAGATTAAGATTTATGAGTCCCCTAGACATAGCCGGACAATTTGTAGTGACCACCTCAACAGTACCACTGGCCTAACAGCTCAAGATTTGCAGGAACAAAAGACAGAAAGTTCAGCCAAAGGGCAACACTGTCACTGTGACTGGCTTACTTTCTGAATGACTCTGCTTTCTGACTCATCTTATCTCAGTGCCTGAGAACTCTCATGCCCATCTAACCCAAACAATAGGAAAGCTGGGACATCTTGTATCTCCACTAAAGCTCCTACTTGGAGATTAAGTAGGCAACCAGAACTCAAGCTGCTGCTGCTGCTGCTGCTGCTGCTGCTGCTGCTGCTGCTGCTGCTGCTCCTCCTCCTTCTTCTGTGGGTCATGGGGCTTGAACTCTAGGCCTGGGCCCCGTTCCTGAGCCATTCAGCTCAAGGCTACTGCCCTACCCCTTGAGCCACAGTCCCACTTCCCATTTTCTGTAGTTAATTGGAGATAAGAGTCTCAGAGTGCCCAACTGGCTTTGAACTGTGATCCTCAGATCTCAACCTACTGAATAGCTAGGATTATAGATGTGAGACACTGCACCCAGCTTCAAGCTCAACTCCTTCTTCTGAATGAATATATCAACAGAATGTTAAGATGGTAAGGTTCTTTCATTCATTCATCCAACAAAAACTTTCTGTGCATCTTCTATGTACAAAACACTTGACACAGGCCGGGAGTTTGGCCTAGTGGTAGAGTGCTTGCCTAGCATGCACGAAGACCAGGGTTCAATTCCTTGGTACCACATACATAGAAAAAAGCTGGAAGTGGTGCTGAGGCTCAAGTGGTAGAGCTCTAGCCTTGAGAAAGTCCAAGAACAGTGCTCAGGCCCTGAGCTCAAGCCCAAGACTGGCAAAAAAAAAAAAAAAAAAAAAAAAAAACTTGACACAAGCTATGAACCAGATAGAAATAATGTATGCTTTAGGTGAAACAAACAATTATAAAGTACTTTGATTAGGAAAGTATAAAATGCTATGAGTATACATGACAGGAACATCACAAAAACTCTTGGAAGAGAACTGGAGTTGAAACCTGAAGGTTGAGAAAAATTAGTCAATTGAGTTTGGAGGGGTGTAAAGGGTCTTGCTTCAATGTTATAAGCAAAGGAAAAAGCATAAGTAACAGTCCTAGGAGTGCACCCCGTAGACTGGCATGGCTGGAAGACTGATTCCTCAAGAGGGAAACTAGAGAGGTAAGCAGAACCAGGTCACTGAAATCCTTGTTAAGGAATTTCATCTTAGGGCTGGGAGTTTGGCCTAGTGGTAGAGTACTTGCCTAGCATGCACAAAGATCCGGGTTCAATTCCTCGGTACCACATACAAAGGAAAAGGCCAGAAGTGGTAGAGCTCTAGCCTTGAGAAAGTCCAAGGACAGTGCTCAAGCCCTGAGCTCAAGCCCAGGACTGGCAAAAAATAAAATTAATTAAATTAAATTTAAAAAAAAGATTAAAACGCTTTAGATACTGAAGGGTCTTCAGTAGGAAAGTAACAAAGTTGCATTTTTAAAGGTCTTTCTGGTAACTAAAAAAATGGAGGGATTTAAGGAGAAGTGGAAATGTTGAAGTCAGGAAAACCAGAGCCTATGGTTACAATCACCCTATGATAATGGAGTTAGAGAAGAAAAGGAAAGCAGTGAAAGAGATAACTAATCCATACACACAATCACAATCCTGTTCCTAAGTCCTAGTTGTTCCAGTTCAATAATACTGTAAGAGTCATTTTTGTTGTTGGGGGTTTTTTTGGTTGTTTTTTTCCCATGCCACCACTGGGGCCCAAACTCTGGGCCTTGTACTCTTTGGCTTTTCGGCTCAAGGCTGGCTCTCTACCACTTGAACCATACCTCTACTTCTGGCTTTTTGCTGGTTAAAGTACTTCAAGGACTTCCTGCCTGAGCTAGCTTCAAAACTTGATCATTATCATTAGCTCTCAGCACCTTGAGTAGTTAGGATTATAGGCATAAGCCACATGCATTAACAGTAATCTTTTTTTTTAAGCCTTAAACAAAATAAACACTGACTTCATTTTTTAGATACCATTTCAGATATCCTTATTTTACTTCCTTTCAATAATATTTTAAGTTATCTAACATATTTGACACTTAGTACACAGTAACTATTGAAAAATGTATTAAAATATAGGTTAAGCTCATATCTACTCAGGAGGCTGAGATCTGAGGATCAAGGTTCAAAGCCAGCCAGAGCAAAAAAGGACCTCAAAAAAAAAGAAAGTTGGGGGGCCAGGAGTTTGGCCTAGTGGTTAAAGTGCTTGCCCAGCATGCATGAAGACCCGGGTTCAATTCCTTGGTACCACATATATAGAAAAAGTCAGAAGTGGTGCTGAGGTTCAAGTGGTAGAGCTCTAGCCTTGAGAAAGTTCAAGAACAGTGCTCAGGCCCTGAGCTCAAGCCCAGGACTGGCAAAAAAAAAAGAAAAGAAGAAAGTTGGGGATAACACACCCCACCTATGGACAATTTGAATTTACAGTGCTGGTTTATACTTAGGAGTTAAAAGTACTCCAAAACCAGTCGCAGATGACTCACACCTGTAATCTTGGCTTCTCAGAGTGAGACTTGGAGGATCACAGTTCAAAACCAGAGCAAGAAGAAAAGTCTGAAAGACTCCATCTCCAATTAACCATCAAAAAGCAGGGCTGAGGGTTGGGAGTTTGGCTTAGTGATAGAGTGCTTGCCCAGCATGCAGGAAGACCCAGATGTGGTATATGGCTCAAGTGGTAGAGCGCTAGTCTTTAGAAAGGCCCAAGGACAGTGCTCAGGCCCTGAGTTCAAGACCTAGGACTGGCAAAGAAAAAAAAGAAAAGGCAGGGCTAGGTCTAGGAGCATAGCCTAGTAGTAGAGTGCTTGCTTAGCATGCACGAAGACCTGGGTTCAATTCCTCAGTATCACATACACAGAAAAAGGTGGAAGTGGTGCTGTGGCTCAAGTGGTGGAGCTCTAGCCTTGAGAAAGTCCAAAATCAGCACTCAGCCCTAGGGCTGACCAAAAAAAAAAAAACAGGGCTTCAGTTGTGGCTGAAGTGGCAAATGCAGCCTAAGCAAGGAAGCCAAGCTAGTGTGAGTACTCCAAGTACTCAAGTACATTTTAGACATTAAGGTCTCATGTTTTCCCAACTGAACAAAATAAGTGTTTAATATTCAACACTTATTATTAATAATAATAGTCAAACTTCTCTACAATGTTCTATGCATAGGGAAATATTCTAAGCACTTTATGTCTTAGAGCTTGAACTCTGGGCCTGGGCGTTGTCCCTGAGCTCTTCAGCTCAAAGCTAGTGCTCTACCACTTGAGCCATAGTGCCACTTCTGGTTTTCTGGTGATTAATTGGAGGTAAGTCTCATGGACTTTCGTGCCCAGGCTGGCTTTAAACTTCGATCCTCAGATCTCAGCCTTCTGAGTAGCTAGAATTACAAGCGTAAGCCACTAGGACCTGGCTCTGACACTTCTTTTTTTTTTTTTTTTTTTGCCAGTCCTGGGGCTTGAGTTCAGGGCCTAAGCACTGTCCTTGGGTTTTCTCAAGGCTAGAGCTCTACTACTTGAGCCAACACACCACTTCAGGCTTTTTCTATATATGGTACGGAGGAATCAAATCTGGGTCTTCATGCAAGCTAGGCAAGCACTCTACCACTAGGCCAAACTTCCAGACTCTCTAGCACTTTCTTTCTTTCTTTTGTTTTTTTTTTTTTGGGGGGGGGAGTCCTGGGGCTTGAGCTCAGCCTGGGTGCTGTCCCTGAGCTCTTCAGCTCAAGGCTACCGTTTACCCTTGAGCCAATCCCCACTTCCTGTTTTCTAGAGGTTAATTGGAGATAAAGAGTCTCGGGTCCTTTTGTGCCCAGGCTGGCTTTGAACCTGGATCTCAGCCTCCTGAGTAGCCAAGATTACAGGCATGAGCCACCGCACCTGGCCTAGCACTTCATTTCTAAAAACTCATTTCACTTTGCAACTATTCTACAAGGTAAGTACTTCTATTATTTTCATGTCATTGCTGAGGAAATTGAACACAGACAAGATCTAGCTCCAGAGATGGTGCTTTTCATCTTCAACAGAACCAACATAGCTATTTCAGATCTCTAAAGAACAAAAACTAGCTGGGTACAATGGTTCACACCTGTTATTCTAGCTACACAGGAGGTTGAGATCTGAGAAACATGGTTCAAAGCCATCCCCAGCACTAAAGAAAACTTGGTGCTGTGGCTCAAGGGGTAGGGAAGTGCCTTGAACTGAAGAGCTCAGGGACAATGCTCCCCACAGTTCAAGCCCCATGACCCACCAAAAAAAAAAAAAAAGACCAAAAACTAACCAAAGAAACCTCAAATACAGACAATGGCTCTAGATGTAATCACTGAGACTACCAGGCCAGCACAACTGAGTTTTACAGATAAAGGGAAATGTATACTTCGAGCCCAACTAATATTACACAAGTAGGTAGAAAAACTTAATGATTCTGTTGGCTAGTATTTTATTGAGGAGTTTTGCGTCTGTGTTCATTAGAGAAATTGGTCTGTAATTTTCTTTTTTTGTTGGGTCTTTCCCTGGTTTGGGGATGAGTGTAATATTAGCTTCATAAAATGAGTTTGGTATTGCTCCTTCTGCTTCTATTTCTCCAAAGAGTTTCAAGAGTATAGGTATTACTTCATCTTTAAACGTCTTGTAGAATTCCACAGTGAAAACATCTGGACATGGGCTCTTTTTGGTTGGCATTTCCCTGATTGCTTCCACAATTTCATTGTATGAAATTGGTTTGTTCAATTTGTTTACCTCATCACTGTTCAATGCGGGTAGCCTATATTTATTTAAGAAGTCATCCATTTCTACTAGATTTTCTTGTTTCCTTGAATATAGGCCCTGGTAGTTAGTACTTATTCATAACTAATTTTATGAAGCTAACATTACACTCATCCCCAAACCAGGGAAACACCCCCAAAAAAGAGAACACAGATGCAAAACTCCTCAATAAAATACTAGCCAACAGAATCCAGAAACAAATTTTAAAAAGTATACACTACAATCAAGTAGGCTTCATTCCACAGATGCAAGTCTGGTTTAACATTCACAAATCAATGTAATACATCATATCAACAGAGCTAAGGATAAAAATCATATGATAATTTCTCTGGACGTGGAGAAGGCATTTGACAAAATACAACATCCATTCATGTTGAAAGTACTAGAAAAAAAAAGGAATAAAAGGTACATTCCTTAAAATAATTAAAGCCATATATGGCAAACCTACAGCCAGTATTATACTAAATGATGAAGGACTGGAACCATTTACCTTAAAAAATCAGCAACTAGACAGGGATGCCCACTCTCTCTTCTCTTCAATATAGTGCTGGAACCCTTAGCCAGAGCAATAAGGCAAGAAAAGGACATCAAAGGGATCTACATAGGGAAAGAAGAAATTAAACTATCCCTATTGGCAGATGACATGATTCTCTACTTGAGTGACCCAATAAGCTCCACTCCCAAACTCCTAGAATTAATAAACCACTTTAGCAAAGTGGCAGGATACAAAATTAACCTTCAAAAGTCAGAAGTCTTCTTGTAAACCAACAATACACAAACAGAAGGCCAAATCAAGAAAATGACCCCATTTGCAATAGCCCCCAAAAGAATAAAATACTTAGGAATTAACTTAACCAAAGATGTAAAGGAATTATTTAATGAAAACTATAAAAGCCTAACAAAAGAAATGAAAGAGGACACCAGGAAATGGAAAGACATCCCATGCTCATGGGTAGGGAGAACCAATACAATGAAAATGGCCAAACTGCCAAAATTGATACACAAATTCAGTGCAATCCCCATCAAAATCCCAAAGACATTCTTTACTGAAATAGAAGATACAATCCACAGGTTCATAGGGAACAAGAAAAGACCTAGAATAGCCAAAACAATTCTAAGCAAAAAGAGCAATGCAGGTGGTATTACAATACCAGATTTCAAACTGTACTATAGAGCCACAATAACAAAAACAGCATGGTATTGGCACAAAAATAGACCAGAAGATCAATGGAAGAATACAAGATCCAGAAGTAGAACCACATAGCTATAGTCAACTTGTATTTGACAAAGGAGCCGCCAAAGATATGCAGTGGAACAAACACAGCCTATTCAATTATTGGTGCTGGCAAAACTGGGCAGCCACATGCAGAAAACTGAAAATTGACCCTCGTCTTTCGCCATGCACAAGCATTAACTCAAAATGGATCAAAGACTTCAGTGTCAGACCAGAAACCTTGAAAGTGCTACACAAAAGAGTAGGAGAGACACTGGAACTCATAGGCACAGGCAAAACGTTCCTGAACAGAATCCCAGGGTCACAATAGATTGGAGAGAGACTTGATAAATGGGACTACCTAAAAATAAAAGGTTTCTGCCAGATAAAAGCATAGCCACAAAAGTAGAGACAGCCACCAACTGGGAAAAGATACTTACCAATAATACATGAGACAAATGCTTAATACCCTAGGAAAATGCCAGCAAGACAAGTAGAAAGACAAAAGTGAAGCCAGACTCGGTGACTTATGCCTGTAATACTAGCTACTCAGGAGGCTGAGATCTGAGGATCTCAGTTCTAAGCCAGCCCAGGCACTAAAAGCTGTGAGACTCTTACCTCCAATTAACAACCAAAAAACGGGAAGTGGCGCTGTGGGTCAAGGGGAAGAGCAATAGCCTAGAGATGAAACAGTGCCCAGACTCTGAGTTCAAGCCCCAGGACCAGCCCAAACATACACACACACACACACACACACACACACACACACACACACACACACACACAAAATGTAAGTATATGTATGTGCTAACAAGAAAGGATTCTTCACAGCCCGGAAAAAATTATTTGAAACAATTTCTGCCTACCCACCTACTATACTAATACTTTCCTGAGTCTCTCAAGAAAGGAAGGAGCAAAAAGAAAAAAAAATATTAGAACCAAGGAAGAATGAGGCTTCAGTTTAAGGCACGTATGATCACTAAAATAATTTCACAAACTACTCAGCTGTGGGCACCAAAAAGCAAATAACCAGCACACAGGGAGTGCTGGCAACCTCATACACGCTTCACATTTAAACAAGGCACCAAATAAGGGAAGGATTCTGGTGCATCAACTCCTAGGAAAAGTGTTTCAAGTTAAAAATGGCTATTCAGGTTTGGATGTGAACCTCTGTATCTGCTCTTTATCAAAAGAAGCAACTCTACCTCACTGGCAACTAACAGCAGAAAAAAGAAAAGTTAGAATAAAAATGGATTACACAGTGACAACACTCTAGTATAGCCTGTTATTTACCTTGACACCAAAAACAAAGTTATACATAGAAGTTCTGGTATTACACACCTGAACTGAAGCAAGCATGTGCAAGTATAAGCAGGCCATAGCATTATTCTGTCCCTTCAACAGCCAGATTGTTCAAGATTAAAGTTAACATCATAATACTTTTGATGGAGACTCAGTTTCAACTAGTGACTAAAAGCAAGGCTGGCTTCCAAATAGATTTTTGTCAGTCTTATCTTTTTCCATACCCAAACTATCCATTTTAAAAAACAAACAACAGGGCTAGGAGTTTGGCCTAGTGATAAGAGTGCTTGCCTAGCATGCACAAAGACCCGGGTTTGATTCCTTGGTACCACATACTTAGAAAAAGCTAGAAGTGGTGCTGAGGCTCAAGTGGTAGAGTTCTATCCTTGAGAGAAAAAAATCCAAGGACAGTGCTCAGGCCCTGAGCTTACGCCCAGCACTACCAAAAAAAAAAATAAAAAACAAACAACAAAAACAACATATCACTTACTAGGTGGTTCATGCCACCTAATCCTAGCTACTCAAGAGACTGAGATCTGACAATCAAAGCCAGCCTGAGAAGGAAAATCCATGAGATTCAGGGTGTTGTCCCTGAGCTCTTCAGCAAAAAGCTACCGCCCTACCCCTTGAGCCACAGTGTCACTTCCGGTTTTCTGGTGGTTAATTGAGAGATAAATCTCAAGGACTTTAGTGCCTGGGCTGGCCTTGCCATCCTCAGATCTCAGCCTTCTGAGTAGCTAGGATTATAAGCATCAGCCCCTGGGCCAGGCTAAGAGACTCTTATCTCCAATTAACCACCAAAAAAACTGGAAGTAGAGATGTGGCTCTAAGTGGTAGAGAACTAGCCTTGAGCAAAAAAAAAAAACCCTTAAGGATAGTATCCAGGCCCTGAATTCAAGCCCCAAGACAGACAGAAGGAAGGGAGAGGGAGAGGGGAGGGTGGGGGAAGAGGGAGAGGGGAGGGAGGGAGGGAGGGAGGGAGGGGAGAGGGGAGGGAGGGAAGGAGGGAGGGAGGGAGAGGAAAAGGAAGAGGAAGGGAGACAGGGAGAGGAGGGAGGGAAGGGGGGAGGGAAGGGAAAAAGAGCAAGAGAAGGAAGGAAGGAAGGAAGGAAGGAAGGAAGGAAGGAAGGAAGGAAGGAAGGAAGGAAGGAAGGAAGGAAGGGCGGGCAAATGAAGTGCCAGTGGCTCATGCCCATAATCCTAACTCTGCAGGAGGCTGAGATCTAAGGATCACAGGTTGGATACAGCCAGACAAAGAAGTCCATGATTTTTATGTCCAATCAACTCTCCAAAAAGCTGAAGTGGAACTGTGGCTCAAGTGGTAGAGTACTAACCTTGAGCATAAAAGCTGGAGACAGCATCCAGACCCTTGAGCTTAAACCCCAAACCAGCACACACATAAAAAAAATCCCACATATCAAACACCTTTTGAACCTCTCTCATCTTTAACTTATCTCCCAAATTTCTTATTCATCATTCTCCCCTTTCCCTCTCCCCCTCCCAGTTCTGGGGCTTGAACTCAGGGCCTGGGCACTGTCTTTGGACACTTTTTGCTCAAGGTTAGTGCTCTGCCACTTGAGCCACAGCACCACTTCCAGCTTTTTCTGAATATGTGGTACCGAGGAATCAAACCCAGGGCTTTGTGCATGCTAGGCAAGCACTCTACCACTAGGCTATGCTCCAGGCCCCAAGAGAATCATTCTTTACATGGATACCAGAAAGCAAGGAGAGCATGGATGGGTATTAACTTTTTCCCAGACCATTTTTCTGTGTTCTAGCTCTGTTACTGTTACCTTTAAAAGTCTAAGAAATATTTGGGTTTAGATTTAAAGGAAGAGAAAAGAATGAAAATTATACAAGTATAAAAGCATAAGTACTGGGGGGGGGGGTACAAGTACTGGCTGGGGTACTAACATGCAGGAAGCCCTGGGTTTGATTCCTCAGTACCACATACTTAGAAAAAGCCAGAAGTGGGGCTGTGGCTCAAGTGGCAGAGTGCTAGCCTTGAGCAAAAGGTGTTCAAGGACAGTGTCCAGGCCCTGAGTTCAAGCCCCAGGACTGGCAAAAATAAATAAATACATAAATCCACAAGTATACTCAGTTTGGGAAAATTATCAAACCTGAACATACACTTTTTTTCCTGCCATACATTACACTACAATTTCTTCTGTTCTATAAAAATTCCCTATTCTGGGGCTGTCAGTTTGGCCTAGTGGTAGAGTGCTTGCCTAGCATGCACAAAGGCCCGGGTTCGATTCCTTGGTACCACATACATACAAAAAAGCCAGAGTGGTGCTGAGGCTCAAGTGGTAGAGCTCTAACCTTGAGAAAGTCCAAGGACAGTGCTCAGGCCCTGAGCTCAAGCCCAGGACTGGCAAAAAAAAAAAAAAAAAAGGCCCTATTCTACCAGCCAATACCCTTTGTTTATGTGTACCAATCCCCACCAAAATTCGAACTCTGAGATAGTAAAAATTAAGGTGATTGTGCTAAAAGTTTTTCACTCTGCCCCATATATGCTAACCCCCATCACAATTCTAATTCTGATGTGGTAAAAATTTTTTTTTTTTTTTTACCAGTCCTGGGCTTGATCTTAGGGCCTGAGCACTGTCCTTGGACTTTCTCAAGGCTAGAGCTCTACCACTTGAGCCTCAGCACCACTTCCAGCTTTTTTGTATGTATGTGGTACCAAGGAATCGAACCTGGGTCTTCGTGCATGCTAGGCAAGCACTTTAACCACTAGGCCAAACTCCCGGCCCCTGATGTGGTAAAATTTTTATGTAAAAAGTTGTAAAATGTATAGCTCTATTTGGGTGCAGAAAGCTGCAGGGGTGTTAAATACCAAATATATCCCTATTTCATAGAAGCAGAAAACAGTAACAAAGGCCGGGTGAGGTGGTTCACATCTGCAATCTTAGGTACTCAGGAAGCTGAGATCTGAGGATTTCGTTCAAAGCCAGCCTGGGCACTAACAACTAATGACCATGAGTGTCCAATTAATCACTAGAAAACCAGAAGTGGCACTATGGTTCAAGGTGTAGGGCAGTGGCCTTCAGCTGAAAACTCTGGGACAATGCCCAGGCCCAAGGGTAGGGTGGTAACTTTGAGCTGAAGGGCTCAGAGACAGCACCCAGACCCAGAGTTCAAGCCCCACAACCTATCAAAAAGATAAAGCAAGAGGATGGGGAGAAAAGAAGAACAAGACAAAGGAATTTGCTAATAGAAAAAAAAATTGGGGGTGATCATAGGGCTTGAATTCTGGGACTGGATGCTGTCTCACAGCTCTTCAGCTCAAGGCTACCGCCCTACCTCTGGGCCTGGGCCTGTCCCTGAATTCTTCAGCTCAAGGCTACTGCCCCATGACTTGAACTATAATCCCAACTCCCATTCTCAAGTGGTTAATTAGAGATAAAAATCTCTCAGACTTTAGTGCTCAGGCTGGCTTTGAACAGTTCAACATGATCCTCAGATCTCAGCCTCCTGAGTAGCTAGGATTACAGGCCCGCTATTTTTTTTTTTTGCCACTCCAGGGGCTTGAACTCAGGGCTTGAGCACTTTTCTTGGGTTTTCTCAAGGCTAGCACTCTACTACTTGAGCAACAGCACCACTTCTGGCTTTTTCTATGTATATGGTACCAAGGAATCGAACCCAGGTCTTTGTGCATGCTAGGCAAGCACTCTTACCTTTATACCAAACTCCCGGTCCCCAAACTTTGTGGGTTTTTTTTGTTTTTTTGCCATCCTGGCCCTTGAACTCAGGGCCTGAGCATTGTCCTTGGGCTTTTCCTCAAGGCTAGTGCTCTACCACTTGAGCAACAGCACCACTTCTGGCTTTTTCTATGTATGTGGTACTGAGGAATCTAATTCAGGTCTTCGTGCATGCTAGGTAAGCACTCTACCACTAGGCCAAACTCCCAGCCCAAAATTTTTAAATATTAAGAACATATTCCAGAAGGTCCACACTAACCTGAAGGGACAGCATTTTATGGTATCAAGGGCATCTATTAATAATGCCTTATTGTGCCTTCTGACATGTCACTTTTAGGTATTTTAAATGCCATACTGTTTTACAGATCTGTCCAGAACTGCAAAGGAATACCTGCCAAAAAAAATTCCTTAGAGAGAATGTCAACTGCCTCACAAAAGTTTGCTTTACAAATTAGGACTTCATATCACAAGAGATTTGTAGTGTTAAGTCAGTTCAACATTTCATTAGACAAAAGTTAAGTTTCAGCATCTTTATCAAGAAACACTCAAGAAAAATGCAAATATAGATTCTTAACCAGTTTCTCTTTCCTTGTGCTTCATACAGTCCTACTACATATACAAAGAGCAAGATCAGGACTTACTGCCAATGGTTACAACACAAAGCAGAACCTATTCCTAAGCCAAGCTGGGTTTGGCTCAGAAAGCCTCGCAGAATGATGGAAGGCATGACTTCAGGATGAGTCAACTTTAGCTAATGCATAAAATAAAACAGGGGAGAACTATTTGAAGGATTCACTTCTAAGCTTGGGCCAAATCAAAAGCCTAAATCTATTTTGTAAGGAAACCTCAGTTCTAAATGAAATATCATTGTTGTGGACCTCTGTACCATGATCTAAGGTATTCCAAAGACAGACTCTCAGCTAAGAACTTCAGAAGCAAACACTCTTTGCAGGTTTTCTCTTGTTTTGCAGTACTGGAGACTGGACCTCAGGCATACTGGGCATATGCTGTTAGCACTAAGCTATGAGCTATATCACCAGCTCTTTTTGTTGTTGCTCCTCCCTCCCCCCACCACACACTGTAGTATGCGAAATACGGTCTTGCTACATTATTATTTTCTAATCTTTTTTTTTTCTTTTCTTTTCTTTTTTCTTTTGTATTACTGGGGCTTGAACTCAAGGCCTGAGCATTGTCCTTGGGCTTTTTGTTTTTCCTCAAGGATAGCACTCTACCACTTGAGCCACAGAACCACTTCCAGCTTTTCTATGCGGTACCAAGGAATCGAACCCAGGTCTTCATGCATACTAGACAAGCACTTTACCACCAGGCCACAATCCCAACCCCCAGTCTTGCTACATGATTAAAACAGGCCTCCAACTTGTATCCTCCCACCACCATACTTGGCCTCCATAAATTTTAAACCATACCATGTTTGCTTGTATGTGGGTTTTTTTTTTTTTTTGCTTGTTTTTGTTGACCTTGGGGCTTGAACTCTGTGCCTAGGAGCTGTTCATGGGCTTCTTTAGCTCAAGGTTACCACTCTACCACTTGAGCCACAGTACCACTTCCAGTTTTTAATGACTAGTTTATTGGACATAAAGAGTCTCACAGATCTTCCTGCCTTGGCTGGCTTCAAACCATGATCCTCAGATCCCAGCCTCCAGAGTAGCCAGGATTACCTGCGTGAGACACTGGCACCCAACCCACACCATATTCTTATCTCTACTGTCCCTTCCTGTCTACACCTAAAGAACTTCTATTCTTGAAAATTAAGAACACAAAGTATCTTCTGTGACTTTCCCTGTTCATCCAGAGTCAATCGTTTTTCTCTGTATTACCTCTGTGACAGTACACCTGTTTATTAGTACACTTGTAACACTTTATTGCAAATATTTATTATCTACCCATATTCATTTCTCTTACTATACTTTACTTCTGAGAGAAGCATCTTTCTATACAAAGTGCCTAAAATAATAATTAACATACACTAGTTATAGAAACTATCTAAATGGGAATAGCTAATCAGAGATAATCAGAATCAGAGATTATCAGAGAGTACTCACTGACCTGAGAAGGGGTTTCACAACTCAATAAGCAAGTGAAGAGACAAATGTTCATATGAAACTGTGAAGCCAGGGCCAGGAGTTTGGCCTAGTGGTAGAGTGCTTGCCTAGCATTCATGAAGACCTGGGTTTGATTCCTCAGTACCACATACATAGACAAAGCCAGAAGTGGTGCTATGGCTCAAGTGGTAGACCTCTAGCCTTGAGAAAGTCCAAGAATGGTACTCAGGCCCTCAGGACTGGCAAAAAAGAAAAAAATGCATTTTTAAATAGGATAGAGAGGTCATCAATAAATCTATTATTCTTATTAGAAGAAGTTACCAGTTTGGCTATATCATCTGGAACAATTAAAATAGGGAATTACTCTGAATAGCAGGTTCATAAATGTGAATGAGAATTTTTTTAAAGCCTACATAATACCTCTAGTATTAAAAGGGGAAATTTTCCCCATAGGCTTCCACAGATGACATCATGTAATGCAAATAGCAATGACTATCTACATTGTGCCTTAATATAGTATGATTCACCAAAGTACATATTGGTGAAAGCAACACTACTGGTAGCCAACATGTTTCCTAGTTACATAGCATATGATGGTTCTAGCCATGACTGGTACAGAAAAGTAAGAGATGCCTTGTAATTCCCATAATAGATATTCAACAAATTTTGGATCAGCAGATGGATAAAACAAAAAAGCCAGGCACCAGTGAAACATCTATTCTAAATACTTAGGAGGAAGAGATTTGAAAACTGTGGCTGAAGATAACCTGGACAGGAACTGTCACAGGACACTTAGCCTAACCACCAAAAAGTAGAGCTGTGGCTCACATGATAGAGCACCAGTCTTGAACGAATAAAGCTAAGGGACAATGCCCAGGCCTTGAGTTCTGGCACCAAAATAATAAAATAATGATAATGAAAGCTCTTAACCATAAAAGATGAGAGGGAATATATTTTATAAGCAGTCAATCATCAAAAACATAGTCTAGATATTATTTTTAATTACTTCAGGTCTTTATATTACTTCAGTCTTTATATACTAATTTTCAAGAGACTAAAACTAAATATTTGTGAGTAAAGTAAAAGGTTTTCAATATGGAATAAACCAGAGAACGCCCCTAAAGTTAAAAAAAAAAAAAAAGCGCCAGGTGGCTCACACCTGTAATCCTACTCAGGAGGCTGAGATCTAAGGTGTGAGGATTTCCGTTCAAAGCCAGTCTGGGCATGAAAGTCCATGAGACTCTTATCTCCAATTAACCACCACAAAACAAGAAATGGTGCTGTGACTTTAGTGGTAAAGTGCTCACCTTGCGCAGAAGAACTCAGGGACAGTGCCCAGGCTCAGAGTTCAAGCCCTACCACCAACAAAAACAAAACAAAACAAAGAAACAGTCTACAAACTGGGGAACAACCAAGAACCAAGAAAACAACTATTCCACCTTCTCTATTATAGCCCAAACGTCATTTCACCATAGTGAAGTAAGGGAAGACAGATGGAATACTGGAACTTGTAAGAGCAAAAAGGGATTACAGGTATATTGCCCCAAGAGTTCACGCAGAAACAACAACAAAACAAACAAACAGGGGCCGGGAGTTTGGCCTAGTGGTAGAGTGCTTGCCTAGCATGCATGAAGACCAGGATTCGATTCTTTGGTACCACATACATAGAAAAAAGCCGGAAATGGTGCTAAGGCTCAAGTGGTAGAGCTCTAGCCTTGAGAAAGTCCAAGGACAGTGCTCAGGCCCTGAGCTCAAGCCCAGGACTGGCAAAAAAAAAAACAAAAACAAAAACAAAAACAAAACCCAAACACCAGAAAATTACAAGAACCAGGTACTGATGGTTTGTGCTTATAATCCAATCCTAGATTCTTGGGAAGCTGAGATTTGAGAATCAAGGTTCCAAGCCAGCCCAGGAACACTTCTCTTTAAGCAATCTGATAAAAGCTAAAAACAGAAACATAGCTCAACTGGTAGAGTGCTGGCCATGAGCAAAAAAGCCAAGGAAGAGGAAGAGGCCCTGAATTGGAGGAGGAAAAGGAAGAAGAGAAGAGGAAGAGGAAAGGAAAGAAAAAGGTAAAAGTAGAGAGAAAAGAAAAAGAAAGAAGAGGTGGTGACGGAGTAAGAGGAGGAGAGGAAGTGGTAAAGAGGAAGAAAATCATGAGAAAGACAATATGGGGAAAACAAAAAGGTCACTGTAGTTAGTCTTTCACCTCAAATAACGAACAGTATTTTATTATATAACATGATCTGTTCCTATCACCTTACTGCTGTATTCCTTAATATGGAAGCTGCAAACTGAGCAAGATCCAATATGTAATCCTCACTCTTATTTGGAAGGCTCTTCACAGACTGGGAGTTGGATCCTAAGGGACAATTTATAGTTACATACATTCCAGTTGGCTGAAACTCAGCAGCTGATTGCTTCCTTGTCTAACTTGGTAAAGTGCCAAAGGAGGACTTTTCTCAGTCAACTCTCCCAGGCTGGAAAATTCTCTAATGTTAGAGTTCTGGCATAAATCTGGAGATCAGGTTATTCATAAGATGCCAAAATGATATCTTTACATTGGCTTTGAACAAATCTCTGAAGTACACCACATAGGTTCCCACAAACCTCAAAATCATCTAGACGTTAAGGCTAAAGACGGGCATTTCTCAGAGAGGAAAAACAATACTTTTCAAAGTATGAGCAACACGAGAACAAATCTTTCATAAATTATAAATCGATCTTATTGATTCTTAAAATGGATGAAAGGCTACAAACATACTCAGCAAATGGTTTCCTTAAAATATTTTATTTTGCCGGGCGTGGTAGCTCACGCCTGTAATCCTAACTACTCAGGAAGCTGAAATCTACTGATCATGATGCAATCATGGTTCAAAGCCAGCCTGGGCACAAAAGGACCTGAGACTCTTATCTCCAATTAACCTCTAGAAAAGGGAAGTGGATTTTGGCTCAAGGGTAGGGCAAGTAGCCTTGAGCTGAAGAGCTCAAGGATAGTGCCCAGGCCAAGTTTAAGCCCCACGACCCACAAAAACAAACAAAAAAAAACATTATTTTTGCTGGGCAAGGTGATTCATGCCTGTAATCCTAATTACTCAGGAGGCTAACATCTGAGGATCTAGGGTCAAAGCCAGTCTGGCACAAAAGGACCTGAGACTCTTATGTCCAATTAACCTCTAGAAAATGGGAAGTGGGGCTTGGCTCAAGGGTAGGTGGTAGCCCTGAGCTGAAGAGCTCAGGGACAGCGCCCAGGCAAGGCAGAGTTCAAGCCCTATGACCCACAAAATTAAAAAAATTATTTTATTCTGAACAATCTTTTCCACTAGATAACCAAGTTCTTTTTCACTATTGTTGATCTATATATCGAAACTCAAGACTGTTTCTCTGAGAATGAAAATCTGGGTTTTTTGGGTTTAGGACTTAGGAACAGGATTGTGATTGTGTGTATGGATTAGTTATCTCTTTCACTGCTTTCCTTTTCTTCTCTAACTTCTTTATCATAGGGTGATTGTAACCATAGGCTCTGGTTTTCCTGACTTCAACATTTCCACTTCTCCTTAAATCCCTCCAGTTTTTTAGTTGCCAGAAAGACCTTTAAAAATGCAACTTTGTTACTTTCCTACTGAAGATCCTTCAGTATCTAAAGGGTTTTAATATTTTTTTTTAATTTCATTTAATTAATTTTATTTTTTGCCAGTCTCGGGCTTGAGCTCAGAGCCTGAGCACTGTCCTTGGACTTTCTCAAGGCTAGAGCTCTACTACTTGAGCCTCAGCACCAATTCCGGCTTTTTTTCTATGTATGTGGTACTGAGCAATTGAACCAGGGTCTTCTCTTCATGCATGCTAGGCAAGCACTCTACCACTAGGCCAAATTCCCAGCTCCAAAATCTGGTTTTTTTTTTGTCAGTCATGGGGCTTGAACTTTAAGCCTGGGTGCTGTCTCTAGTACTCTACAGTTTAAGCCACCACACCACTTGCAGTTTTCTGGTGGTTAATTGGAGATAATGCCACAAATTTCTTGTTATTTCAAACAACACATAGTGTTCACTTTTCACAAAGGCTTATATGCTTAGCACCTCCTAAACCCTTTCTCTAGAAACATCTCAACACAGTACAATTCATTAAATTCTGTCCCAACCTGTCCCTACTATATATTCCCCATGCACATTACAATGCAATCACAATTCCCTTCCTCAACCTACAGCAATCATTTTCATGTTTTCCCTTTCTTTTCTTCACATCAGATTATTCAATGTTTCATGCCAAATCAATTTTAAAACTGACTCTCTCACACTCCCTCTCCCTCTCTCCTCCCCCCCCTCGCCAATCCTGGGGACTGAACTCAGGGCCTCAGCACTGTCCTTGGGTACTCTACCGCTTGAGCCACAGTACCACTTCCAGCTTTTTCTGTGTACGTAGTGCCAAGGAATCTAACTAGGAATCTTCATGCATGATAGGCAAGCACTCTACCACTAGGTCAAACTCCCGGCCCCTGAAAATGACTCTCAATCCCATCCCATCTCTACATGATTACAGTCCCTCATCTTTTTTTCTGAATGTTCACTTTCAAACATATTACTTAACAAAGTACACACAATTTCTCTCCTCCCTCTCTATTAGGATGTATTACATCCTATTTGCTATGCGTGCCACTCAAAAACATCTCTTTAAAATTATCTAACATTTTCTAAAATGTCTAAGCCAAACCAAAGCCTGGAAATTCTGACTGGTATCTGGGTCCTGACTTTCCGGATGATAACTAAAGGTCACGTGAGGTGGAAAGTGGCCTGTGGGTAACACAGAATACACACATGCACGCGAACAGGATATATTGGTAATCTGGTTTCCTGAGACCTCGTGAGTTGTGAGAGTTCTCATCAACACCCTTGGGGAAGACAAAAAATTGAGTTGGGAAATGCTAAATTTTTTTTTAAGTGTCCATTCTTAGATTTCTGACTAGCATAGATTAAGAAGGTACCCCGTTTTTCTTCTTCTGCATTTCACCTGTCTAAAAATACAAAACACAAACACATCAAGTATCTATCTGAGGAAGCTTCTTTACAGGGTAAAAGATGGTCTTTGTAGCATAGTCTATGTCACGTCTCAAGCTCAGAAAGATGAAGAATGTGGTTTCAGTGTTTAACCAGCCTCAACTGCACCTTGGCACTGTTGCTTCCCCCAGAGAACTTCAGAGGAAAGAAACCAACCTCACATCTTGAAATGAACAGCCAGGATAAAAATAAAGCCCTGAAGTGGTTTAGTGACTGAGGTCATACAGGGTGCTAAGGGCCTGTAGATAGGACCAATGTGCTTTTAGAAACTTCTACTCACTGCCAACCACAAAGAGCTCAGTCCTAGGGTTCAGCAGAGGTCCAGGCAAGCAACCCCAGTTCTTGTCTATTAGAGATTGTTCCTCACACTATCTGAAAATGCAGTCCTAGTTCTGATCTTTGACAATAACCTCACCAAGTGGTTTTTTATGACCTAAAAAACACAGCCATCTGGAGCATTTTCTTATAGGATTCCTGTAATACTTGCTGCCATATCTCCAGTCATAAAGGTATACTTTCAAATGGCTTCCAGGGCGAAAGGGTAGAGCAAAAGGTTTATACTAGAAACTGCTTTTCAAAAGTGAAGACCAAATAAGTAACATGAAGTCAAACCAAAACAATCCTTAAAAAAAAAAAGGACTGGGAGTTTGGCCTAGTGGTAGAGTGCTTGCCTAGCATGCACGAAGGCCCAGGTTCAATTCCAGGGTACCACATACATAGAAAAAAGCCGGAAGTGGTGCTAAGGCTTAAGTGGTAGAGCTGTGGCCTTGAGAAAGTCCAAGGACAGTGCTCAGGCCTTGAGTTCAAGCCCAGGACTAGCAAAAAAAAAAAAAAAAAAAAAAAAGCTATATGTAACCTACCTAAAAATTAGTCAAAAATCTTTTTTTTTTTTTTTTTGGTGTTTTTTTTTTTTTTTTTTTTTGCCAGTCCTGGGCTTGAGCTCAGGGCCTGAGCACTGTCCTTGGGTTTTTTCTCAAGGCTAGAGCTCTACCACTTGAGCCTCAGCACCACTTCTGGCTTTTTTCTATGTGTGTGGTACCGAGGAATCGAACCTGGGTCTTCATGCATGCTAGGCAAGCACTTTAACCACTAGGCCAAACTCCCGCCCCCCTAGTCAAAAATCTTACATCCAGGCCTGGGAGTGTGGCCTAGTAGTAGAGTGCTTGCCTAGCATACACTTAACCATGGGTTCAATTCCTTGGTACCACATATACAGAAAGGATGGAAGTGGTGCTGTGGCTCAAGTGGTAGAACATTAGCTTTGAGAAAACCCAAGGACTGTGCTCAGGCCCTGAGTTCAAGCCTAGGACTGGCAAAAAAAAAAAAATCTTACATCCAAGAAGCCAAAAATGTATGACTTTCTCTGCCATGATAATATAATTATAGGCCAATGAAATAAGTTATCACAGATAAAATATTTGCTTCCTAGGACAGACACTAAACTGTTTTCTAAGATTTTAGATTAAATCAGTGCTTAGCTACTCCAAACAGAATCAGACTAAAAGCTTTTTCTAAGCTTCATAGTAGTACCAGCCCTGAAACTACAAACTTAAAGGCTGATGATACAAGTCTTAAGAACTGGAATTCACACTAAAAAAAGACGTGCCATTTTGTCTACATTAATGGTCTTTTGAACTGATACTCTATGTGGTACTGAAGGATATACCACCCACACACAGAAGTTTTCTTCTGTATCATGGTGTTGGCAACAGCAAGGCACAATGAAAAGCAAGGCAAATGATGGGTCTGAAGAAAATGCCTATATAAAATATTCTTTAAAAAAAAGTTGGAAGTGGTGCTATGGCTCAAGTGGTAGAGAGCTTGCCTTGAGAAAGCTCAAGGAGAGTGCCCAGGCCCTGGGTTCCAGCCCCGGGACTGGCAAAAAAAAAAAAAAGTCCTCAAACAAATACAAGCTGTGCATGTGAAACCTCTATTCTACAGGCCACCTAGACCAGGTTATTGACAGACTAGCAGTAGTGTGCTTGCATAGTATGCACAAAGCCCTGGATTCAGTTCCAAAGAAAAAGCTGGCACTAAGGTTTTAACTCAGGGCCTCTGCCATCTGAGTGTCTTTTTGCTTTAGTTTTTTAGGTAGGGTACTGTATGTTTGATCAGGCTGGACCCAGACAGTTTTCCTACCTATATCTCCTTTGTAGCTAAACTTGTGGACATGAACCATTACACATAGCTGATTTGTTAAAATAAGTTTTTCCCCAGGTTGGCCTCAAACCTTAATCCTCCTAATCTCCAACTCTCAAGTAGCTGAGATTACAGACATGAAGCATCACATCCAGCTTAATTAAAACACTTCAAAAGATATTAAGGCAGCTGGGGATGTTGTACAATGATATGAATGTATATTTAATATGCACAAGGCCCTGAGGATTAAACCCCAATACCAAAAAGCAAATAAAAGAAGCATCAAAGAAAAGAGTTGAGGAAGTTTAAAGCAATCTATTCGAACGTGGATTCCCATTAATCTAGAAACTAACCACTAACCCCAGCATTAGAGCCTAGAAACCTCTCCACCTATAACTCACAATTCTTCTTTATCTAAGGAGACTCAATCTCTCAGGCCCTAGTTTACCTGCAGTTTAAAATGCTTCTTTGGAAAATAGACCCTTAAGATTCAATCCATTTTTTTTTTCAGTTAAAAAAAAAACCCTCAGATCCTCACATATTCAAGACAAGTTATATCCTCAGCCATTTTATTTTATTTTGTGACAGGTCTTGTTCATGTAGCCTAGGCCAGCCTTGAACTTGCAATTTTCCTGCCTCAGCCTCCTGAGTAGCTGGAATTACAGACATATACCACCACATCCACAAGATTTTTTTTTGCCAGTCCTGGGGCTTGAACTCAAGACCTGGGCACTATCCTTGAGCTTCTCAAGGCTAGTGCTCTACCACTTGAGCCATAGCACCATTTCCAGCGTTTTCTGTGTATATGGTACTGAGAAATTGAAACCAGGGTTTCATGCATGCTAGGCAAGAACTAGGCCACACTCCTGGCCCCTCTACAAGACTTTTGAACCCATACTTCCCCTAGTCACGTGGCTGGAGACATTTCTCTTTTATGCACAGGAGGGAGGGCTGTCCTGTGTCATTCCTGTCCTACTGAGATAAAATAAGAAAATATAAATAAATGTATCAATCTAAGCAGGGACAATAACATTTCTCCAATCAAATTCTGGGTTATTTAATAATTAGTTCCATTTTTCTACTTTAATTGGCACTAACATATCTAATCAAAATTTACTCTTTTATTTGCAGGAAAAACCATACTAATAAGAAATTAATAGTTGTTCTCTCCAAGTGGTAAAAAGATATTGTTTGTCTGCATTTTCAACTTTGTTTTATAATATGCATGTGTACTTTTTTTTTTTGGCCAATCCTGGAGTTTGATCTCAGGGCTTGGGCACTATCCTTGGACACTTTTTCTCAAGGCTAGCGCGCTGCCACTTGAGCCACAGTGCCACTTCCAGCTTTTTCTGTGTACGTGGTACCCAGGAATCGAACCCAGGGCTTCGTGCATGTGAGGTGAGCACTCTACCACTAGGCTATGCTCCTGGCTCAATTTGTACTTTTTGTGGGGGGAGGGGGAACAGGGAGGTCATGGGGCTTTAACTCTGGCCTGGGCTCTTTCCCTGAGCTCTTCAGCTCAAGGCTACCACGCGCTACCCTTGAGCCACAGCCCCACTTCCCATTTTTAAGTGATTAACTGGGGATAAGAGTGTCTTGGCTTTGTCTAGGCTGGC
Source organism: Megascapheus bottae (assembly GCF_031878675.1). Lineage (NCBI taxonomy): Eukaryota > Metazoa > Chordata > Mammalia > Rodentia > Geomyidae > Megascapheus > Megascapheus bottae. The sequence continues at coordinate 26,901,061 of NC_143525.1, read as the reverse complement.
TTTGAACAGAGAGCCTCAGATTGCAACCTCCTGAGTAGCTAGGATTATAGGTGTAAGGCACTGTGCCTGGCCCAATTTGTACATTTTTTAATGCAACAGAAAATTTTAATGGATGGAATAAATTTGACATATGTAAATAAACCACTGGCAATTTCTTCTGAGACAAGGCTGGGCACAATAACTCAAATCTGTAATCCTAGTTATTTAGCAAGTGGAGATCAGGAAGGTCACAGCTCAAGGTTACTCAAAGCAAAAAAAATAAAAAATAAAGTTTATGAGAATCCATCTTGACCAAGGGCTGGCTGCAGTGGTACACGCCTGTCATCCCGAATACATGGGAAAGCACAAAGGACGACTTCAGTTCAGGCCAACCCAGGCACAAGCTAGACCTTATCTTTGTGGGGAATGGGAAAAGCTAATCCACAGCTTTAACTGTAACCCTGGAAGAGATAGGAGTGTCTAGGATTTGTCTGCCTAGCTTGGCTTCAGCCTCAATCCTCAGACCTCAGGATTGTAAGTGTGAGCCACCAGCACAGAAGTATTATGTTCTACTAGAAGTGCAAAGGGAGGGGGGGAGGAAAAGGGGAAATCAATCAGAAAAAAAATCATTAGCAGTTTGAGACTCATTTCAAGTGCTCTAATTTAATATACTTAGTTAATAGGCGTCAGCAACAACCCAACAGCCAAGCAGTACCTTTTGAACACACCAGATTTCCAAAGGAGATAAAATACACAAAACGCAGATTTGTTAAGTAAAGAACGGTCAGAATGGCCTACGTGGACATAGGAAGTTCATATGTGCATCTCAATAGAACACCACTCAAAGTTGGGGATGGTAGTTCCTCCCCAGGCTGATGTACAACCCAAACCACATGTCAGGGCTGAAAAACCAACAGCCCACAAGCTAACCTAAACCATTCAGACATCCAAAGCCACATTTCACAGAGAGAAAGCAAACTGAATGAGACATTATTATTATTATTATTAATAACCAGATGAAGCTGAACATCTTGTCTATTCATAGGTCTTAATTTTAGTGGTTTGTGCTAGAAAGTATGAGTTGTCAAAGGAGTAACTTCTATTAAAGCTATTGATTTCAAAAAGGGCAAATGATATGACCAGGCAACACACAAAAAACATTTAAATGGCCAGGTGTTGATGGCTCATACCTATAATACTAGCGGCTGAGACCTGAGAACCATGGTTCAAAGCCAGCCTGGGCTGAAAAGTCCCCATGAGACTCTTATCTCCAATTAACCACCAGAAAACTGGAAGTGATACTATGGCTCACAGTGGTAGAGAGCTAGCTTTGAGCAAAAGAGGTCAGGGTCAGCGCCCAGGCCCTGAGTTCAAGCCCTATGACTGACAAAAAAATTAAAAACAAAACAAAACAGAAAACAAGCACTGGGATGTAGCTCAGTGCTTGCATCCTGGGTTCAATTCCCAGTACCCCTTCCCCTCCAAAAAAGACGATATAGAATAGTTTTTTTTTAATTAAATGATAAAAATAAGGAGTGTAATTTTCTTGGTGGTACCAGGTTTTGAATGCAGGGATTTCACCCTTACTAAGCTGATACTCTACCTCCTGAGCATACCTCCAGCCCTGCTATTGCTGCATATTTTGTAGATGGATCTAGTGAACTTTTCTGCCAAAACTGACCACAAACCATGATCCTCCAGATCTCAGCCCCCAAAGCAGCCGGGATTACAGGTGAGCCACTGGAAACCCAGCTGATATACATCTTCACAATGAGATATATAGTCATAAGAAAAATATACTTTGGGGGGCCTGGAGTTTGGCCTAGTGGTAGAGTGCTTGCCTAGCATGCATAAAAAACCCGGTTCAATTCCTCGGTACCACATACATAGAAAAAAGTCGGAAGTGGTGCTGAGGCTCAAATGATAGAGTTCTAGCCTTGAGAAAGTCCAAGGACAGTGCTCAGGCCCTGAGCTCAAGCTCAGGACTGGCAAAAAAAAAAAAAAAAGCCCAAAGCAATTAAAAATATATTTTGGGCCGAGTTTAGCCTAGTAATAGAGTGCTTGCCTAGCATGCACAAATACCCAAGTTTGATTCCTCAGTACCACATACACAGAAAAAGCCAGAAGTGGTACTGTGGATCAAGTGGTAGAGTATTAGCCTTGAGAAAGCCCAAAGACAGTGCTCAGGCCCTGAGTTCAAGCTCCAGGACTGGCAAAACATACACATACATACATACATACATACATACATACATACACACACACACACACACACACACACACACACACACACACACACACACTCTGTAGAGCACCTGCATATCACAACACTTACTTTGGATATAATGCTAGCTACTCAGAAGGCTAAATGTGAAGAACCTTGGTTTGAAGCCAACTCAGGAGGGAAGTTGAAAGATCTAACTCCATTAACACTACAATGCCAGACTGGAGGAAACATCAAATAAGAAAGCACCAGCTATGAGCAAAAATGCCAAGCAAGACCATGAGGCCTTGAGTTCAAGCTCCAGTGCACATACACTCACACATACACACACACACACACACACACACACAAAATAACAGCACATGCAAACACATACATACAATAAGAAGATAGGCAAGCACCAGGTGTTCGTGGCTCACACCTATAATCCGAGTTACTCAGGAGGCTGAGATCTAAGTATCAAGGTTCAAAGTCCACCTGGGTAGAAAAGTCGCTGTGAGACTCTTACCTCCAATTAACCACTTAAAACCCAGAAGGGAGCTGTGGCTCAAAGTGGTAGAGAGCATTAGCCAAAACCAACAAAAACACAAACAAAAAAGAAGATACACAAGTGAAAAAACAATCAATTCTGCTATAATGCTCATTCATAAGACCAAATGTATTAGGAAACGTTAGGAGCATGACACAAACTTTGTTTATGCATGACTTTGCACATACACACACACACACACACACAATGATCACCAGAATATGTCCCCAGCTGCATCAAGCTGCATGAGAATATATAAAAGAATGCAAACACAACACAGCCATTTATTAGCTTCCTCAGTAAAAACATTTCACTGGAACACATTACAAGCCATGCTTATTCATATTTGGTCTTTTCAATTTCAAGGAACCTTCTTTCTACCCCTTAAAATAAGCCACAACCCTTCTAAAGCCCATTTCCACAAACTCCACTTTTTTTCCCAAGGTGAAGTATTTTTTTCACTCAAGGGTGGTGCTCTACCACTTGAGATACAGCTTCACTTATAGCTTTTTGGTATAGAGGTAAAAGTCTCATCAACTTTCCTGCCTGGGCTGGCTTTGAATTGCGATTCCCAGATTTCAGCTTCCTGAGTGGCTTGGATCACAGGAGTAAACCACTGGTATCCATCTACATACTTCTTTAAAAACTTAACATGTACAGTATTTTACAATGGTTCTGAGTTTCTGTTCCTTTTTTCCCTTTTCAGTATGTCACTAAATTTTCTAATGCTATTCCCAACTCCAGTTTCCCTATATGTTCTGTGGATTTTACATAGCACAGTGGTTTTTAGGAACTTACATGTTACATTATGAAGAAATGATGATTTTTTAAAAGCAAACTAAAGGTTCTATGTAGCAAAATATAATTTTTTGTTAAAAATAAATATTTCAGGACTAGGTATTGGTGGTTCATGACTGTAATCCTAGCTACATAGGAAGATGAGATTTAAAACTCATGGTTTGAAGTTAGCTCTAACAGAAAAGTCTGTGAGACTAGCAAAAAGCTAGGAGAGCTGTGGCTCAAGTGGTAGAGTGACAATCCTGCAGAAGAGCACAAGGCCCTGAATTCAAGCACAAGTGCCAACACAAACTTATGCAAAAAAGGAGAGGAGAGCAGAGGTGAGAAGGAAGGGAGAGGAGAAGTGAAGAGAAGGGGAAGAAAGAAAGGGGAGGAAGGGGAGGGAGGGGAGGGGAGAAATGAAGAGAAAGAAAGGGAAGGGAGGGGAGAGGAAGGAAAGGGAAGGCAGGGGAGGGGAAGGAAAGAGGAAGGAGGGGAGAGAAGAAGGGGGGAGAGAGGAGAGGGAAAGGAGGGGAGGACATTTGAATGTACTCATTACCTGACTTATGTAACTGTAACCCCTCTATATATCACCTTTAAAATTAAAAAAATAAATCTGGGCTGGGAGTTTTGCCTAGTTAAGTGCTTGCCTAGCATGCACAAAGAGCCAGGTTCGATTCCTCAGTATCACATACATAGAAAAAAGCTGGAAGTGGTGCTGTGGCTCAACTGGTAGAGCATTATGCCTTGAGGAAAACCCAAGGACAGTGCTCAGGCCCTGAGTTCAGTCACCAGGACTGGCACGAAAATAAATACATCTAAGAAGAAAGGGATATGGGAGACTAGGAAGAGCTTTTTTGCATATTATGTAAATTACTGAAATGATAGCTTGGACTGGGTAATGGCAATGAGAACGCAAAGAAATGGATGGCTTCAAGTTATATGTAAGTGGTAGATTCAATAGTACTTGGTATTGGCTCCATGTGGGAATGAAGGAAAGGAGAAGTAAAAGATAATTCAAGTCTCTAGAAGAACTCCCTTCATGACTTAAGTCTCCATCCATATTTGCAGTTCCCTAAACCCATAGTCTTTTCTGATTGCTATTGTCACTACACTTGCCATACTACACAGCTAAGTCACAAATGTATTCTAAGAAGTGCATCATTATGGGCCGGGAGTTTGGCCTAGTGGTTAAAGTGCTTGCCTAGCATGCACGAAGGCCCAGGTTCGATTCCTTGGTACCACATACATAGAAAAAAGCCGGAAGTGGTGCTGAGGCTCAAGTGGTAGAGCTCTAGCCTTGAGAAAGTCCAAGGACAGTGCTCAGGCCCTGAGCTGAAGCCCAGGACTGGCAAAAAAAAAAAAAAAGAAGTGCATCATTAGGGGATTTCATCATTATTCACACATAACAAAATACACTTACCCAAAGTAAGACAGCTATAGGGTCACTATGTAATATATACTTATGGGACCCCTATCATATAAATAGTACAACAATGACTGAAAAGTCATTACATGGCACCACTGTACTGTCTCTGTCTTCCCCATATGACTGAGAGCTTCTACGGTTAAAGATTATTGTTGCTAAGCAGTACTGAGGTTTGAACTCAAGGCCTCACACTTGCTAAGGAGGCAATCTATGGCTAAGTCACATATTCAGCCCAGTTTTTCACTAGTTTTTTGTTTTACTTTTTTCTTGTGCTAATACTAAGGACTTTAACACAAGGTCTCTCTCTCTCATACTCACTTGGTGCTCTACCACTTGAGCCATGCCTCCATGTTTTTGTGGCTTTTCTGCAGGTTAACTGGAGGGGGCACCAGTGACTCACACCTGTAATCCTACTTACAGGAGGCTGAGATCTGAGGATCGAGGTGTAAAGATAGCCAGGACAGAAAAGGCCAAAATGAGATTCTTATCTCTAAATAACCATCAATTATCTCCAAATAACCATCAATAAGCCAGAGCTTATAGAGCTATGTCTCAAGGCAGAATGCCAGCCTTGAGCAAAAAAAAAGCTCGGGGACAGTATACAGGCCCTGAGTTCAAACCCCAGGACCAGCATTCAAAAGAAAAAGAGTCAGATTTGTTTGCCAGAGCTTGCTTTAAACCTTGATCCTGATCCTCAGAACTAAGCCTCCTTAGAAGCTGGGCTTATAAGCATGAATCGTTCGGTGCCTGGCTTCACTTATTGGGATAGGATCTTACTTTCTGCCTATTTCAGATTTCCTGTAGTTATTGGAATGACAGGCCCTTGACACTACATCCAGTTTCCTAATGTTGAAACACAGTCTAGTCGATTTTTCTGCCCCAGCTATCCTGGAACTATAATCCTCACAATCTGTCTCCCACATAACTTAGAATGACAGGCACATACCACTGCACCCAACTATGAGCTTAGAAGGGGTCTCATCAACTTTTCTTCTCAGACTGGCTTCACAGGCTACCAAGTAGCTAAGATTACAGGCATGAACAACCAGAGCCCAACTGAAGATTACCACTTTCAGTTGAGTTAATCTTTGTATCCCCAATACCTACTTCTCATCCATTCATGTATGTCTTCCTAGGAACCTAAAAAGCAACCCAAGTTATTAGGACCTACAAAATTACAGAAACTGGCTAGAACTAGGTGGTAAAAACAAACAGCAGGGTTTCCTTATAAGACAAAGAAAAGCTAGAAAACTACTAATTCCAATTAAGCAGCAAAAATGCAGGACCAGAGGCATGGCTCAAGTGGTAGAAACTATTTGAAATTTGTACCAGGAATATATTTAAACATTCTTTGAATAATTTAAAGAAAAGTAATTGGAAATGGGGACATAGCTCAATGGTAGCAAACATGCCCAACATGCTGAAGGCCTCAGATTTAATCCCCAGCATCAGCAAAAAATAATAAAATGGGTCCAATGACACATCAAACACTGAAAATTCCTTCCCTAAGAGGCACAAAATAAAAACAAACTTATGTATACATTGTATTTATTTTTCCTACTGTGATTCTTGGATTTGAACCCAGGGGCTTGTGCATGCTAAACAAGTGCTCTATCATTGAGCTACATGCTCAACCCTTGTGCACATTAATAAGCCAGTATTGTAGTTTACAACGGTAATCCTAGCTACTTGAAAGGCAGAGATCAGGAGACTAATGGCACAAGGCATGAGTATTGGTGGCCCATGCCTGTAATCCTAGTTACTCAGGAAGCTGAGATCTGGTGATCACAGTTTGAAAAACATAAAAGGCCCTTCTTCATCTTGTACCTATCTGAAAATTTATCTGTATCCTCAGGTAAATCTGAAGTTTGGGGCTGAGGCTCAAGTGGTAGAGCTCTAGCCTTGAGAAAGTCCAAGGACAGTGCTCAGGCCCTGAGCTCAAGTCCAAGACTGGCAAAAAAAAAACTTATATACCTTGTATCTTTTCATGTCTCTCATTCCCAAAGCCACTGCTTGACTCATGTCCTTTTCATATTTAACTTGGATTACTCAGGCACAATCAACCAGCCTCTTGTCATCTCATCTGAATATTTTCTTTCATTCCCTCTATCTCTCCTCCTCCTCTTCTTGCTCTTCCTCCTCCTCCTCCACTTCTTCCTCTCCTTCTCCTTCTTCTGTCCCTCCTGTCCTTCCTCACTTCATGTCTCTGCATTCCTATGCCTAGAATATACTTTACTATTTCTGTTTTCCCTTCCCTCCTAGATAGCATCTGTCCATTCTTTATGCTTCAACTAACCAGTGCTATTTCAGTTGACCAATAGTCTTAGAGCCATTAGCTCTCATAAAACTGGATATTCCAAGCCAGACGCAGTGGCTCATGCTTATAATTGTAGCTATTCAAAAGAGGCTGAGATCTGAGGATTTCAGTTCAAAGCTAGCCCAAGCACTACAAAGCCCTGAGCCTCTTATCCCCAATTTACCACTATAAAATAGGAAATGGAGCTGTGGCTCAAGGGTAAGGGCGGTAGCCTTGTGCTGAAGAGCTCTTGGACAATGCCCAGTCCCAGGGGTAGGGCAGCAGTGTTGAGCTGAAGAGCTCAGGGTTAGCACTCCTGCCCAGAGTTCAAGCCCCATGACCCATACACACACACACACACACACACACAAAAAAAAAAACACTGGATTCTCCCCTAAGAAAAATTTGTTACAATGTACTTTTCTTCCTTACCTGTGTCCTCCTTGCCTTGAAAACAAAAGGAGAGTTACTTTGTCTTTAGTGTCTGACACACTTATGTAAGTACTCAATTATTAGTGAGTAGATGAAGAGGAACAAACTTTTGTATAAGCCTGTGATTTTTCTACTTGTATTTCTCTTGGCTTCAAGGAAAAAGTCTAAGCCCAAGAGTCATAATATTGTATCTTTTAAAAGGCTAATCACAGCCAGGTGCTGATGGCTTACACCTGTAATCCTAGGATTACAGTTCAAAGCTAACTAGGTAGAAAAGTCCATGAGACTATAATTACTAGCTAATCACAGAACAAGCCAAAAGTAGCATTGTGGCTCAAGTGGAAGGTTGTTAGCCTTGAGCAAAAAGAAGTTCAGGGACAGTACCCAGGCCCATAATTCAAGCCCCAGGACTGGCAAAAACAAAACAAAGCAAAACAAGGCTGATCACAGACCATACTAAACAATCTCCCCAGCTGCTTTAGTTCAATCTTTAAATATGATGTCAACCAACGGAAAAAAATTAAATACAACAACCAAAGTTTCTTCACCATCATACTGGTGATACCTGACTAAAAGCAGGAAAAAAAAAAATTAATGTTATATTTATTATATTCTACAGTGCCACACAGTGGTGAGCAAGAGAAGCACAAAATAAAGACCGGTAGGGTGGATGTGGCACTGTGGCTCAAGAGGTAAAGCCTGGCCTTGAGCACAAAGAGGCTCAGGGACAGCTCCCAGGCCCTGAGTTCAAGTCCCAGGATAAGCAAAAATAAAGACCTCTAGGTGAGACCAAAGTTAACACCAAGGAACTTCAAGTGGCTGGTAGTATACCCTGAGATGAGTGGGAATTGCTTGAGGACTGGCACACAGCTTCATGAACTGGAACACACAGGCTTACTGAGATGGTCTGGCTCATTGCATGACTCTCAGGAACTTACATCACTGGGGCTCAGGCTTCCCAGCCCATTTTCCTGCTCAGAATCTTTCCCAGACTCAGTGCCCTGGGAAGATCGGGGATGAGATGGATGAATCCAGATCTCCAAACGAGTGTTGTCATCTCCAACATGCCGGAAAGTAGATTTCTTTCCTTTCCGCCACTGATCAGGGCTCAGTTCAAATTCCTCATGTTGCTTCTTTTCCATCTGTTCTGCCTATACAACATACAGACACGCAAGCTCAGAGTCCCCTGGGATTCAGCTAACAAAAGAAAAGTCTTCACCTGTATTTATAAGCTAAGGACTATAAAAAATATTCTTAAGGAGCCAGGAGTTTGGCTTAGTGGTAGAGTGCTTGCCTAGCATGCATGAAGACTCTGATCAATTCCTCAGTACCACATACATAGAAAAAGCTGGAAGTGGTGCTGTGTTTCAAGTGCTTCTACTCTTGAGAAAGCCCAAGGACAGTGCTCAGGCCCTGAGCTCAAGCACAGGACTGGCAATAAATAAGTAAACAAATAAATAAATAAAAATAAAGGGCCAGGAGTTTGGCCTAGTGGTAGAGTGCTTGCCTAGCATGCACGAAAGACCCAGGTTCGATTCCTTGGTACCACATACACAGAAAAAAGCTGGAAGTGGTACTGTGGCTCAAGTGGTAGAGCACTAGCCTTGAGAAAAGTCCAAGGACAGTGCCCAGGCCCTGAGTTCAAGGCCCATGACTGGCAAAAAATAACTAACTAAATAAATAAATAAAAATAAAAATTCTTGGGGGGGAGGGAAATGGGTACCAAGACATGTGAAAGGGTATCAATGTATGTGAATTAATGCACCTTCTATCTGGCAAATATCATGTAACCCTTTTACTAATTACAATTAAAAAAAAAGAAAGAAAAATAAATAAATAAAAATTCTTAAAAGTCTTGGGGCCGGGAATTTGGCCTAGTGGTAAAGTGCTTACCTAGCATGCAGAAAGCCCAGGTTCAATTCCTCAGTACCACATGCATAGAAAAAAGCCAGAAGTGGTGCTGAGGCTCACGTGGTAGAGCTCTAGCCTTGAGAAAGTCCAAGGACAGTGCTCAGGCCCTGAGCCCAGGACTGGCAAAAAAAAAAGTCTTTGCTATTATACCAATATAGCAGAGAAATCTTCTGCTTTGACTCATAAAAGTTATTAATTCTAATCAATGTTAATAAAAATCTTTCAAAAAAAGTTATTAAATCTGTGAACTAGACATTATAGGAAATGTACACCCAGGGATCCTGAAAGCACTCCTGAAGATGAATTTCAATCTGCACAGAGACTGATAATCCATCAGCACAGTAAAATGGGTTCACATGAGGATATTGTTAGTTATTCCTGAAGACACAGAGGCACAAATAGAAATGAATTTCTCTACAATTAGTCTACCTGTATCCCCTCTTACCTTTCGCTTTGTCTCTTCAAATAAGCTCATCAGACTCTCCTTGGCAGTCAGGATAGGGTTGCTGGCAGCTAGGCTGCGCATATAATAATATACAGCATCAAGCTTCCTCCTCTGCAAAAAAAAAAAAAGGCCAGAGACTGTCAGCTGATAGATTGATCTTTCTTTCTTTCCTTCTTCCAGCTTGAACTCTGGGCCTGGGTGCTGGCTCTGAGCTCTTTAGCTCAAAGCTTGCACTCTACTCTACCACTTGAGTCACAGCAACACTTCTGGTTTTCTGGTAGTTAATTGGAGATAAGAGTCTTATGTACTTTCGTGCCCAGGCTGACTCTGAACTGCAATCCTCAGATCTCAGCCTTCTGAGAAGCTAGGATTACAGGTATGAGCCACCAGCTAGCCAGCTGATTTTCTTTCTGACAACACAGTGAAGCATACTCAGAAAACCAGAGTTTTTCCCCTAGCCAGTCTCCCAAGCTATAAGGAGTTCAAGTAAGAAAATTAGAATGCAATCCATGGGAAAAGGACAGAAGTTCAAAACCCATCAGGGTAGTGAAGTCCACTAGACTCTTAACTCCATTAACCACCAAAAAGCCAGAAGTGAAGCAATGGCTCTAGTAGTAGAGTACTAGCCTTGAGAATGAAAGTTAAGGGGCAGCACCCCAGCCCTGAGTTCAAGCCCTAGCACTGGTGGAAGAAAGGAAGGGAGGGAGGGAGAAGAAAAAGAGGGAGAGGGAAAAGGAGAGGAAGAGGGAGAGAGAGAGAGAGAGAGGGAGAAGAAGAGGGAGAGGGAGAGGGAGAGGGAGGGAGAGGGAGGAGAAGGAAAGAAGAGGAAGACTAAAATGTTCAGTGGTAGATGACTTGCCTAACATGCACGAAGTTATAATGGAAGGAAGAGGTGAAAGGGAGAGAAGAATGAGAAGACAATCAGACACAAAGAAAAGGAAAGACATTAAACAAAGGAGGAAGAATATCTGAAAGCATCTATGTCTCTCTTATTTCCCAATAATTTTCACTTCTTTCTATAACTCTGAAAACACATTTAAATTACCAACTACTCTCCACCCAGCCATCTATTCTTCAAAATTTTTTATCATGTATTCATCCAGCATTCTAAAGACATAGTTTCTAGGATCAATTGCTGAATATGAATTTAGTCCTGATTTATTAAAAACCAAATCAGGTCATGTGCAGTGGCTCACACCTGTAATCCGAGCTACTCAGGAGGCTGAGATCTGAGGATCACAGTTCAAAGCCAGCCCGGGCACTAAAGTCCATGAAACTCTTATCTCCAATTAACCACTAGAAAACAGAAAGTGGCACTGTGGCTCAAGGGGTAGGGGGTAGCCTTAAGCACCCAGGCCCAGAGTCCAAGCCCCACGACTGACCCCCCTCCAAAAAAAAGCTACTTCCCCCATCCACAGAATTTCTTACCGTATACACAGCCAGCAAAGCCAACTGGTTATAAGGACGCCCATTTTTAGGAGCAATGTGCTGGGCTTTCAGGTACCAACTAGAAAAGAAAAGCAATAGGAAAACGTTACTTGTATATCAACTCCTTTTCAGTTTATTCTGACAGCCCTACTTCTTACTCTGGAGAGTTAGCTAGATATGGAACAGTAAAACACAACTAAAGTGACCAACAGGGACACTCATATAACATATCCATAGAAGAGGTCATTGCTCAAATGGGCCACCACTTAATAGGGCTTCCTTTAATGTCACACAGGAAAAAGAAATAACGAACTGGGAGGTAAAAGTACCTTCGTGCTTTCCCATAGTTTGCTGTATCATTGGCTTGTTCCCGATACCTAGCAATATCTCCTTGACAAATCATACATCGCTGAGCACTGATCAATGCATATTTTACCTTCAAGAGAAACAACGAGTTAGTAGAGTACCCAAGAAACACTAATTTAAATACTAAAGGAGAGGAGTAAGGTTAAAGTAACAGAGCAGCACTGATAAGGCACTGATAGTCTTTAACAAAGAATAAAGTCTAAGCCAAGCAACCTTGACCACCAAAATACAGTCAACAGCATATATGATAAAATATAATGGCAGAAGTGAGAAGTTTTTGTGTGTGGCTTGGGGGGGGTGCTCATATGGCTTGAACTCAACCTGGGCACTGTCCCTAAGCTCTTCAGCTCACCCTAACCCTGGGCCTGGGTAATGTCCCTGAGCTCAAGTCTACTGCCCTACCCTTGACTCAAGCCCCATTTCCCATTTTCTAGAGGGTAAAATTTTCTAGAGATAAAATTTTTTTTGTGCCCTGGCTGGCTCTGAACCTTGATCCTCAGATCTCAGCCTCCAGAGTAGCTAGGATTACAGGCATGAGCTACTGTGCCCAGCTGGGAGAGTGGTTATTCTTATTTTGTGTCACAAGCAAATAAAGAATACATTTTGAAATTAAGATCAAAGCAATCTGGCTTTTTTTGTTTTGTTTTGTTTTTTGCCAGTCCTGGGCTTGAGCTCAGGGCCTGAGCCCTGTCCTTGGACTTTCTCAAGACTAGAGCTCTACCACTTGAGCCTCAGCCCCACTTCCGGCTTTTTTCTATGTATGTGGTACCGAAGAATCAAACCTGGGTCTTCATGCATGCTAGGCAAGCACTTTAACCAACTAGGCCAAACTCCCGGCCCCCTGGCTTTGTTTTTTAATTAAAAAATTTATTTATTAACATTGATTTTTATATCATATTTCAAATGTCATGTTTAACAAAAAGTGTTCAACAAGGGAATCTATATATATATAATCACTGATACATAGATTTTAGAGCATAATTAAAATTAAATGAGGGTTTGTATATCATAGATACAAATTAATATATGTAATAAAAGATTATGTCTATAGAGTAATCTGGCTTTCTGATATTGAGATTCCCAAGAAAGTTTTAGGGATACCTGAAACCAGAGATCATCTGAGTATTAAAATACTACATGATAGCCAGGCACCAGTGGCTAATGCCTATAATCCTTGCTACTCAGGATTGTAGTTTGAAGCCAGCCTGGACAGAAAAGGCCATAAGACTCATCGCCAGTAAACTACCCCCAAAAAAGCTGGAAGTGGCACCATGGCTCAATTGATAGACAATTAGCCTTGAGCACTAAGAGGCTCAGGGATAGTGTCTAGGTCTGGAATTCAAGCCCCAGGATCAGGAAAAACAAAAAGGAGGAGGAGGAGGAGGAGGAGGAGGAGGAGGAGGAGGAGGAGGAAGAGCAGGAGGAGGAAGAGGAGGAGGAGGAAGGGGAGGAGGAGGAAGAGGAGGAGGTGGAGGGAGAGGAAGAGGAGGAAGGGGGAGGAGGAGGAAGAGGAAGAGGAGGGGGAGAGAAGAAGAAGAAGAAGAAGAAGAGGAGGAGGAGGAGGAGGAAGAGGAGGAGGAGGAGGAAGAAGAGGAGGAGGAGGAGGAAGAAGAGGAGGAGGAGGGAGGAGGGAAAAGAGAAGGAGAAGGAGAAGGAGGAGAAAGAGAAGGAGAGAAGGAGGAGAAGGAGGAGGAGGAAGAAGAAAGAAGGAGCAGGAAGAGGAAGAAAGAAGGAGAAAGAGGAGGAGGAAGAAAGAAGAAGGAGGAGAAGGAGGAAGAGGGGGAGGAGGAAGAAGAGGAGGAGGAGGAAGGGGAAGGAGGAGAAGGAGAAGGAGGAGAAGGAGGAGGAGGAGAAGGAGAAAGGAAGAAGGAGTAAGAAGGAGTAAGAAGGAAAAGGAAGAAGAGGAGGAGGAGGAGGAGGAAGAAGAGGAAGAGGAGGTGGACGTGGTAGTGGTGGTGGCAGTGGTAGTAAATGTATGCAGAAAGCCCTGGATTCGGTTCAATCCTCTGTACCACATAAACAGAAAAAGCTGTAAGTGGCACTGTGGTTCAAGTGGTAGCATGCTAATCTTGAGCAAAAGAAGCTCAGGGATAGTGCCCAGGCCCTGAGTTCAAACCTCAAGACTGGCAAAAAAAAGAAGGGCCAGGGGCTGGGAGTTTGGCCTATGATAGAGTGTTTGCCTAGCATGCACAAAGACCCGGGTTCGATTCCTCAGTACCACATGCATAGAAAAAAGCCATAAATGGTGCTGAGGTTCAAGTGGTAGAGCTCTAGCCTTAAGAAAGGCCAAGGACAGTGCTCAGGCCCTGAGCTCAAGCCCAGGACTGGCAATAAATAAATGAATGAGTGAATGAATGAATGAATGAATGGGCCGGGAGTTTGGCCTAGTAGTAAGAGTGCTTGCCTACCATGCAGGAAGACCCAGGTTCAAGTACTCAGTACCACACACATAGGAAAAAAAAAAGTCAGAAGTGGTGCTGTGGCTCAAGTCCTAGAGCTCTAGCCTTGAAAAAACCCAAGGACAGTGCTCAGGCCCTGAGTTCAAGCCCCAGAACTAGTAAAAAAGAAAATGAAAATTATATATCATCTCATATACACTCAGGGTCCTGATTATTCTACACTATTCAAAAATCCCTGGGTGTTGGGCACTGGTGGCTCACACCTGTGAGGTTCACACTCAAGAGACTGAGATCTGAGGATCCAGGTTCAAAGCCAGCCCAGGCATAGAAGTCTGTGAGACTCTTATCTCCAATCAACCAGCAGAAAACCACAAGTGGTACTATGGTTCAAAGTGGTAGAGCACTAGTCTTGAGCTGAAGAGCTCAATGACAGTACCCGGCCCACAGTTCAAGCACTACAACCAACAACCCCCCCCCCCCCAAAAAAAAGCCCTGGGTATCTACTGATACAGCACAAAAGAAAACTAGTTATATCATAATACTATAGTCATTTTATCAGTTTGATGAGGGAACAAATACCAGACAAATTCTTTCAGAGGTTCTCCATGAGCAGCAGCATGAGTGTTGAGGGCTCTGATACCTCTTCATACCATTTTCCACTAACTCTCTATGCCTCAGACACCAGTTTCCCTAACACACTACATCCTTCCAATTTCAGACTCATCAGTTACACCTCTTCTTTAGAATGCTTCTCTTCCTTGCTTTCCCAAAAAAGCTTTGGGAAAAACTAAGAGACAGCACCCAGGCTCTGAGTTTAACCCCAGTACCAACACCGCCCCTCCCTCTGGCCCCCCAACACACACACTCACAGATCAGAGTAGCCAGACATGGTGGCTCACATCTGTGATCCTGGCTAATCTAGAGGCTGAGATGTGAAGACTGAGGTTCAAATCTAGCCCAAGCACTAAAGACCAAGAGACTCTTATCTCCAATTAGCCACTAGAAAACTGAAAGTGGCACTGTGGCTCAAGGGGTAAGGAAGTAGCCTTGAGTTGAAGAACTCAGGGACAGCGCCCAGGCTCAGAGTTCAAGTCCTACCCCACCCCACCCCCAAAAAAATCAGAGTGTAGCTCAGTAGTAGAGTGTATGCCAAGCACAGATAAGGCCTTGGGTTTGATCCAAAAAATAACAAAAAACAAAAATGTCTGTTGACTTTGTATTCTCTTTTAGGTATCTTTACTTTTTGCCTATATACCAACAATTTGTTGTTTTGGTATTGATACTGGGGTTTGAACTTGGGGCTGCCCACTCTTGCTTTTCTGCTCAACGTTGGCACTCTACCATTTTATTCACAACTTAACACTCTCAGCGATGGCCTAGACTCTTTTTTTTTTTTTTGGTCACGTCAGGGCTTGAACTCTGGGCCTAGGCGCTGTACCTGAGGTCTTCAGCTTAAGGCTACCATTTGAGCCAAGTGCCATTACTGGTTTTCTGGTAGTTAATTAGAGATAAGAGTCTAAGAGATTTTCATGCCTAGGCTGGCTTTGAATCATGACCCTCAGATATTAGCCGCCTGAGTAGTTAGGATTATAGGGGTAAGCCACCGCACCCTATCAGCCTACCCCAGTCAGCCTACAATCTTTTTTTTTTTTTCTCAGTTGTGGGACTTGAACTCGGGCCTGGGATCTGTCCCTGAGCTCTTCAGCTCAAGGCTACTACCCTACCCCTTGAGCCAAGCACCACTTCCAGTTTTCTGGTGTTAATTGGAGATAAGAGTTTCACAAACTTCAGTGCTCAGGCTGGCTTTGAACCAGATTCTCAGATCTCATCCTCGTGAGTAGCTATGGTCTGTTTGCACTTTCATGGTCTCTACCACCTCACCTCTCTGTAAAACAATCTAGCATTTGTTTCTTTCTTTCTTTCCTGTTTTTTTTGGTGCTGGTCCTGAGGCTTGAGTTCAAGGACTGGGCACAGTCCTCAAGCTTTTTTGCTTAAGGATAGTGCTCTACCAATTGAGCTACAGCTCCACTTCCAGCTTTCTGGTGATTAATTGGAGATGAGAGTTTCATGGGCTTTCCTGCCAGGGCTGGCTTCAAACTGCAATCCTCAGATCTCAGCTTCCTGAATAAGATCATAGGCATGAACCACCATCTGACTTCTATACTCTGCAATAAAAACAACTCTTGATATGATTACTCAATCCAATAAATGGTTTTTAATAACTTTGATGTCTGAAAACTATCCAATTGACAATTTTAATAACTCTCACCTTAAAATTTAATCTCCCCGGCTGGGAGTTTGGCCCAGTGGTAGAGTGCTTGCCTAGCATACACAAATACACAAATACACAAATTCCTCGGTACCACATACACAGAAAAAAAAAGCCAGAAGTGGTACTGAAGCTCAAGTGGTAGAGCTCTAGCCTTGAGAAAGTCCAAGGACAGTGCTTAGGCCCTGAGCTCAAGCCCAGGACTGACAATAAATAAATAAATAAATAAATAAATTAAATAAATAAATAAATAAAATAATCTCCCACGTGGGTGCTGGTGGGTCATGTCTGTAACCCTAGCTACTAGGACTCTTGAGATTTGGGGATAGAAGTTCAAAACCAGGCTGGGCAAAGAAGTCCTATGAGACTCTTTATTTCAAATTAACCACTCAAAAAACCTGAAGTGGGCTGGGAACATGGCCTAGTGGCAGAGTGCTTGCCCTAGCATACATGAAAGCCCTGGGTTTGATTCCTCAGTATCACATACACAGAAAAAGCTGAAAGTGGCACTGTTAGTCAAGTGGTAGAGCTCTATCTAGCCTTGAGAAAGCCCAAGGACAGTGCTTATGCCTGAGTTCAAGCCCCACCACCAATCAAAAAAAAAAAATCTCCCCTTTGAATAGTCGACCAAGTATCCCAACTTCTGCTCAACAAGCACATGCACACTGATGGCTTCTGAATCTTTATCACTAGCCTAGCTTTCTCCTGAGTTTTAAGTGGTCCAAAATATTCTTTTTTTTCATTTTCTAGTTTCTGCCAGATATCACACCTATATATATATATATCTAAACTTGACCTGAGTTCTTCCTTTTTTAAACAGCCATTCAACTATGTCACAAATTAGAAAATAAACTAAATTCCTGATGGCTCCAATCTTAGCCCTACTACTAAACAGGCCAGCGATTCAATTTTATTTCCCTAATTTTTTGCCTTTCTCTTCTTTTTTTTTTTGTGGGCCAGGGGCTTGAACTTTGGGCCTGGGCATTGTGCCTGAGCTCTTCAGCTCAAGGCTACCACCCTACCCTTGAGCCAAGCCCCACTTCCCCGTTTTCTAGTGGTTAATTGGAGATAAGATTCTCAGGTTCTTTTGTGCCAAGGCTGGCTTTGAACCTTGATCTTCAGATCTCACCCTCCTGAGTAGCTAGGATTACAGGCGTGAGCCACCACACCTGGCTTTGCCTTTCTTTTCATCTCCCACTCTCTTTCTACCATAGTCAATGGTTAGAACCAGACTTCCATATCTCACTCTTGCTCAACATACATTTAAACTCATTATTTTGCTCAAATGCTAAAATGATTGGTTCTAAGAAGAAATCTATATTACACAATTGCTAAAAAAAAAAAAAATCAACCAATGACCAACCAGTGTTTATAGATTGAGGTCCACAGGTCCATACTTGTTAGTACAGTATTCCAAAGTATGACCTAGTGCTGGAGGCATGGCTCAAGTGGCATGGTACCAGCCAAGCAAGCAAGCTAAGTAAGCATGAGACTAGGAATTCAAATCCTAGGACCACATACACAAAAGAGTCTGATCTGCAGGGAGTGGTGGCTCACGCCTGTAATCCTAGCTACTCAGGAGGCTGAGATCTGAGGATAAAGGTTCAAAGCCAGCCCAGGCACAAAAGAGCCTGAGACTCTCATCTCCAATTAAAATAGAAAATAGGAAGTAGGGATTGGCTCAGAGTAGGGAGGTAGCCTTGAGCTGAAGAGCTCAGGGACAGAGCCCAGGCCAAGTTCAAAGTTCAAGTCCCCCCCCCCCAAAAAAAAAAAACAGTTTTGTCTAAGCCAGGTACCTATGACTCATACCTGTAATCCTAGTTACTCAGGCGGCTGAGATTTGAGAATCAAGTTCAAAGCCAGACTAGGCAGGAAAGTCTGTAAGATTCTTTTTTTTTTTTTTTTTTTTGCCAGTCCTGGGCTTCAGCTCAGGGCCTGAGCACTGTCCTTGGACTTTCTCAAGGTTAGAGCTCTACCACTTGAGCCTCAGCACCACTCTGGCTTTTTTCTATGTATGTGGTACCGAGGAATTGAACCCGGGTCTTCGTGCATGCTAGGCAAGCACTTTAACCACTAAGCCAAACTCCCAGCCCCTGTAAGATTCTTTTTTTTTTTTTGCCAGTCCTGGGCTTGAGCTCAGGGCCTGAGCACTGTCCTTGGACTTTTCTCAAGGCTAGAGCTCTACCACTTGAGCCTCAGCACCACTTCCAGCTTTTTTTTTTTTCTATATGTGGTACCGAGGAATCGAACCCGAGTCTTCATGCATGCTAGGCAAGCACGTTAAGCACTAGGCCAAACTCCTGGCCCCCCTGTAAGATTCTTATCTACAGCTATGAGAGAGCAGAACTATGGCTCAAGTAGTAGAGCACTAACCTTGAGCTTGTACAAAAGCTTAGAGACCTGAGTTCAAGCCCTAGGACTTTAAAAAAAAAAAATCAAGAATTCTGATGTAAATCATTTCCTACTTCATTAATTGTACCTCACTCAACAGACTCATTCCATTTTATAAATACCAGGATACTGAACTTCTTGCATCTTCCCAATAACACCTCATTGTCTCTCGTAGTGCCTCTATCTAAACTACTACTCGTATATTTGAAACATCTCATATTTCAAGACTCAATTTGTCTAGTAACATCCAATAAAGCACTTGCCTGAATTCAATCCTTACAACAAAAAGAAAAACCAAGGACCCAGTTTGATAGTCTCTTAGTTTTCCTTTTCCCTACCAGCCTTAGTTAGAGCCAGTTCTAGATATTTTCTTATGACATTAGTATTGTTGGTTTCATCTGTCTATTCCCTTATAGATTTTTTTTTTGCCAGTCCTGGGCCTTGAGCTCAGGGCCTGGACACTGTCCTTAGGCTTTCTCAAGGCTAGAGCTCTAACACTTGAGCCACAGTAGCATTTCTGGCTTTTTGCTATGTATGTGGTACCAAGGAATCAAACCCAGGACTTTGTGAATGCTAGACAAGCACTCACCACTAGTCCAAACTCCTGGCCCAAAATCAGTTTTTTATTTTTTATTTTTTGCCAGTCCTGGGCTTGAGCTCAGGGCTTGAGCACTATCCTTGGACTTTCTCAAGGCTAGAGCTCTACCACTTGAACCTAAGCACCACTTCCGGCTTTTTTTCTATGTATATGGTACCAAGGAATTGAACCCAGGTCTTCGTGCATGCTAGGCAAGCACTCTACCACTAGGCCAATCTCCCGGCCCCCTCCTCACAGAATTTTATCTTTTATTCTAAATAATCAGCATCCAATACAGTACCTAGATCTAGATTGATGCTTACTAAATGAATACACTTATTAAGATAAAGAAACTGACTTACTGTCTTACGTAATGGCTTGCTGCGAATGGCAAGACCATCCATGTAATCCTCCAGTTTGAACTTGTAAGTAACCTGCAGCTTCTGAAGCAAACTATCAAAGAAGTCACTACCCTATAAGGAGAAAAAGAAAAAGAAAAAATATCTATTACCAGTCTATTTTTATCCAACTGTCTGGGGCAAGTGACCCTCTCAAAGTTCTGTCACTGCTCAAGACAGCCTAGGTAAAGGGAGGCACACATGGTATTGGGCCACCAAATGAGCACAAAACAAATTCATAGTGTAAGCCCCTCCATAGTTTTACACACACATACTCCCCTTCCCCCTTAAACCCCCATTCCCAAAAGCCAAGGCATTCAGAAAGTTTTCAAGCTAAAAGGTAACTCCAAGCTGGGTGTGGGAGACTCACACCTATAATCCTAGCTAGTCAGGAGGCTGAGATCTGAGGATTGAGGTTCAAAGACAGACCAGGCACTAAAGAACATGAGACTCATATCTCTAATTAATCACTAGAATATAAAAACTGGGGGGCCGGGAGTTTGGCCTAGTGGTAGAGTGCTTTGCCTAGCATGCACAAAGACCCGGGTTCAATTCCTCGGCACCACATACATAGACAAAAAGCTGGAAGTGGTACTGAGGCTCAAGTGGTAGAGTTCTAGCCTTGAGAAAGACCAAGGACAGCGCTCAGGCACTAAGTTCAAGCCCAGGACTGGCAAAAAAAAAAAAAGAAAGAAAGAAAATGGGAAGTAGAGCTGTGGCTCAAGGAGTAGGGAAGTAGCCTTGAGCTGAAGAGCTCAGGGACAGCGACCAAACACAGAGTTCAAGTCCCACAACCCACCAAAAATAAAAAAATAAAAAAAAAAAAACGAACCCCAATTGTCAGTAAGTTATAATCCTAAGGACATACAGTGGTATATCAGGCCTAAACTCAAGAAAAAACTACAGTTTTCTGTCAATATTGTGTTTTAAAACATAGTGAAAAAGACTCCATTAAAGCTTTTATCCTGAAAACAAAATGATGATGATTTACCTCATCCAAGAGCTCCAAGAGTCTGTTCCGAATCTGTTCTGGGTTCTCAATATTTGGATCCTTGAGAAGCTGCCTGAACTTCTCAATTACCTGGTAGAAAGCATTCTTCCATAGGATTTGATCCACATTCTGATTATCAGAGAATTCAATATCTAATAGAATACAACGCTCGTACAGCTGTAGCAGTTCAGCTCTGAAATAAAATACATGCAACCTCCAGCTCCAAATATATCACAGAAAAGGCTACACCCAAGATTTAAATTTTCTGCAAATTAATCATTTCCTTGGCAAGAAAACCAAAATGTGACCTGGTATCCTATTCACATTAGTTTTATTCTGCATAGAGAGTATCATTCCAAAGACACTCTAGGTAAATAGCATATCCCCTTAGGTGCACACCTAAATTTAACAACTAAAATAAGATCTTCACTGTAAGTTATATGTTGCCTGTTTCTTGGTGTTCTGGAAAGTCTTTGCTTTTCAAGATTCTATGCTTTTTTTAAAGATAATTCTCTTTTTCTTAAACAAAAGGTAGGAATGCAAACCCCTTCTCAGGACTGGAGCCGAAACTTCTGTTCTTTTTCCAACTGTCCTTCCTTTATTAATATTAATGTAAAGAGGTTAGGGGTACAAGGCCCTGAGTTTGAGCACCAGCATCACAAGGGAAAAATGAAATGTGAAAGGAAGATAATACCCAGTAGCTTACCTAAAAAGTTTCTATTTTCCTTAGTCACCAACTTATCCCCATTTCCCTCTAGCTAGAAAAGAACACACTATACCTGAGCTGAGCCATCTTCTCCATGCCCTCAGTACTGATGCGGTCCCTGGAAAGCAAGTTGCTGAGTTGTAGCTCCTGGTTATCAGCCACACGGAGAAGTCTATGCAGCTCCTGTTGCTGCATGTTCCTCACATGCTGCTCTATCTCCTCAGGACTCATGGTGCTAGCAGGAAGAGGACTACATACATATTGCCCTGATGGCGTTGGATATCCTGGGTAGTAAGGCCCTGGGTACATACCATTTGTAGGGCCCACTGGGTATTGTAGAGGGCTATATCCTGTATAGGGATACTGGGAAGCAGGACCTGGTGTCCGAGGATAATAATAGGGATTGTCAGAGTTTTGAAACTTATAGTAAGATGCTTGGGCCTGGCGTGAGTCACCCCAAGATGTAGGACTGACTTCATCATCAGTGTCCAAGAAATGTAGCTGAGATGTTTGGCTCTTTAGAGCAGGTTTCTGATCAGGATTGTTTGGGTCCCACAGACGTCGTGTAGTACCTCCACGGCCCCAACTCCGAGAACCCTTCGTACCAGATCCAAATAAAAGTCGAGGTCCCAAAGGTGTGGATTCTGGAGAACCTGCTGAACTGACAGATAGGGCAGTATGGGCAGGCAGAATCAGAATGCCACGACCACGACCCCGAAGTTCTTGTTTTAGGTTTTTAGACTCTTGCTTCTCAGAGCCTTTGCCCCCACTGTTCAAGCCTTTGTCAGGTTTCACCCTATCCACATCCTCCCTTGATGACTTTACCACAGGGGAATCTTTGTTCACGGTTTCTGTATCAAAAGTGACACGAAGAGTGCCTCGATTATCTTTGATTTTCTGTTCACCCTCCCCATGGCCAGACCATTTTCTTTCTAAATGCTTCTTCCTTTCTGAATTCCTTCTGGACCCCAGTCCATAGGACTCATCAATTTTATCTTCATCTAAGGAATCAGTTGAGGACATTGATACTTGCTTCTTCAGCCGAGGCCTCTCCTTGGTCCGATCCTGACGTCGGCGGCGACATCCATTATCTGTCAGGTTAGATCCCTCAGCACTGTTGTTGCTACCAGCTGAGCTGGTACTACAAGTGCGGTAGCGGTTCCTTCTTTTGTCTGAGCGAGAGTAGCGCTTGGCAGATCCAGGCTTTCCTTGAGCTAGGTCCTCATTCACTTTCTTCATCCCCTCCCCTTTTTCAATCCTTTTTCCTTTTTCTCCTTTTGTAGTCCTTCCTCTGTCACCACTTTGGTTCTTTTCTGTCTCAGCTTTCTCTGACTTATTCACGACTTCCTCTTTTACAATTTTTTCTCGACATTCATCTTCCTCTACTCTCAATTGTTCCACCTGGCTAAGGATTTGCTCCTCATCCACCCGGCTAGTTGACTCTTTGGTAATGGTCTGCAGCCGCCGTCCAGGTTGATAGATCTGTAGGTCTGGTTTCTTTGTTCTCTTGATGATTCTTAGACTTCGATCCTCTTGTCCAGCAGTCCGAGAACAAGTCTCCTGTGCCTGATTGTTTTCTGGGTCTACAGGCTCACTTTGCTGTTCATTGTCCATTTCCTTGCAGACATCTTTAATGAGCTGTGTACCATTTCCAACCACAGGAGAATCTCTGTCATTAGCAATTTCATCCTTAAATTCCTCACTCCCAGAGGGCTCCTTGGTTTTAGGTCTGTTCCTTAATCGAGAAAGACCAGGCTTATAGATTTCCAGATCTGGGCGCCTGTTATCTTTGCGCTGTCTGGGTTCCTTTAATTCCTTCATGTTTTCTGTTATGTTGGGGAGAGAGTTGAAGGGTAAAACAGAAGAAAGAATAAAAGAGGAGGAAGAGGAGAAAAATGTCATTCTGGTTAAGTAACAGAAACGTCAAGCAATAATTATCTATCCAAATGCTAATCTTGGTAAATACCAAAGACTATTTCTCTGTAAAGGCAGAAATTCTGGCTTATAATATTTGCTCATCAAGCAGCAAGGCTAAGAACACAACTATGTGTAAGCTACTCTAACAATTTTACTGACTGGGAATGTTGACTTAGTGGTAGAATGCTTTCTTGGCATGCATGAAGCCCCGGGTTTGATTCCTCAGTACCACATAATCAGAAAAGGCTGGATGGAAGTGGTGTTGTGGCTCAAGTGGTAGAGTGCTAGCCTTAAGCAAAAGAAGCTCCAGGGGGCTGGGAGTTTGGCCTAGTGGTAGAGTGCTTGCCTAGCATGCACGAAGACCCGGGTTCGATTCCTCGGTACCACATACATAGAAAAAAAGCCGGAAATGGTGCTGAGGCTCAAGTGGTAGAGCTCTAGCCTTGAGAAAGTCCAAGGATAGTGCTTAGGCCTTGAGTTCAAGCCCAAGACTGGCAAAAAAAAAAAAAAAAAAAAAAAGAAGCTCCAGGACAGTGTCCAGGCCCTGAGTTCAAACCCCAGGACTGGCAAGCAAGCAAACAAACAAACAGACAGACTTTATGTACTCTTTTCACTTAGAAATAATAAATCTCAGATAAAAAGGAAGAACATAACTATGTTAGAGTTGAGAAAGTAGCGGAGGGGAGCCTTATATTCTTTTGGGTGACCCAAGTTGTCTATTCATATTCAGATCCTCAAGACCCCAAACTACCTCATTATTATCAGAATAATTGATCACTAACATTTTCAGCATTAAATTATAGAGTTTGTGAATCCACCTCAATCTTTTCTTCGGTCTCTAATATTTTTCTAGTGTAACTAAGTTCTTTTTACCATTCACAGGCATCTGCAGGGAGGGTGATGACTTAATGGGAGTACTTGCCAAAGAAGGCAACAGGAGGCCCTTAGAAAGGGGAGGGAACCTGCTGTGCTGACAGATAGGGCAGTATGGGTAGGCAGAATCACAATGCCACAACTCCAACTCTGGAGTTCTTGTTTCAGGTTTTTAGACTCTTGCTTCTCAGAGCCTTTGCCAAAGCTATAATCTAAGCAATAGGGAGACTGAGGTAGAAGGATGACTTTGAGCCAGCTCAGGCTATGTAGGGAGTTCAAAGTCAACTTCAAGAATTTAGCAAGATTCTGTCTCAAACTTTAAAAATAAAAAAAAAGGGTGCTAGAAGATGGTGCAAGTTTCGCAAACATAAAGCCCTCAGTTTAAATGTTGGTACTACCAAAAATCTTTACAGGTTTTTTAAAAGCAGTGCTGGTTATACAGCTCAGTGGTAAAATGTTTGGCTAACATGAAGAAGGCCCAAGGTTCAATCAATAGTACAATAAACAATAGAGAAAAGAGAAATATGCGTAACAATCTATAATCCTAGACATCTCTGGAGAAAAAATTTGCAATTCCAGTCTGTGAACTTGACTAGAAAAATCCTCTTCTTGAGGATACCAATCACCCAATCACATACCTCCTATGGAAGCAAAACATGAAGCAATTCCTTGTACATTTTTCAACTCTACTCATTCTTCTCAACTCTCTAACAGCAGTCAACAAATTCATTTCAAGAAAATACTACCTAGACTATCATCATTAGAATACGGAGGCTAATTGCTACTATGACAATGGAATATGAGAAGAAAAATGTTCTACAGAGGAACTTTTTCTAGTCACTGACGGAAGGATTGTGATATGCTGGCAAAGTACCAAGGACTGAGACACTCAATAAGAATACAGTGGCTGGGCCAGGTGCCAGTGGTTCATGACCGATCATCCTATCTATTTAGGAGGCTGAGATTGAGGATCATGGTTTGAAGACAGCCTACGCAGCCAAGTCTGTGACACGCTTATCTCCAGGTACTCAGGGAAAAAAAAAAAAAAAGCCAGAAGTAGAATTGTGGCTCAAGTAGAGAACTAGCCCTGAGCGAAAAAGCTAAGAGACAGTGCACCAGCCCTAAATTCAAGCACCAGTATCAGCACCTTAAAAAAAAAAAAAAAAAGAATTCAATGCTGGGCAGGGCAGTAGTGGCTTACACTGGTAATTCTAGCTACTCAGGTGGCTGAGAGCTAAAAGATTATGGTTTGAGATCAATCTTGGCAGAACTGTGACACTCCATTTCCAATTAATCAGTAAAACAGTAGATTGGAAGCATGGCTCAAGTAGCAGAGCATCAGCCAGCCTCATGCAGGCAAGACAATCGAGTTCAAACCTGATACTAGTACTAAATAAATAAAATACAGAACATTATAAGCTGTTCTTCAGGATCCACAAAGTTACTGAATGAATGTATTTTTTTGTATCTGTTATCTTCATTAAGATGGAAGATTACAAGTATCCACTAAACGTTTCAAATGGTGGAAAAGAGTAAAATATTATCTACCACTCAAAATGGAATGCTATATAAAATCCAGTATTGTATTGTACAGTAAACACAAACGCAAACAAATCTATAGGTACCAAATGATCCACGTTTACACCCACTTTTTGAGACTGTAACAAAAACAGAAGAAAAGAAAATGACGTTTAAGACACTGCTTTGATATTTTCAGAAGTTTAAAAAGACTCTGTAGGGTTGGGGTATGACTCAAGTGATAGTGTTTGTCTAGCGGGCAAGAGGCCCTGAGTTCAATCCCCAGTATGGAGGTTGGGATGGGGAAACTTCATCAAATATGAAACAAACCAGTGCAAACCCAGAAAATCCTCAAGGAACCCTGCAAGGTAGGTGTTGGGGCCAGGAAAGGACTAGAGGAGCCATTAGTGCTTTCCAGAGCAGAGGGAGAAAACTGCCCTGAACAATCCAATTCAGTTGACCAAGGAAAACCAATCTCACAAACTCTAGGCACAGCTTGCAGAAGGCATCTACCATGAATACAATTCTCACACAACTCCACAACCTAACAGAGGAGAAGACTAGACTAAGAGTCTGTCTTAGCGCTTCCCTGACATGGCTGGCAATTCAGATTTAAAAAAAAAAAAAAAGGCTCCCACACACGCCAAGGCCAAACCCGGTGGAGGCTTTTCTCCGAGGTTCTGAAATCCCTCCAGTGGCGCAGCTTTCAGAACCCTGCGTTGGGGAAAAAGTTCAGCAAGGAAGTCCGGGTCTGAATTCTCCCCGGCTCTTCCTCTCCGACTCCAAACAGAAGATTCTTCTCGGGAACGACACGCCCCAGGGCGCCCACCAAGACCACCCGCCCCCGCCCCCAGCACCGCTTCCCCTCCGCGTCCCCTACTGGGGCGTCCGCTGGGCGGGCCGAAGGGGACTGGGGGAACCGGGAACAGCCACCTTCGAGACGAGAGGGAGGGGGGAAGAACCGGGAAGCGCTGGCTCCCCGGGCGCAGACCCCCGCCCCGGCCCGGGGATGGACGGGGAGAGGCCGGGACCCACCCCCGCCCTCCCACCCCAGCCCCGAGGTCCTCGGCCCCCGCCCCCACTGTCGGGGTAGGGGCGGGGGCTCCGGAGCGCCGCTGACTGGGCGGGGAGGCGGCAGAGGAGGATAGGGAGGCGGGGCGGGCAGGCCCGGCCCAGGAGCTGGGCGGCGCGACTCACCCCTGCTCCCGGCCTGCGGAGCCAGAGTGGCCAGGATCCCTCGCAGCTCCGACGCGGAGATCCTCACACGCTCCAACCCCTCCGCCATCTTCGCGACTGCTGCTCAGGCTGCAGCAACTCCGCCACCGCCGCGCGCAGCCAGGAAACCACGACGGACGGGCGGCGCGCGCTCACCCACTCCCACCCTTTTCCCCGCCCCCTCTCGCCCGCCCCCCGCGAACGACGGTGGCCGCACTGGGAGGAAAAGCACTGAACGCAGCTTGACGAAGGGCAGGGTGGGAGAGGCGCGCGCTGCGCGTGCGCAGAAGTATCCTCCCGGAAGGTGCGCTGTGGCCGGTGGTGCGGGCGAGTCGCGGGGCAGGTGAGGTGCGGCGCGGCGCGGCGCAGCCTGGCTCTCCAGGCTGGCGTTCGCGCGAAGGCTGTCAGTGCTGCTGCAATGGTGGGTGGCCACCCAGCGCCCTGCTGCCGGTCTGGGATTCGGGTAGGCGGAGACACGCCGCGATCTGGCTTCCAGATACCTTTAGGCCAGAGTCTTCAGCCGCAGGCCGGGGACTTTAGATATCAGTAATTAATATCAGTAATTCTCATTTTCACCAACAGTGGGGGGGCTGGGCTTGAACCCAGAGCTTTTGAGCTCAAGGCTAGCGCACTACCACTTGAGCTTTTTCTTTTTTGTGTAGTGGTGGTGGTGGTGTATTGACAGACTGTCCTGTTTGAACGGGTTTTGAACCGCGATCCTCAAACCAGAGCGCCCTGTTTACCAGCTCCATTTTCAAGATCAGGAGTCGGAACCCCAATCTAGTTGAAAAGAATAAGGAAACGGCCCAGCGTAAATTGTCTGATAGCATCAGGGTCTCAAAGTCACACACACACATGCCACCTGACTTTCAAACACTATATCCAGTATTGTTGGCTCTAGCAGAAGGAAGGAGCTGTGTGATAACAATGTCTGCAACATTGTACATTCTTTTTTTTTTTTTTTCTTTGCCAGTCCTAGCTAGGCTTGAGCTCAGGGCCTGAGCACTGTCCTTGGACTTTCTCAAGGGTAGAGCTCTACCACTTGAGCCTCAGCACCACTTCCGGATTTTTTCTGTATATGTGGTGCCAGTTGAATTTGTGGGTCAGTGTTAAAAGTGCTTGCCTGGGGCCGGGAGTTTGGCCTAGTGGTTAAAGTGCTTGCCTAGCATGCACAAAGACTTGGGTTTGATTCCTCGGTACCACATACATACAAAAAAAAAGCCGGAAGTGGTGCTGAGGCTCAAGTGGTAGAGCTCTAGCCTTGAGAAAGTCCAAGGACAGTGCTCAGGCCCTGAGCTCAAGCCCAGGACTGGCAAAAAAAAAAATAAAATAAAAGTGCTTGCCTGATTTGTGCTTGGTTCAATCCCCAATACTGAGAAAAGAAAGTCAATCACAAACATATTTAGGCTTGTGTAACACTGAAAGGCTTCTGAGTTTAAAGAATTAAAATACCTTTTAAGTATTGGTATGTATTCAAGATGTATTATTAAATGCTTTTCCTTTAAAGTTATTTGCAGAACAAAATGTATGGTATTTTATATTGTGTGTAAAAAACCTTTTATTGTATATGTAAATATATCAACATCAGAATGGTGTAGAGTACACAGCAAACATAAAGTGGTTATTATGGGAAAATGTGAATTTGATGGTAGATAATGAAGGCTTTATATACTGCTCTCATGTTTTAAATTTGTAAAGTAAGAATTTGGTCACATGTGGATAATCAAAAAACAAAAGCAAATCTAGATAATGGGAATGAGAATAATTCCATTCCTAAAATAAAATAAAAATTGTATACATTGGCTGGGCATCCATGGCTCATGCTGTAAGCCCAGCTACTTAGGAGGCTGAGATCTGAAGATATTGGTTCAAAGCCAGCCCAGGGATGCTCATGAGTCTCATCTCCAATAGTTCAAGTCATGACCAGCACAGAGGGGAAAAAAAAAGTACATGTCACAATTTTTTAAAATTTTTTTCCAGTCCTGTGGCTTGAACTCGGGGCCTGAACACTGTCCTTGGGCTTCCCTCAAGGCTAGGTCTCTACCACTTGAGCTACAGCACCACTTCCAGCTTTTTTTTTTTTTTTTTTTTAATGTATGTGGTACTGACAAATCGAACCCTGGTCTTCGTGCACACTAGACAAGCAGTCTACCACTAGGCCAAACTCTCAGCCCCACATGTCACAATTTTTGAGCAGCAAAACTAGAAATGGTACAAATAAGAAATTATAATCATTTGTGAATTTTTTTTAACTCAAGCCAAAAAGAAAAGCTACATACAGCAGCATATATCTGTAGTCCCAGCTACTTAGACAGCTGAGGCTTCATTTAAGGAAATAAACAAAGACTAAGAACATGAGGTTTATTTAGAAAGTAAGAAGAAAATATTGCATAACAGAATCAATAATATAACCAAATCAGTATTGAAGTAACTGTGTAAGCTTAGTGCCTTTATTATTTAAAAAGTTAGGGCTGGAAATGTGGCTTAGTGGTAGAGTACTTGCCTAGCATGCATGAAGTCCTGGGTTCAATTCCTCAGTACCATATAAACAGAAAATTCCAGAAGCTGTATTGTGACTCAAGTGGTAAAATGCTGGCCTAGAGCAAAAGAAGTTCAGAGACAGTGCCTAGGCACTGAGTTCAAGCCCCAGAACTGGCGAAAATAATAAAAATAATAATAAAATAAGCATTCAGCAGAAGTGGGAAAATAGAAAAAGCCAGACATAGTGGCTCACACCTATAATCCTAGACATAGTGGCTCACACCTATAATCCTAGCTACTTGTGAAACCAACATTGGGAGGATTTCAATTTAAGGTCAGCCTGAGCAAAAAGTTTGAGAAACTATCTCATCCAATAAAAAGCCGGCCTATTAACATTATTTTTACTTAACCCTAAAAGGAAGACTATACAAGCAAAAATAAATGAAACAAAGGCAAAATTATGAAAAAGCAAAAAATGCAAATTATATCAAACAAAAGAATTCTGCACAAGGGAAACAATAAGCAGACTGAAGAAAAAAACTGCAGCATGGGAGAAAATATTCATAATCAAACATGAAATGACAAAATTGAGAACTGTGAGGGAAGGAGTGGCCAAAGGAGGATGAGATTATTGAAGGGAATGACACAGATCAAGATGGGTTGCATTCAATACTGATTTGTTCAATAACATCCCTCTTGTACAAAAAAATAAAAATTTTCAGAAGCTGGGCATAATGGTAGGTGTCTGTCATCCCAGCTACATAAAAAGCAAATAAGGGGCCATGAGTTTGGCCTAGTGGTAGAGTGCTTGCCTAGCATACACAAGACCCAGGTTTGACTCCTCAGTACCACATAGATAGAAAAAGCTGGAAGTGGTGCTGTGGCTCAAGTGGTAGAGCACTAGCCCTGAGAAAGCCCAAGGACAGTGCTCAGGCCCTGAGTACAAGCCACAGAACTGGCAAAAAAAAAAAAAAAAAAAAAAAGAATAACAAGAAAAAGAAGCAAATAAGACAGACTGGGAGCATAACCTAGTGTCGAGTGCTCACCTAGCAGGCACAAAGCTCTGGGTTCGACTCCTTGCTACCACATACACAGAAAAAGTCAGAAGGGGCACTATGGCTCAAGTGGCAGAGTGTGCTAGCCTTGTTAAAAATTGTCCAAGGACAATGCGCAGGCCCTGATCTCAAGCTGCAGGACTGGAGGAAAAAAAAGAAGAAGCAAATACCAATATCAAAGTCCAGGGGCCAGAGTTTGGCCTAGTAATAGAGTGCTGCCTAGCATGCACAAAGCCCCTGGTTTGATTCCTCGGTACCACATACATAGAAAAAGCCAGACGTGGGTCTGTGGCTCAAGTGGTAGAGCCTTGAGAAAGCCCAAGGACAGTGCTAAGGCCCCAAGTTCAAACCCCAGGACTGGCAAAAAGAAAAAGGAATATCACAGTCCACCCAGAGGAAGCAAAAGCACAAAATGGGGGCCAGGAGTTTGGCGTAGTGGTAAGAATACTTGCCTAGCATGCACAAAGACCCGGGTTCGATTCCTCGGTACCACATACATAGAAAAAACTGGAAGTGGTGCTGTGGCTCAAGTGACAGAGTGCTAGACTTGAGAAAGCCCAAGGAAAGTGCTCAGGCCCTGAATTCAAGCCCCATGACTAGCCGAGAAAAAAAAAAAAAAGCACAAAATGTTCAAAAACAAGAAAGGAAAAGTAAAAGGCCAAGACGGGGCCGGAGTTTAGCCTAGTGGTAGAGTGCTTACCTAGCATGTATGAAGACCCAGGTTCAATTCCTTGGTACCACATACATAGAAAAAAAAACAGAAGTGGTACTGTAGCTCAAGTGGTAGAGCTCTAGCCTTGAGAAAGCCTAAGGACAGTCCCCAAGCCCTGAGTTCAAGACCCAGGACTGGCAAAAGAAAAAAAAAAGAATCTTTAGGGCCAGGAGTTTGGCCTAGTGGTAGAGTGCTTGCCTAGCATGCACAAAGCCCCTGGTTTGATTCCTTGGTACCACATACATAGGGGGGGAAAAAAGCCGGAAATGGTGCTGAGGCTCAAGTGGTAGAGTTCTAGCCTTGAGAAAGTCAAGGACAGTGTGTTCAGGCCCTGAGCTCAAGCCCAGGACTGGCAAAAAAAAAAAAAAAGAAAAAAAGGCCAACACATGGCTCAAATGGAAGAGTGCCTGTCTGGCAAGCACAAAGGCCTGATTTCAGGCCCTAGTACCAACAACAAAAAGGAAAATAATAAGAAAAAAGGGAAAGTTCATGATAAGTAAAAAAAAAAAAATTTTTTTTCAGAAACCAATGCTAAACCAGACATTGGTAGTTCATGCCTGTAATTCTAGCTACTCAAGAAGCTGATAATCTAATGTTTACTCTTCAAAGCAGCTCGGGCAAGAAAGTCTGAGACTTTTATTTCCAATAAACTACCAAAAAGCAAGGGGTAGAGCTGTGGCTCAAGTGGTAGAGCACTAGCCTTAGGTGAAAAAAGCTCAGCAACAGCCCAGGGCCTGAATTCAAGCCTTAGGACTTGCAAGATGTGTCTGACAATGTATATAATAGGATAGGAAATTTTGAAAAGATAACTTCTAAAGTTGGGTGTGGTGGCTCACACCTGTAATCCTAACTACTCAGGAGGCTGAGATCTGAGGATCCTGGTTCAAAGCCAGCCCAGGCACTAAAGAACCTGAGACTTATCTCCAGTTAACCTCTAGAAAATAGGAAGTGGGGCTGTGGCCCCAGGGGTAGAGTGGTATAGTCTTAACCTGAAGAGCTTAGGGACAGTGCCCAGGCCCAGAGTTCAAGCCCCATGACCCACAAAAAAAAAATAAAGATATCTTCTAAGCATTTCAAACGCTTAGCTCATCAAATCTCTCATTTTCCTCCTTGCTAGTGTCAAGTTAGGTTTGGTGGTATTCTAGCAGTCAGGAGTCTGAGTCAGGATTATGAGGTCTAGGCCAGTCTGTTCTACATAGCAAAAAGAAAATGTTTTGGTTTTGTTTTATGTAATACAAAACCCAGGAATTTGATACCACTATCTCCCTTGCTTCTCCCTACATTCAGTCTCACCCTCAGGAGTACACTGTTTTCTTTCTCTTTGCTTCATTCATCATTCCCTCTTTTGCTGTTATTTTTCCTCAGGTACAGAGAAATGAGACAGATATACTATGTTATTCACAATCAACAACCCATTCTCATTTTATCATTTTGCTTTTCATTTCAATTTCCACCCATGTTCCATTTCTCCTCCCTTTAGGTGAGTGACTAATGTGTTTGATATATGTCCATGAATATGCATGTATCTTTAAATAATATCTGAAAATAATGTGTTTTATGTGCATCTGTTTTAAATGTATGTAGTTGATACTATGTTATAGATCTCATTCTGTTACTTGATCATGTTTCTGTAAATACTTTGTTTTCTTTTAACTGACCTCACACTCTTAGCCACTGCTCCTGGGCCGAAATGGGCGTCAGAATTTCTTACCCAGAATTTTTTGAACTGAAATTGAAAAAGAAAATCCCTCTCCAATATGGAAGTCATAAAATGTAAAACACAGAAGCTGTCAGCAGCCACATGTCCTGCCTTATGGAACCAGCTGGTCTGCAATGAAAAAGATACCAACATGCAAAGAGCTGCAGAAGTGAGGAACTGAGAGTCCTGGAAGCTATCCAGTCCCTGGTTGCAGTTGTTCCTGAAACTCCATATTCCGTGGTTTGTTCAACTCTTCCTTGGATTCCATGAGCCAGTATATCTGGATACCCTTTTCTAAACTAGTTGGATTTCTCTCACATGCAACGCAGGCCTAACTTACTACAATCTCTATGATACATCCATTGTGTATATGTGTGTGATAAAAATACACATAAAATGAACCATTTTAACCATTTTAAGTGTATGATTCTTTCAATACATTTATGTTGTTTAATCAGTCTCCATAACACCTTATGTACTAAACTCCCCATTCCTCTAACCCACACATCCCCTGGTAACTATTCTTCCATGAACTTGACTCCTTTAGGTATAAATAGAATCAAGCAGAATGTCCTTTTGTGATTAGCTTCATTTAGCTATGCCCAGCATTCATCTTTGTTAGACTGTATGTCAGCATTTCTCATTTTTTAATGAATGGTACTCTATTGAATGTATACCATTTATATATAATCAGGTGTGCATGCTGGGCGAGCACTCTACCTACCACTAGGCCAAACTCCCGGACCCTATAGTCAGGTTTTTGCAGATGGACGCCTAGGTTGCATCTCCCTTTATAAACAGCATGAATAATACAGCTGTGTGTTTGTAGATTGAGACCCTACTCTTAGTATTTTTGAGTCTACCTCCAGGATTAGAACTGCTGGGTCATATGATAGTTCTATGTCTGATTTTGTGTGTGTGTGTGATACAAATGTAATATTTACCATTAGTAAATCTACCATTTTTACATCCTCACTAAAAATACAGAAGGGCTCTAATTTCTCAATATCTTCTCAACTTATTTTCTGGGTAGGTTTTTGTTGTTGTAACCATCTCATTGTATAAGGTGATATCTAGGTCTTGTGATTTTGATTTACATTTCCATAATTTTGAGCTTTTTTTCCCCTGTTTGTTGGTCATTTGCATATCTTTTCTGAAAATTTTTCAAATTATTACCCATTTCTAAAATTATTGTTAATTTGCTTCTGCCATCTTAGCCCCTTTTATCCTTCATGTTAAGAACCAAACTACCTTCCTGATTTCCTTAACTAGACTTGTTGATTTCATTAGTCTCCTTTTCATTCACCATAATGTAGCCAGAATAACTTTTTTTTTCTTTTTTTTTTTTTGCCAGTCCTGGGGCTTTAACTCAGGGCCTGGGCACTGCCCTTGAGCTTTTCTCAAGGCTAGTGCTATACCACTTGAACCACAGCACCATTTCTGGCATTTTTCTATGTATGTGGCACCAAGGAATTGAACCCGGGTCTTTGTGATGCTAGGCAAGCACTCTACCATTAGGCTAAACTCTCGGCCCCTGTCCTTGAGCTTTCTTAAGGCTAGCACTCCACCACTGGAGCCATAGCACCAGGCCAGAATGATTTTCTAAAAATATAAATTCTAAGTTAGGCTTCATGGCACATACCTGTAATCCCAGAATTCAGGGTGAAGGCAGGAAGGTCATTCAAAACCAGCCCGTGGGCTACATAATATATTCCTGCTGTGCCACCAAACACACACACATACCTACACACAAAATACTTTCTTTACGTACACTGGGGGTTTTTTTGTTTTTGTTTTTGTTTTTGTTTTGTTTTTGCCAGTCCTGGAGCTTGAACTCAGGGCTTGAGCACTTTCCTTGGGCTTTTTCAAGGCTAGCACTCAACCACTTGAGCAATAGCACCACTTCTGGCTTCCTGGCTTTTTTTTTTTTTTTCTGTGTATGTGAAACCAAGGAATCGAACCCAGGGCTTCATGTATGCTAGGCAAGCACTCTACCACTAGGCCACGCTCCCAGCCATAAACTATTTTCTAATATCATCTGCTCAAAATTGAATAGCCATTCTATCATATATTTTTTTTTAATTTGTAGGACTGGAAGCTTAGCTTCACAGTAGAGTGCCTTCCTAGGAATATGATGTCCTGAGTTGCAGTTAGGGGCCACAAGTCAAATTTGCCAGGTATGGCAGTCCACACTTAGAAGACTGTTCAAGCTAAATTCAAACTTTAGTTCTCAGATCTCAGCCTCCTGAGTAGCTGAAATTATAGGTATGAACTACTAGGGCTTAGCAGCATTGCATTCACTTTTTTTTTCTTTAAGTGTTGTACAAAGTGAGATTCAACTTTTTTTTTTTCAGGTCCTAGGGCTTGAACTCAGGGCCTGGGTGCTATCCCAGAGCCTCTTTGTGGCTCAAGGCTAGCACTCTACTACTTGAGCCATAGTGACACTTCCAGATTTTTCTGAATGATTTATCAGAGTCTCGTAGACTTTCCTGCCTAGGCTGGCTTTGAACCACAATCCTCAGATCTCAGCCTCCTGAGCAGTTAGGATTACAGCCACCAGTGCTCAGCTTCATCTATATTTTAAAACAAAATTTTCTTTACACTCATTCTACTTTTAAGAAAACCATACATTTTCAGAAGTAGAGCTGTGGCTTAAAGTGGTAGAGTGCTAGCTTTGAGTAAAAGGAACTCAGGGACAGCACACAGGTCCTGAATTCAACCCTTACAACTGACAAAAAAAAAAAAAGTTTGCATATATATATATCTACAACCAAGTCTTCATATCCAAATGTATACCACTACCTATGCAATAGAACCTAGTGTCAACATAGTCCTAGGATTTTTTTTTTTAACTTTACCTTAATGAAATTTATAAAAATATTCAGAATATATGCACTACTTGTTCACTGAAATAATAAATGAACAAACCACATGTGGAAGTTATTTTGCAATGTTAATATGCACAACTTTATACTAATTTAAAATTTCAAACTTCAAATATAAATTATGAAAAGTATAAGGGCCAGGAATTTGACCTAGTGGAAGAATGCTTGCCTAGCATGTGTGAAGATCCAGGTTCAGTTCCTGGCTACCACATATATATAAAAGCTGGGAGTGCTGTGTGTCATGTGATAGAATGCTAGCTAGCCTTGAAGAAAGCCGAAGGACAGTGCTCAGGCCCTGAGTTCAAGACCCACAACTGACAAAAAAATGCGTAAGTTAGCAAATTCACAAAAACCAATTAAGGTCATTGAAAAAAAAGTTTCCAGATGTTTATAAGGCAAAGACAAATTATTCACAGATAGTATGATTATTTTCTTTAAAAGGGTAAAGAGCCCAGGCACTGGATGGCTCATTCTTGTAATCCTAGCTACTCAGGAGGCTATGATCTGAAGATCATGGTTCAAAATCAGTCTGGGCAGAAAAGTTCATGGCGTTTATCTCCAGTAAACTACTCAGAACAAACTGGAAGTGACACTGTGACTCAAGTGGTAGAGCACTAACCTGGAGCAAAAGCTGCTCAGGGACAGTGTCCAGACCCTGATTCAAGCCCCAGGACTGGTATAAAAAAGGGAGGAAGGGGGGTACCAAGGGCTGGGATAAAGATCACTTGTCTAGCATTCCTGAGGCCCACAGTTCAATCCCTAGCAATACAAAAGATAAAGGAAATAAAAGGTCAGGAGTACTAAACTTTTCTTTCATTTGAGCCACGGTTACTGGTTCAGATGTCAATAGGTGACCCAAGAGTCACTAGACATGGAAAACAGTAATAGGAGAAGGCTGAGTTCACAGCTGCCAGAGCTACATAGCAAGACCCTGTTTAAGAAAAAAAAAGCCCACCAAAACTGACCTCAATAGGAACAAATATTCTTTTCTTGGTTTTTAAGCTGGTAGGAACTCTTTAATTCCCCTGGAGGCTGAAAATAAACACAACAAAAGAGAAGTCTGAGAATAGAAAAATAAACAACGAAGATATTATTTGAAGCAAGCACATTAAATAATATCTGAAGCTAGGAAGAAAAGAAAATTCAGTTATGGAACAGTAGAGCTAGGCACTCATACCAATACCTTCTGAAGAGGCTGAGATCTGAAGATCAGAACCAGCCCAGGCAGAAAAGTTAATAAAAGTTATATCCAATTAACCAGCCAAAGGCTGAAAGTGTAAGTGTGGCTCAAGTGGTAGAGTGCCACCTTAGCAGAAAAAGCCAAGTGAAAGCACAGGGCCTTGAGTTCAAATGCTGGTGCTGATACTGGTACAAAAACAAAACAGAACAAAATTGAAGAGTTGAGGCTAAAGGGTGTTGTTTGATATCCTGAACTCCATCTCCAGCAGTAGAAATGATGCTGAGATAAAAAAGAAAGTCCATGTTCATGGGAAGACTCAATGTTTTTGTTTTGGGGATTTTTGTGGGTGCTGATACTGGGGCTTGAAATACGTGTACCAGATGAGACTCAATGTTGCTCAATGTCATTTTTCCCCAAGGGACATGCCCCATGCTTCCTCAATTTTTTTTTTTTTGGTCAGTCCTGAGGCTTGAACTCAAGGCCAGAACTAGAACTCTACCACTTGAGCCACAGCACCACTTCCAGCTTTTTCTGTATAGGTCGTACCGAGTAATCAAGCCAAGGTCTTCATGCACACTAGGCAAGCACTGTACCATTAGACCAAAGTCCTCAATATCAATTTTAATTTATACATTTTACACTGAATTTTGCTAAAGGGATTCGCATGGAAGAATTAATCCGTGAGAGAAGCCAACACTTTTAAAGTAATCAAGAACTGTGTGTGGAGCCGGACACAGTGGCTCACACCTATAATCCTAGCTACTCAGGAGGCTGAAATCTGAGGATCACAGTTCAAAGCCAGCCCAGGCACTAAAGACTGTGAGACTCTTTCTTTTTTTTTTTTTTTGCCAGTCCTGGGCTTGAGCTCAGCGCCTGAGCACTGTCCTTGGACTTTCTCAAGGCTAGAGCTCTACCACTTGAGCCTCAGCACCACTTCTGGCTTTTTGCTATATATGTGGTACCGAGGAATCGAACCCGGGTCTTCGTGCATGCTAGGCAAGCACTTTAACCACTAGGCCAAACTCCCGGCCCCAAGACTGTGAGACTCTTATCTCCAATTAATTACTAGAAAACATGAAGCAGGGCTGTGGCTCAAGGGGCAGGGCAGTAGCCTTGAGCTGAAGAGCTCAGGGACGCGCCCAGACCCAGAGTTAAGCCCCGTGACCCACCCAAAAAATAAAAAGTCTGCTGTGTGTGTGCATGCATGTGTCTGTGCCTGTGCACACACACGCCAGTATAGGGACTTGAACTCAGAATCTCAATAGCGTCCTTGGTTTTATTGCATACAGCTGGTGGTCTACCACTTGAGCTATTCCTTCATGTCACGCTTTTTGCTGATTAGAGATAAGTTTCCCATATTGCTCTACCCTGGCTGGCTTCATGTCATGATTCGCTCTTTGATTTCAGCCTTCTGAGTAGCTAGGATTATAAGTATGAACCACCAACACCTGACTTAATGGTTGTTTTGAGAAAGAGTAACCCAGGCTGTGTAGCCCGGGCTAGCCTTCAACTTTAGTAGCACCTGTCTCCCCTGCCAAGTGCGGAGATGATAAGCATGAACCACCACATCCAGCCATTAACTTAAGAGATAAAACTTAGGCTAGGTGGGGCCGGGAGTTTGGCCTAGTGGTTAAAGTGCTTGCCTAGCATGCATGAAGACCCTGGTTCGATTCCTCGGTACCACATACCACATATATAGAAAAAAGCCGGAAGTGGTGCTGAGGCTCAAGTGGTAGAGCTCTAGCCTTGAGAAAGTCCAAGGACAGTGCTCAGGCCCTGAGCTCAAGCCCAGGACTGGCAAAAAAAAAAAAAAAAAAAAAAAAAAAAAAAAAAAAAAAAAAAAAAAAACTTAGGCTAGGCATAATGGTGCATGAGTATAGTCTCAAGCACCTGAGAGGCTGGCGCACCACTTCCAGTCTCAGGGTAAACTGGAAGATCTTCTTGAGCCCAGGAGTTTTGAGATCAGCTTCATACACAATGAGATTGTTTTTCACACACACACACACACAGTGACAAATTACAACAAATTTTGAACCCAGTTCATCCAAGAGCTACACAATGACAAAAAATATAGACCAGTGCCAATGCCAAGACATGAACGGTATATAACAGTGAACTTTATTTTCCAAAAACATCAGAAAACTTACTTCAAGCTAAATATACTAGTTTATCAAAATTTCAGTATTTTAGTATGCAAACAGTTCCACAGAGGTCAAATTCTGTTAAGTGTTTTTCAATAAACAGACTGTCTCAGACTTGACCCCATTCTTATTCTTGGGTTTCAGGACCATGTGTGCTCAATACTGCATCTCCTTTGATGATGTTGAAAAAGCTCATGTCAACATTCAAGATTATATCCACCTCACACCAGTGCTAACAAGCTCAATTTTGAATCAAGTAGCAGGACGCAATCTTTTCTTCAAATGTGAACTCTTCCAGAAAACTGGATCCTTTAAGGTAAAGATCTTTCTTGTCAGTTGTGTATGGTTCCAAACTCCAACACACAAATGTATTGGATTCTCTTGACCATTCAATATAGTAGGTAGAAGTAAACTAAAACCTTTTCGCAGTTAAGAGAAATAGAAAAAATTGTTTTTAGTCCTGGTTAATTAGCATTAGTGCTGATAAGCCACTTGTTTTGTGCTGGTCCATAGGGTTTGAACACAGGGCCTGGGTGCTCTGTCTGACATTTTTGTGCTCAAGGCTAGTACTTTACCACTTCAGCCAAAGCTCCACTTCTTGACTGTTTGGTAGTTATTTAGAGATGTCCTTTCTATTTTCTTGACCCAGCTGACTTTGAATTGCAATCCTCAAAGCTCAGATTCCTAGTAGCTAGATTTGTAGGCATGGGCCCCCATGCCTAGCTGATAAGCCACTTTTACACGATCTAAGAATTATAGTCAGGCACCACCTGACCTTCATGCTTGCAATCCTAGCTACTCAGGAGGCTGAGATCTGAGGACTGTGGTTGGAAGCCAGAAAAGTCTGAGACTCTTACCTCCAATGAACTACTGAAAAAAATCAAGAAGTGATGTGGCTTAAATGGTAGTGTTGGCCTTGAGCAAAAGAAGGTAGGGGGGGCTGGGAGTGTGGCCTAGTGGTAGAGTGCTTGCCTAGCATGCATGAAGACCTGGGTTCCATTCCTCCATACCACACACATAGAAAAAAGCTGGAAATGGTGCTATGGTTCAAGTGGTAAGGCTCTAGCCTTGGAAAAGCCCAAAGACAGTGCTCAGTTCCTGAGTTCAAGGCCCAGGACTGGCAAAAAAAAAAAAAAAAAAAAAAAGTCAGGAACAGAGGCTAAACAGGCCCAGAGTTCAAGCCCTAGGGCTGGGAATGTGGCTTAGTAGTAGTAGAGTACTTGCCTAGCATGCAAGAAGCCCTGGGTTCAATTCCTCAGTACCATATAAATAGAAAAAGGCAGAAGTGGTGCTGTGGGTCAAGTGGTAGAGTACTAGCCTTGAGCAAAGAAGCTCAGGACAGTGTTTAAACTCCTGAGTTCAAGCCCCAGGACTGGCAAAAAATAATTACCCTATAATTAGGGATATATATATATATGTTTGTATACACATTCCAAGTAATATATATGGAATATATATTCCAAATAATACTTTGTACAACATAATTAGCCTATACTATATGAACATAGAAAAAAACTGCCAGTGATTAAACCAAGACACTAAGCTGTGTCCAATGGCATATACCTGTATTCATTTCCAGCTACTCTGGAGTCTGTGTAGGTGAAGCCCTTTAAGCCCAGGCTAGTCTGGGTAACAGACTTCATCTCCATGTAGACCAACAAAAAAATAGAGATCAATTTGGACTATAGATATGTGACCATCCTATATAGGACTCAAACTTAAAATTTCTTTTTGTTTGTTTGTTTTTTTGGTGCCAGTCCTGGGGCTTGAACTCAGAGCCTGAGCATTGTCCTAGGGCTTTTCCCCTCAAAGCTAGTACTGCCACTTGAGCCACAGCACCATTTCTGGCTTTTTCTATGTATGTGATACCAAGGAATTGAACCCAAGTCTTCATGCATGCTAGGCAAGCACTCTACCAATAGGCCAAACTCCCGGCCCTGTGTCAATTTCATATACACATAATTAAAAATATCTAGGCTGGGAACAATGGCTGATGTCTATAATCCTAGCAACTCTAAGAGGCATAGATAAGGAGGATCAAAGCTCTAGCTATGGGGCAAAAAGGATTGATGTATGATTTGTTCTAATTCCATCCATTGCCCTGCAAAATGACATTATTTTTTGTGTGTATGTTAGTCCTGGGGCTAGAACTACTCAGGGCCTGGGCACTGTGCTTGGGCTTTTAGTACTCTACCACTTGAGCCACAGCACCACTTCCAGCTTTTGCTGTGTATGTGGTACTGAGGAATTGAACCTGGGTCTACCACTAGGCCAAACTTCTGGCCTAAAGAATTTTTTCAGGTAAAAAATTCACAAAGTTGGGCCAGGAGCATGGCCTAATGGTAGAGTGCTTGCCTACCATGCACAAAGCCCTGGGTTTGATTCCTCTGTATCACGTACACGGACAGTGCCCAGGCCCTGAGTCCCAACCCCCCCCCCTCAAAAAAAATTCATAAAAAGGAGGAAAGACCAGGAGTTTGGCTTCCTGGTAGAGTGCTTGCCTAGCATGCATGAAGACCCAGGTTCAATTCCTTGGTACCACATACATAGAAAAAAGCCAGAAGTGGTGCTGAGGCTCAAGTGGTAGAGTTCTAGCCTTGAGAAAGTCCAAGGACAGTGCTCAGGCCCTGAGCTCAAGCCCAGCACTGGCAAAAAAAAAATACAAAGTAGTTCATAATATCAGACTCATCATTGGCCAGTAAAAGCAATTTCCAGTTCTATAAGCCACACTCATGGTAAATATCCTACTTAAATGTATAATTGTTTTACCTTTAATCTCATTTTCACTGTTCTTTCGCCTCTTGTTCTGTTTGATAGCCACCAAGCTGTCCAGGTTGGTAGCCTGAGAGCAGACAGACATACTGTTTGCCACGGGTGTAGAACAGGCTCAGTTTGCTTCTACAACCACCTTCGGGTGCTTTCCTTAGAATACAACCCTATTGGTCAGCGACATGCAACTATGTACCATCCTTCTTTTCCAGATTCGTGGTGCCCTTAATGCTATCAGAGTCTTAACTTCATCCACTTTAGAGGGGAAGCCCAAGGCTGTTGTTACACACAGCAGTGGAAACCATGGTCAGGCTCTCACCTATGCTGCCAAACTGGAAGGTACTTGATTTACTTTCAGGTACTGGGTAAGACCATTAGAGCAAGATATTCTGTATCTTATGGACAAGGAATCCTCATGTAATTACAGCAAAATGAAAATAATGTATCCTAAATTCTGAGTAGTACTAACAAAAAAATTACTTTTCTCTTCCCAGGGATTCCTGCTTATATCGTGGTGCCCCAAACAGCTCCTAACTGTAAAAAAATGGCAATACAAGCTTATGGAGCCTCTATAGTATACAGTGAACATAGCGATGAGGTAATAAGCACCTCAACAACCTCATTTCACCAACACAAAAAAAACAGGGTTTTTTGCTGCCAGTTAGCTGAAGATACAAGTCTCTCAGATTTGTCTTACCAGTCTGGTTACAAACCTCAATCCTCAGGAGGCTGAGTAGCTAGGATTCAACCCTTAATTTCAGACTTGAATTCAACAGCTAGCAGACTTTTGTATTTGGATGTCTTGTTGCTTTAATTCCAGATCTGGGGTTTGAACTCAGGTCCTGTGCACTGTCCCTGAGCTTCTTTTGCTCAAGACTTCTGGTTTTTTGTTTTTTTTCTGTTTATGTGCTGAGGAGTCAAATCCAGAGCTTCATGTATGCTAGACAAGCATTCTATCACTTAGCCACATTCCCAGCCCCACATGGATTCTTATGAGGCATCTCAGAGTAA
This sequence comes from Megascapheus bottae, assembly GCF_031878675.1. Lineage (NCBI taxonomy): Eukaryota > Metazoa > Chordata > Mammalia > Rodentia > Geomyidae > Megascapheus > Megascapheus bottae. The sequence goes on along the minus strand of NC_143525.1, from coordinate 26,858,058 downwards.
ATATCTAGCACCAAACTCTAATCTTACTCTCCAGTGATTCCCCTTTTCCAGACTTTCTCATCTCAGAAAATGGTAGCACTGTTTCCCTAGAATGTATAAAGCCCTGGGTTTGATTCCTCAGTACAATGTAACAGAAAGTGCCAGAAGTGGCACTATGGCTGAAGCAGTAGAGTGCTAACTTTGAGCAAAAGAAGCTCAGGGATAGCACCCAGCTACTGAGTTCAAGCCCCAGGACCAACAAAACAAAGAATATAACTCTTGAAGAAGGGTGTTCTGCTCACTGCTATAATTATCCCCACTGAAAAACAGTAAAGAGTCAATGAGAGTGCAATACTAAATCAAATGTCAACACTAGTGGCTCATGCCTGTAATACCAGCCACTCAGGAGGCTGAAATCTGAGGATCCTCAGCTCAGGCATAAAAGTCCCCAAAAGAATCTTTAATCTCCAATTAACTACTCAAAAACCAGAAATAGAGCTGTGGCTCAAAGTGCTAGCCTTAAAAGAGCTCAAGAATAGTACCCAAGCCCAAACAAGCTCCATGACCAACCTCACCCCAAAAGCCCTAAGTCAATTGTTTTGGGTTAAATTCAAGTCAAGTAAACTAATGTACTGTTTCAGTCCAGAGAAAAGGTTACAGAAAGACTCCTGGAAGAAACAGAAGGTATCATGGTACACCCTAACCAGGAGCCTGCCGTGATAGCTGGGCAAGGGACAATCGCCCTGGAAGTGCTCAATCAGGTAAAACAACCTAATGAACTCTTCCAGTTTACTTACTGCTAGTTTATCTAAAAATTCAATTATTTTATATGTAAATACAAAACTGCTTACTGATCTTTACTTATTTAGTTTGTGGGTCATGGGTCTTGAAACTCTAGGCCTAGAGCACTGTCCCTGACCTCGTCAGCTCAAGGCTACCACCCTACCCCTTGAGCCACAGCTCCACTCCCCATTTTCTAGTGATTAATTGGAGATGAGAGTCTTGTGGTCTTTAGTGCCTGGGCTGGTTTTGAACCTTGATCCTCAGATCTCAGCCTCCTAAGCAGCTAGGATTACAGCCACTGTGCCTGGCTTGATCTCTATATTTTACCACAGGTTCCTTTGGTGGATGCACTTGTGGTACCTGTAGGGGGAGGAGGAATGGCTGCTGGAATTGCAATTACAATTAAGGTGAGAAAACAGCTTCTCAAGAACCACATGCTTTAGGAACATATTTATTTACATCATAGTGCATTAGGACATATGCCATGAATTTCATAATCATCATCTCTTGAAAGTATAGATGGATTGCTTCTCTTTACCTGCCATTGTGATAACCTTACAGCAAAACAAAACAAAAAAACCAGACAGACCCATCTTACCAGCCTACAGCCTACAGCAGTATATGTCCTTCTCAACAGCCAGTCCAGGCAACAGCCAGTTATCAGACATGTATTCCTTTCCAGGCTCTGAAACCTAATGTAAAGGTATATGCTGCTGAACCCTTGAATGCAGATGACTGCTATCAGTCCAAACGGAAAGGGGAGCTGACCCCCAATCTTCACCCTCCAGAAACTATAGCAGATGGTGTCAAATCTAGCATTGGCTTAAACACCTGGCCTATCATAAGGGACCTTGTGGATGATGTCTTCACTGTCACCGAGGATGAAATTAAGGTAAGGGGGAGTTTGGCGTACTGGTATAGTGCTTGCTTAGCATGCATAGCCCTGGGTTTGAGTCCTTGGTACTACCCACACAAAAAAGCTGGAAGTGCTGTGGTTCAACTGGTAGAGTGCTATCCTTGAGAAAGGTCAGGGACAGTGCCCAAGGCCCTGCCTGAGTTCAAGATCCAGAACTGGCAAAAAATAAATTAAAAATCCTAAATTCAAACCCCAGTCTCAAATACCACACACATGTAAAAGAGAGGGAAGAAAATTCAGACTGGGTAGTATCTTTATCTGGCTTTTGAATCTGTAGACTACTAGATTGCCTTCTCTTCTGTTGCACTAATCCTTACTCCCTTCTTTACCAACAGTTTGCAACCCAGCTGGTATGGGAAAGAATGAAACTTCTCATTGAACCTACTGCTGGTGTTGGAGTAGCTGCCGTGCTTTCTCAGAGTTTTCAAACAGTGTCTCCAGAAGTAAAGAATATTTGTATTGTACTCAGTGGTGGAAATGTAGACTTAGCCTCCCTTACTTGGGTGAAGGAGGCCGAAAGGCCAGCCCCGTATCAGTTTGTTTCTGTTTAATTTATGCAAGGAAGATGTAGGACTCAGTGTCTCCAAATACATGAAAAGTTTCCAATCTTTTCCTCTTAGTTTTCAGAACCCTAATAAAAAGTAGAAATATCAGGAATATTTAATAGGCTTTTTTGGTTTAGCAATAGAAAATTTTCCATACATGAGACACTTAAGGTCAAAATAAATTTTGTAGCAGGGCAGCAGCCTAATAAGCTAAAACAGCAGTGACAAACTGCCTGATTACAGCCTACAGACTTCCATCACTGCAGCGATCAGACTCTTGTGAATCCATTACTCTATGTCCACTTCAGGTACTGTTGAAGAAGTCTCACTTTTCACCCAAGATACAGGTTCTGGTACATACGGATCATAAGTCCATTTGGGGAATACCCGTTTATAGAGGTTCATCAATACTGTGTCCTGAGATTTAAGCTTCCCATCAAAAGTGCACTTCATGTGGCCATGGGTACCTGGAAAGATTATGGCAAATTAGTAATATCAAAAGTAGAAAATTTAGGGCCGGGAGTTTGGCCTAGTGGTAGAGTGCTTGTCTAGCATGCACAAAGACCCGGGTTCGATTCCTCGGTACCACATACATTGAAAAAAGCTGGAAGTGGTGCTGAGGCTCAAGTGGTAGAGTGCTAAGTCTTGAGAAAAGTCCAAGGACAGTGCTCAGGTCTTGAGCCCAAGCCCAGGACAGGTACAGTGGTTCACACCTGTAATTCTAGCTACTCAGGAGGCTGAGATCTGAGGATCTTGGTTCAAAGCCAGTCCAAGCACAAAAGTCCTTAAGACTCTTATCTCCAATTACTCACTGGAAAACTGTAAGTGGGCCTGTGGCTCGGGGTAGTCTGAAGCTGAAGAGTTCAGGGACAGTGCCCATGCCCAGAATTCAAGCCCCACAACCAACAAAAAGGTGTATTACTTCTCACACATAGATACCCCTTCTCATGTTTTTGTCCCTGTTTCCCACTTCCCACCCCCCAAATCTCACATTCTCACCTAAAGGTTCCTTGATGTGTCCTCTTCGGCCCCACTTTGTTCTCAGTTCCACTGGTTTAAACCACTGCACATCCTCTTAAGAATAGAATACATAGAATACCAAGATGAAACAAAATGTAAACCCATCACAAACACAATGAAATCCCATCCTCTTCCTTTATGTTACCTCTATTGAAGAACATATAACGCACTACTGCCATCTTTGTAAAAATTTTGAAAGGATGACCACTTAGAACAACTCTCTTGATAACTATTCTATCTGGATCCACCGAGAACAGATGTCCTGTGGCAATAAGGCTGTGCATTCCTGCAGGGGACAGAAAAGAGGTTCTTCAAGAGTCTATAGACCACGATCTCCATTTACTATTTTAATCCACAGGACAAAAGTAATACACTATGCTATAAGCCTCCCAAAACTACAGTAATGACCACTAAATGATATTGCTTCTGAGCCTATTCCCCAAACCTATACATAACACCCTGTTTCTCATCAGTAGCTTAGACTCACTATGAGTCAACGACTGATGGCTTTTTTTTTTTTGGGGGGGGGGGGTAGTCCTGGGGCTTAAACTCAGGGCCTGGGTACTATCTCTGAGTGTGTGTGTGTGTGTTTTCTTTTTTTTTGCTTAGACTCAGGGCCTGAGCACTGTCCTTGGGACTTGAATTCTGGGCCTGGGGGTTGTCCCTGAGTTCTTCAGCTCAAGGCTACTGCCCTACCCGAGGCACAGCCCCACTTCCGGCTTTCTGATAGGTAACTGAAGAATCTCAAGGACTTTAGTGCCTGGGCTGGCTCTGAACTGAAATCCTCAGATCTCAGCCTCCTGAGTGGTTAGGATTACAGGTGTGAGCTACCATGCCCAGCTCTGAGCTTCTTTTGCTCAAGGCTAAGGGTAGCACTCTACCACTTGAACCATAGTATCACTTCTTCCAGCCTTTTCTGTTTATGTGGTACAGAAGAATAGAACCTAGGGCTTCATGTATGCTAAGCAAGCACTCTACCACTAAGTCACATTCCCAGCTCTGATGTATCTTAAAAACTACTGTTAACCATGCCATGTGATCCTCAAATCTAAACAAAGAATATAGTAGTAATGCTACAAGGAACTGCAGGCCTTTTCAGCATTGTGAACACCACTTACCATTGCTTTTCTGCTTGAAAAGCAGCACAGATGCAGGAGGAAAAGTGATTGGTGCATATACTGTTACCACTACAGCCGCATCAGCAGTTAGGAACCTCTGAAATTTATGTTTGTCCGCTGCCATAAGAATTAAAAAAGAAAAATCACAAATATTTTGAGAAACCATCAATAATTCAGAAAGGGCTGTATCATTGTTAACTCTTCCCTTAGTGTTGAGTATTAAACTGAGGGCCTTGTGTATAGCACACAAGTGCTCTTTTCTAACTGCAATGCTTTACTACATACATACATACATACATACATACATACATACATACATACATATGTGTATATATATTTTGGGTTTTTTTTGTTGTTGTTGTTGTTGTTTTTTTTTTTGCTTGAACTCAGGGCCTGAGCACTGTCCTTGGACTTTCTCAAGGCTAGAGCTCTAACACTTAAGCCACAAAACCACTTTCAGCTTTTTTCTATGTATGTGGAATCAAGGAATTGAACCCAGGTCTTCGTGCATGCTAGGCAAGCACTCTACCACTAGGCCAAACTCCCGGCCCCAACACAAAATTTTTAAAAAACTATCAGCATGTGGGCTGGGAGTTTGGCCTAGTGGTAAGAGTGCTTGCCTAGCATGCACGAAGACCCAGGTCGATTCCTCGGTACCACATACATATGGTGGTATATAATCCTACGACTTAGAAGGTAGAGACAAGACAATGTGTTTAGAGCCAGCCTGGGGCACATAATAAAAAAGTTTAATAATAAAGTTGTCTCAATACAACTGAAAGATGTAACTGTCCTATCAATTGGAGCTCCAACTGTATCTAGGGTTCAAAAATTTCTCCAAGCCAGGCACAGTGGCTCACGCCTATAATCCTAGCTACTCAGGAGGCTAAGATTTAAGGATTGCAGTTAAGAAGTCAGCTTGGGCAGGAAAGTCCAAGAAATCTTTCCATCCAAGTAACCACAAAAAAATAAAGACAATAATAATAATAAACCAGGAAGTGGAGCTGTGGTTAGCCTTGAGTATAATAGCTCAGGAACAACACCCAGGCTCTGAGTTTCAGCACCAAACTAAAAAAAGTTCTCCAGGTGATTCTGATGCCTAACACCCTACCTCATTTAGGAATCAATGCTTTGCTGAGACCCTTTGCTACGATAACACTTAATGCTGGGCAGGCACTGACCAATGCTTCGGCCTAAATATAAGATATTTTAGTCTTTGAAGCCACGAAGATATTGTTTTAACTATTTAGTTCCGCTACTTTAACACAGAAACAGCAGACAATATATACACCTGGAGATTAATTAAAATGGCACAGTATGTTCCAATGAACCTTCATTACAAAAACAAGTGGGACAAATCTGTCCTAAAAACTAGTCTGCTGACCCCTGACCTTAATAACTAAAACCGGAGAAAAGGAAAAATATTCAATAAAAAAAATCAAGTCTTTTGTTTAGATAGCATGACTGGTGAGAATAAAAACTATTCAGACTACCAACGCTGCCTTCATGTTTCCCTTTTGCCACTGCTGAAGCTGAATGAGCTACAGTGATGTGCATGGTGATGTATAGACTTTCTTCTGCCACAAGTGTCCCTGGTTACCTTTCTCTAAATGAATCTCACCAGATCTTTACCCAGCTGGAAGTCACAAAAGTCACCACCCTTTTACTCACTGTCATGCCAGACACCATAGTTTCCACACTTACCCTTTTGGTAAAGCTACCAACTGATTCAAAAATTACTTGGACAAGCCTAGCTACTCAGGAGGCTGAGATCTGAGGATCAAGGTTCAAAGTCAGTCTGGGCACAAAAGGACCTGATACTTTATCTCCAATTAACCTCCAGAAAATGGGAAATGGGGCTTGGCTCAAGGGTAAGGTGGTAGCCTTGATCTGAAGAGCTCAGGGATAGCACCCAGGCTGAGTTCAGATCCCATGACCCACCAAAAAAAAAAAAAAAATTTAGTTGGATACAAGTACTCATGACAGTGAAGCCTCAGTATCCCATAGAAGCTGCATCACTATGATGCCTCAGACAGGTTCAGACATTACGAATAAAAACATCATTGACTCCTAAGTCAGAGTACTAAAAGTACATCAAACCCAGAACAAGAGCCGGAACTTTGTATTCTGCACTCCCCGTCTCCAAAAAGAAAAATAAGATGGAGGATAACCTAAAGGCTTCCCCATTGCTGACCTGAAGTGTGCTGAGAGAATAAAGGTGAGGCTCGGAAGCGCCTGAATCCACAATGGAAGATCATTTCCTCTTTGGCTTTCACAGGTTCAGTGTTGCCAGAACTCCGACTCACCACCATGTTCAATACTGACATCTGAGGACCAAGTTAAAAAAAAAAAAGATTCTAATCTAGGAATACAATAGCCTAACCTGAAAAAAGAAAAGCAAGCAAACATCAAATTTAGTCTAAAACCTGAAAGTACTAGTTAATGGTAGAGTGTGGATGATGACACAGATTAACCTTTACATCAATAATTGCCATTAGCATTATTAGAATGCTCATATACTAGTTTCCTTCTCCCACTCTGCCACAATCAGTGCCTTTCTACTCATCCATCCACGAAAGTCTTCAAACCATATTCTTTCAAGCCTCTTCCTCAACTCTTATACCACCAACCAATGGTCAAAGCAGTTGTCCAACCCTAATGTGCTCAACTAGTTGTATAGACAAGAGGTTTAAACCTTAGCACACTATTTTTATTGCTGTTCTTATTTGAAAAACACACTTTTCTTGGAGAAGTCTCAGAACCACACCAGACTGCATCACTGAGATGCTTCAGACAGGTTCAGACATTCTGGGTATAACCATCATTGACTTCTCTATGATTCTTTGATTGCTAAATCACAAAGGTATACTCTTCATATCCCAATCAGCAAAATGTCATGAATAAGTTAGAATTGTTGTGTCTCTATTTCCCACAGGTATTAATTTACCTTCTGTTCATGAGGGAGCAAAGAAAATGCAATCAAGGGTGTTCCTTGTCTGAAGTAGTCAAACACTGAGACAGGGACTTCAGAGACATGAAGTGTGACATACCAGCCAACCTGCCAACAGGAAACACATGACAGGATTACTCTAAAGTCTCAATAATGACAAAACTTTTCTCTAAATATTAATCTCTTAAACTACATAAAAGTAACCTTCCCCCTGAAAGTCTTCTCATAGATGCTTCAACTATTCAGATACTGCAGGCAAACACAAAACTAAAGCAGATACTCGTTGTCATGCTAAGAGAAGCAAAACAGAAAAAGGAAAAACAAACAAACCCTTAGGGGTTGGAGGTATGGCTCAGGTGTTAGGGTGCCACCAAAGCAGCAAATATATAATTCAAGTCCTGATCTTGGCCTCCTCCACAAAAAAAAGGAGGGAGGGGGGAGAAAGAAGTAAAACAGGGAACATGACTGCAAACACTCACAAATTACAAGGATGGACAGGAAGGCAGATAGATACCTCAGCTCCTTCAGCTTCATTTTCCTCAATTTCTTTAAAGATACGTTTCCTAGTATTAGTGAAGTTCTGAAACTGAAAAATGCGAGCATAATCTTGAGGAAGGTTTTCCTTAGGATCCCATGGAGATGTCCGGAAACTCCTGAGGCCTCTGTATTTCTGAAAGCTGGAATATAAGAAATTTCAAATATATGTAAGATTTTTATTTGTGCTACATAAGATTCATAGTAGTTCTGAAACAGCTAAGTAGCCAGACACTAAATGACTCATGCCTATAATCCTACCTATTCAACCTAGGCTAAGACCTAGAGGACTGTGGTTCAAGCCAGTCAGGACAGAAAAGCCTGCATGACTCTATCTTCAATTAACCAGCACAATGCCAGACTAAAGGCATAGCTCAAATGACAGGCAGGAGTCATGAATAAGAAAGGCACGTGAGAACAGACCCTGAATCAAGCCCTGGTATTAGCAAACAAAACCAAGCAAAAATTAGTTTGGTGGTATTAATTCATGCCTAAAATCCTAGCTACTCAGGAGACTAAGGTCTAAGAATCTTGGTTTAAAGCCAGCCAGAGCAAAAAGTCCATGAAACTCTAATCTTTAACTACTAAAAAGCCAGAAGGAAAGCTATAGAAGTGGTAGAGGCTAGCTTTGAATAAGAAAGCCTCAAGGACAATGCCCAAAGACAGGCACCAAACTAAAAAAAATAAATAAATGAAAAAAAAAAAAAACCACCATATAAGGCTATAGTTTGATAGGGATATGGCTCAGTTGTAAAGGTTTTAGGCTCAGGTCCCAGGCCCTACCCCCACTAACCTGCCCCCCCCCCAAAAAAAAACATCTGAGTACAATAATATATCTGTAATTCTAGCACTCAGTGCTGACAGAAAGTAGGAGGATAATCTGAGGTATGAAGCACAACCAGTCTGAAAAAAAAAAAAAGTCAGGTGCAATAGCTTATACCTATAATCCTAGCTACTCAGGAGGCTGAGACTTGAGGATCATGTTTTCAGATCAGGCCAGAAAACCTATGAGACTCTTTATCGCCAATTAATTACCAAAAAAGACAGAAGTGGAGCTGTGGCTCAAGTAGTGAAACACTAGCCTTGAGCAAACAAGCTCAAGAACAGTGCCCAGGCCCTGAGTTTTGTGCCCTAACTGGCACAAAATCCCCAAAGAGAATCAGGCATGGCAGATAATGCCTGTAATTACAGCTTCTCCAAAAGTGGAGATCAGAAGAATCCTGTGCTGTCAAGTGATTTTAAGACCAACCCAAACAAAATCAATTCATAAGACCCTGTCACCCTGACTACCCTTGTAATAACAAAAAATAAGGTCAGCATGGAGGCATCAGTAGAATTGCTGTCTGAGGCCAACCAAGGCAAAAATAGGAGACCTTAGCTGAAAAACAACTGGAAAATTCTCAAAAAAAATCCAATAGCATAACCAAAATAAACCTTACCTCTTCTCAAAACAGAAAACTCAAGTTTAAACCCAAACTTCTCCCTGGAGATAAAGTATATAGAGCGGCATCCTGGTGCCTGATAAGGAGTGGCTCTTTAATCAGACAAACCAGCTCTTCAATAGCCTAACCACTTTTAACATCCAACATTAACTCTGGCTTCAGACTCCAATCCAGGGCAGACAGGATCATCTTTTATGCCTTTACTTTGCTACCCTACCACATTTCTCCCAAATCTACAAACATTATACTTTAGCTTCCGTAGAAAGATTCTGCTAGTTTTTCTCCATCCTTCACCTCCTGTAACAGCTAGGCAGTTATAGTACTCCATGCTTGTCATCTCAGGAGGCTAAGAACTGAGGATCAAGATTCAAAGCCACCTGGACAGGCAAATCTGTGAAAATCCTATCTCCAATTAACCAGCAAAAAAGCTGAGGGTGTCGCTGGGCATCAATGGCTCATGCCTGTAATCCTAGCTACTCAAGAGGCTGAGATCTGAAAGTCCAGGAGACCCTTAGCGCCAATAAACTACTCAGAAAGTCAGAAGTAATGTGGGGCATGGTGGCTCTCGCCAGTAATTCTAGCTACTCAGCAGGCTGAGATCTGAGGATTCAGGTTCAAAGCCAGCTGGTTCAAAGCCACCTGGACACTAAAGGCCGTGAGACTCTTTATTTCCAATTATCCACTGGAAAACTGGAAATGGCACTGTGGCTCCAGGGGTAGGACAGTAGCCTTGAGCTGAAGAGCTCAGGGACAATGCCCAGGCCCATAGTTCAAGTCCAACAACCAACAGAAAGAAAGAAAGAAAGAAAGAAAGAAAGAAAGAAAGAAAGAAAGAAAGAAAGAAAGAAAGAAAGAAAGGAAGGAAGGAAGGAAGGAAGGAAGGAAGGAAGGAAGGAAGGAAGGAAGGAACTCAAAGGTAGAAAAAGAAGCTCAGAGACAGCATCCAGGTCCTGAGTTTAGGCTTCAATAATGACTAAAAAAGCAAATAAGGTCATATAACACTAGTCTTTACCACAGATCATATATTAGTTTCCTTTTCTGATATAAAATATTAATCCTTCCAGCAAGAACAATTTCTTTGTATTATGATGGCATGGTAAACTAGAGTTTTAAAATAAAAACCTATTGTTTCAATTGAGACATGTGACAAACCGAATTCTAGCATCCACATCACGGGGGGTATCCATTTCATCAGGAAACATCTCTTCTAGTCTTTCTTGTTTGTATTTCTCCAGCATTTTTTCCTCAGCCTCTTCATCTACTTTCTCATCATATAGATCATCACGCACAGACTCCCCGGTCATCATTGTTTCATATTCCTCTTCATCTTCCTCTTCAGCACTCTCAACCTGGAAAAGGACTGCAGTTGTCTCCCAAGAAACCCATCCATCTCTACCCCAAAGCCAGTCAACTGGCTTGCCCAGCATGTACAAAGCCTGAGGTTCAATTCCTTGGTACCACATACAAAGGCAAAGCTGGAAGTGGTTCTGTGGTTCAAGTGGTAGAGTGTTAGCCTTGAGAAAGCTCAAGGACAGTGCTCAGGCCCTGAGTTCAAGCCCCAGGAGTGGCAAACACAAAACCACCACTCATTTCCTGTCATCAGTCATTACTAAGAAACTGGCTACCATGTCAAGATTGCTTCCTGCCTAGTACTGAGTGCTGCATACTTAAGCGGTCTCATGATCCATTTCCTTACCTGAGAGTCTTCTTCCACAAAATCCTCCTGTTCCATGGCATACTCATCTCCTTCCCCGTCACTTCCCTCACCTTCATCCAAAATCCATTCAGCTTGATAAATGGATGTTCCTTTGGGAACCTTCTTTACCACTTTAGAACTTTGTTTCACAAAATCTGTAAAAGCAACAAGTTATAAACCTCCCAAAAAAGTATGCACCTCTTTACATCCACAGGATGCCAGACACTGCTGTCAAGATGAGGACATTAGTAGACAGGTGAGTAGAGCAGACCTAAATTTAACTCCACTGTCTCACAATTAGCAATCCCTACACAGCTAAACTAACCTTTCTAACCCAAACTAGGATTGTTTATCTCTTCATTATAAAATAACACTATATAGAGAAACGGAACAATGCTTAGTACAATCTATAGCATTTGGGGATATGGGAAGTGACCGAACTTCAATGTTATTCTCATCCCACTCCACCCTACATAGGGTGCAGCTACCCTATAACCAGACAAAAATCAAGTTCCAGATCAGATGAGTAACAGAAGTTTGCTACTACCAACCATCTGCCTCATTCAGCTCCTCCTCAGTGGGCCATGTTTGCTCCCCTTCCATTGGATCTGGGATGACCTCTGATAGCAAAGATTCCTGTCTAGCTGGATCTGCCTTCATTAGGACCTTCAGATCTTCTTCCATGTTAGTTGCAGCATCTTCAACACAAATCTTAAAAACAAAAGCAGGTGTAGCTAGTCAAACATTAAAGTGTATTTAGCCGAGCATAGTGGCTCACACCTATAATCCTAGCTACTCTGGAGGCTGAGGTTCAAAGCCAGCTTGGGCACTGAGACTCTTATCTCCAATTAACCACCAGAAAACCAGAAGTGGTATTGTGCTCAAGGGGTAGAACTGTAGCTTCAACCTGAAGAACTCAGGGACAGCACCCAGGCCCAGCATTCAAGCCCCCATGATCCACCAAAAAAAAAAAAAAAAAAAAAAAGTGTACTTAAGTGGTGCTGTGGCTAAGGGGAAAGGCTTCCCGAGGAGCTCAGGAAAAATGCCCAGGTCCAGAGTTCAAATCCATGGCCGACCAAAAAAAGAAAAAAATTAGCGTATCAGTCTTCATGCAGACAAATCAAAATATACCGTTTTTTTTTTTTTTCAAATGGCTATTTCCATTTCAAATGGCATCTTAACTCTACACCTCTGCTTTGCTCTTAGGTCTTTCATAGTCTCATCCCTACTTTATCTATTTCTTATATTCTATCAAGCTGTTTTCTCCACTTTCACCCATTTAACTTGTAAGTCATACGCATCCTACTCCACATCTGTCTGGTTTTTAATCTTTGTAGGTTGTCGGTTTAATTCCTCAGCTTTTACAGTAGGTCCATATGGTAACTATATCCTATCTCAAATTTTACTTCACTGGTATTTTCCCCCCTTTCCCTGCAATCCAACTAAGTTCTTTGAGGTATGACTATATGCTATGTCCCCGTCTATAAAACCAGAACCAAACCATACTGCAGAATATCTAGAAAGTACAAGATAAATATAATTTTATAAACATACTTGTAGGGGCCAAGAGCATAGCCTAGTGGTACTGTGCTCACCTAGCATGCACAAAAAAGTCAGAAGTGGTACTATGGCTAAAGTAGCAGAGTGCTAGTCTTGAGCAAAATGTGTCCAAGGACAGTGTCTAAGCCCTGAGTTCAAGCGCCAGGACTGGCAAAAAAACAAAAACACTTGTAATTGACTATTGCCTTATTTTTCAAACTGTCTGGCACATGGATTACCTTATCTGGATTTAAACTTTCATCCTGTCCCAACTTTCATATAAATCCACCATATAGGTTGAGTGGTAAAATGGTTGTCTAGCATTCATTCATAGGGTTCTAGGTTTGATCTCCAGCATTGAAGGGGGGGAGGGGAAGCATCAGTCTCACCTCCATTGCCATGCTTGAGTCCTTCTGGGACTTATTCACTCTAGTTTTTAAGGGGAAAGGATCCATGGGAGCATCTATCTGTTTCATTTGAAAGTCTCCATGTCCAACAATATGCAGCAAGCTATTTACATTCAGAGTCCTCCCACGAACATAACCTGAGATTTTCAAGGTGCCCACAGAGTGATTCTCTTCATTAGGAACAAAATCAGCAGCATGGGCGAACAGATAGGCCCGTCGATCTCGAAAAGCAAGATGTCGCTGCTTTTGGTTAGCCAACTGTCTAAGCAGCATGCATGCCTCCTGTTGAGTGTCTAACAAAAGGAGTTTGTCATCAGGAAAGCGCTTCTCCACTATTTTATTTAACTTCTTTTTGGCATCTATTTGTTTCTTCTGTGGGAGGCCAGAAACCCCCTGGACAGCTAGTGCTGAAAGCAAAAGAGAGGGCTTTGTAATTCATTGCCTTATTACACGAAAATCCTCTTACAGTTCAAACAAGCCAACAGTTCTATTGTGATCCCAAAGATCACTGAGGAAGTCAACCCTCAGCCACCCTAAAGAAATGTCACAATGGGGCCGGGAGTTTGGCCTAGTGGTTAAAGTGTTTGCCTAGCATGCATGAAGACCCAGGTTCAATTCCTCGGTACCACATACATAGAAAAAAAGCCAGAAGTGATGCTGAGGCTCAAGGGGTAGAGCTCTAGCCTTGAGAAAGTCCAAGGACAGTGCTCAGGCCCAGAGATCAAGCCCAGGACTGGCAAAAAAAAAAAGAAAAAAAGGAATGTCACAATGATGCCAGTACTGGTGGCTCATGTCCATAATCCTAGCTACTCAAGAGACTGAGCTCTGAGGATAGCACTTCAAAGCCAGCCCTGGCAGGAAAAGAATCTAAAACTTTTTTCCTGTCAGCTGTGGGGCTTGAACTCTGGGTCTGGGTGCTGTCCCTGAGCTCTTCAGCTTAAGGATACCGCCCCACCCCTTGAGCCACAGCACCACTTCCTGTTTTCTAATAACTAGTAAGAGATAAGAGTCTCATGGAGGGCCGAGAGTTTGGCCTAGTGGTTAAAGTGCTTGCCTAGCAAGCATGAAGACCCAGGTTTGATTCCTCGGCACCACATACATAGAAAAAAGCTGGAAGTGGTGCTGAGGCTCAAGTGGTAGAGCTCTAGCCTTGAGAAAGTCCAAGGACAGTGCTCAGGCCCTGAGCTCAAGCCCAGGACTGGCAAAAAAAAAAAAAAAAGAGTCTCATGGACTTTAGTGCCCAGGCTGGCTTTTTTTTTTTTTTTGCCAATCCTGGGGCTTGAACTCAAGGCTTGAGCACTGTCCTTAGTCTTTTTTCTCAAGGCTAGCACTCTGCCACTTGAGCCACAGTACCACTCCTGGCTTTTCTATGTATGTGGTACCAAGGAATTGAACCCGGGTACTTGTGCATGCTAGGAAAGCACTCTACCTGGCCCTTGGGCTGGCTTTGAATCATGATCCTCAGATCTCAGCCTCCTGAGTACCTAGGATTAGAGGCATGAGCCACTGTGCCTGGCTAAGAGACTCTTATCTCCACTTAATAACTAAAAAAGCTGAAGGGGAGCTATGGCTCCAGTGATAAGAGCACTAAGCCCTGAGCTTTAAAAAAAAAAAAAAAAAAATCCCTGGCCATGAGCTGAAGACCCACGACCTCACATAAAAAAGAGAAAGACTGTCCCAACAAAATTTCATTCTTCTTCTTGACAAAGGTCAGCTACTTACCTGATAATTCATAAATGATCAAATTTAACATTTGCATATATATTCTACCAGGAATACAACCCATCTTATATATTCCTGAATCAAATGCCTGAAAAGCTATAGATGTACAGTAAACACTAATTCATTTTCTTTCCTGGCCTCTAATACTCCGACTCACTTACTGTAGGTGGGAAGGCCTTGTGCAAAGAGGCAGGAAAGGCAGTAATCCCCAGTGCTGTCCCAGCCTTCTAGTGGATCCAAGAGGAACAGGATGGTATCAGCCACTTTAGCCATGTCTAGCACAGTGTGCAGATCCCCTAGAGACACAGAAGAGGTACAGCACATTATACTTAACAAGTATTGCCCAGCACTCTGCAGGCTGAGAGCAAAAGGTCACCAGTTCAAGGCCAGGCTACACCCAGCAGTATGGTACTTGCTTAGCACTTGCAAGACTCTGGGTTTGTTTCTCAGCACCAAAGTTTAAAAAGAATGCAAAAAAAATTAACTATTTAAATTTAAGAGAAGAACATTATATGCTCTAACCTGGCCTTGCAAATGTGAAAAACCACCGATGTTTCAAATGTGGGCACAGCAGCATAAAGCTGTGAGTGCCTCCCCATTCATTCAAGTGTACTGTTCCCAAGTCTCCATCCTGAAGCAGTCCCAATGTTTCCAGCAGGGAAATGCTGTTGTGCAGAGGCACCACCAGCACCTGATGAGGAGGCCCTTCCTTGCTGCCCAGATGTCTTTTCTCTGCCAGCACCTGAGAAAAGAAACAAGAAGGTCAGAAAACTTTGTTCCAATGTTGCATTTCCAACAGTATAGCTAGTGGCTGCCAGGCCAGCATCCTTTTTACTACAAGCCCCCAAGTATGATAGGAAGCCTGCAGACACTTAAGACTAAACCAAGAATACTTTAAGCTAGACTAGAGTTGGGTGGGAGCTACTCAGGAGGCTGAGATCTGAGGATAGAGGTTCAAAGTCAGCCAGGGTAGAAAAGTCCCCCTAAGGCTCTTATCAGCCATCAACCCACTCAAAAAGTGGAAGTGGAGTTGTGGCTCCAAGTAACAGAGCTCTAGCCTAGGGCTAAAGAGCTCAAAGACAACACCCAGGCCGAGTTCAAGCCCCACAACAGAACTCCCCGCCCCCCCCCCCAATAAAATCTAGACCACTACTGTAGGCCCTACTTGTATTCTAAGGTTATTTTCCATCTCCAGCCCTTCCCAGAAGTCACACCTTCAAGTTCAAAGCATTATCCTCGTATACTTGTAGTAAACCCGCACCATTTCCCCAACCCCCACTCTTCTCACCGCCTCCTTCTTCTGCTTTCGGAGTTGGCTGGCGCGGTGCCTCTGGTCGATTCTGCTCAGCTCTTTCTTCACCTTCTTGCACAGGATTTTCATTTCTACACGGCCTGCAGAGGAGATCAAAAAGGGCCGTTGTGCCTGGATCAGAAGATAAACAAAGAGGCCCCCTCTCGAGCCCCAAGGGCCTTTTGCCCGGTACCAGGCCTGACGGTGACCGCGCAGGCGCAAGGAAAAGCGGCTATTATCAGTTAAACGGGCCTTCTACTGTCTCCTCACCTTTGCCATCTCGCTGTGCCGACCCTCGACCCCGATGCCGCCCGCCTTTATGAGGCTTATTCTGCTGTTTCAGCGGGCCGGAGCGGTGAGCCGCCATGCCGCCGCTCACGTGCACCCAGGCCGCACTACTTCCGGGCCCGGAGGAGTGCTTCCGGCCCCTCCCTCCAGAGCGCCGCTTTCCGGGGGCGGGGCTTTCGCGCCGCGAGCCGAGGTCCTTTCCGCCAACCTGTCAGTCCCAACGGGACCGCGACGGGAACTTTTCCCGCGCCGCGCTCTGCGGCTGGCGACTTCCAAACGCCGCTGTAGCCGGGCACCGGTGGCTCACGCCTCTAATCCTAACGACTCAGGACCCTGAGATCTGAGGATCACGATTCCAAGCCAGCCGAGGCAGGGAAGTCTGTAAGACTCCTCTCCAAGGAACCACCAAAAATCCAGAAGTGGAGCTGTGTGTGGTTCGAGGGATGGAGCGCCATTCTTGAGCACAAAAGCTCAGAGACAGTACCGGGGCCTTGAGTTCAAGCTCCAGGACCCGCACCAAAAAAAAAAAAAAGCCACTTTCTTTCCTTCTTTCTGTTTGCACTGTTAAGTGGCATCACGAAGGGAGATGTGGAATGGAAGACTGACTATCCGTGCACCGGAGGCCTAAGCCCCTCCTCTCACTTAGATCCGGGGGCGCCGCTCTACGGTTAGCAACAAAAGGCGCTCTTACCGCTGGGCAGCCTCTTTCCCTTGACACCCTCTAAGTTAGAGGCAAGGCGCGGGGAAGGCGCTTCCCTCCCCTCATCAGCTCCACACAAGTTCCCGCCGGTCCCCCACGACCGCCGGCGCCCCGTTTCCCACAAAGCGGTTACGAGGACCAGACACGATGTGGAGAGCCGTGAGGAGAGAAGGAGCTGGGCACGACCCTCCCGCCTACCGGCGCCTGGTCTCCAAAACCAGCAGCCGCCTTCCCACGGATCTCCCAACACACTTGGCAACCGAGCGACCGCTCAGACCGGGAGACGAACGCTCGCTCCCCGCGGTGGGCAGAATGGAGCCCCGGGGCGGGACCCCGGCCTCCCAGCTCCGCGGGTGGAAACTGGAGAGGCGACGATCAGAACCGAGGCTCGGCCTCAGGGTCCAGGCTCTGGCGCCTGGCGCTCACAATGCGAGTTTGCGCCCTCGGGGCGGGAGCGGGCGCGTTGCCATGACAGCGGCCCCGGGCCCGCCGCCCCCGGCACGCGCAGCCCGCCGGCGCCCCGACCCCCCGCCCGTGCGCCGCGCGCAGCCCCCCCGCCCCCGGCTGTGGGAAGGGGCCGGGCCTGCCGCCTGACGTCGGTGCGGGCTCGGAAGATGGCTGCGGAGCCGAGCACCGGGCAGTGGCTGCGGCGGCGGCGGCGGCGGCGGGCGGGGAGCGCGGCGGGAGGGGGCTCCGCCTTGCGCGTGGGGCGCTGAGCCGAGAGGCTCAGAGGCGGTGAGAGCGAGAGGGGCCATTCGGTGCCGCCTCTCCGCCGCCTTCCTCACCATGGGCAGCGCAGAGGACGCAGCCAAAGAGAAACTGCTGTGGAACGTGAAAAAGGAGGTACGGGCGGGGTGCGGACCCCGGGGGAAGGGCTCGCGCCACGCCCGCACGGCCCCGGGGACCGGAGGTGCGGGCCCGGCCTGGGCCGGGCGGGGGCGGGTCCCGGAGCGCCGGGGACCGGGTGGCACCCCGGGGCTGGTGTGCTTCGCGCTCCCGCAGCTCCCCGCCCTGTGACGGCAGCAGTCCCGGAGACCGAGGTCGGGGGAGGGGTGGCGGCGATTTCGGGAGAGCCGGAGCTTTGCCCATTCATTCCTGGTGCCACGTAGGGAGGGGGCATCGCGCCGTGCCGAGCGGGGGGTCCGGGGGACTTAGCTCCGAGCTGGGGCGCCCTACCACCCCGTTCGGTGTCCCTCCAGCCACGGAGTCGCGGCTGCCGGTTTGCTGCACTCTCTCGGTGCTCCCTCCACGCCCACCTCCTTACCCGGAGCCGGGGGGGGGGGGGGTTAAGAATGGTGTTTTTAGACTCATCCCCCACCCCCGCTTTTGAGGGAAGCCCTCGCGTCAGAAAGAAGAGTCCTCCTCTGTACTAGCTTCCTTGCCTTGACCCTGCTCAAAAGCCCATTCTCATTTCAAGTGTGTGTGTGGGGGGGGGACACATATGAATAACTCACCCGCCTGTGAGAGCGCAAGCCCGCAGGGTAGATGAAATGAATGAGGCCTCCTTCCCCCACTGCTTTGGTGGCTAGATCTGCCAGTGTGTGAACTCCATGAGGGGCAGGAACCTGTCTGCTTTGTTCACGACGCTCTACCCAGTGCCTGGCACACTTACAGGCACACAGAGACCCTATGTAAATAAGTCTGATGATCTTGGAGACTGAGGACTGGTAAAATAGAACTTTGGGATAGCCTGCACCTACTTCTGTGTGACCTTGAGTAAGTTACTTAACCTCTCTGAGCCCTGATTTCTCCACCACCCCCCCCCCTTTTAAATAGGCATCATGCTATCTCATATATTTAAAAATAACCATACTGGTTCTCTTACACCTTCTTAGAGTTTCAGATGGGGGAAGACTCCGAGTTCTCATAAAATCCTGGAAAATTTTTCATAGTTCTTCACTGTGGGCTAGCTACTATGCCTTAACTATTACTTCCTGTTCCTCTCCTTGGTATAAACCATCTTTTTCCCATCTTATGTGAGATGCTTTATTGTGTTTTTGCTGTGACGTGGCCACATGAGGGTTTCCTAAGCTAAGGGTCTATCAAATCAGCATTAAGCCTTAGCCCTGATCTCCCCAAATTAGTGATGTGCTTGCCTAACGTGCCTGAGGCTCCGGTTCAATTCAATCCTAAGCTCTAGGGAAGAAAAGAAAAGAAAAAGTCATTGATGATCTCCATGAAGAGAGTAATCTGTGACAGAGACTTTCAGGAAGAGTATGAACAAAAGCAGGAAGAGAGTCAAATGTGATCGAACATTTGCTGTGATTATTGGTGTGATCCAAATCTAAGGATTGATTAGGCATACTGGGAAAGATTTTTCATAAAACAAAGACTTTTTCAGCAGGGTGCAGTGGCTCATGCCTGTAATCCTAGCTACTCAGGAGGCTGAGATCTGAGGATTGAAGTTCAAAGCCATTCTGGGCACTTCCATTCTGGGAGATAAGAGTCTCTTGGACTCTTATCTCCAATTAACCACTAGAAAACCAGAAGTGGCACCGTGGTCCAAGGGGTAGGGTGGTAGCCTTGAGCTGAAGCGCTCATGGACAGTGCCTAGACCCCAGAGTTCAAGACCCACTGACAAAAAAATAAATAAAAAAAGACTTTTTCTCCAGTACTTAGAAGATTGTATTAGTCCAACAATTATTCTTTTCTTTTTTTTTTTTTTGCCAGTCCTGGGCTTGAGCTCAGGGCCTGAGCACTGTCCTTGGGTTTTCTCAAGGCTAGCACTCTACCACTTGAGCCTCAGCACCACTTCCGGCTTTTTGCTATGTATGTGGTACCGAGGAATCGAACCTGGGTCTTCGTGCATGCTAGGCAAGCACTCTACCACTAGGCCAAACTCTCGGCCCCCTACCAACAATGATTCTTAATAAAAAAAAAAAATCAAGCATGGCTAAGTGCCAGTGGCTCATGCCTTTAATCCTAGCTACCCAGGGGGCTAGGATACAAGGATCAAGGTCCAAAGCTAGTCCAGGAAAGTCTGTAAGACTCTTTTCTCCAGTTAACTACCGAAAAAGCCAGAAGTAGAGCTGTGACTCCAGTGATAGAGTGTTAGCCTTAAGCAAAAATAAAAAAAGTCCTGGGAGCCCCAGGACCAGCACACAAAAAAAGAAAAGCCAACCTAGGTGGTGGCTCAAACCTGTAATCCTACCTACACTGGAGGCTGAGATCTGAGGATCAAGATTCAAAACCTGCACAGGCACAAAAAGATCTGTGGCTCTTATTTCCTATTAAGCTCTAGAAAATGGGAAGTGGGGCTTAGCTCAAGAATCAGGCAGTGGCCTTGAGCTGAAGAGTTCAGGGACAACACCAAGGCCCAGGGTTAGGGCAGGGTAGCCTTGAGCTAAAGAGCACACGGACAGTGCCCAGGCTGAAAGAAAGGAAGAAAGAGAAAGAAAAGCTGGGGGTCAGTGGCTCACGCCTGTGATCCTTGATACTCAGGAGGCTAAGATCTGATGATTGTAGTTCAAAGCCAGCAGGAGCACTAAAGTCTGTGAGTGGTGTTGTAACTCAATTGATAGAGCACTAGCCTTGAGCTGAAGATCTCAGGGACAGTACCCAGGCCCAGAGTTCAAGCCCCATGACTGACCAAAACAAACAAACAAAAAATTATTTTCTCTCCACAGGAAGAGACAACCAGAATCAATTTAGGCAAGGCCAGCCTTTTTTACACAGACCTTTAGTATCTTTGTGAGAGTAACTAGAGCCTCCTCACCCAAAAATATGTCCTATCAGGCACTTCAGATGCCTGTGGATGTTTAGTTGTGGTATTATGGCCTGCTAATAAATACAAACACCTCTTGGGAAGTCATCTAGGAAGCTTTTAACAGATTAGAATATAGAAATCAATCTTCTCCCATCCTTATTTACCCAACCACCAACTATGAGCAGTTCCATCAAGGAAGCAAAGAGCAGCCTCTGGGCCCTTCTTCCTTTCCTTTTCTTTCGCTTTCTGCAAGTTTTCAACTCTTACCACTCTCCAAACAGTATAATGCTAAAGGAGGGAAGCATCAGGATACTGCAACTGACTGTCCAAAGAAAGGAAAGGCCAGTTCTGCCTTCCAATGTGGGCTTTTACAAGGGAGTTGAGGAAATCTGTCTTCTGATCTCCTGTGCTAGCATCTGTCTCCTACACAGTCCCCCAGGTCTTAATAATGCTTGCCTAAAATGGGAGCATCTACAGCTTCGTAAACCACCAATGGGAGTACAAATTAGTAAATCACTTTGGAGAGCATTTTGGCAAAGTCTAGCAAAGCAGAATATATACATCAGAAACTCCTTCCTTAGAAGTATAAATTTTAAAAAGCTGGCACATATGTTTAACAAAATATGTGTCCAGAATGTTCATAGCAAGACTATTCATAAAAACCCCAAACTGGAAACTGCCCAAATGCCAGTCAATTGTGTGCTCACACAATCTGGAATGAACCATCTACAACTATATACAATATCTACATCTATCTACAACATATAGACAACATGGAAGAATCTTACAATTACACAGGCAAGTAAAAGAAATCAGCTGCAAAATACCACAATGTGGTGTTCTCTTTATAAAAGTAAAGAAGATGCTTTAGGACTGGAGACATGACTCAATGGGTAGAATACCAGGCCCTGAGTTTAAACCATGGTACCACCAAAATAAATACCTGCAAAACTAACCAGTCATGTTAGAAGTGGAGATAGTAGCTTGGCGCTGGTGGCTCACACCTGTAATCCTTACTACTCAGGAGACTGAAATCAGATCAAGACTCTTATCTCCAGTTAATCACAGGAAAAGCACTATGGCTCAAATGGTAGAGCACCTGAGCAAAAGGTGGTTAAGGATAGTGCCCAGGCCCAGAGTTCAAGCTCCAGGACTGGCCAAAAAGAAAAAGATGTCTTTCACCTTGTAAGTTCTTTGGAAGATTTTATAAAAGCTTCTATACATCGGGCTTTAAAAAATTGGGGGCACGGGGCTGGGAGTTTGGCCTAGTGGTTAAAGTGCTTGCCTAGCATGCATGAAGACCCGGGTTCGATTCCTCGGTACCACATATAGAAAAAAAGCCAGAAGTGGTGCTGAGGCTCAAGTGTTAGAGCTCTAGCCTTGAGAAAGTCCAAGGCCAGTGCTCAGGCCCTGAGCTCAAGCCCCGGACTGGCAAAAAAAAAAAAAAATTGGGGGCAGGAAGGGGGGAAAAGCAAGATGGGTAGGGGGTGTGGGGGGAGGGTAATGGATACCAAGACATGTGAAAGGGTATCAATGTATGTGAATTAATGCACCTTCTATCTGGCAAATATCATGTAACCCTTTTACTAATTACAATAAAAAAAAAATACCTTGAAAAAAAAAATTGGGGGCAGCCCAGGCCCTAAGTTCAAGCCCTACAAAAAAGAACAAGAAGGAAGGGGAGGAAAGGAAGAAAGTAAAAAGAAAGGAAGAAAGAAAGAAAGACCGGGAGTTTGGCCTAGTGGTAGAATGCTTGCCTAAAAAGGTCAGGTTTAATTCCTTCGTACCACATACATAGAAAAAAACAGAAATGGTGCTGAGGCTCAAGTGGTAGAGCTCTAACCTTGAGAAAATCCAAGGACAGTGCTCAGGCCCTGAGCTCAAGCCCATGACTGGCAAAAAAAAAAAAAGAAAGCAACAAAGGAAAAAAACTTATTTCCATTTCCTGGAGTTCATTTCAATAAACATTAGTTTATATGATCAGATGCACATAGGTATTTCACCTTTGTGTTCCACTCCTAAGAATATATTCCTTTGGTCTCATTGTGACACACATCAATCAATTTTAGAACCTAGAAAGAATGAGAACATGTATCAAATGTCCCTGAGGCATGAATGGATTCTAACCTCAGTGAAGGAGAGGCTGGCTATTTGTCTGAAGTCTATACTGAGACTGCCCAGAAGCCCTCCCCAGCTGAGTGCAGAGGAACAAACAGCCTTGTTTTGTTTTGTTTTGTTTTTAGCAGTCCTAAGGCTTGAACACAGGGCATATGTGCTGTCCTTGAATGCTCTTGCTCATGTCTAGCACTGTACCACTTGAACATAGTACCACTCCTTGCTTTTTCTGTGTTTGGAAATAAGAGTCTCATGGACTTTCCTGCCCTGGCTGGCTTCAAAGCCAAAATTACAGGCACCTCTTATCCCCAAAGCAGCATATTTTCACCTGGATTAGAACCTCCACATTTGTTTTCCTGGTTCCCCTCCAAAAGGCTTGGAGCAGGAAGTGTTAATTAGCTAATATAGTAATACACACACCATATATATATACATGTATGTATATATATGGTGTGTGTGTGTGTGTGTGTATTGGGCTGGGGATGTAGCTTCATGATGGAGTGCTTGCCTACCATGTATGAGGCCCTGACTTTGGTCTTCAGCATCCCCCAAAATAAAGCAAACAAAAACAATGATACTGTCCATTTATCCACAGGTGAAGCAAATCATGGAGGAGGCTGTCACCAGGAAGTTTGTGCATGAAGATAGCAGCCACATCATTGGTCTATGTGGTGAGTGAGTAGCTTCAGTCTGCTGGGGTGGGAGAGCTGTCTAGAGCTGAGAATGATGCCATCCTGGAGCAGGGAAAGATGAATCCTTCAGTTTAGTACTCAAATGTTTAGCCACCAGTCTACATCAACACAAAACACTTGAATTTTCCTTGGGCCCTATCCCAGATCTATTCAGTCGGCTCTTCAGGGCCTAAGAATTTTCAATTCCCTAGGATAATAGTTCTCCAATTTTAGTCACCTGAGGGCTTGTTAAAATACAGGCTTTGGGCTGGTAGCATGGCCTAGTGGTAGAGTGCTTGCCTAGCATGCACAAAGCCCTGCATTCAAGTTCTTGGTACCACATATACAGAAAAAGCCAGAAGTGGTGCTGTGGCTTAAGTGCCTTGAGAAAGCTCAAGGACAGTGCCCAGGCCCTGAGTTCAAGCCCCAGGACTGGCAAAAAAAAAAAAAAAAATACAGGCCTGGTTCCTAGCACCTGATTCTAGTAGGTATGGAGGGCTTGATGCTGGGAGGCTCTTTTCTTTTTTTTCTTTTGGTGTTATTAGGGATTGAACTTTTGCCAGGCAGGACTCCAGTCTTGGCTGCACTATTTTCCAGGTAGCATCCTTCCTGGGTGCACTCCTACTTGCCCTTCCCAGTGTTGCCAGGATGACAGGCACGCTCCACCACATCCAGCCCTTGAGGGACGTAGTCTCAGGAACTCTTCTTCCCTCCTCAAGCCTCACCCATGAGCCTCCCCATCTCTTGCCTCCTAAGTAGATAGAATTATAGGCTTGAGCCACCATACCCAGCGAATAAGTCTAGATTTCCAACAAGCTCAAGATAGGGCTGATGTTCTCAGTCCAGCGAGCATGCTTTTGAGAACCCATGCTCCAGATAATTAAGGGTTGGGAACCACTGCTCTGATTTACCCTTCTTTGAACTTTAGAGGAAGATTGGTTCTTTGGGGATGCTTTCTTGCTTCCTATGACACAGTTACTTTCTGACTAATTCAGCCTGAGTAGTCACATCATCTTAATTCTACATGCACTTGGTTGGATGCCAAAGTATAAAATAAGCATTAGGCTACAAGGGGTAGTCAAAGTCTTCCATCCATAGAAGGGGAAAACATCCGTAAAAAGCTTTTGCATTTGTATCTTTGCACACAGCCTATTGCCCCCAGGAACCAACCAGGGGCTAATGCATGGAAAGCATGCAGAAGGGATGCTTTTGATACTTGTGTGGTGAGACAGTGTTGTCCTACCCATGAGTCCAGCAGCAAATATTTGCTGAGAAGCTCTAGATTATATAATCTGTATTCTCTCTCTCTCTCGCCCTCTCTCTCCCTCTCCTCTCTCTCTCTCTTTCTCTCTCTCTCTCTCTCTCTCTCTCTCTCTCTCTCTCTCTCTCTCTCTCTCTCTCTTCTCTCTCTCTCTTTCTCTCTCTCTCTCTCTCTCTCTCGGAAGTCCTGAGTTTTAACTCGGGGCCTGGACACTGTCCTTGGGTTTTTCTCGAGGTTAGTGGTCTACCACTTGAGCCACAGCACCACTTCTGGCTTTTTTCTATGTATGTGGTACCAAGGAATCCAACCTAGGGCTTCATGCATGCTAAGCAAGCACTCTATCATTAGGCCACGCTCTCCACCCCAGATTATATAATCTGTAATGTCCGTGTTCTATACAGGAAAATGGCAGTGACAGTGACAAGATGGACAAGTCTCTGCTCCAGGAACTTGCATTCTGTTGAGAGAGACAAGAAAACAAATGTACAAAAGAGACATGTCAGGTGATTGATTATAGGTCTAGTGATAAGAACTATAAAAGAAAATAGAGAGGTATGGGGAAATAATTGGGAGAGGCAGCCAGTGAGCTGAAGCTAGGTATTCTTGAGTTTAAGCTCTGGTGCCCTGTGTACTACTTATGGTACTTGGATAAGTACCTTCTGTCAACTTTGTGTGTGTGTGTGTATGTGCCAGTACTAGGGCTTTAACTCAAGCCTGGACACTGTCCCTTAGCTTTTTTGCTCAAGGCTGGTATACTACCACTTGGGCTACAGCTCCACTTCTAGCTTCTTGATGGCTTATTAGAGATAAGAGTCTCAAAAGACTTTCCTGTCCAAGCTGGCTTTGACAAGTATTCCTCAGATCTCAACCTCCCATGTAGGTAAGATTTCAGATGTAAGCCACTCATTCCCAGCCTTATTTCATTTCTTCCTTTCTTCCTTCCTTTATTTTTATTGTGCTGGTCCTGGGTCTTGAACTCAGGGCTTGAGTGCTATAATTGAGGGGTTTTTTTTTGTTTGTTTTTGGTTTTCGTTTTCGTTTTTTTTTTGCTGAAGGTTACTGCTTTACCACCTGAGTCAGCTCCACTTCCAGCTTTCTGGAGGTTAATCAGAGGTGAGTCCTCAGGACTTTTTTTTTTTCTGGGCTGCATAAGCCAGTGATTCACATCTGTAATTTTGGCTACTCAAGAGGCTGAGATTGCAGATTGTGGTTCAAAGCCTGCCCAAGCAGGAAAGTTTCTGAGACTTCTTTTTTTTCTTTTTTTGCTTTTCCTTGGGCTTTCCTCAAGGCCAGTGCTCTACCATTTGAGCCATAGCACCACCTTTGGTTTTTCTATGTACATGGTAACCGAGGAATTGAACCCAGATCTTTGTTCATGCTAGGCAAGCACACTACCACTGGGCCCAACTTCTGGCCCAAGTTTCTAAGACTCTTATCTCCAATTAACCACATACAAAAAAAGCCAGAAATAGAACTTTGGCCCAAGTGGTAAAGTATTAGTCTTGGGGGGGAGAAAAAACACCCCAGGAACAATGCCTAAGCTCTGAATTCAAGCACCAAGGAGAACAGCGCGCGCGCACACACACACACACACACACACACTCACACTCAGAGTGGTTCTTACCTCAAGAAGTTTGTATAGGAATTGAGCTAATGACTGTGAATGCCTCTGGCATTGTAAGAACAGAAAATGTGCTTCTATCTCTCTGCTCTGGATATTGAGGTTGGAGGATTTAGGTTCCCATCATCTCCCTTTTCAATGTATTTCCCCAATTCTTTTTTTTTTTTTCTTGCCAGTTGTGGGGCTTGAACTCAGGGCCTGAGCACTGTCCTGTCCTTGGCCTTTCCTCGAGGCTAGAGCTCTACCACTTGAGCCCCAGCACCACTTCTGACTTTTTTCTATGTATGTGGTACCTTCTATGTATGTGGTACCGAGGAATCGAACCCGGGTCTTCATGCATGCTAGGCAAGCACTTTAACCACTAAGCCAAACTCCCAGCCCTCCCCAATTCTTTAAGATGATCAAATCTACAACCTGATCTCATCTTCTCTCAGGAGCACCTGTGATTGTTTCCCTCTCACAGTAAGTACCTTGGAAGAGCCATAGAATTCTTCTTTCCAGCTGTGCCATGTCCCTTTACTGTCATCACCAGAAGGGCTCTGCAGGTGGGCCAGTTATACATGGATTAGTGCTTAGCTTTGTCAAAGCACGCACACTAAAGCAAACAAAAACAAAAGCACAAACAGCTTGTGCATGATGCCATGTGTGGGTAGGGATGGGAGATGCAGGAAGAGATACTGGAGGAAGACAAGCCAGAGCGAACCTGGGGCTGTCCTGTGATTGGTCCAGGAGCCCCTGAGAAGTAGTGGCGCTTTCGCTTTCATCTCTTGCGGAAGCTGGGGTTTCTTTCCAGAAGGCTAGGATATCACACTCTAAAGGAATGTGTAGATTTTTTTTTTTTTTACTACTTTAAGTTTCAGTTGCTGAAATAGAACAAGGCCCTCAGTCCTCCAGCATTTTAAGCTCAGAACAGGGAGAAGAGCCCTGTTCTGTTGGTCTTCAAAAGATGCCTCACAACTGGGCGCAGTGCAACATGCCTGTAATCCTAGCTACTCAGAAGGCTGAGCTCTGAGGATCGCAGTTCAAAGCTAGAAATGTACCCTCTACCCAGTGAATATAATGTAACCCTTCTATTAATTACAATAAAAAATATATGAAAAAAAAAGCTAGCCCAGCCACTAAAGACCATGAGACTCTAATCTCCAATTAACCTCTAGAAAAACCAGAAGTGGTGCTGTGGTTCAAGGGGTTGGGTGGTAGCCTTGAGCTGAAAATCAGCTCAGGGACAGCGCCCAGGCCCAGAATTCAAGTCCCACGACTGACAAAAAGAGAGAGAGAGAGATACCTCAGGGCCAGTAGTACAAACTTAAATACCTATAGGGCTAGGTAGAGAAGTGACCAGATGTGAGATAGGAGGCAATGGCAAGGACTGAAAATGACCTTGAGAAAATTGCTCTGTGGGGAGGGAGATGGCCACGATTCTCCTATTGGGATGTGAACCCAGACTTTTCATGGTCTCTAGTTTATTAGAGAAAACAGAAGTATGGGATTTTTTTTTATGAGATTTCCCACTGTGTAAATGCTGATGCCTAATTGCCAGTAAAAAAAAAAAAAAAATGTGTGGGCCAGACAAAAGGCCTCTGCCAGTTTGCTGCTTCTGCCTTGGGTTCAGTACATAGTTACTGAGGAGACTGCATATCGGAGGGGTTGCCATCAGCACCAAGCCAAGGCAGCTGGGACATCTGAGACTCTCCCCCCAGCCAAAAAAAAAAAGCTTGTACTTTGTTAAAATTGGTGTTACAAATAACATTAATTGATATTCTGAATTTGGGCTCGAAACAAGGTTGATTTAAAGCAACGATTATCAACATTTTTTTTCCTCTCCATCTGCAAGCCATTTCCATGCAGTAGAATCATAAGCAGAATTCTTGGGGGGAAAGGGAGGGAGGTGTAGATATGTACTGAATGAAAATGACATCCACTGGCTTTTTAGAGATGCTAATATACCCATCTCTCTCACTCTGGGAAGTGTTTGGGAATGCATTCTTATTCTGAAGGAGATCCAGTTGAACACTGGGTTTGTATCATTTGTACTGTTTCCTACCCTTGTCCAGAATTCTACTTTGTTCTGAGATGAATGGGATTTCATAAAATATTCATGATACGATCAGGGTCAGAGTGGAGTCAGGGTAAACCGAACAATAGAGTAACTACATTCTTGGAGCTCTTAATTCCATGCTTTCCCTCTATTATAGGAAAAGAAGGGCTAGGACATGACTAAGGATCGGACCTAGCAAGAACATCCTTAGAATACTGATTTCTGGGCCCTACTGGCTCATACCTATGACCCTAGCTACTCAGGAGGCTGAGATACGAGGGTTGAAGCCAGCCCAAACAGACAAATCTGTAAGATGTTTATCTTCTATTAACCAGCAAAAAGCCAGAACTGGGGCTATGGCTCATGTGGTTGAGCACCAGCCTTAAGTAAAAGGGATAAGGAATAATGCCTAAGTTCTGAGTTCAGAGCCCTAGTATCAGTATGGAAAAAAAAAATCAGGGCTGGATGGGCACAGTGGCTCACGCCTATAATCCTAGCTACTCAAGAGACTGAGATCTGATGAGTGCAGTTCAAAGCCAGCCCTGGCACTAAAGTCCAAGAGACTCTTATCTACAATTAACCACTAGAAAACTGCAAGTGGTGCTGTGGCTCAAGGGGTAGGGCGGTAGCCCTGAGCTGAAGAGTTCACGGACAATGCCCAGGCCCAGGCCACAACTAGAAAAAAAAAAAAAATATATATATATATATATATATATATATATATATATATATATAGAGAGAGAGAGAGAGAGAGAGAGAGAGAGGGATCGTTAATAACCCTTTCAGTGTGTGTGTGTGTGTGTGTGTGTGTGTGTGTGTGTGTGTGTGTGTTACAAGGGTTTAAACTCAGGGCCTGGACACTGTCCCCTAGCTTTCCACTAAAGGTTAGTGCTCTACCAGTCAAGCCATACTTCTGCTTCTGGCTATTGGTTGATTAATTGGAGATAAAAATGTCACAGGACTTTTCTGCTTGGGCTGCCTTAGAGCCACAGTCCTCAAATATCAGCCTTCTGAGAAGCTAGGATTACAAGTATGAGCCATCTTCCCCACCACACACACACCATCTTCATATTCTTTAAAATCTTAAAATCTAGCAAGTGTAAGACCCTGAATTGAAGCTGTGAAACCACAAAGGAAAAATAAAAAGACTTTATGTTTTTCCTGTGGCTTATAAACTTCCCCCTCACACCCATAGTATCATAGCTCCTGCATCCCTCCCTCCCTCCCTCCCTGGGAGGTACTTTGTAACATGTACAAGGGGACAGAGTGCTCCAGGACAAGAGCAAATTATCCCGAGTTCTGCCTTTAAATCCTACATCTGAAATAGTGATGCAGGTACCTAAAAAGACAATTATTCCTTTGCAGTCCATTAAAAGAGCTGAGGTAAATTCAGGTAACCTAGGGCTCAGAGCTTCTCTGGGCCTGTCTTCCTGTCTGGCGTGGCCCTGGGCATGTCTGCCTCCACAGTATGTTGGTTGACTGTATTCTGAATGGACACTGGAGTTGAACTTAACCTCTGGTTAAGGGGTTCTACCTGGCAGAGTTGGCTCTCAGATTCAATGCCTTCCTTCTCATATACCACCAGGCCCCAGTCATTGAGTTGAGAGGCTCAGACCCAACCAGCCCAGCCTCCTTTTCACCAGTTTCCTGGCCCTCCAGTGTTTACAAGGGTCAACTTAAAGGTTGCTTCAACTCTGGGTGCGCTGTAATGGGAGACCGAGCCTGTAGAGCTAGGAGAAACATCAGGCTTTATTAACCAGCTTCCTGTTGCTAAGCAGCTTTCATTAGCCAGGAAGGTCTGTCCTGCAGCGAGGTCCTTTGGGCAATGGCAAGAAGATGCTAATGAGCTGGGAGAGCAGCAGGTGCCATGGGAGGCTTACATCCCACCTGGGATATTACAACCAGAGATGCTCCTGTATATTCTGAGGTTCAGACTCCAGACAGTTTTCAGCACCTCTCTTTTCAGTAAAAGATATTCCTTCCCACTGTATCCAGTGAATAACTCATTCCTAGACTAGCTGTTCTGCCTTCCATCCAGAAATGATCATGCGGGGGGGGGGGGGGGGGGTGAGGCGGAGAGAACATGGCTGTGGGGTATGACTTGTAGCCAGGATCTTTGGAATCAGATAGACCCAAGTTCACACCCTGGCCTTGTCACTGAGAATATAACTACAGCTATTTATTCAGCTCTGATCCTACCTCTCAAAAGCAGATGTGATGACTGGAAGACCTATGCAGGTCTAGTGAGTATAGCTCAGTTGTAGAGCCCTTGCCTACTGTGCATAAGACTCTAGGGTCCAGGGGCCGGGAGTTTGGCTTAGTGGTAGAATGCTTGCCTAGCATGCATGAAGGCCCGGGTTCGATTCCTTGGTACCACATACATAGAAAAAAGCCAGAAGTGGTGCTGAGTCTCAAGTGGTAGAGCGCTAGCCTTGAGAAGTCCAAGGACAGTGCTCAGTCCCTGAGCTCAAGCCCAGGACTGGCCAAAAAAAAAAAAAAAAAAAAAAGCCCAAGGACAGTGCCCAAGCCCTGAGTTCAAGCCCCAGGACTGGGGGGGGGGGGGGGGGAGAACCAAACAAGACTCTAGGGTCTAGCACCTCAAAAAAATGTTAGTATGGGGCCTCTATCTACTGTGTGAGAGGCTGGGCCTGGCCTGGTTCCTTCAGGAACCACTGTGAGCCTTCTGCCTGCAAACGTTGCCCCATACCCCCAGGAGAAGAACCAGAAAAATATGTATGGCAAGACTCAATACCCTCACCTTAGTCCAGAATATCAGGCCAATTTTCTCTTCCCAGTCAAGGTCCAGGTGGGGAGAAAGGCTGAGTGCACCCCAGAGTGGAAGCAATAGCCAGTGTTTTCTGAGAGGAGAAGCCCTGTGGTCTTCATGCATGCTAGGCAATCACTCTAACACTAGGCCAAACTCCCAGCCTATAACTAAAAGTTTTGAACTGGCCAATATTTACCTCATTCTAAAATCAAGACTTTATAAACAGTACAAATCTAATATATTACTCTTTTCACTGGTCTCATTTACCCACTTCCCTTCTGCTTATCATTTTCCATATAGGTGTCATATATAGAGCTATTTATTATTTATGTGTGTGTGTGTGTGTGTGTTCTTGTATGTATGTGTTGACTCTGGGGCTTGAACTCAGGGCCTAGGCACTATCCCTGAGCTTGTTTTTGTTGTTGTTGTTTTGTTTTTTTTTTGCCAGTCCTG
Source organism: Megascapheus bottae (assembly GCF_031878675.1). Lineage (NCBI taxonomy): Eukaryota > Metazoa > Chordata > Mammalia > Rodentia > Geomyidae > Megascapheus > Megascapheus bottae. Next base: position 26,826,496 of record NC_143525.1, on the reverse strand, counting down.
GGGCTTGAACTCAGGTCCTGGGCACTGTCCCACAATGTCACAGCTTTTTTTTTTTTTTGCTCACAGCTAGAACTCTACCACTTGAGCCACAGCACCACTTCTGGTCTTTTCTGTTTATGTGGTCCTGAGCAGTTGAACCCAGGGCTTCATATATGCTAAGCACGCACTCTACTCCTGAGCAACACTCCTAGCCCCTGACCCTTATTTTTAAAATCATAATAAAAAAAAGACCATAATCTTTGTTGACCTACCCATTTTGTAACTGAGAGATGCCAGGCACTCATACTGTCCTGCATCTTGCTTTGGGAAAACTTGTCATTGTTAGTGCTAGTTCCTAGAGAGCATTTCATTGGTTTCCAGAATTGCACAAGATTCTACCGTGTAAACCTACCATATTCACCTCTCCTGACCCCTGTGTTGTTGTTGTTTTTTGGGGTTTTTTTTTGACAGTACTAGGGTTTGAACTTAAGAGATTTACACTTTCCACATAGGCTTTCTGTCACTTGAGCCATAAATCCAACCCAACCTCACCCCTACTGATAGACATGTGGATGTTTCTAATCCTTTGCTGTTACACATGTAATCAGTTATGTCTGTAGGAAAAACTCTGGAAGAGAGGAGGTGCAGGGACAGAGGTTATCTGCTTCGTTGATAGAGTCAATTTGCCAAATAGGTGTTTCACCATCCAGCCCTCCCATCAGCCTTCTATGAGAAGATTCAGCCACTTTCTATATCCCTCCCATCTCTGTGTCCTTGATGTTTCCATGCAATAGTAGGCTACTTGGAATGATTAAGTCAGCATGTGAAGAATTGGGGACAGGGCCCTATGGGATTTCATTAGCACTGTGGTCTCCAGCCCCAACTAGCATTGGTTAAGCTCTATAACTTAATGGATTTGAAGCGTGTGTCAGAGGCTAGTGGGTCTGGGCCTGTAATTCCCAGGCTTTCCTTGGGAAGATGGCATCAGACCTTTCAGTGGGGGAGGGTGTATTCGTGGCAAAGTGCTGAAGTTAAATTTAGCTGTGTTCCTGCCCACTCAGAGCTGCTGTTCTCTGAGTCTTTCTGCCAGTGGGATGGGATAGATGACAGTGGAAGAGGTACCCTGAGCTCATCTGGCCCAAACTCTGAAGGCAGTGTGGGCAGTGAGAAGATGGTTCATGTTAAGTCCTGTCTTTCTTTTCATTCATTTGCCCAGACCTTTACACCCAATGCAGTGGCTGTTAGTTCATGTTTTTGTCCCACCAGTGAGCCAAATGGTAAAAAAGGCTGTCAGCTTGTGGTCCATTCTGATGGTACTGGATCCCACTGAAACGGGGACAGAGAGGAGGGTCTTGAAATCTCCTTGACTGGGGGCCCAGGATCCAGACAGCTCATCAGTTAGCAAGCAGGTAGGCTGGGACATTTACCGCTGTGGACAGTCTCCGACATGCCCTACCCTACAGGTAAAGGCCCTGGTGGCAGATCTGATACAGAAAGAGGAGTAAGGCCCTAGACATCTGCTTGGTGCCCTGGCCTTATGTCAGGGGAGAAAATAAACATGTGTTTTTAGCAAACTTCCCCCTGGGGAAGGGAGTTTGACAGTCCCTGTTCAGTCTGAATGTGAAAGGCCTTTCCCAGAAGAGTACGTTCAGAACAAGGTGGAACATTGTTGGGGCTCTTTAGACATTTCTGAATGTAGTGTTCACTGTATATTGGAGCTAGAGGGGAAGAGAGACAGAGGAGGAGGTTAGTTTTGTATCTTTGAGTTTAATTCAGTGGGAATGTTTGGGTTTCTGCTAAACTAAAATATTAGAGGAGTTAATTTTTTTAGAGAGATCGGGTGCCCTCTCATAGAAACTGAAAGGCATGGATTCCCTAGCAAGAAAAAAAAAATCAATTCACTGGGCTCTGTTTGCACATGCCTATAATCCTAGCTGCTCAGGGGGCTGAGATCTAAGGATCACAGTTCAAAGTCAGCCTAGGTAGGAAAGCCTGAAAAGCTGAAGTGGAGCTGTGTCTCCAGTGCTAGAGTGCCAACATTGCACAAGAAGCTCAGGGTCAGTGCCCAGGCTTATAAATTCAGGCCTCAGGACCCTTCCTTCCCTCCCCCCCCCCCACACATTACAATTTATACATAATTTCCAGGCTACCTTAGGAGCTCAAGAAACCTATTCACAAGCCCTCGTAGGGTAATAATTCTCTGTTATTATTATTATTTATGCCTACATGTTGACACAGGACAATACTTTTCCTTGCATTTACTGATTTTCCTGGGGGATATCACCATGGGAACAGGAAAGGACATTGTGTAGTTTCAACTATCACTGGGTGAAGAGAGGCATGGAACTAGGCCAGAAACAGCTGGCATTACAGGTCCCTTGCAAAGTGGAGGGTGAGAGGAATTTCTCCTTCCCCAGATAGGGCCTGGCATCTTGCCTGGGTTCCACAGAAGGAACTTAGGAGCCACGGGGTGAGCAGGGGGTTGGGCGTGATGTTTGGGTTTCCCCAGCATGCCTTTATCGCAGTAATTGCTGAGGACTGCCTTCTTTCTCTCTCTCTAGAGAGGACCCCCTGCCTCTGCCTGCTGGAAGGGCGGGTGAGGCCAAGCAGGGTGGCCACTCCCATCTCTCAGCCTGTCTGCATTTGCAGTCGCCTGGGGAAGGTGGCAAGGCTAATGACTCATTATCCCTGCAATTAGTCACATCATGGAGGCACATGATGCCCTGCAGGACTGGTGCCACCTGCTGCCACACTGCTCTGTTTAGTGTGGCTTCTCTCTCCATCTAGATGAGGATTCAACTCCAGGAAACGATCACTACCTTCCCACAGGCACAACACACCTTTAGCTGCAGCAACCCAGACCCAGAAGTCACTCGCCTGTACATGCCAGGTCCACATGAGACCTCCAGGGACCAGTGCGGACTATGGGATGGACTCTGTGAACACTGGAGCCATAGATCTCCCCACATGCCTTACACATGCATGGGACATACCAATTCTTCTGTCTCTGTACATGTGCACACAGATCTGTGACCACACTAAAGGAAAGGCTATGCCTTTCCAAGGCCTGAGCCAGATACTCTCAGTGGCCCACCTGTTTCCTTCCTCTAGGGTACTGTCACCAAGCTGGCCGTCTTCCAGGAGAGCCGTAGGTCCTCTTGCCCTTTTGGACTCCCCCTGACCATGAGGTTACTTTATAGGGCAGCAGGGACTGTTGGTTGCTCAAAGGCAATCAGTAATCACTTCCTAAGGGCAGTTGTCTACCCCAACAGTGCTAGTCAAGGTCAATTTGAAAGAAAACAAAAAACAACATATACTTGACAGGACCTCAGACCCCCACATCTAAGACAGCAGTCCTTCCCTGGGTGCTGTGGGCCCTAGGGGGCATCCATGATCATGAGAAGCCTCTGGGTCCTGTATCAGAGTCCAGCCATGCCTGGATCTTACTGATTGAGTCTAGAATAGGATCTGAACAGAGAGGGTAGCAGTCAGGAACTGACCTGATTCCAGTACCTTCTGAGTTCCATACCCTGCCCAAGGAGTTTCATACACTGTCTCATGTGATGCGCCATACCAGTCCTAATAAGTCTTCCCCAGTGAAGCAATAAGTCACTTATTTATCCAGGCTTTCCAAAGCCATGAATTGCTCTACCGATTTCAGCCTCTGCTCTGTCTCCGGCACTGTTCACTCGGCCTGGACCCTCGTCACAGTCCAACATCTTCAGAGTCCATATGTCCCCTGGGAAACTCACTGCCCTCACCCACCAGATCTTTCTTCCCTTCCCATGGCGTCTGAGGACTAAGTAGGATACAGATAGATTAAATGCTCCTCCCAAAAGTATGAACGAAGGGAACCTCTCTCAGCACAGATGAGAGAAATCTCACTCTCAGCTGCTGCACCCATCAGTAATCCAAGGGCCACTGTCAGGTTGCTCTCGAAGGAGGAACTGCTTGGCACATCACTAGTAGGTCCACCCCAAGTGGGGACAGAGGAACAAGAAGACGAGGTGTGGAGGTCAGGGTACGTTTCCCCAGGCTTTCCCTTCCCCTAGTTGTGGCGTGGGTCATGGCCTGCCCTTGGCCTTGCCCTTGCCGCCCTCTCTACAGTCATGGGATAGAGGGATGTCCCCCCTTACCCAGGCTCAGCTGCTGTTTCTCTTGTGGCCCAGGTGCGGTGGAGGCTTGTCTTCTGCATCAGCTGAGACGCCGTACTGCTGGCTTCCTGCGTAGTGACAAGATGGCAGCTCTGTTTACCAAGGTGGGGAAGACATGCCCTGTGGCGGGGGAGATTTGTCACAAGGTGCAGGAGCTGCAGCAACAAGTAGAGGGCAGGTGAGCTGTGGACCATCCCCTCCTCACCCTCCCCAGCTTTCCTTCCACTTGGCATTTGCTGCTTCGAGAAGATCCTACCTGAAGGTTGGCTTCTGGTCCCAGGTCTTGTACTTCTTCCATGAGGAGCCAGCTTGAGGGTGGCAGTTGGTCCTGTCCCACTCCTTCCCCTTCCTAACCAAGCCCGGGACTGTCTCAGCTCACCAGTCCCCACATCTAGTGCCGCCAGCTTGGGATTTACCCCTGGACCATTGTGCTCCTGAAACCCTTACCCCTCTTTGCAGGAAATCCTCCGGAGGTGGCCATGAGGCTCCGCGGAAACAGGGCTCAGCCAGTGGGAAGGCTCCGGCCCTCAGCCCACAGGCCTTGAAACACATATGGGTACGCACAGCACTCATCGAGAAAGTTCTGGACAGGGTTGTACAGTACCTGGTGGAAAACTGCAGGTGACTGACCTATCCCCCAGCTAAACCCTCCCCAGCCCCCATCCTGCACAGGTCTCAGCCCCCCACTCCCCACCTTTAACAGTCCCTGGTAGCTAGGTATGCCTGCACCTCCCCTTTTAGCAATTCCCAAGCACTGACCACACCATAAACTCCACAAAGCCCCATCCAGTGGATTCATTCCTTCTTGGCAACTGATATCCCTTCCTGGTGAGCCTGATTGACTAGCCTGGACTCAGTCCATGCACCCCGGCAGTGACCCTGCCCATCTGTCCTCCTGGCAGCAAGTACTACGAGAAAGAAGCATTACTGGCAGATCCTGTGTTTGGCCCAATCCTGGCCTCTCTTTTAGGTGAGCCTGAGAGGGGTTAGTGAGGTGAGGAACAGGTGGTAAGAGAGCCCCATCTAAGCGAATCATCCCTGTCTCCACAGTGGGTCCCTGTGCCTTGGAGTACACAAAGCTGAAGACAGCTGATCATTATTGGACTGACCCTTCTGCGGATGAGCTGGTCCAGAGACACCGTATCCGAGGTCCCCCCAGTCGCCAGGATTCCCCTGCAAAACGCCCAGCCCTGGGGGTGGGTGTCTCCCTCTCCATTCCAGGCTATAGCTATGGGCCTATGAGGAGGGAAACTTGCCCGATGTAGTGGCCACCAAGAAGAGCCTTCTGCCCACACACTATCTCTTGCCCAAATGCCGGGAGCCCATGCTTGTCCTTGGCTGGGGATTGGAGGCTAGCTAAGAGCAAACTGGAGTTGGGTACCATCGGCTCATGCCTGTAATCCTAGCTACTCGGGTAAGGTCTGAGTATTGTGGTTTGAAACCAATGCAGGCAGGAAAGCCTATGAAACTTATATCCTATAAACTACCAAAGGAACTGGGTTTTAGCTCAGTGGCAAAGTGCTTGCCTAACAAATGCCCTGGGTTCAATCCCCATCAATCCTTGTACTAAAAAGAACAGACAAAAGTAGAAAATAATTTAAAAAATAAAAATCAAACACTAAACTGTCAGAAGGATAAAAAAAAAGTGAGAAGTAAAGCTACTGTTCAAGTAAAAATAATACTTTGAACAGAATGAGCTCAGAAACAGCACCTAGACCCTAAGCTCAAGCAAGCCCCAGAGCCAGCACAATAAGAAAAAAAAAAAAAAACAAACTGGGGCTCACTAGAGAGGGTAGGCATGGAAGCCTGAGGGTTTTCAAGTTCTGGGCCTGACTTCGCAAGGCCAGAGGCTGAGCTGTGGCTTTCCTGGCAGATCCGGAAGCGGCACTCTAGTGGCAGTGCATCAGAGGACAGACTAGCGGCCTGCGCCCGAGAGTATGTGGAATCCCTGCATCAGAACTCAAGAACGCGGCTGCTGTACGGCAAGAACAATGTGCTGGTTCAGCCGGTAGGAAGGCTTGATGCCTCCCCTCTCCCCTCAGTCCCTTAAAGGTCCACACCCAGAAGGCTGTAGCCACAAGTTGTTTCTTGCCTAAGAAGCTTGACCAGAGAGAACGAGAAAGGCAACCCTACCCCCACCTCACTTTCCCCTATGACTCATTTCCAGCCTGGAGTTGGCAGGAGCCAGGGATGACATCTGCTGTGGCTAACTGAGAACCAGGCTGTCCAGGGGCAAAAATGGCAGCCAGCAGGCAGGGTGAATGCCCAGTGTGGGTGTGGCTGGCCTAGGACACATCTGGCATCCAAGAGGTTGACAGAGAAAATGGCACCAGGCCAACCAGGAAGGAAAGATACCCAGATATGCTGTGTGATTTTCTGTTCCCTCTTGCTTCTGCCCATCCTGGAGCTCAGGACCCGAGCCTGGCCTACCCGCCACCTTTTGCTTGTTTCCCTAGGCCATCCTGGGAACCTCCCACCTCTCACCGTCTCTGTTTTCTGTTGTCTTTTCCCTGTAGAAGGAGGACATGGAGGCTGTCCCTGGATATCTCTCCTTGCACCAGTCTGCAGAGAGCTTAACTCTGAAATGGACCCCCAACCAGCTCATGAACGGGACTTTGGGGGATTCTGAGCTGGAAAAGAGGTGGGGACTTTGGCACTTGCTCCCAGGAGGCAGGGAAATAACTGGAGACTTGACCACAGGGAGGGCAATAGAGAGAATCAATCTGCTCCAGGGAAGCAAGCCTCTCTCCTTATCCCAGTGCCAAGAATTGCAGCGTGAAGCTGCCTGGAGGGATTCCCAAGCCCTCTAAGACTGAGCCTGGCCTGGCCTAGCCTGGGAGTGTCGTGCTCAAGCCAAGCTCTAAGCAGCTGAGCCAAGACGGGCTCTGTGCCATGAGGACAGTGTGGGGCTCAGAGGGACAAGGCTGGCTGGGTCATTCCTCAGCTCTACACCATCTTGTCTTTAGGGAGTGTTAAGGGGTGCTAGGGCTAAGTGACCAAAAAAAGGGCAGATGGTGGGTCTTAGGACACAATAACACCATACTGGCTCCTTTTCAGTGTTTATTGGGACTATGCCCTGGTGGTACCCTTCAGTCAGATTGTCTGCATCCACTGCCATCAGCACAGTAAGTGTTTGTCCCTAGCAGAAGGGTGGGAGGGAAGATACCTTCTCCGCATCATGCACTGTGCATCAGACTCTGTGTCTCTCCCACTGTCCCTATTAATTAATTCGTCAATGTATTAATCAATTACTTCATTTTGTGGTGCTGGAGATTTTAATCCAGGGCTTTGTGCATGCTAAGCACATGTCATGTGTCCTACCACTGAGCCGCAACCCCAGTTGTCCTGCTGTCCCTATTAAGAAGTCATTCGGCCCAGCCTGTGAAACCTAGCCAAGGAGTTGTGGTGATAGACAGGGAGGTCTCAGGTGACCTCACTCACCCACAATCCCCCCCTCCCCCAGAGAGTGGTGGCACGCTTGTACTGGTGAGCCAGGATGGCATCCAGAGGCCGCCACTGCACTTCCCACAGGGAGGACACCTGCTGTCCTTTCTGTCCTGTCTGGAGAATGGGCTGCTGCCTCGAGGACAGCTCGAGCCCCCGCTGTGGACCCAGCAGGGGAAGGTACCTCAGGGCAGGGGGGTTCTGGGTGCAGGGTTGGGTGAAGGAAGTTACCTCCCTTCCTTTCCCCACATGGAGTTCTTAGGAGTGTCTTTGGGTGGGACTCTGCTCTGGACAGGCTGACCGTCCCCTCCCTCTGCAGGGTAAGGTATTCCCCAAGCTACGGAAACGCAGCAGCATACGCTCTGTGGATGTGGAAGACTTGGGCCTGGGGCGGACCACCGACTATGTGTTCCGGATCATCTACCCTGGGCACAGGCATGAGCACAGTGAGTGTCCTAACTTCCTCCCTGGAGGAGACAGCTGTTCACGGGACAGGGCAGCACCATAGTATCGGGGGGCAGGGAAGCAGATGGGGTCCACTGGCCAGGCCAGATTTAGTTCATCACTCAGCCTCCCCATCGGACCTTTTATCCATAGGTCCTCCGATGGAAAGTCTGCCTCCCATCTGCTTAGCAGTCTTTCTTATCTCTTCACCAGGAATCTCTTGGCGCAGTAGACACAGGCATCATGTATAAAATTCTTAGACTTTCTTTCATGCCCCAGAAAAAAAAAAACAACAATGTGGAAGGACTAGAGATGGAAACCCTCACTTCCTCTTTAGCCACTGGTTGTCTCCCATGAAGTAACCTGGGCAAAGGATTTGAACTTCTTTTTGGATAGTGCAGACTGTTCACTGAGCCCTCCTCAGGTCAGTTTCTGATGAGAAGAGGTTGGCCTGAGCACGAGTTACATCTGGAGGGTGAGACTTGGGTCTTGGATATTGAGGGCTGGGGCCCTAAAGGCACTGGCTCCTCATGTAACCTGCCTTGCCCTGGACACACATCTCTCAACCTGAAGGTCTGTGGATATGTTTGCAACGGAGTTCCCTTTCTAGTTAGAGTGTTGCTGCTACTCAGGGGTTTCTGTGAACTAGATCCAACATTTCTTGAAAATAAGGTGAGGTGATTTGCCGTCCCAGAACACTGTCAACCAGACCACCTGCTCCTTACAGTTCCTCACAGCTGCCAGAAAGTAGTCAACAGTGTGTCTGGGCTGGCAGGCAGATGACCAAGCTTCATACAAATTCTCCCAACAGTCTTGGAGGGCACAGGACCCCTTGTTGCTCCCAGATGCACCTGACAAGGAGACATCTTTAGCCAGAATGGGTTTGCAAACCTGACACTCATTCTCAGGCTGACGCACCATTTAGATTCTTTGGTCTCTGCTTCCCCCTCTTCAATCGCTCACCTTTCCCTTTCTGGTCACTTCATTTTTAAGGACTGCTCCAGTCTCCAGCGGGAAATCCCAAGTGCTTGATGCTGAAACTCAGCTGAGTGACTCAGGCTCCCCTAGGGTGACTCTGGGAAAGCCCTGAAAGGAGAAGGTTGAATTTACAGCCTAGAGATTTACCCCCAAAGTCTTCGGATTCAGTCCAACCTGACTATGACAAGAGCAGAAGAATGATCAGGATGTGTAACCTTGCCCAGCTTTGGCCAGGAGTGGTGAGCACCTGAGCTGCTCGCCTGCCCCATATAGTTCCTGTCTTTCACACATACAGAGCCAATCGTCTCTCTTCTGTTCTTCCTGGAGAGGATCCCTGCAAAGAGTAGCGCTCTGGGGCTCTCCCAGCCCCTCACCTTCCATGCTCACCTAGTAGTCATCGGAAGGTTCCCAGACCCCCTGCACCAGGGTCCTCATGCCTCTGCCTCTCTCGCTATTTTCTTTGAGCAGTCACTATTAACTACCACCACCTAGCGGCCAGCCGCGCGGCCTCGGTGGACGATGATGAGGAAGAGGAGGATAGACTACACGCGATGCTCTCAATGATCTGCTCGCGGAACCTCACAGCTCCCAATCCGATGAAAGGTTTTTATCCCTCCCCCCTCCCTGACTCACCTCATCCTCCACCCACCCCTTGGGCCCACCTGCCACCCACCACAGAGGCTCAAACAGCAGTGTTGGCATTAGGGGACTCACACCTAGGGTGGTTTCCTTCTGTCAGGATACAGATCAGGGAGGGGGGAAGGAGTCTGGACAGATGCTGCCAAGAAAGGGGGACATTCAGAGTGAGTAGCAGTGGGTATGAGAGAGCTTCATGCTTGAGGGAAGAAGAGCCGCTGAGGAGAGCCAGTGATTATCTGATTACCCTTCATAGGCCTCAGCCTTCCATTCTTCTGGCCTTCATGCTGGAAATGCCAGGCAGTAGTAATCTCTTTTTTTCTCTCTGCCGAATTGGGAAGGCCAGCCACATCCCTGTGCTTCTGATTTCTGACTTAACAGAAACAGGCCAGAGAGGTACTAGGCTCTTCTGGGGCAAGGGTAGGGATTGGAGAGGTCAGGCAAGAGGTGAAGACGACCATAAGAAACCACCTCAGGACCAGAATACCTCGGGGCTTTAGAAAATGAGGCCTGGCCAGGAGCTGGTGGCTCATGCTCATAAATCCTAGCTACTCAGGAGGCTGAGGTCTGAGGATTGCAGTTCAAAGCTAGCCCAGGCACAAGAATGTTTGTGAGACTCTTATCTCCAGTTAATCACCAGAAAACTGGAAGTGGTGCTGTGGCTCAAGTGGTAGAGTGATAGCCTTGAGCTGAAGCCCAGGTCCAGAGTTCAAGTCCCACAACCGACCAAAAGAAAAAGAAAAAAAGAAAATGAGGCCTGGTGCTTTAACATGAAAAGTAGAAATATCTCCGTGGGCTGTCCAGAAAGGGGCACTTCAACCAAATTCTTATCACAGATATGCCTCAGCACACAGGATGAGCTGAGTATTCTCCCTGGGGCCCAGTGCTGTGCCAAGGCTGTCACACCAGTGTGTTCCCATCTCCTGGACCTTGGAGTCTCTGACTGTAGAGGCGCCTTTCATTGGAAATCGCATAGCGAGTGTCCACACCTAGCAGTATTTCTCTGTCCACCACCTGTTCATTTATTTATTTTTGCACAGGTGTAGGTTGGAGGAAAGGTAGTCCTTCTCTGTGGAGAGCCAGCATCCTGGAGCCCTTTGAGGACTAGGAAGGGATACCCGAGGAAAGGCCAGTCAGCTGGAGCCGAATCTTTTGGAAGTTAGGGAACTTCTCCATTCCCATCTACTTCCATGACCCAGAATTAATTACTTCTCCCATTTCCCGTTCCTGTACAGGGAAACTAGGAATATGCAACACTTCTCTTACACTTCAGCAAACTTCTGCTACAGAGCACTGTTCCTGAACCCAGTTGCTCAACCACAAGTGACCAGCCTCCCTATTCCTGCCAGCCAGACCTGTGACTTAGAAGAGACCCTGCACCCTTCAGCCAACCCTGCTAGCTGCCCATATTCCTGCCATAGGCCAGGCCTAGTACAGAATATCCTACTTCTCATGTTTCCTGCCTGCACACATCCTGCCATCTGCTTCCTTGCAGACTTGGACTAAGGATTGCTGCTTATTTGCAGGCTTACTAATTGAGCAGGACAGGAAGATTAAGTTCTAAGGGGAACCAAGGAGCCCCTTCTTGACCCAAAAATTGACAACAGGCTGGAGGCTGAAGGGTTCTAGCAGTGCCCTTGCCTTAGCAGACTTGGCAGTAGAAAGCCCACTGACTTAGTTCTTAGGATTGGTCTGAGCATCCACTTGCAGAACTCAGGCTAGACAAAGCCGGTGTACTTGGGCCCCCGGTACTTGGAGAAGGGGGGCATGGTTTAAGAACAGAATCATAAGTGGTTGGGGAGAAGGGTAAGGGATGTGAGCCCCACCCTCTGCTTCAGTCCATAATGACAACACTGTTGAGTCCATTCTGCTGGCTGTTGCTTTTCAGGCCTGCAACATGCTTGACTTGTGCATGTGATTCAAGTGGTGGGGTGTCCAAATCTCCTCTCCTCCCCTCCTCCTCTCCCCTCTTTTCCTGCTGCCTCCTCCACAGAGCAGAGATGCTGTTCACTCTAATTCTGCTCCAGGCCAGGCACCTTTCACTCGGAGTCTTAGGGGCTGTGGGGTTCACCCACTCGGTTTGTTTGCATTACACTTTCCTCATGCTCAGAGGAGAGAGTCAGAGTCAAAGCTGACCCAGTAGACCCTTCCCATCCAGCCTGCTACCCCTCACCCAGTTATGCCAGAGCTCCAGCTGTCTATACTGGGTTAATTCAGACAGTGTTCAGTGCTGGCTGGTTCAGCTCCTTCCTGGAGAATTAAGGTGAAAAGCATTGACCCAGGAGACTTAGCTTGGTTGGGCCCTGCTTTCTGGGCATGAGCTTGTTTCCTTCTGTGCCCACTCTCTGCCTCTGCATCTATTGTCCTCCCTGCCTGTCCGCCTGCTGCCTGCTGCCTGCCCAATTGGGCCAATTCCTATCCCAGGTCCTCCCAGAACTGGCCTCTCTTCTGCCTGCTACAGAGGCATGAGCTGCATTCCTGTCCTCACCCCTCCTGCACTTGTCCCTTCCATTTCTTCATAGCTTGCAACCCCTCACTCCCAGAGCCGCAGCCCCTCTGTCCCATGTATGTTCCCTTAATTTGCCTCCTGGTGGAGCTGAAGGGCCAGATAGATAGATATGTATGTATGTATTTATATAGCTATAGATGTATACATATCTACATACAATCCTAGCCACGGTGGGGAAAGGCAGGCCAGCTTCTGAGGGGACTGTTGGGGAATAGACTCAGCTCAGCCTTCTCCATCAAGGCACAACCCAGAACTGGAGTCTGGCTCCCAGAAAAAAATAATAAAACTGAGACAGGGTAAGGCCTGCCTCAGATCATGACAGACCAGAGCCTAGGCTGAGTCAAATTCATGTTAGAATCACTCAGAACATTGCTGCTACACGGCACTCTCCTCATTCTGCCCTCTGCTCTACTCTCTTCTCCCTCACGTCTGCATTCCTCCCCTAGGAAGTTCTTTCCCTTCCTTCGCTCATGGAGCTTCATCACCATGGCTCTTTGGAGCTGTCAGTGTCCTGTCTGCCCTGCACAGGCGCTGGAAGTCCCCAGGGTCCTGATTCAGTTCTGATGCGAGTCCAGCAGCGCTAACAGGGAAGGCTCTTCCCACAGTGGTGTAAATGTGTCCAAGGAACTGTCTTCTGAGGCTGCAGCTGGGCATGTTCATCTGTGACTGGTGTTAAGGGGTGGGCTTGTGTGCCCAGTCACCGCCTCTGTCCCTGGTAGCCCTAGGGATTTTGCCCTCCCTTCCAGCTCACCTGTGAGCTGCCATTCCACTACAGTGAGACTAGTTCCCAGGGTGTCTGGACTTAGCTGTTGGCTACTACATCTAGAGCCCTTGGAAAGGCAAGGGCAATGGGACTGGTGGCTCTAGGGTGCTTTGGGGACTTTGAGCAGTAGAGACTTCCTTAGGGAGAGGACTCAAGAGTTTGAAGGATTTCAAGCACCTTTCTGAGCATCATAGAGTTTGCCTAAGCAAACCAAACTGAGCCCTTGAAGGCCAGGCTGCCTGGGAACTTAGGCTTTTTCTGTTCCTTCTCTTTCCTTCCCTGCCTTCTAGAGAAATGTTTGCTGATAGTGAGATCTCTGTTATCAGCAAATACTTTTCTAGAAGGTAAGTAGACACAACTCAGTCTAAGTACTCTGTTTTGCTCTGAAAGACTTCTTGCTGGCCCTCTCCAGGCTTGTAAGAGACTGGGAAATGCCAAGTGCCTTCTCATTTTTAATCTCTGGGCTTGGAACTAGGTAGGACCATACCCCTATGGTTTTCAACTGATGATGACTTCATGCTGCAGCTCTGGGCTCAGAGGTGGGCATGCTACAGGATGCTTAAGGGAGGAAGCTTGGTAAACACTGACCATGGCCCTTTCCTGCCCTCAGATGCTGGTGACATGATCGAGATGCAGGGTTTTGGGCCCGGCCTGACAGCCTGGCACCTGGAGCCCTTGTGTGGCCAGGGCTCCTCCTGCCTCTCCTGTTCCTCCAGCAGCTCCCCATATGCAACCCCCAGCCACTGCAGCTGTATCCCTGACCGGTGAGTGGGCAGAGCCTGGGATACCAGCCTCCCCTCAATAAGTGTCCGTGTATGTCTTGTCTTTACATTCTGTGTCACTTGCAGGGCAGGGTGGCCTTTAGAGTTGGACAGACTTGGGTTCAAATTTTATGCTACCCATGTGACTTTAGCAAGCTTATGAGTCTGAGTTTCTCAACCTCAGTGTCCTCCCCCTGTGAAGTGGGGATGCTGTCACCTACTCTCTAAGACACCTGTAAAGACTGCATGAAGCTGGGCACTGGTGGCTCTCACCTGTAATTCTAGGTACTCAGGAGGCTGTGGATGTGAGGATCACAGTTCGGAGCCAGTCCGGGAAGGAAAAGCTGTGAGACTCTTGTCTCTAATAAACTACTCAGAAAAAGCCAGACGTGGTACTGTGGCTCAATTGGTAGAGAACTAGCCTTGAGTATAAAAAGCTCAGGGGCCGGGCGCAGTGGCTCGCACCTGTAATCCTAGCTACACAGGAGGCTGAGACCTGAGGATTGCAGTTGACAGCCAGCCCAGGCACTAAAGACCATGAAACTCTTATCTCCAATTAATCACTAGAAAACCGGAAGTGGCGCCTGGCTCAAGGGTGGGGCGGCAGCCTTCAGCTGAAGAGCTGAGGGGTGTGCCCAGGCCCAGAGTTCAGGCCCCACAACTGACAAAAAAAATTAAAAAAAAAATAAAAAGCTCAGGGACATGGGCCGGGAGTTTGGCCTACTGGTTAAAGTGCTTGCCTAGCATGCATGAAGACCCAAGTTCGATTCCTCGGTACCACATACATAGAAAAAAGCCAGAAGTGGTGCTGAGGCTCAAGCGGAAGAGCTCTAGCCTTGAGAAAGTCCAAGGACAGTGCTCAGGCCCTGAGCTCAAGCTCAGGACTGGCAAAAAAAAAAAAAAAATATATGTGTGTGTGTGTGTGTGTGTGTGTGTGTGTGTGTGTGTGTGTGTATATAAAAGCTCAGGGACAGGCTGGGAGCCTAGTGGTAGAGTGCTTGCCTAGTGTGTATAAAGCCCTAGGTTCAATTCCTTGGTACCACATACACAGAGAAAGCCCAAGGACAGTGCCCAGGCCCTGAGTTCAAGTTCAAGCCCCAGGATTGGCAAAAAAAAAGAAAAAAAAAAGTTCAGGGACAGCTCCCCGGACCTGAGCTCACGCCTCAGAACTGGCTCAAGTAAACAAAAACAAAAACATGCCCAGTGCTATGCCTGCCCATAGTAAGCGCTTCCTTCCCAGTGTGGACACTGAGCCTGCTGTTGGGCCACATGTCCAAGGGCACTCAACACATCCCTCAATGCCTGCTAGGTGAAAGGGCGGTGTGTGGACAATGTTGTGTGGGCCATTGGCTGAGTTCTCTCCTTCACCTGTCCATTCATGTTTTACCTATTACTCCTGGTGACCCTCAGGGAGCTTCCTCCATTTTCCCATGAGGAAACCAAGACTCACTAAGACCAAGTTAGTTGCCCAGCATTAATAACGGGGTCCCAGCAGTCATAGGGAGGGATGAGGTCCCCACTGATCTGCTACTCCACACACCAGCCCAAAACCCTGCCTGCTTCTCAAGCCAGAACATACTGCTCGTCCTCCCCCACCAGTGGGTCCAGCCACATTGTTTCCACAGGTTGCCCCTCAGGCTACTATGTGAGAGCATGAAGAGGCAGATCGTGTCCCGGGCCTTCTATGGCTGTGAGTGTGTGGTGAGGTGGGCATGGGAATGGGAGGGGCTTGGAGCAGGAAGGAAGCACCAGCCATCATGGTGTCCTGGCTGCCCACCACAGGGCTGGCCTACTGCCGCCACCTGTCCACGGTGCGGACCCACCTGTCAGCGCTGGTCCACCACAACATCATTCCTCCAGACCGGCCTCCTGGGGCCTCAGGAGGCCTCACCAAGGATGTGTGGAGCAAGTACCAGAAGGACAAAAAGGTACAAACTCTGGGATTACAGGTGAAGGGCTAGGGTGGGTAGCCATTGTGTACAGCTGCTTGCTCTGGGGGCAGCTTCCTGGAGGAGTGAGGATTCCAGGGAGAACATGTAGGGCCTGAGTCCCCAGAGAATCTCATACTACCAGGTCTATGGGCTCCATGGGAACGGACTAGGCTAGAAACCTGTTCTGCTTCTCACCTTGCTCCAGTGATCTCAGGCAGATCTTTGGCTCCATTTCCTGCCCTGTGAGGAAGGAGGTGGGGTTAGCGCTCACCAGCTGAAGGAGGCACAAGAGCATGTGGCTCCTCCAAGCAGGGTTTGCCCAGGCTCCAGCTGGGCTGGGGCCTGAGCATGGAAGCCACACTGTCTTTATCCACTGGGTCCCTCAGAACTACAAGGAGCTGGAGCTGCTGCGTCAGGTTTACTATGGAGGTGTGGAACATGAGATCCGAAAAGATGTCTGGCCCTTCCTGCTCAGCCACTACAAGTTTGGCATGAGCAAGAAGGAGATGGAGCAGGTAACAGAAACTTATACGTATGGGGTACGGGAGATGGGAAACATGGCAGAGGAAGATAGCAGTGCAGCCCCTCAGCCCTCAGCAGAGGCACTGCTAGAGCCTGGAGATTCGGGGCTAGAAATCCAGTGTCTGCCAGCTCTGAAGAGGAGGCCTGGGGGTTCCCTCTGCCATAATCGTGATGTGGTCCAAGCACAGGTGGACACAGCCGTGGCAGCAAAGTACCAGCAGGTGCTGGCGGAGTGGAAGGCTTGTGAGGTGGTGGTGAGGCAGCGGGAGCGGGAGGCTCACCCAGCCATGCTCACCAAGTTCTCCTCGGGCAGCAGCATTGACAGCCATGTGCAGCGCCTCATCCACCGAGATTCGACCATCAGCAATGATGTGAGCCAGACCCGGGATTTGGGGGGAGACGCAGATATAGGGAGCCTGGGGACTGGGGAAATGGCAAGCAGAAGTCTTTTATATACTGGCAGGAGGACCCAAGGCAGAAGGTTTAAGGTGTCTGTATCTCATTTTCTTCCACCAAAAAAAAAAAAAAAAAATGGGTAGCTGCCCCTCTTCTGCCAACTTTTTGTTTTCTAACAGGATAGTGATTTCTCCAGACTGGCAGGGAAAGAAGGGGGTGTGTTTGGACTTTAGGGACACCCTCCCTCCTTGTAGATAGAACTAAAGGGTAGCAAAAGTCAACACTGGAGTCCAGTCTTGGACTCCCCTGCCCCTGCTGATGAGTGATGTGTCTAACAATAACTCCCCACCTCTGGCCTCAGTTTCTCCATCTGCTCTCCTGCCTCTGATTACAGAGGCTGCACCAAGAGTCTCCAGTGCACTCTGTGTTCCACTGGTGTCCACTGGCAGGACCCTCCCTCCCCCACATGTCGTCTGTGGCCTTGTAGAAGTGGCTGTGCAGAGCTAGTTCTTTCCGGTATCCCTCCTCCTCTGTTACACAGTAGGGTCTACACCACGGCCTGTGCTCCCAATTCTTACCCATAAGTTTCTTTTTTAAGAACATTTTTACCAATTTATGTCTTTTGTTCAAAATTGCTAAACCCTCCCCAGTAACAACAGAAAGCATACATTGAAGCAAGACTTTAAAAGAAGCGTGGAACAGGTGTGGGGGTATGCGCCTGTAATCTCAACTCTCAGGAGGCAGAGGCAGAATGATCAAAGGTTCCCAGCCAGCCAAGGCAAAGTTAGCAAAACCCTATCTCAAAGACAAAATACAGCTGGCTTCCAGCGACTTGTAACCTAGCTACTCAGGAGGCTGAGGTCTGAGGATCAACACCAGCAAATCAGAGATTTATCTCCAATTAGCCAGTATAAACCAAAAGTGGAGATATGGCTCAAGTAGTTGAGTGCCAGCCTTGAGTGAAAAAGCTAAGCAAAAATGTGAAGCCCAGAATTGAGGGGATGGTGTAAAAAAGGGAGAGAAAGGAGTGTGGGAAGAGAATTTTATGTCTGGGCTCCATTCTGTCCCAGGAGAGAGCTGGGGCTACAGAAAGGAAGGTCCTGGGATGCTGAGATGAGCCAACATGTGTGGATTCACCCTCACTAGGTGTTCATCTCTGTGGATGATCTGGAGCCCCCAGGGCCTCAGGGCCCGGAAGATTCTGCACCAAAGCCTGAGCAGGAAACAGGCGCTGGGACTCCAGGCACAGCAGTGGTAGAACAGCAGCAGTCTGTAGAGTTTGACTCTCCAGACTCAGGACTGCCTTCCTCCCGAAATTACTCGGTGGCCTCTGGCATCCAATCTAGCCTGGATGAGGGCCAGAGTGTGGGCTTTGAAGAGGATGGAGGTGGAGAAGGCTCTAACAGGCCAGCCCCTGCAGGTCACTCTTTCTCAGAGCCAGAGGATCCCAGCCAGGAGAAGCCTTCCAGGGCCAATGAGCTGGAAGCAGGGGAGGAGCTGGAGGCTGTATGCACCGCAGCCTACACTGTACGTGATCATTCTTTGTGGCCCTTGTTCCCAGTGGCTCCAGAGGTAGTCCGGGCATCCCAACACCTGGGAAATGGCTGCTGGGGGGGGCGGGGTGCCCCACCTGTCATGGAGCCTTACGCCCATTTCCCAGGATCCTCAGAGGACTCTGTTCTAAGAGCTCTGGCTTCCCTATTGGGCTTCTTTGGTTTCTACTTCCCTTGCCAACCTGGGAGAGCCTCACCCCTGAAGGCCCTCCACTCTTCCAGATAGAATTACTGGACACCGTGGCCTTAAATCTGCACCGCATAGACAAGGATGTACAGAGATGTGATCGCAACTACTGGTACTTCACTCCCTCCAACTTGGAGAGGCTAAGAGACATCATGTGCAGGTGCCATTGTGACTGTGGGGCAGGCTTGGGGAGGGAGGCAAGGACCCTGGCCCATGCCCAGGCCACCACCAGTTTCTTTGTTAAGAGATTAGGTCTAGCAGATGTCCTAGTCCTCTCCCCCACACTCAATTCACTGCCACTCTCTTCAGAATGACTTCCCTACAGGGCGCCCATCTACCCTGTATTCCCTGAGGTCTTTCAAGATTCCCTACGACATACTTCTTTTTTTTTGTCCTGGGACTTAGACTCAAGGCCTGAGCACTGTCCTTGCAATTGCTCAAGGTTAGCACTCTACCACTTGAGCCACAGCACCACTTCTTGTTTTTGAGTTGTTAGTTGGAGATAAGAGTCTGGAAGAGGGGTGGAGGGGAGGGAAATGGGGACAAAAACATGAGAAGGGGTATCAGGGTTTGAGGAGTAATGTACCCATTCATTACCTGATGAATGTAACTGTAACCCCTCTATATATTATCCCGGCAATAAAATACAATTAAAAAAAAAGTCTCACAGGGCCAGGAGTTTGGCCTAGTGGAGAGTGCTTGCCTAGCATGAAAGTGGTGCTGTGGTTCAAGTGGTAAAGCACTAGCCTCAATAAAAGTCCAAGGACAGTGTTCTGGCTGTGAGTTCAAGCCTCAGGACTGGCAAAAAAAAAAAAGTCACAGGCTGGCTTTGAACCTTGATCCTCCAATCTCATCCTCCTGAGTAGTTAGGATTATAGGCGTGAGCTACCAGCACCCAGCTATTCAGGAAGCCTTTCCCATTTTTTCCCCCTGTCCCACACACCAAGCTGTCGTGGCTTCTTTCCCTGAGTCCCCAAGTGCCTTGGGGAACAGGGGTCATGTAATGTCTCCTAGAATGGGGATCCTAGGAAGTGCTTTATGGCTGTTGAAAGGCTGACTTGTGGGTAACAGGCTACTCTAGAGGCCGTGTCCCCAGGTATCTCTGCGGGGAGGGAGGGCCAGAGCACAGCCACGGTGACACAGGGTCCGTCGCTGGTGTTTCAGCTACGTGTGGGAGCATCTGGACGTGGGCTATGTGCAGGGCATGTGCGATCTGCTGGCACCACTCCTGGTCATCCTTGACAACGGTGAGCGACACGGCATGGTGAATCCCAAGGTGGAGCTGGGTTTGGGTGACAAATTGGAGAGGGAAGATGGCTAGGTCTAGAAGGGTGGGAACAGGAGCCCTGCTGGCCTCACTCTCGTTTCACTGCAGATCAGCTGGCCTACAGCTGCTTCAGCCACCTCATGAAGAGGATGAGCCAGAACTTTCCCAACGGGGGCGCCATGGACACCCACTTTGCCAACATGCGGTCCCTCATCCAGGTGAGGTCTGAAGCCACCTGGGGACCCAGAACCAGGCAGTGCTAGGCTAGTCTATCACTCAGGGAGGTCACCCAGTGTACTAAAACAACCAACACATTGTTTTCCATGTTACACACAGAAGGATGTAAGTGAGCGTGCGTGATTACGTTGTGTACTCAAAAGCTGGTAGTGAAATCAAACACTCATGAATAAATACAACTTCAGAAAGAATACTGACCAGAGACAGACAGAGGGGCAGCAGAGAGCCTCCACCCATGGAGACCTTAGCTGGCAGGCACTGTACAGCATCCCTGTGCATGGAGGCTGAGGGTGGCAGAGAGGCAGCCTTGCATCCATCTCTTTCCTTTTCCCCTGTGAGATCCTGGACTCGGAGCTGTTTGAACTGATGCATCAGAATGGAGATTACACCCACTTCTACTTCTGTTACCGCTGGTTCCTGCTGGATTTTAAAAGAGGTAAGAAGTAAATGGGGTCACCTGGCCTCAGATGTGGGAGATCCCTCTTCCTCCCAGTCAGTAGTCCCTGCACGGCACCTTGGCACTGTGTGGAGAGCTTTGAAGCATTGCCAGTGCCCTGTGTTGGCTTGGCCTCGGTCTCCGCAAGGTTGAAAAACCCACGGGACATCCAGGGCTGCAACCATCGCCCTGATCATGTGGATCACCTCTGTGTCTTCCCTAAGCATTAAAAGTTGATTGCCCCAAGGAAGTGAAGTGCTCTATGTGGGCAGCCAAGGGAGCCAGGGCAGCCTTAGCCCCAGGTCTATGCTGCTGAGCCCAGCCTGGTGAGCACCAGCCCCTTCTGTCTGCAGAGCTGCTGTATGAGGACGTGTTTGCCGTGTGGGAGGTGATCTGGGCAGCCAGGCACATCTCATCGGAGCACTTCGTCCTGTTTATCGCCCTGGCTCTGGTGGAGGCCTACCGAGAGATTATCCGAGACAACAACATGGACTTCACCGACATCATCAAGTTCTTCAATGGTATGAGTGGACCAGCCCTCCTGGCTGTCCCTGTCAGGGCATAGGGGCCTTTGCTGGAGGCCTGGGCAGAATTGGGTTTCAGGAATAGCAGAGTCCCTTCCCCACAGGCGGAGTAGTCAGCCACAGGGCTCCTTCCAGCCTTCTGCCCAGTCTCTGGACCTGGCTGTAATTACCTCTGTTTCCCTCAGAGCGGGCCGAACGTCACGATGCCCAGGAGATCCTGCGGATTGCCCGGGACCTCGTCCACAAGGTGCAGATGCTCATAGAGAACAAGTGAAGGTTGTAGCTGGGGCAGCAGCATGGACAGCCTGAGCATCAGGCCCCGGAGTGCCAGCAGACAAAGACATGGGCAAACACAGCCCAGAACATCCCAACTCCCCCAGCCACCCCTGCCAGCCTCGCTGTGTTCCTAACAAAGTGATGTGAGCCTGGGGTCCGACTGTGGGCAGTGCTGGCCCCTGTAGGGCAAGTTGGGCCAGGATGCCCTCAGACCAGGGCTAGGACGGGAGGAGTTGGCCTCAGGTAGCAGCTGCCTTAGGGGACAACTGCTCTGTCCTCTCAGAACAACTGGGAATAGCCCCACTACCACCTGCAGCCTCAGCCTGGACTGTTCCCCAACGTCAATCTCTAGTCAATTTGTAGGGCTAGCCGGGGAAGGGGAAGGAGAGGCTCTGGTGGCGTGAGTATCACCTAGGGAGAGATATAGGGAGCAAGGGGATCTGTGCTATATCTCTCCTGAGAGTCCCTTTGCAGTTCCAGTGGGACAGTTGCAATAGCTGTCCTTTCAGGCATGTGATCTGGTCCCTCCCTGGACACTCAGGCAGTGATGAGCCCCAAGTGGGAGCAACCCACCTCAGCAGCACTGCCCCTGCCTCTGGCCGCCCGAGGTGACCCGCTCCAGTCCTCAAAGCTGTGCAGTGCGCCCACATGTGTCTGTACAGTGCCATCCCTCCACCCCACCCTCGCTTTATGCACTAGATACCCCCTAGACTGTGCAGAAGTCACCTTCTTGCCAGTTGGATGGTCTGGAATGTAGTAGGAACCTGCTCTCTGAGGTAGCCCAGGGTGATTCTGTAGGGATGTACTCCATTGCTTGCCCCAGGCATTTGCTGAGTTCTTGGGGCTGAGGGCTTCTGGGGTACCTGGGTTCCTTATTTGTCCCTGGGGAGAAGCAAAACCAACTCTGCCTTCCACACGCATCTCAGGATGCTAAAAGACCCAGGGATCCAGAAACTCCTTTGGAGGAGCTGTATTTGTAGACGTACCAGAAAGGGCCTGGCCCTTGACCTGATACCTAGGCATGCTGCTTGCTCTGTCAGTTCCATATCTCCTGCCACCCAAACATGTACAAGCTAGACCTGGCTCTGGGGCCTAGAGGCCACACCTACTTGGCAATCACCAAAATCTGCAGACTTCCTGCATCTGAGAACCATGAGAAAGAGCCAGCAGTCCTCTGCACCCAACACAACCTTCCCTGCCCCCCTGCCCCTGGGCACACCATAGCCCACCCCATTACCTGCCCCCATTGTCCACGAGTCCTTGGCCTCCAAGCACGAGTGGCAAATGTGTGCCTGCTTAGTGACTAAGTGGTTTTGTGAGGCGCAGAGTGTGTGTATGTGTTTGTTTTTGGCTCAGAAACTATACTCTTCAGTGTAACATACCAATAAACAGCATTTGGCAATGCTTGAGGTTCTGGGGGTTACTTCTACAACTGACACTGTCTCAAAGTGACCATGCATTTGTTGGGGGGTTCTGTATTCTCCACAATTGAACAGTATAAGTTGCCAGCCCCCAAAATCAAGGAGCGCAAAAGGGGAACCAGAGTTCCCTAGAGAGAAAACCTCCAGTCCCGGCTTTGATGACAGTCAAGAAGCTGAGGGTGATGGCTGGACCTCAAATACTCAGTGCCCTGGAGGAACCTCGCTCCAGAATTGTGTGGTCCCACCTCAAGTTGATGGTGACACTTCTATCCTATAGGTAAAAATAGGTCCTTGTATGCTTTTCTTTCCTTCCTTTCTCTTTCTTTTCTTTCTGTGGAACTGGGGATTGAATCCAGGGCTTCATGCTTACTAAGCAAATGATCTACCACTTGAGTCACATCCTCCAGCATCTTGTGCCTCACCCCACCCCCCAAGCAGTGAGTTGCTGAAACCTTACTGGGAATGACAGGATCCTCTGAACCCCTCCCACCACTGGAGGACCTGGCCCTCTGACAATGACTCTCACCCTCTGAACCATGCCTTTGAGATTACTTGGATCAGGATGGACCCTGTGGGAGTTGTAGGAAGACAGTCCCTGCTGAAACATGGAAAGACCTCCTCTTCTGCTCCTCCCTACCCCATAGTGCTGCTGGTTACATCTTCAGTGGATCCAGGTAAAGGAACTCAGTCTCCTAACAAGACTTCTAGCTCTAAATGACACTTTCTGGGCACTAGGGACTACCCTCAACTGACTCAACTGAAAGTCCAGCCATGGCCCTAGTATGCTGTTAAGATGGAACTCATGCTGGCCAGGTGCAGTGGCTCACACCTGTAATCCTAGCTACTTGGGAGGCTGAAATCTAAGGATCAAGGTTCAAAGCCAGCCCGGCACTAAAGTCCATGAGACTCTGATCTCCAATTAACTACCAGAAAATCAGTAGTACTGTGGCTCAAGGTGTAGGGTGGTAGCCTTGAGCTGAAGAGCTCTAGGACAGTGCCCAGGCCCAGAGTTCAAGTCCCAGGACAAAAAAAAAAAAAAAAAAGATGGAAAGCATGCTGGGCCCAGTGGCTCACACATACAATCCTAACTACTCAGGAGGCTGATCTGAGGATCATGGTTCAAAACCAATACAGACAGAAAAGTCTCATCTCTAGGCAAAAGTGAGAAGCTAGCTATGGTACCAGCCTTTAGCAGATAAGGCTACTGGAGAGCACCCAGGCCCCAAGTTCAAGCCCTCGCACTGTTCAAAAGATTTTTTTTTAAAAATTAAAGAATTGCTCAAACCAAAAAATAAAGGCTAGTACCCTGAGCCACGCAGGCAAAGAAGCTAGCTGATATGGGAACTCTGTGGAATATCCCAGCTGGTTCTCTGGCCTGGAGGAATCAGAATTCCACTAGAATGACCACCTGGGGAAAAACTTCATCTCCATTTTTCCTCTTCTACCCAGATCCTGGCTGGGTATAATCCTAGCATTATAAGGAGTCTCCTAGCCAAAATTATGACTTACACAGGAGTCTTCTGGCAAGAGCAGGAAACAGCAGACACTCCTCAGAAAGTGAACCCTCCTCTCTCACAGAGCAGGGATTAGTAAATGGAGGCAACTAGATACTTGGAATTTCTGTTCTCCACTGTTCTCCCAAAGGCTCCAAATACACTAGGGAGATTGTTGTTGTGAGTACATGGAGAGTAGCTCGTCGACCCTCAGATGATACAAGTCATCACTTAGAGAGCAAAGTGCATCTGTACTCTCAACACTGGCCAGTGCTAGTAATGAGTGGGTGTTCCCCAAGGGTTAACCCCCAATCATAGTCCTCCTGAGCATTTCCTGGAGTTAACAGCAGAGGGAGTGCTCATCTCACTTGTGAACTGAGACTGTGGGGCAAGGATGGTCTTAGACTGACAGTGCTTGATGCTGGCCTTCCTTTTCAGTGAAGAAAATCTCTAGGACATTATGGCCTCCCAGCTGGTTTTTATTTGAGCAGTACTAGGGTTTGAATTCAGAGCCTGCTTGCTCTGCTTGGCTGGTGTGCTAGCTCTACCACTTGAGTCATACTTCTAAGCCCTCAGTCTTGCCTTTTTTCAGTTTTCTGCTCTGGCCTCAAACCAACATCCCCAGATTTATCTCCTGAGGAACTAGAATGGCATCTGCCCGTTTTTTTTGTTGTTGTTGTTTTGAGACAGGGTTTTGTTAAAGAGCCCTGGCTGACAGATTTCCCACTGCCTCTGTCTGAGTGAGCCTCCTCCACCTTTCGAAAGAAAATGACCCAGATGCTGCAGGCTGGCAGCTCCATGTCTCAGGTTTCAGTGCAGGTTTATTTCAGTTTTATATTTTATTCCAGGCAAGTGCTTATTACATGGATAGTATTCATGTCTCAATACCTAAAGTTTTGGAGCATGAACAGCCACTAGGATACAGTTCAATAGTAAAAATACAATATGTACAAAATTAAGGGTTTTGTAGTTTTTTTTTTTTTTTCCCACACAGCAGATGTATCCAAACACATAAAAATCTCTACAGTCTGGGGTCGCTACAGTTTGTATTTCAGGAAACGGAGACACAGTGACCGAGTCCTCACTGTAAACAAGGGCCACCTCTTTGGGGGTTGACGGTGGGACCCTGGGATGGGGGGAGAAGCAGCTATTCCCAGAGAGCAGGGGTTATAGTGACCCCAGCTACCCTCTAGGCATTCCCTGCTCTTCTTTGGCCCCCAAGGAACCACTCCCCCCTTCTCCCCGAGGTAAAGACTCCCAGCCAGTGAGTCACTCCGAACATCAAGGGTAAAACACGCATGAGAGGTAAGATGTGTGTGTGTGTATGTGTGTGTGTGTGTGTGTGTGTATGTGTATGTGTGTGTGTGTGTGTGTGTATGTGTCCCAGGCTGGAAGGGCTAGGGAGGGAAGGGCCAGGTGGTCCCACAGGGTGAGGACAAATATGGTCCTAACAGCTTTCAGAGGGAAATGCCCAAGGAAGGGCCAGGAAGTGGCTGCCGGCTTGGGCACACAGCATCACAGCGTTCACGAACAACAAAACAACAGCAACAACACCCATTGTCACCAATCTGGACAGAGTCATTCGGCACTAGATCAGGACCCCCTACCAGGGGCTGGGAGAGGGAGGGCAGGTGGATGATGAGGTATCTGCAGGCCTGAGGGCGACTGGCCAACAGGAGTTTGAACTCTGGAACTGGCCTCAGGACACAAGGGAAAGTGAATGGGGGTGGCAAGTCTGCCAAAGTGCTCTGTGCTGGCACTAGACCCTGCTCTTTCACTGTAACCAAAGTGAAGTACCCCTCCCCCACACACACCTGGGGTGTGAGTGGGAGTGGCTGCAGAAAAACAGCCTGTGGGGTGGGATCCCCTGCCACAGGCCTGAGTGGAGACACCTCATCCTATTGTCATCCCCACCCCCAACCCAAGACAAATGGAAAAAAGTCCCTTGGGAGGTCTCCAGGACCAGGAAGGAACTGGGAATTCTTTAGGCATCTAAGGAATCTTCATTTCAGGGGAAAATCCATATAAGACCTCTGCTGGGCTCCTCAGCGCCCTCTTGGGCACTCTACAGGATCCTAAGTTGGCCCCTCCAGGTCCCTCACACAACTTATCACCTAGGGATACTCACTTTCCCCACACCAAAGGCCATTGGTGAGTGCCCAGTGGAGAACTGAATGTGCATGTGTGCGTGTAACTGAGTGTCTTGACACAAGGCCACTTGTAATAAATATCCACACAGAGAAGCCAACAAAGCCTACCAGGGCAGGGGCAGGGCCTCTCCAGCACAGCACCCTCTCTCCTACCCCAAGTGTAGCACTGCCCCTGGCCCAACTAAGACCCTTCCCATAGCAGGAAGTGGCAGTGCACTGCAGCAGAGCACACTGGGGAGGAGCCTTAAAACCTTCACTGGAACAATGTGGGGACCGGCTCTATCTCCCCTTTTACATAGATCCTAGGGCTGTCTGGGAAAGGGCTCAGGGCTTTAGCCATATCCCCGGACTTCAACTTCCTGAGGCCTAATCAATGTGGCTTCTAAGCTTCTGGAATCCATACCCACAAAGGCCTGCCCCCAGCTCCTGTGAAGGTGGCACACATCCCAAGAACCAGAGACCACAGAACCAGGGGTATGAAAGCCAAAGAGGATCTCCTGGGAGCCAAATGCCAACCCAGGGTGGGGACAGCCATTCAGAACTACTCCTCTTTCATCCCCCACTGCCCCAACTCAGCCTGCCCTCTGGAGGTCAAGAGCCAAGTGGGAGGGATGGGGGAGCTTGACAACAGCTTGCTTTATTGTTGATCATTTTAAATAGTTTCTACTGCAACAAATTAGTGACTCAGAGTGGGTTAGCGAGCACCAGGCCCAGGCCCCCACCTGTCCAGGCATGACTCCAGTTCAGCCACTTCACTGGATCTGTCACCTATACTCAGAGAAGAGCCCCTCATCAGGACAGTCCCCAGCTTTCAGGACCAAGTGGCTTCAGGCCTGCCCCCACTTTCTCTAGAAAAGTTCCAGAGGACACTGAGGCCAAGGTGGGAAGGCTGGGGCACTTCGTCACCTCGCCAGATAGAGCAATAGCAGCAGCACAGGAAGGTGGGCAGGGGAGGGAAAGCCAGGGATCATGAGGCCACATCACACCAACTTCAGGAGGCAAGAGCTGGCACTAGCCAGATGAGTGGCACATCCACCAGCGTCCTCAGCGGTTATTCTATCAAGCCCTAGCACAGCAGGGTAATACCCTGCCCTGCCCCCAACTCCTTGGGGTCCCCTCCCTCCCCTGGCTCAGTGTCTACACCCCCTTCCCCTAGGAGGCCTGGGGGTGGTGTGGGTTGGGTGGGCCTGGGCCTGGCTGGAATGTGTGGAGCTGGTGGGTAGGAGAGGGAGGGACAGGCCCCCCTCCCTGCCCCCACTGGGGGCCTCTGAGTCACCTCATCCTCAAGCCAGCTTCAGTGTGCTGACTGGGAAGGAGGGCATGGTGACCATGGTCACTGGGTTAAGCACTGTCTGGCCTACCAGCTGGGGGTGGTGCACCACCTGGGCCCCCACAGCTGGCTTTGCCATGACGGTGGCCGGGGGCCCCAGCCCGGCTGTGCCATTCATTTGCTGGTGTGAGAGGGTGTGGGTAATGTGGCTCACTGCCACTGGCTGGCTCACTGCCACAGGCTGTGGGTACAAGGGCAGCTGGGAGCCAAGGTGGGCCACGTGGTTGAGAGTGGCAGGGTGCACTGTGATGTGGCCGATGGGGGGTGTGGCAGGTGCTAGCTGCACGGCAGGACTGGGGGCCGAGGGGGCAATGTGGGCAATGTGCTTGCCGCCTGGCCCCTGTAGAACATGGTTCACAGTCTGGATGACTGAGGCATGGGTGGTGGCTGTGTGGGCAATGACTGTGGAACCACCCCCGGCCGTGGCCACCAGATGAGCTGGAGCTGGCACCAGTGTCTGGGCAGGGGTGGCTGGTGGGGGAGGTGGTGCTGGCAGAGGGGTCTTCTGCTGTGGTGGTGGCGGGGGCGGCGGCTGCACGGGGAGATGGGCAGGAGACAGAGCCACTGGGTGAGGATGGGGGTGGGGATGTGGTGGCAGAGGTGCAGGGGCAGAGCTGGAAGGTGGCAGGGTAGACGGCAGCAGCTCCGGCTGGGGACGATGGCTCAGCTTAGGTGGGCCCAGGCCCGCCCGGTCCTCCTCCATATCCTCGTCTATGTTGTCCTCACCCTCTGTGGGGGAACAAGGAGCAGGGAGTAGGTCAGAAGGGCACAGAAAACAAGTGTGTGGAGGCAGAGATGCCACTAGGGATCTGGAGACAGGATGGGATGGGGAATAACTTTTCTAACAGACAAAAAACTTGACCAGGGAAACTGGAGACAATATCTGAAGGTGCTGGGCTAGCACAGGGCCAGGGCTCACCAGAGGCAGTAGAAGTAGAGGCCTGGTCATCCTCAGGCTGGCCAGTCTGCCGGAGTACACGGTCAATCTCTAGCACGTCCATCCACTGGCTCAGCTCGTGTTTGAGCTCTGCCAGCCGCTGCTGCGTGGCGATCTTCTCCCTTGCCAGCCGCTCCATCTCATGCTCATACTCCTTCTCCTTCCTCTTTAGGGACTGGAGACAAGGCAAGGCACAAGAAGATACCCTGAGCACCAGCCACAGGCTGCATGGTACCTCATAACCTCACTTCACATCAGCAGACCTACAGGGAAACTGCAGTGGCAGGAGCTTGGTGGGATTCAAGCCACTGGAGACCACGCCTACTTCATGCTCCTCAGCACTGAGGGATCTTGGACACACACCACAGAAAGCAAGCAGAGATTCAGGCCAGCTTGGACCCAAGTATGAGGGCCCTCTCCCACTCCCACTTCAACTTCTTCCTGAAGGACTCACTGCTTCTTCCTTCATCTCTACACCTCCACCACCATTCTTCCCCTCCGCTCAGTCACTGACACTGAGGTTACTCCTCAGAGCCTGTTCCTCCAAGAACCCCGATGGATCTCATGCTTTTCTCTACCTATTTGCTTTTCCTCTTTGGTAACTTTGTCCTGGGAGATGACAAGCTAAACTTTGGGATAGCATCCTCTCTTTCTCTTCTTTACACAGGCTTAAGTTACAGCTCTAAACCACCAGTCCACATCCCATTTCTAAGCTACCTTCCACACATACATCTTTCTCATGTCTCCACAGCTTCCTGACTTGTGTGCACCAACTGGTGCTGAAACTAAATCCTCAGATCTCAGCCTCCTGAGTAGCTAGGATGACAAGCGTGAGCCACTGGCACCCAGCCCAAGTCTTATCAGTCCTTCTTCCTCTCCCCTCCCCTTTTCTTTCTCTTGGTCATGGGGCTTGAACTCAAAGCCTGAACACTGTCTCAGAGCTTTTTGTGCTCAAGGCTCTACCACTTTGAGCCACAACTCTACTTGATATTCTGGTGATTAATTGGAGATTTAAGATTCTCATGGATTTTACCTGGAGAGTGTTAACTGTAACCCCTCCATATATTACCTTAACAATAAAAACAAATAATAAATAATAATAGTCTTATGGATTTTTTC
This sequence comes from Megascapheus bottae, assembly GCF_031878675.1. NCBI lineage: Eukaryota > Metazoa > Chordata > Mammalia > Rodentia > Geomyidae > Megascapheus > Megascapheus bottae. The sequence continues at coordinate 26,797,049 of NC_143525.1, read as the reverse complement.
TGTCCTGGATGGCTTTGAACCATGATCCTCATATTTCAGCCTCCTGAGTGGCTAGGATTACAGGCGTGAGCCACCAGTTCCTGGCTCCAGGTCTATTTCTCGATCTGCTCCTGGGCACCTAGCCTTCAAGGACTGGGGAGTATGTCCAAATTCATGGGCTCATCACACACCAGATCTACTATTAGTCTTGGTTTTCCTGACCCTCCCATTTTCACTACTCTGTCTGGTTTGCTCCTGCTCCAAAACCCAAACTGGGTCCCCACCTCCTCCCCTATCCTTCAACTCAAAGCCTGGCCAGGATATCATCCTGCCTCAAAGCCCTTCTCAACACCCTGAGTATTAAATTAGATTCTTTTAGGTGTCCATCAAAAGAATCAGTATACACACTGTATCTTTGTACCTTGTCCCTGCCCAACCCGTGAATGAAGGTAAGAACTTCTCTCCATGCTATTACCCAGACCACCCTATCAATGTCAGGAAGACAAGCAGAGTGTTTAGCAGCCTCAAAGAAAGATGTGTGTGCATGTCTGTCCCTGCTCTCACTTGGTACAGTCTCACCCTTTCATCTTAGGGAGAACCACAGGAACCAAGCACTTTGGAGACTCCCTGCGTCCACACCCTAGAGGCTGTCTTGTTATTGCAGCAGCTTTTCTTGACTGCACAGAGCTCTGCCTTCAACTTCACAGATCCATTCAGGCCCCACTCCACTCCACTCCTTTAACCTCTGACCATCATCAAGAGACGACTCAAACTATCAGTGGCGGAGACATAATCCAGGTACAGCAATAATCTGTACTGGCCTTGATCACACAGCCTCCTGCTACTATCCAAGTTTTACTTGGTTTTCCTATATTCTGCTAGAAAGACAAAAATAGGACCCCCCCCCCATACATACACACACATACACACCTACGTGACTTCTCACCTAGCTCTACCCTGGGAGGCTGCACATGGTATCAGAAGAGGCCACATCAATGGCAGGCCTTGGTAACTTAGCTATCACTGCAATTTAGTGGCTGGCTTTAGATGACATTGAGCTCTATTGGCTTCCAGGGAGGTGCAAAGCTCTTCTTTGCACAAGTCCAGTTTTCTACAGACCTACAAGTCCCTGTAAAGTTTCCCTAGAGTCTAACTTTAGTCTATACCATTTCACTTTTGGTTTGCCTTGGTGATACTGGCAGTCAAATCCACAGGTTGATGCAAGCTAGGCAAGCACTCTACCCACTGGGCTGCACCTCCAGGCCACATGACTTCATTTTAAACTCACTTCCTTTCTGTGATGACCTGAATGCATGCTTATTCTTCCACTGTTCTCTTCTCTGTGGCTTTCTTCTAGTCCCATACCACCTCCCAGTCCTTCTAGGTCTCTTGCCCTCCAATAACCTCTTGCTCAGCACACAACTCCCAAAACCCACATGCACACATCTTTTACTTCTGAAAAGGCAAGTTTTTCCACCGGCCAACACTATCTGGGATTGCCTCCTGATTCTACCCACATGTATCCAACAGGTCTCAGCAACAACTTGCCTGCGGTCCCTCCCACTTCCTAGTCAGTCCAGCCAGGAGCCTAAGGAGCTTCACTTCGCTGCTTCTGAGTCTGTGAACTGCTTCCAAATCCACTTGTTATGCAAGACTCCCCAAGTATGCATCCATAGAGGAACTTGCCAGTCTACCCTTCTACTGGGCAACAATTCCTAACAACGTTTACAGTGCCTTGGGTGATTTGCATAAATAATCTCAACGCTTCTAACATCTCCTCAGCACTACTGCTTTTTCAACTTTACCATACAGGAGAAGCTGCTATTCGTAGAAAATACCACAGCCTATCAACAGGAATTTGTCAAAAGGCCACTCGGCCAAAGACAAATTATACCCTAAGTTACAAGCTTAAATTCTGGAGAAAAAAAAAAAATTGCGGAAATAAGCTATCTGACCTTCCCCGGCTTCCCCCAGGACCCGGGGTAACCCGGAGCCCCTCCCCCGCCCGAGGCCCCGCCCCCCGGAGCACGCGCTCACCCACGCGGACAGGCTTTGCTGCGTCACTCCCGCCAGCCGCACCCTCCCTTCCGTGCGCCCAGGAGCCCCGCCCCCAGTCAAGCCCAGCCAATCAACGACGCCGGCCCTACCCCCTCCGGGCTGCCGGGAAGCGACCGGGAAGCGGGCCAGCCCCGCCCCCTCGCGAAGGAGGGCGGGCGGAAAGGCGCGAGTTAGCCGGCGGGGGGGGGGGGGGGGGGAGGGAAGAGCCGGCCGTTGGGGGGGGCGGGGGAAGACGGAGCAGCGCCAGGGCGCCCTAGCAAGTCAAGCTTGGGTTGCTCCGGGACTGTGAGCCCCCCCGTAGGGGGGCCGAGGGAGGGCCGGCTTCTGGGCCGTCCGGGAGACCCAGGGGCGCCGCACCCCGCCGGCGCGGAGGGAGCCCGAGGCCCCGCCCAGCCTCCCAACGGCCCGCGTCTCCGAGGCGGCCGAGCGCGGCCGCCCGCCCGCCCGCCCCTCCCCCGCCGCGCCGCACGCCGCGCCCTCAGCCGGTTTCCAGGGAAACTGGAACTCCAGGCCGTCATGGCAACTGCCCGATCTGCTAGCTCCCCTTGGCTGCAGAGGGGCGCCTGTGCCTAAGCGAGGGGACCTTACAGCCCAAAGGGTCCCCCACAAGATCATTTTAATCCCTAATATATATATATATATATATATTAATTTTTTTGCAGTGAGCCCAGCAGTCACCCAAACAGCCGCCGCCGCCTTCCCAGGTGGGAGCCTCGCCCTGCGTACGCCATACCTGCCCAGGAGTTCCCCCACCTTCCTGTCCTACTTATTGCCACTAGCGACAGCTGCGTCGCTCGGGCCAAGTCGGGTTCCCGCCCTAAAGGAGGGCGGGGCGACGCCCGGCACTCGCGCCTCAGTCACGCGCGGGGCGCTCACATGCTAAGAGAGTCAGCGGCGCTGCCCGGGGGCCGCGCAGCCGCCGTGCGCGCGCGCGCGAGCGAGCTCCGCCCCGCCCTCCCGCGCACGCGCGCTCCGCCGGCCCCCTCCCGGGCCGGGAGCCCCGCTGACGTCAGCGGGGCCATGTGCTCAGCGTCCGCGTGGAGGCGGGCGGGGGAGCCGCGGGCGGGGGAGCCGGCGAGCGGGAGGGCGGGGCGGGCTGCGGAGCAGGAAACCGGCGCAGCGGCCTGGCGGCACCGCCCGGTCCGGCTTCCCTCCCCCATTACCTGGATGTACCGCAGCGCCGTCCGCAGCACACTCAAATTCGATGTCTTCTTGTCGTCCACATTGGGGATGTTGCGCTTGAGGGTCTCGAAGCATTCCTTCAGATGAGCCCTCCTGAGGGAGAGGGAGCGAGCTCGGGTCAGCCCGAGCCGGAGGCTGGGGTGGAGGGAAGGCCCCGGAGGAGCGTGGAGGAGACCCAGGGTGGGCGAATCCCAGGAGAGGGCGGGGCTGGGGCCCAGAGTCACACACGCACGCGCACACACACCTGTTTTTCTCCAATTTGTTGTGCACTTCTCTGGTTCCGATCCTGAAACCCAGACAGACAGGAGGCTCAGGAAGGGCTTGGAATAGGCAGCCTTCCTGAGCCCGGCTGCCACCCCCCAAATGCCACAGGCTTTCTTTTTTTTGTCCCCAACATTCTTCAATAGCAGCAGCGATGGGCAATGGAAAGTGTTTGGCCTATACAGAACCCATATCCCCACTCCTCACTTCCCAGGGCACAGCTATGCTCTTTTAATCTACATGCCCTGTAACCTTCCATCCCTCCCGGGTCAACTATTGAGACAGACAGCTGGGATGCCAGAGCTGTCAGCAGCCAGTTGACCCTGACCCCTTCCCAAAGGCCTGGAAGTAGCACAAGCCCTGGGTTATGGCATTGGAGAGGGTCTGAGAACAAGAAGGCAATGGCCATTCATTCTTAGGACAGAAAAAAACAGAAGAACCATGTCTAGCCTCTGCAAATACAGGAGGTACTTCTAGGTTGGGCAGGACATGCTGGGGAGGATACCTTCTCTTGCACACACAGCCCAGGGTCCAGACAGTTCTCTCCATCCCACCAGCCCCACTCCCCACTCACCCCCCAGGCCTCTTCTTCTGTTCACTTGATTTGGCTTCTTCAGCTGGTGCCAACTTCAGAGTGCCAAGCGTGGGTGGGGGTGGCTGCTGGGGGGCCAGCTGAGTCTGTACACCAGGGTGGGGTGCTATGGTGAGGATAGGTGTAGGGAGGGGCTGCAAAGGCTTGGGGCTGCCAGTAGGTGCAATAGTGGTCTTCGAGTCCGGCAGTACAGGAGCAGGGGTGTGCACTTGCGGCCTGGTAGGCAATGGGGCAGTCTCCTTAATGCTGAGTCCAGGAGTGCTGACCAGGGCTGGCTGACGAGGTACCAGGGGCAGAGGCTGGGCAGCAGGGGGCAGTGGTGGGGGTGGGGGCAGTGGCTGGGCAGAGTTGGTCACTACAGGAATGGGAATGACAGTCAATGGAGTGGGAGTGGCAAGTGGGGGTGGAGGTGCTGGTGGGGGAGCAGGTGGAGACAAGGGTAGTGGGGGTGCTTCAATGCGGGGTTCCTCCACAGGTAGAACATGTGCTAGCCTGGCCAGGCTACTGGCCTTCTTCTGTTCCTGCTCCCGCTCCCGTTCCAGACGAAGCCGCTCCTGCTCCTCTATGCAGAGAAAGAACACATGGGAGGGAGTCTCAGTGGGGCTGGTGGCTCTGGGTGCTGCTTCACCCAGTCAGTGCTCTATGATACCCCTGCCCAGGCTGCAGGAAAGAAAGGGCCCAAGAAAAGGCAAGGAGAAGTTGTGAGGGTGCTGCAGGTCTGGCAAACTGAGGCTTGAGTGGGTAGGCAGGTGATGGGCCAGGGGTATCCAGAGTTCCATCATGAGGCACCCAAGTGGGAAAGATGAGGTCAGAGAGCTGGGCAGAGGCTGGTCACCATAGAAAACTTTTCACAGTATTTACAAAGCACCTGTTAGAGAGCAAGCAGTATCTTTATTTCACAGATGTGATAAGTATAGACAGGCCCTTTCACTTCACAGATGCAGTAAATGAACACAAAGAGGCCACCTAGCAAGATTAACACCTAACCAGATGCCTGGTACTTTCTATGACAACAGGAACTAACATACATTCACATCCTAGCACCTCACAAGAGCCCCAAGTCACAGGTTTCTGTTTTCCAAAGAGACTACTTATAAACACACTTCTGTTAGGAATCATTTCTCCCAATCCCTTCTGTCCCCACCATCAGCAGCAGCACAAATGAGAAAGGTAAGAGGCAAGAGGAAAGACAAGCTGGTTTCTTTAGTAGAGATGGCAGAGCCATGGACTCAGGCCACCTTCCCTGGTTACTTTCTTCAACTCCTCTGCTGAAAGCCAAGCAGAATGGTGAAGCCTGCTCAGGAGCTGACAGAGAACAGGAGGAGGAGCAGGGCCTCTCTGTACCCTCCCTGCCCTGTCCTTTCCCAGCCTGACTACAGGGCTACACTGCCCCAAGGCAAGCTCCTGCTGCCATTCACCACTGTGAATGAGTGGACACACCAAAATGGCTATAAGAGTTGGGGATGAGGACTAAGTCCTCATGGCAGAGCAGAACAACCTCCACAAGAGTTACTGCCTCTGAGGATCATGGGGCCCTTTGGCCAACAGACACCTTCAAAGGCTCCAGGGCAGCTACTGGCCCTGCCCAAAGGGAAGAAGCCCAAGGAGGAAGTGGAGGGGAAGTATTCAGAGCAAAGCGCTCAGTGGTTTCCCAGTAGCCAGAGCTCAGGGCTGCCTGTCACCGGACTTCTGATCATCCCTGCCTTTCAGGAAGCTAAGCTGCCAAGCTGGGCAGGGCTGCTCCAACGTGAGGAGGCCTTGCTTTTCCAGGCCTCTCCCCACCTGCCCTGGCTTAGATTACAGCCCCAGAGAAAACCTGTTCCTTGTGCTCCAGTTTCCCACAAACCACACTGGCAAAGAAGCTTTGCTGAGTTCCAGCTCCAGACTTCTGGTAGGCTGGGCCTAGTAAGATAAGGCCCTTCAGCTCAGGGCCTAACACAGTCCCCATCTCCACTCTTTAACCCAGAATCCAAACATCCATTATGCTAAGAGCAAGTGCTCCACTCTTTATGGGCAGACAGGCCCCAAGGCCAGGTGTCCTAGGAACCTAGACAAATCCTGCATTTTAAAAAGCAAATCCAGGGCCGGGAGTTTGGCCTAGTGGTAGAGTGCTTGCCTACCATGCACGAAGACCCGGGTTCAATTCCTCGGTACCCCACATACATAGCAAAAAGCTGGAAGTGGTGCTGAGGCTCAAGTGGTAGAATGCTAGTCTTGAGAAAGTCCAAGGACAGGGTTCATGCCCTGAGCTCAAGCCCAGGACTGGCAAAAAAAAAAAAAAAAAAGCAAATCCAATGCTCACCCAGGAGATGGTAACCTCCTTTCCTCCCCCACCCCCCTTCCAGAGCCAGGTAGACATGCCTTCCAGGTGTAGGAAGGACCCTGGTAAAAGGTAAAGGTCCATCACATCTGACCTAGCATGAGCAACTCTTGACTGGAGGAGGGGAGGGAGGGAGGGAGGGAGGCAGGCTGCCCTAGGCCAGAACCAGTCACCAATGCTTCCTGTCACCAGCCACTCATTCCTACCCAGAAACCCTTCCAGGGCACTGAAAGGCACAGGTGCTAGGGCTCTTCCTCAAGAGCAATCTGCAGATTTCAATGGTTCTGCATCCACAGGTATACTCCCTCTCCCTCTCATGCATGCAGTCATCTCCCCTGGGCCTCTACCCAGGCCCTGCCTCCACCAAGGAATCTATCATGACCCTCTGGGATAATCCAGGGCCAAAGGCCTGGAGAACAAGATTACAGGAGTGCTACCTACAATCTTTTTAAGCTATAGGGACCTATGGACCTAGCATGCACAGGACCCCAGGTTAAGTGGGTCCACAAATGTGCACACTTTGTGCATAAATGTGCACAGTAGTTTTCCCCTTCAACAGGCTACCAGGGAGCTTGGCATACAAAGCAGACCTACAGCAGGACACAGACAGGATACCCTGGCTAGCATCCTCCAATCAAGGTAGAAGAGCCCAAATTACCCCCTGGGAAGACCAAATTAAGCCATCCTGTAGAACATAGGAGGGCCTTGCCCTTCCTTTCCTCTTCTTTTCTCTTACACAGGCTCCTAAATGCACCCATCCCCAGGTTTATCCATCATGTAAGCCAACTGTCTGGTGTAGGCCAGAAAACCTGCCCTTGAGGTTGAAGGAGGAATGGACAGGAGGATCTCTGTTCAGAGCTGGCCTTCTGGTTTATATCCCACCCTCTTCTCTCCCATTCTTCCTGCTCCAGGATAGAGGACAGAACCTTAAGGATAAGAAAGTAAATTCTGGAGGTTAAACTGCTGAAACCAAGTCTGGCCAACTCCAGACAAGAAATGCATGTTTTCTTGGAATAGATTTGGCATTTTAACACCATCTATCCCCCAAGACTCCCTGATTCAGCATCAAGAAGCTGTGACCCAGTAGCTGAACTTGGCTCACCCCCAATTCTCCCCACCTCGGGGGAGGGACGCGGCTCTACAACTTCATAGGAGAGCTATTCCCTGGTTCCTTTGCCTGCAAAGCTTTTACATCACCCACCTCCATCTAACTGATCAGTCTTGGGCCTAATTGGGGAGCAGTGTAAGGAATGACAGGGAGGGTCTTCTCCCTTTGCCCATATGGCCATCCAGCCTTCAATCAAGATGAGGGTAAATGAGGATACCCCGGAGGCAACAGCAGGTCAGTCCTGTTCACCTTTAGCCCACCTCTTAGTGCCCCACGGGGACACAGACTGATACTCCCTATTGGCATTGTGTTGACAGTGGCAGGGGGTAACTCAGCATCTCCAGACCTGGTGCTCAGTCCTCCCCTGTTGAGGCTGCACACAGGACATTCTGGCTAGTATATTGTCCGCGGCCTCACCCAGATCTGGACCCCCCCCCAACAGGGGGGAAAAGATGTGTAGGCTGATGTCCCAACCCACCAGTTCTGCAAAACCCAAACACTTGCGTCTGGCACCCCTTTAGTGACTCGACCTTGAGAGGCCAGTCTGATGGAATTGGCCTGAGGACCCACAGCTTCCCCGCGCCCCCCCCCCTAGCTGGCTACCGCCCGCCCGCCCCCCCTCCGGCGCTGCTGTAGCGGCGGCGCAAGCTGCAGGCGTGTGCGCGCGCGCGCACACACAACACACACTACTACCTCCTGCATGACTCATCATTGAAGCAACAATAGGCAGAGAGAACGGAAAGGAGGGCGAAGCACTCGCCACCACAAACCACCGGCTGAGGGTCCTAGAGGGCCTGGGAGGGCACGGGAATCCCTATGAACTGTACGCGTGCAGTTCGGAGGCTGAAGTCTCCCACGACAGAGTGATTAGCGGTTTTCCCTCCCCAGTGCCCATTTCTGCAGCACCCCTATGGCTAACGACCACCATCAAGGGGGCGTGGGGCAGACCATAAGAATCCTGGTCTCTCTTCTCTAGGGAGGAAACGCCAACAATTACCCTTTTTTCAGTCTGGATCATTCCAGCCGGTGCAGGGCCACAGGGACTGGGGAGATTTGGGGGGGAGGGTGTAGGTGGTGAAATCTGAGTCCTAAATGTCTTGTCACTCTGAGATCCTGAGGGTTTCCCTCTCCTCCAGAGCAAATACGGGAGGATTAGGCGAGAATGGAGAAGTTCCGCTCCCTCCTTCCTAGGGCAAAGGCTCTTCACCCAGGGAGAAGCCCAGTGCCCGGATCCGGGGCCCAACCCGGCGCGAGGTTCCTTGCCGGTCCCGCCCAGACCCCGCCCCCAGGCGAGCGCGAGGCGGGGAGGAGGGGCCCGGCCCGCCGTCCCCAGCGGGAGTGTCCCCCGTGCACGTGGTCGGGGGCGGGGCCCAGCCACGTCACCACCCGGTGTAACCAACGGGCTTGGGACGCTGGCACACGCAACATTCCAGCCGAGAGCGGGTTTGGAACGCGTAGACCACGCCACATTCCACACCAGCTAAAGCCGGGTTCAGCGAGGGGCCCCGGGAACTGTCTCCCATCGACTCGTGGGGCATTGGCAGAGACACCCAATCAGCCCGGCTTTCACTCAAACCCCAGGCGCGCGACCCAGCCCAGCGCGGGGAGGCGGGGTCAGGCGGGGCCGGCTAGGATCATAAGACACGCGATGTCATTTCATTCTGCAAAGGCCGCCTCCGCCCCGAGCGGCGCGTAGATCTGCTGGGAGCGGGTCTCCTCCACCACCCCGCACCCTCCTGCCGGGACCACGAAAGCCGGAGAGCAGCTCCGCGTAGAGTAATCCCCACCCCCACCCCGTTACACACACGCCCACTCGTGTGCTGTACACACGCCCGTGTACACGTCCGTTCATCAGCGCTCCGAGGTTCCCATTACACATCACCGTGCACGCACGCACACGCGGGTCTGCCACCCCCACGCAACACCAGTCCTCACCCCAACCCCCGGCTCACATATCCTCAGTGGTACCCTGGGTGCCGCCGGCCCACGCGAAAGGAGCGCCCATGCAAAGTGAACAGGGGTGCCAGGCTGCTAGGGTGGCGCCCGCATCAACCAGGTCCTTTGCTGCATGTTAATGAATTCATTAATTATTTTCACTGCCCGCATCATTCCTCTCGGGCGGCAGCTCTTGGGGGGGGGGATTCTATGCGTTGCACTGAGGAGGGGGACCCGCTGGCGGTTTCGCGTGGGTTCCGGGACCAGGGTCACTCGCCTCCCCTTACCCGGTGCCCCAGGGGCCCAGCCCGGCCGCTCACCACGTGCTCTCTGTTGTTGCTGAGCTTGCCATTCCAGGAAGCGGGCCGCCTCCAGTAGCGTCTCGATGCTCATCGCGCCGAGAGCAGCCGGGGGCGCGCCGGGGCCGAAGCTGCGGCCCGCGAGCCAGGCACAGGTCAGGCTGGCGGGCGGGCAGGAGGGAGGGATCACCTCCGGGGGGCGACAGGGCTGGGCGGCGGAGCGCACTCCTCAGGAAAGAACGGGGGAGCACGGACAGAAAAATCAATGTCTCCCAAAATATTTGCAAAAAGATAAATCTGCAAAAGAAAAAAAAAGATGCCCTCCCCCCAAAAAAGGCGGCACTGCCTTCCTCGTAGCCCTCCTTCTTTTCCTCCCTTCTGATGCCTCCCGCCCCGCGGCCCCCGGGAGTCCCGCCGACAAGAAAGGGCTTTGCAACAAGATGGCGAGGAGGCACCGACACACACAACAAGGGAAGGAGCCGCGCTGCCCCCGGCCGCCGCCCCCGCTACTACACCGGGGCCGCAGCCAAAGCCCGGACCGGAGCCCCGCCCGAAGGGCCGCGGCGTCTCACGGAGGGATGGGCGGGGTCGCACGCCGGCTGGCCCCGCCCACCACAAACGGCGCGCGCGCGCGCGCGCACAAGTGGCCTGAGTGGGGGAGGAAGATGGAATCAGATTCGAGCTCTGCTTTTCCGCTTTCCCACCTCGCTCCGCCCCACCCCTCCCCGGCAAGCCACAAGTTGAGCAATGGGTAGGTGCTCGGGTCATTCACGTCGAAATCTCTCCTGGTTGAAAGAAAAGCAGAGTGGAAAATTCAAGACGGAGGTTAGTTGAATGAAGGATATGCCAGGTTAAGGACATTTATGACCGGACGTTTAGGTCTCCGCTCCCCTCCCACATGCGACCTAAATCCCGCAACTACTGTCGCAATTCCCCCGGGATCCGCCCCTGGGCGGAGCTGAGGACAGCAGGCTGCCCGGGAACCGGCGCGGCGGAGGGCTGATCCGGCTCCGGGTTTTGTCTCCGTTCCTCCCCCCGCAGTGCGTTCGCATCCTATTAGGCTACGTAATCGGGCCGCGGGCCAATGGGCGGGCAGGACAACACGGCATGGAGCTGCTCCACATGGACACCCCGCGCCGCCAGCCTTCGGTTTAAAGGGCCAGTGTCTGAAGGGTCACACTTGAGGGTTCGGAGGGGGCCATAGGTGAACACAGGCTGATACTCATTCTAAAGGGATCTGCTGTAGTGACCAGGTCCATCTTCTGCTTTTCACTACCCTCCTATTCAAAACCGAGTCTCTGCCTCCTCTGAATTTTTGTCTTTGTCCACGAGCGTCTGGTATGGGCGGGGACTCCTACAGTGCCACCCCAGAGGCCACCTTCTGCTCCGGGCCGGGAATGCTTCGGTGAAGCACAACTAAAGCTCAGCTTGAGGGGGTGTGGTCCAAGTCGGGAACAACAACGTGGAGGGCGGAAGCCCGGTCCTTCAGGCCACTGGGACACAGAGGCCGCGGGCGGGGCTCGGGGCGGGATCGCCTCGTCTAGCTTGAACTTCGGTCTCCCAGGGGCCAGGCGCGCGTCCGCCCTTCTCTTCCTGGCTCCAGTGCTTGGAGCCTAGGGTACAATTCGAAAGTTAGACCTTGAGGCCAGCCAACCTAAATCCTCTCATTTTACAGATAAACTGAAGCCCTGAGACAGGAAGGGACTTGTCTAAGTTCATTCTACATCCCTGCTGTTCCTTGCCCCCGGAGGAACACTGAAGCCAGTTCAATCTAGAAAAAAGCCGGGGGAGGAGGGTACTAACATACTATGATTGGGCAACATTCGTTTCCTTTGGCTGAAAACAAACCTACAGTTTGGCTTCCTTGATGGAGGTCACACCATTTCCACTGGTACAATTGGTAGTGACAGGCTCCAGCTGGCTGAAAGGATATTTGGGGCACCCTGGAGCATATCCAGTTCGCCTGACAGAATGCTAGACATAGGACATGACCTTAGTTATGGTTCCATGTACCTTGGCTAACCAGTCAAGGAGAGTGAGACTGTGCTACGGGGGGCCTGGGCTTCAACACACTGCCAACCCATCCCACCCACACTGTGCCCTCTGAGGTGTACATGCTTATTTTTGGGATCAGCTGAAAAAGAGCCAGGACTACAGAAAGTTAGTATGAATTAATGCTTGGCGGTTTTACTCCTTTATGCTTGTGAGCATCACAGTGAGAAAGAATGCCTGCAGAGATCCTAGAAATCAAGTCTCCCCCCCCCCAAAAAAAAATAGGGCTTCTGATCATATTTTGCCCCCCAGCATCAGCAGAACATGAAGAGACCATCATGCATGTTTGGGTAGCATTGACTTTGATGATATTTGAGTGCCCTTTTCCTAGGAAGACAAGATCTGGGGTGGCCCTAGCATTGCTTTCTTCACAATGTTTGCTAGGTGTGGTTGTGCCTGGCCCAGTCTGTACAAGTAGAAAAAGGGGATACTTGAGCTGAAGGTGTGGCTTAAGTGGTAGGGCACTTGCCTAGCAAAGCACAAGACTCTCAGTCCAAACCCCAGTACCACCTAATAATTATTCTGGGTTCAGCAGTACAGCATCTTGCTAGCAAGTCCAAGAATTCCAGTACTGCCAAAAATTTCAGGTGGGAAGCAGGGAAGGAGAGTATCCTACTCCATAGTGAGGTGAGATGATATTGACCCAGTTCTCATTTTGTTTGGAGAGCTGCATCTATCCTGTCTGCAGTAGTCATGGCCCTCACATAGACCTAGTCCTTTTTAGAGGCCAAAGTCCACTTTTGCTGTACTCTTCTCACCAGGGACCAGCTCTGTATCAATTAAGAAGGCACCTTGTTGAGCAGTACTTGGAAGGCACTTCCTGTGGAGATGATAATGGAGATACAAATGAAGTGAACAGAAGAACTGAATGCTGTCCTTTCCCAATAACTCATCTGGCCCAGAGCTTAGTGGAGATGCTTGCTATTTAAAACAAACACCCTTACTAGCTTCACATGATCATCTGTTTATTTGGGTCATATCAGGGACAGCAGCCAGGGGATGTTAGGTAAAAGCTAGAGTTTAGAAAGGTGGCTTTTTGCTGGGCCTGTTGCTTATGGGAGCCTGAAAGTGGCCCAGCAGAATCTCATCTACCGTTTCCTCCACTTAGGGAATGGATAGTGTAGGTGGAGACCTCTATAAGGAGGGAGCATAAAAGTGGAGAGGAATGAACTGGAGGGGTTTCAAGTCAGTTTCCTGTTCAAAAGGGTGGAGTCAGGGGAGAAGCTGGCAAATGTATCACTCAAGGGAAAGATAGTTTTGCCCATTCAGCAGAAAGCTAAAGCAGGCTTGGAGAGTGACCCAAAGCTGTTCCTAAAGTTTCTTTATGGCTTCTAGCTCTTAGAAACTCTGGGGCAGAAAAAAAAAACCCAGGACACCTATCCTGAGAGGATGTTGATCTCTTTCCAATCTTATTCCCATCGTGTGTACCCGATACCCTCTCAAATCCCATTACATGCCCCAGTTTTGAATATACTGAGCTAGAAACATTTCCTTATGAAGACCGTCTTCCAACCACAGCCCCCCAAGCCAGGTTTTGTGTGGACAGTTCCAAGGGCTTTATGGACTTCTTCCAAGCAATGGGAAGACCAAACTGAAAAGTACAGATCCTCCACTAGATCCCACAAAATGTGTTGCCCCATCCTTTGAGTCTAGCTTACTTTGCTAATGGTTTTAGTGAGCTTTTCATCTGTCATGAGTAAAACAAGACCCAAAGAGACAGCCATGGGACAAACAAGATACAGAATACTGGGGGGCACACCAGGTGACCTTCATTTAACAAACATTTATTAGGCACTGGGCTACTCTTTTAGCTAAGACTGTGTAACCTTTGGTAAGCCAGAGGTGGATAAAAGGGGACAGGGAAGAATCCATGACCACAGTTATACTGAAGAAGTTTTGAATAATGCTACTGAGCTCCATGATCCAACTACATATACCAAGACTGAAAAACTCATTTCAGGTGGTTAGGTTCACAGATCATTTTGCTCTTAAAAGTAAGTGAGCTTAAGCCAGGCTCTTCTAGCCTACAATTCCAGTTACTCGGGAGACTGAGGATCTGAATTCAAAGCCAGCCAGGCAGAAAAGTCTGTGAACCTCATCTCCAATTAACCAGCAAAAAGCTGAAAATGGAGTGGTGACTCAAGTGGTAGAGCATCAGACTTGAGCAAAAAAGCTAAAAAAAAAAAAAAAAAGCCCAGGCCCTGAATTCAAGGTCCATTACTGGTACAAAAAATAAAAAAAAAAAAAAGGCTTAAAAGCGGGATTAGTCAAATGAACCCAATCTGACAAGTCTGTTAGAATGAACAAGATTCAGAGTTAACAGCAGACTCCCACTGGTCACGATTCTTTTTTTTTTTTTTTTGCCAGTCCTCAGGGCCTGAGCACTGTCCTTGGATTCTTCTCAAGGCTCTATCACTTGAGCCTCAGCACCACTTCCGACTTTTTCTAAGTATGTGGTACCAAGGAATCAAACCTGGGTCTTCGTGCATGCTAGGCAAGCACTCTACCACTAGGCTAAACTCCCGGCCCCGATGGTCACAATTCTTTTTACAGGAATCTCACCTCTTTTCATCCTTCTCTCACTTTGAGTGAGAGGACTCCTCCAGGACCCACGGAACAGGTAGTCTGTGTCTACCTTCTTGCTTGGGTAAGTTCTTCTCTTTGTTGCCTCATGCCACAAACCACAAGAGTTGAGATCGCCTGGCAAGACCTCCTAAGAGGTGTCTTAATGACGGTCACCAAGGTGTCCAGTGGAGAAGGGGCCTGGTCACAGTAGAGTTAGAGTCCCTACCAGCCTCAGAAGTAGGTGAAGAGGGGGAATGAACTCCTCCCGTCCTCATTAAAGACACAATCATTAACTTTGCTGAGAGTTGCTCCACAAACAAGCTGGGTCCACGAGGGAGAATCGGACTTGGATTCAGGAGCTCCTTGACCTGAGGGCACTGCCTGGAAATGTGGCCATTCCTCATGTAGTCTGGGAGGTAACTGGAGAAAGGGGCAGACTTTCATTCAGGCATCACTCGGGGTGTGGACTCTGAGTAAGCAAGAAAGAAATGCAGTTCAGAAGTAAAAAGGGAGGAACCATATGCCAGGTTTCTCTGAGAAACCAGAACTGTGATGCTAGAGGTGCTAGACACTTGGGCGCAAGAAGCTGACCCAGTGGAAAGGTGTAAGGACAGGACAACGATTTTAGAAATTCCTGGAAGGAAAAAGGCTGTGGCATTCTGAGAGAAATGGATCGAGGTCAAGGGAATAGAGTGGGTGAAGTGATGAATAAAGTGAGGTGGAGGGTACAGTGTGCAGTGTGTGACAGCCAGCTGGGTGGCACGGGAGTGGAGATGCTAGAAACAGACAAGGCCCTAGGAGTCCTAGGGTTCAGGACTCCAGGAGATGCAAGTTGGGCCCCACAAAGAGGACTGAAGTGTACTGTCCCAGCAGCCCAAACTCACGCTCCAAAGCCAGGTTGAAGCTCCAAGTCTTTCAAATTCAATAGATGAGAGACCACTGCTGTGAAATATTTACTCAGAAGAGCTGGTTAGGCCCAGGCAGTGATTCAACTTGGCTGGCCATCCCAGAGCAGATCCCAGAGCCAGGGCTTAGCTGCATCGCATCACTGGTAAGGGAAAGAGACCCGAAGCCTCTCTACTGGACAGTAGAGTGGAGACACTCTTAGGAATCTAAGGACAATACATGATAGCCGGTGCTTCCCCTCACGCTTCCAGGATATTGATCAGGTACATGGATCTAGCCTATACAGGATTAGTTGCTATCCCCATTACTGAATGACCAGCTGTCCACTCTGAAGTCACTCTAAGGTGATTCTGAAACCCTGGTTGAATAGTTAGGTCTAGCACCCACACAATCTGCCTACAGTGAAGTGCCAATGTAACAACTCCTGTAGAAGTCATCATAAAACGTAGGCAAACATCTTTTCTACTCTGGAATAGCCTAGGAACTTTGTACCAATGAAAACAAACAGAAAAAAATGTGTGATAGATCTAATTAGCCCTAGAATCTCCTAGCAGTAAAAATAAAACAAAATTATATAATTTAGAAATGGTGCCAGGTGCCAAGAGCATAGCCTAGTGGTAAAGTGCATGCCTAGCATGCACGAAGCTCTGGATTCAATTCCTCTGTACCACATACACAGAAAAAGCAGGAACTGGTGCTGTAAGCGGCAAAAAGTGTCCAAGAACAGTGCATAGGCCACGAGTTTGAGCCCCAGGGCTGGCAAAAAAAAAAGGTGCCAGGTACCAGTAACTCAACACATGTAATCCTAGCTAATCAAGAGGCTAAGTTCTGAGGATGGTAGGCAGCAAAGTCTGTGAGAATCATCTCTAATAAAGAAGCTAAAAGCTGGAAATGGAACTGTGGCTTAAGTGAGTACAAGACCCTGAGTTCAAGCCCCAGTACCAGCATACGTAAGAGTGGACACATGTGGGCGCGCACGCCTCCACACGCCCGCGCGCGCGCGCGCGCGC